>NC_079148.1:59756771-60414137 GCF_945859685.1 Eupeodes corollae | reverse complement strand
AATAACATTTACGAACTTTCGATGGATTTGGTCTTTGTTATGATTAAAATCTGGAGCCACACAATTTATCTCATCCAGAACTTTCCTCCACAATACTGACTTGGATTTCCTGCCTCCAATGAATTCACCCTTCTGAATTCAAGACTTCTTGCCTAAGTCTTGTTTCCAATAAAAGTTTAATCTCGGCGCTGGTAAAATATTCCCTGAAATTCATCAAATTAATTAATTTCCATTCTCCTTTTCCGGCATTTTTGCAACTAATCGCGTCGGCATCAACAAGTAATCAAGAAAATTCTTGATGCTTTTTTTTTTTTTTAATATTTGCGCATCAGTTTATCCAACTTTGCAATAATGAACATTTGACATTTTAAGTGATGCCAATTATTTGCGTTTATGAACATGATACAGTGATGATCGCAAAACATCTCTGTAGTGATGCGTTGTGAATTTACACTTAAACCAGTGGCACTTTTGATATGTTGAACATTATTATCTTTTAGAAACCATCACTTTAGGCCTACTATACACACAGAAATAATTTTTCAAACAGGTTAAAACTTCGTGGAACGCACTGCATATAATTCACTGTGTACTTTGGGTGTACACAGTGAATCAGTGACTGGTACACAGTGAATCAGCGATGTTAGAACAGTCTTTTAAGAAGAAAAAAAACAAAGCTTTTTGTTTTATACTTATTTTTTATATCTACCAGTCATTTTTTATTTAATGATAAAAACTTAACAAAAATAAATACTCTTCATTTATAGCTAAAACAAAATTAAATAAAATAAAATAAAACTCTTCATGCATAAAAAAAAATCACAAGGCGAAAATAAAGAAAAATAATTTAAAAAAAAAATAAGGAAAGAAAAGTAATCCATTTGATTAAAATATATAGCTTTCTAGCGAACATCCATGTTTAAAAAGTTGAAATTAAATGAAAAATTTGAATTTCTTGGTCTTGAAGTGCTTCCAATGTCAGATGGTTTAGAAAGAATCATTTTTATGTCCCATTTAAGAACAGTAGCTTTGTCCGGAACGTCTGGCAGTGAGAAAATTAATTGGTTCATCGATTTTTTTCTCAGGTTAGCCACTTGGTATCCATTTTCTTCAAGCTCTAAGATCTTAGCGACATAATATACGAAATTTCGCTTTCCTTTAAATTCAACTAAAATAAAATCACCTGGAATAGCATCTCTGATGGGATCCTCTGGCTCAAGCTGTTCATTCTCAATATCATTGATATCATCAGTTTTATCGGAATCCTCATCTGTCATGATATCGTCTCTTTCAAGAACCATGCTTGAATCAGATTCTGAGGTTGATATTTCTTGAAGTATTTTTCTTACAGTCTTTTGTTTTTTTTTTGGTTGAACCATTCTGATTTTGTTTTGCAAAATTTCTTCTTTCTCTGGGGTGTCAGTGGCTATGAGACTCCTTCCTTTCTTTTTATTTTGCCTGTTATTTTTCCTTGGCTTAGCTTTTATGGGAGGCTTGAATTGCGAAGGACTTACAAATTCGGTGGGAGGGATATTTCCAATCTCTTCTGACTCTTTATTCTTCTCGGTATGATTAAATTCTTCATTTTCAGTGGGTTCAGGACGATCAGTGACTGAGCTGGGCAAAAAGTCAACTTCACCGAAAACATTTCTATCGAATGGATATACAGTCAAACCCGCTTAAGAGAAACTGCCAAATGCCACAGTCCCTCTTTCACTTAAGCGGGTTTTTCACTTAAACGGACCCCGCTTAAGTGAAAAAAGTTTCACTTAAGCGGAGTCCGGATAAGTGAAAAAAAATTTCACTTAAGCGGATTTAAAAATTCCATTAAATGAAGATTTAACGCTGGAAACAAGTGTACATATTTATCTATTGCCTGGAAAAAGTTTAAATAAAATAGTTTGAGTAACACAACAATCAAATAACACAAAAATAATTTATTCAATAAAAAAAAACTAAACACGTATGTATGTACATATTATATAGGAATTCAAAGGTAGTATTACATACATATTGCATAAATTATATTAAATCACATATGAGTTTTTGTACTTTAATTGATTGGCACATTGTGCATACCAAAAATAGGCTTCATTAAGGTTTTAAATACATAAATATTCACATTTTTGAATAAAATATTGTTAGTTCAATAAAGAAAAAATTTCACTTCCTTTTAAAAAAATCATCAATTTTAGTTTGTGACAAAGACTTAAAATGGCAATTCATCATTTTATATTCGATCTCATCAAGAATTAGCTCTAGTTCAATATCACCATCCGAAAACTGCTTAAGAACACCGAGAGATTTAAAAGCTTCTTGGAGTGTTGGTTTCTGAAAACCCAAAATTTCCACATCTGAATCATTTTCAGATGCAGATCTGTTGTCTCCAAGCTCTTCGAATTGTAGTGCTGCCTCATTTATAATGTCTTCGTCTGTCATGTCGCCAAAACAAGGAAGATCCTGATCTATATTTACAAGATAATCAATTTCTTCTCTTATTGCTGTCGGAAAATTATTTTCTTCATCTACTGGTTCTACTTCTACTTCTTCATCACTGTTAAAAGTCAAACCAGCTTTTCGGAAACAGTTCTTTATGGTCAAAGGAGTCACCATCCACCAGGCTCTTTTTATCATTTTTAACGCAATCAGTAAATTTATTTTTTTTGAAAAATCAGATAGGGATTCCCCATTATCCAAATGAAGAAGTTGCTTCTTTGTTATACATCTTCTGTAATGGGCCTTAAAGCAGTGTATAATTCCCTGATCCAAAGGTTGCATGACAGAGGTGGCATTCGGGGGAAAAAAATCAATTTTAATGTTTCCCAAATTAACATCGCATTCTAATTTGTGGCAAGAAGCATTGTCCACAATTAACAAAACCTTTTTTTTTTTTGCTTTAAATGTGTTGTCCAAATCTTGCATGATCATCGTCCAAATGTTACTTGTCATCCAAGCTTTGGTGTTAGCATAATATTTAACAGGAATCGTGTTTTTGTTAAAGCATCTTGGATTACGAGATTTACCTGTGTAGATGAAAAAAAGATAAGCAAACACAAAACATCAAATAATTTTTTTAATCTAAAACTATGTACACACCGATACAGAAAATCATTTTATCTGTTCCAGTTGAATTCGAAACAAAAAGGATCGTAATACGATCCTTTGGTAACTTCATTCCTGAAGGGTGTTCAGTTCTGTTCACCAATGAACCCGTTGGTAGAGCCTTAAACATTAGCCCGGATTCATCCGCATTATAAATATCATCAGGATCGTAGTTTTGACGAATGTCTGGCCACACATTTTCTAGCCAAGCATTAGCAGCAACTGTGTCAGCCGAATTTTTTTCTCCACAAAGCTTTTTAAATTGGATGTTTTCTCGTTTTTTCCATCGATCTAACCATCCATTTGTCGGCTCAAAGTCGACGTCCAGCATCAAAGAAAAACTTTTTGCCTTATCCATGAGCATTGGCCCAGTTATTATGGCGTTTTTAGAGCGCATGTCTTTAAACCAAATGGACAAAGATTTATCCACTTGCTTTTGTGCTCCAGTGCGCTGACGTTTCCTTAATAAATTTTGGTTTTGGGCAGCCACTTTAAGGATTGTATCTTTTTGTTTAATTATTCTAGATACCGTCGGCGCACTGCAATTGAATTTGGAGTAAATATTTTTCCTGGTTTCACCATCGTCGAGTAGTTTTAAAATTTTTAATTTGTCTTTTACAGACAAACAAACTAATTTCTTAGTTTTATGTGGCTGAAAAGGAACATAAATTAAATTTTATTTTCTTGTTAATTAATCTCAAAATACGTACCTCTGGATGAGACATTTGAAATGTTGTTTATATTTTTGAAACAAAACCAAAAAGCAAGTCGTTTGTATGTAAATAAACGTTTGTGACAAACAAAAATTGAAATGTCATTTTCGTGGTGAATACGTGGTGAAGGTGGAAAATAAAGATGAAATGACAGCGTTCAGCAAATTTTTGGTCTGTTCGATTACTTTTTTTTATTTTCACTAAAGCGAGTTTTTTTTCAATGAAATATATTAAATTGAACTGAAATATGTTTCAGGTATCCGGGTTTTTCACTTATGCGAGTTTCGCAAGCGGAGTGTTTTAAAGGTAATTGGTCGAAAAATACTCGGGGATAAAAAAAGTGTTTCAGATAAGCGGGTTTTTCTCTTAAGCGGGTTTCTCTTAAGCGGGTTTTACTGTATGCCTGTTTTCTTGAAAGCATTTGTGATTGATGTCGGCGTCATAGATTTTTGATATGCCTCACCAACTAAAGCACCCACGTCATATATGGTAACGGGCTGACCTGGATGCCTCATCATCCAGGAATCCATGCACGCGTTATAGATGCTTTTAAATGGCTTGAACAGACCCACATCGAGAGGCTGAGTTTTGTGGGATGAATGAGGTGGCAGGGTTAGCATGGTTACGCCGTTAGTTTTCGCTAATTCCAAGTATTCAATTGAAAGGTGAGACTCATGGTTGCCAAGCAATAAAAGCGAAGGGTTTTCTTTAGATGAACAACTGTGTTGTATAAAATGCCTCATCACTTCTGGAAAGAGTTCCGAGTTCATCCATCCACTTGGAGTAGCCAAACCTAAAGTACCGGGTGGTGTGCCTATGTAGTAGCAAATTAAAACAAACAACTATGACAATAAATGGAATTAGTTATGGGAACGCAAATTTACTTTACCGTGTAGCATATGATTTTTGAAATTCTTTCTGGGAAAAACAATTACGGGTGGAAGCGCTATTCCACTTGCGCAAGTTATTGCACATGTTGTTGACAAAGTGCCTCTTTCCCCACTGGTAACCTTAGAAATGCACCGTATTCCTTTCGGGGCTAGAATTTTTAAAGGTTTTTGAACGGTTGTGGTGGCAGTTTCGTCCAAATTAAAAATTCTTGTCCCGTTGGAAAATTGTGGATGTCTAATTAAAACCCTCTCCAGATTGTTGAAATATAGGTCAACATTGAATTTATTAAATCCCGTTGCCCGTGCTAAACTGCAGCTCTCAGGGATTCTCAATGAGACATCTCGATGTCGGGCTCGAAAACCTTTCAACCAGTCGATGCCTGTCATTTGGTTTTTCGTCCAGCTCTCGGGAACTTTGATTTTATTTATTAAAGCTGTTTCATAAGCCAGCTTTCGGCAATCAATGTTGGAAAGGCCATAAAAAAGATAGGCGGATTCCTTCAGATAGGCTATTAGAGTCTGCTCTTGAGCGTCGGTAAAAACTTTGTTAATTTCATAGTTCGGAACAAGTCTGATGTTCGCTTGTTCTGGATTGTTTTTAATTTTTTTGTAATACCGATACAGGGTTGTAAACGATAATTTTTTTAATTTTGCAGCTTCCCTGATGCTTTTCCCTTTCTCGATCAAATCGAGAGCAGCTTGCATCTGCTCTGAAGAATGCGAACCCACTTTTCGGTCTGTTTTTGTACGTGCCATATCAAACTACAAACAAAAAAAAACATTTACACCAACATAGAAAAATGAATAACATATAGGTACACAGTGAATCAGTGATTCACTGTGTACCTTTTTCAATTGATTCACTGTGTACCATGTTGTTATTTTAACAAAAACACATTCAAATTATATTAAATATTGCACACAAGTAAACATGTTGACACAAATTTTTAAGTCAATGTAACCAAAAATACAAATATATGACCCAAATGCAGTTACACGATGCATAGTTATTAAATGAGAAGAAAAACAAATAGAAAACAAAAAATTACTTACCAATGCAGAAAACACAAACACTAAAAAACGACCGACTCCGATCAAGGGATCACGCAGACTGATGGTTTAAAGGGATGAAAAAAACAAAGACGATATTTTCTCTTATTCAGATTTATTATAAAATAAAAAAATACATCGTGAGACCAAATGATTCACTGTGTACCCTGATTCACTGTTGACACCTTTACCCTACGTTGTAACAAAAGTTAGCAGATTTAATATAGCTTTCTTGGCAAGTTCAGGGTATTCATTCTTAACAGCAATCCAAAATTCGTGTAATGCTACTGAATCAAATACAAATTTTGATGAGGAGGAGCTCTGCAGATCTATCAAATATTCATATTCCTGTATATTCAGTGTCATAGGCTTGGTGGTTTTCATTAGAAATGTATTTTGTACCCACTCGATGTCAGTATTTATATCTGGAAAGTAATCTAGCATGGATCTTTCAAGACTAACCAAATGGAGAGCAATCACATTTCTAATATCTGCTTTGAGTTCTAACAGGTTTTCTTGCAAAAATTCATGTTAAACTGGAAAACATTCGACATTATTCTCTTGTACACACGATAGCCAGAAATTAATTTTTCTTTTCAAAGCCGCCAGATTGTCTCTCGCAAAAAATACTGTTATAGATTTTCCCTGCAAAGTTGTAGCAGTTTCGTTGATCTTTTCAAAAATGTCTGCAAGATAAGCTAATTTCGTAATCCATTGCCCACCATGCAACACATCGAAGAGATTTGCAGTTGATGACATATTTTTTTCCAGTTGGAACACATTCAACTCATTACGAAGTTGGAATAACCTGGATAAAGATTTCCCTCTGGAAAGCTGATGTTTTTCTCCTTCAAATTTTCATGAATCGTATCGAAATGGCGTTTTAGTTTTGCTGGTGCGAGAGAACTATTGACTAAAATTTTTTACAAACAAGGCATAAGGCATCTGGTTCTTCGGAACTATCAACAGGAATAAATCTAAAAGATAAATAAGAGTCATCGTATCGCCGTTTTTTTGAGTTGAGTTGCTTTTCTTTTTTACTATCGGACCAAACGAAACGTTCTAACTAGATTTTTTTTTTCTATAGAATTGAAAATCGAATAACACACTTTAACGTAGCCAAGTTGCAATTAATATCGTCTTTTGAATTGTTTTTTTTTTTTTAGCAAAGTGGTGAGAGTTGGGTGCAGCTCTGATGTTGGTTTAACTACTGGCTTTCGTAGCTACTGTGCAATGATTAGCTTTTACTATTTTCCCATAGCCAGTACTACTATAGCTTTTCGTTTAGGGCACTCGACAGCCAGATGGTCCATCTCAGTGCAGATATGACAAGCTCCTGGTAGTCTCCTAGATTTACGGCATTCTGTTGCTACATGGCCAAGAGAATTGCAATTGAAACACCTGTACGTTTTGGCACCTTTTTCCTCCGTAATTGACATTTTGCGTGATGTGGAAAGAATTGGTTTTGGCCTTGGTAGTTCAATTTTACGAAATGCTTCTAGCAATTGTTGACGGGTGCGAAAACACTGCATTCTAGCTTGGGAACACAAAAACGGATTGGGTATCCCATCGATGAGACACTCAAGAAGATCCTCATCGTCCATCGATATTTTGTTCGTCAAAATAGTTTTTTTTCGTGAAAATATGTTTGGAATGTTTCACCGACTAACCACTTCCTACTTTCAACTGCTTTCTTTAGGGTAAAACGGATGGTGTGACTGCCAAACATTCCTTTCATTTAATTAAGGAACTCTTCAACCCTGTCCCTCCCAATGTGCAAAATCGTCTTCTTCACCAGAAAATTCTGGCAACAAATCTTTAAGATTGGAGAAATTAAGGTTTGTTATGTTATTCTGGACTCCACTGTCATTTCATATACGATCTCTCTTAAGCCATTCGTTTTCTTTCTTTAAAATGTCATTTTCTCTCTTTTGTAGCTCCATTTCTTTTTTCATTACTTCCAGTTGTTTTCTCATTAGCTTCCATTCATTTGTTTCTGTCATTTTTTGTGTTGCGCTTAAAAGTTCTTGCAAGGAAAAATATGTTCTTTGTTGCTAGTTTACTGGTCTAAGCCGTTCCTCATTTACAGCTCCAAACTGCTGCTGGTTGGATGAGGTTGGTAAGAATTGCTTCCGTGCATATTCTGTTGATGCAAGGTTAGTTTAGTTTGGGTGTTGGCTTACGACCATCTGTTCCGGTGCAAATTTTTCAGTTCCTTCTGACATCTCGCTAAAATATGTTTCCGTCAAGGGCGAATCCGTGTGACTTGAAAAAAGAGTCTAAGTGCGTCGTTCAGTCAAGAGCGATTCAGTAGGCCTGCAATAAAGAACTCCAACTGGTTAAAGTACCACAAACTAGGAGAGTACAAATCATCTACTCCAGCACTAGATTTTTGTTTCTACACTGGCGTTAAGATTTATTTCTTTGTATTTTTCCAGCAACACTTCATAAGCTTTTATTTTAAAATGTTTGTTTTTATAAATTTCGCTTTTTATTTTCCAAACCTCAGGTATACAGTTAAAAAAAATCTTTCCAAAACTCACTATTCCTTATTTTTGCCATTTTTGTTTTATTTTCCGTAAACGTCTTATCTGCTCGAGATCATTTACCGAATGAAAAAAAAAAAACGAAGTTGACGAGCACGTGTTCACACGAGCATGCTGAAATCCATCCAGCATGTTGGTAAAGCAGTTGTTTCAGCGTTTTAATGATAGAGCATCGATGGTTGTCGAGCCATGCTGTCGAGCATGCTCGTCCATGTAAACACCCCTAATATTTTTTCAGTCTGTTCTTAAAGATAGAATGAGATAGCATATCGGCACATTGGGAATAATAGTATAGTTTTGAATGTCATTTAATGGCGGCAAATTTTATCGCCAACTCTAGACTGAAATTAAAAGCATTAAAAAGGAACTTTTTATGGGATTAATATAGCACGTACGGGTTGCAGTAAATGGCTCTATTTATATAGGTTTTCCTAGTTTTATAATGATTTAAGCACATTGGGATGTTTTTTTATTCAAGTCTTTATAGAAATAATTTGTTTGTCTATTTAAGCTGAAATTTTAGGGTTGGCACAGCCAACCTAGCCAATTGTGTTTTGATCACTTTTGTATCGTATAGAAGCTAAATTTTGTCTTTGATTGGTCAGCAAAATACCACAATCTTTGTCCAAGATCAAGGACTTTTCCATTTTTTTTTCGAGAAAATCAATGCCAATAAGTGTGCTATTGTAAGCTGAAATCAAACACAATTCTTTATTTATTTAACTCGATCTTTATTACACGTCTGACTTGTTCGGTTCTTAATATTCAACTGACTCAAAGTCTGCGTTTTTATTCTTATATTCTTATACAATACTTATACAATAACTATACTGGCAAGCTCTTAAAATATTTAACAACTCTCTTCATAAAGAGATAACATTTTTCTTTTAAATTATATTTATTTCTCTTGGCTACACTATTGTCGGTGGCTTTTGGCAGAGCTACAAATATAATTGGACGTAGCCGGTTTCCAATTTTGACGTTGGTCTCCCCATCGCTTAAATTGATGTTACCAGCTGCCAGAGTAACGTTGGCTGGAACTTGCGAACATATAGTGCCGTTTTTAACTAAATGAATCCATAGTTCTCTTCCACAAACACTAGTACATGCAGCAGTATCTAGGTAAGCAATTCCTGTCTCACCTTGCGAAGCAATTAGGATTATTGAAAGATTCGTTCCAAGTGATGTTTTTATGTAATTAAAAGACACTGTCGAGGGGCCTTTAGGGCGGTCCTAGCTCTACTACTGGTATAGCATATATATATGTAGGATCCTCTTGATCCAAACTGTTTATCGACGTGCGTTTAAATGAACAAATCACTTTTAATTTGTATCTATACTTTATTTATCTTAAATATAAATTATAAGAGCACTCATGGTGTCACACATTCATCTGCTTCGATGGCGCAAATCAGACTGACTGGATGTTGGATGTGTTTTGGTTACTGTCCCTTTTGTATTTTTGTATGTGTGTGATTGTATTCGTGTGTTAACATCGTAATGTCGTTATCCAACATTCTACTATCCTGACCTTTCGTACGACCCGAACGACTACGGTACTCGTCTTTTTAGGACCCACATGGTTTCCCACCTTTTCTACCTCATATCTATCATGACTCAGCTCTTGAACAACCCTATATGGCCCTAGAAACTTTGGTCTTAGTTTCATCCCTGTCCCAAACTGTATGCGCTTAATGGCGACTAACTCTCCTACCCTATACTTTCTCGCCAAAATTCTTGGTTTGTCAAAAGACTTTTTGTTTTCCCGCTAAACCTCTTGAATGTTATTTCGAGCTTCCTCTCGGATCATATTTCGTTCGGTCTCTAAATCACTAAAACTTTCATCCTCCAGCATCTGCTTTAGATCCGGAGTATTTGGAATTCCCATCTCTAAATCCGTCAAAATCCTGAAAGGACTTATCTTGGTGCTTCTAGGAGGTGAATTGTTCAACCACTGCTGCACCTAGTCTACGTGTTTAATTCCTCCCTAAGCTCCCTTTTGACACCTTCCCATCTGTTAAGCCTTTTAATGGATTTTAAGAATTTCTGAGCTACGCACTTTACCAATTGCTTCCCAAAAATGTATTTTTGGGCCTAATTCCAACCCAAAATTTCTGCGTTTTCTTCGAACTCAGTGATCCACTGATTAATGTCAGTAAATCCTGTGCCATCAAAAGTTGCTAATGAGATTTCTACATCTTTAAGTGTGAATCGGTTACCATTCGGGTATGTCCTACGATTGCTAGACTCCGCGTCCGTCATGTAATCTTCACTTTCTTCGTCCTGGTCTCTCTCAGGCCTGAACAACCGAAAGTGTTCAAGCAGTCTGCCCTGTAAAACCGTCTTTCGTCCTACTGTCGATAGTCCAACTATTCTCAATTTGTCCTTCAGTCCCTCTACACACAATTTCAAAATCTCACCAACATCCGTTACAATAATTATAATAATCAAACTATAAAATAATTTAAATTTAACGATTTAAAATAAGTAGATCAATTTTGATTAAAATATTTATATAAACCAAATTATTAAAGAAATTCAAACTACTATTTTTGGACGCTACTGTTACCAGTTTAATTGTTGCTCTCAAATTTGTTTCTACAGCAAAGTGTTGTATACTCTTCGGCGTAGAATAAGTTGTATACCACTGCACAAATCCTTGAATAAAATTTTCGTCCAACGCTGCTGTAACGTCAAATCGATTTTGTACACTACTGTACAATTTTGTAAGCTTCCAAAGCTTTCTGCTTTTCACCACTTTTGGGACAACTACCCGATGGTCTTCGTGATTCAACTGTATGTGTTAAGTTGTTTGCACATGTGTTGTTCACTCACATCGCTTGCGGTTGATGCCACTTTTATTCTATTTTCTGTCTCTGCACATCGTTGCTTTATATAAAATATTATGTATCGTATATACGATGTGTCGGTCTACTGTTTTTGTAGGTACCGTTTACGTTTTATGTACCGACGCGAAGTTTAGACTTTATTACTTCCAAAAATTGGCATCACTTTGCGTTTAGGTTTTTTGTTATATTAAATAACTACATTAGGGATGATGCCCGAATTAGTTTTTAAGTTTTAGTTTTTGCACAATCAAAACAATGCATATACGATTTCCTAGAAGGCACTATATTAGGAATGATGCCCGATTTTAGTTCCTGATTTAAGTTTTTGCACAGTAAAAACCAATGCACATCACCCACGATATCTCGCTCTTTCAATCCACGGATGAGTCCCCAAATGTAGGATAATCTTGATCCAAACTGTTTATCAATGTGCGTTTAAATGAACAAACCACTTTTATTTTTTATAAACGGTGATTTTTTAAGAGCTTGAGAACTTAGCTGCGTCTTAGGTGGTCCATTCGGAAAGTCCAATTTTGGGTAACTTTTTCGAGCATTTCGGCTGGAATAGCCCGAATTTCTTCGGAAATGTTGTCTTCCAAAGCTGGAATAGTTGCTGGCTTATTTGTGAAGACTTTAGACTTGACGTAGCCCCACAAAAAATAGTCTAAAGGCGTCAAATCGCATGATCTTGGTGGCCAACTTACCGGTCCATTCCTTGAGATGAATTGTTCTCCGAAGTTTTCCCTCAAAATAGCCATAGAATCGCGAGCTGTGTGGCATGTAGCGCCATCTTGTTGAAACCACATATCAACCAAGTTCAGTTCTTCCATTTTTGGCAACAAAAAGTTTGTTAGCATTGAACGATAGCGATCGCCATTCACCGTAACGTTGCGTCCAACAGCATCTTTGAAAAAATACGGTCCAATGATTCCACCAGCGTACAAACCACACCAAACAGTGCATTTTTATATACTTTATTTATCTTAAATTTAAATATAAACTATAAGAGCACTCATGGTGTCACACATTCATCTGCTTCGATGGTGCAAATCAGACTGACTTGACTGGATGTTGGATGTGTTTTGGTTATTGCCCGTTTTGTATGTGTGTGATTTTATTCGTGTGTTAACGTCGTAAATTCGTAATGTCGTTATCCCACATATATATGCTTCAATTTTTTCCTTCTTTCTGCATTCTTCCACAGTGTGACCAACATGTCAGTTCTCTAAAGCGATTTTTCTCAGCTAATGACAGTTCAACTGCTCGAGCTTTTTGTAGAAGTTCTTGAAATCTGGTGAAGCTCTCGGATGGACTCTATCGCCTATACGGATGTTTAAAGAAGTCCATAGATGATATCTGACTTTCAAGTTATTACTTGCGTCTAATCTCTTCTAATACTACAAGCGAAGTGATTTTACAATTATTATTAAGACACGATTGTGCCTTAGAAAAACCGACTAGCTCGGTGGTGAAAACCATAAACTTAGTTTACATAGAGGTGCGATTCTTAAATAGAGATTTTATGTCTTGTTATATTCTCAACTGCATTATTGTCAAAATTAAGAACTTAATTCACGTTACGTTTAATAATAACGCCTAACAGTGCGCAATACAATTTTAAATAATCAGATTTAAATAATCATTTGAATTGTATAACTGCAAATTGACAACAACAAGCTTCTTCCTAAACTCCTTGCCATCAAATACTAGCATTTTCTTCCAATATTAAAGCAAATTCTTTGATAGCATCTTCATCTACGATCCTTTCAAAAACTTTATATACTGTGATTGTTGGAATAAACCCCTCCATCTCGTTCGCCTCGGAAGCGGGACGTGTAGTGGCTAAAGCTCCCTTTAACAGGGTTTCGGGTTTGCATGGATTCGATAAAGGTTTTCAACTGTCTGTCGGGTGAAGTAAGCCATTTTAAATTAAAGTTGTACGAACTGTAGGGCTGACGTCAATTGTAAACGAGATAAATCTCCGTTTGGGTTTGCCAAATTTAGTTGGGCTTTAATTGTAGCAGTGCCAATTTTACTAGCTGGACGTCAGTTGTAGAAAAAATAACTCTTCTTTTTGAGTCGGTATAGTTTATCTCATAGACAAAATTCAAAAACAAAGGTTTTCTTACGAAAGATTAGCAAATGATCAAGTTTTTTGTTCATAAAAATTATAGATAATAATTTTACTTAACTTAACATTTAATGAAATAAAAGTAAAAGATACAAACGTTGCCTAAGTGTGTGTGCTCTGAAGGCGGTTTAAGGGGTACCCGACCGTGTCGAAAAGAACACTCACGCTCGAGTATAACTCAAACTCCACATCCGATATACTTACAGAGAACGGTGGAAAGGTGTAACGAGATGATTTTTCTATTAACTTTGAAAAAACTCGCTCGGAAGGAACAGAGGTCGCAACTATACAAAGCCTTATTTTTACCACTTCGTAAAGCCTGGGGTAAATATCTGTTTTTTTGATGCCACCATTTTAAAGGATCTTTATCTTTTAGTAGGGTTATTTCTCCCAGGTACTTGTCGACCTCTATAATGCCAATAGCTGTTGGATTTATATTTTTAAGTTCCGCATAAACTTTTTTGTTGAGGTCTTCCCAGATGGATAGAGCCTTTTTTGAAGTAGAAGGTTGTGGTTCCTGATCTTCGATGGGATCGGTGTATTGGGTTCTTTGTTTTGCACTTACCTTGGCTCTCAAACGCGTGCAAGCTTTTCAGGGTGTACTTGTGTCAATCTGCGTTAAAAAAATTATCACAATGCTTCACTAGGCCATTCGAAATGAGGATCACTTCTTTTTTCTCCGAACTTAATTCCTCAGTAACTTCCTTTAATATAGATACAAATTGCACAATTTAACAAAATGTCAAAATCTGTTGAACTGAGGCTTTCGACGTCGGTGTAATTGACAGCCAGTGTTGACAACATACTTTTTTTTACTGCCAGCACTCTTTCAAACATCTCACACGTCGAGTTCCGCCGTGTCACCACATCCTGCTTTAACTTGAGTTGTTTTTCCCCCAATTGTAGTTGCATTGCCTTTTAGACGATCACTTGCCAATGTACTTCGTCAAAATAGCTCTACAATTGTTTTTACCTTTGTTTGAATGCCCCTAGAATATTAAAGGCGTTATCCGTGGTCACTGAAACAACTTTTTTTTTATAGCCCAGTCAAGGCACATTTTTTTCAGAATTTCATTTAAATTTTCAGAGGTGTGCCTCTCTGAAAATTGGTGACACTCTAACAGACATGTTGTCAACTCTGTTTTTTCATTTAAAAAATTTGCCGTTAAGCTAATGTAGCTTTCCGTGGACGACGAAGTCCAACAGTCTGTAGTCAAGCTTGCTTGCTTTAGCATATCTTCGACTTAAGATTTTGTGATATTATAATAATTAGTCAAGAGTGCGTTCGATAAAGTCTTTCGGGAGGGTAATTGATAATTTGGATTTATCTCTGCTAGAGCTGAAACAATAGCTCTTTGGATTCTACTATTTGAAAGGGTAAATATTGTTTTGTTATTAGTTCTACTAGATATCTATTTAATTGTTAATTTTTTTTTTTGACAGAAACAGGTTTATGCCTCATGTGTGAGGTAACCATCACTAGTTCAAAGTTATTTTATTTTGGATCATTAATTTTAAACATAAATATTGTTCCGCACCATTATAAAGTCCGATCGAAATGAAATACCAAAAACCCACTTTTATTCTCCTGAACCCGGTGTGAACAAACCTCTCTTCCCTAATGGTCGAGAGTGACTGACTTATTCTACTTGTACAATACAAATATGTTAGTTAAAAAGTACTACACGTATGGCCAGTGTTGCCATACGTAACAGTCCCGACAAAAAAACATGGTTTTTTATTTTCCGTATATCCGCATATATTGCGATCCTGTGTCTCCTGAAACGCTTATAATAGAAAAAACGTCTCAACGATATTTCTCTGGAACTTCCTTGTATTTATTTCCGCTCTTATTGGTATTTTTACAATGAATCTTCCTGATTCGTCGCTGCTATGGGTTTCTTTGAAATGCTTTTCCACCAATACTTCTTCTTCCGAATATTTACTTCCTGTACCGATTTGGTCTTGTTGCCATATTCGTTCCAATAATTTATCTTTTTAGCTGATCCTCTTCCTTATATTGAATACATGAGATTGGTTGCCCAGTTGTCTCATTTCCTTCCTCTCCTTGCGCTCCAAATACAACAATTCCTAGTGTTGTCTCCATTAAGGCAGTACCATCAATGTTTCTTTGAATCTCTGACATGACTATTTTTGCAAAAAATCCGACACCGAATAGTATATAAGTAAGATCCGGTTTGCAAAATGTGGGATCAGCTAATGGAAGACCATTAGTTGGGATTCCCATCCTCAACACGTCCAATGTTGCTGATTTCATTATTGGTTTCCATTTGCTTTCTTTTGGAAGAACCCAAAAAAATTCCTCCGTATACTCCTGTATCTCCGATAAACGGTAAACGGTTCCCCGTCTACACCGACCGCTCTTTGTTTTGTGGAATAAACTGTCAATTTATATTCCTCTACTATACTATGACTTACCACATTTGGTTGTCACTACGTTTCTAGGTCCCTCTTATAGATCGTATATTATAATTTTCCCCTACCAGCCTCACTAATAAAGTTGGCATAAATGAAATTTTCTGTGTATGTTTCAAAATAACTATTTTTAATTTTATTTTTTCCAAATTTAAAATTTTGTAATTGTTTTTTTTTTTTCTTGGCCCTCCTTGCCCTGGTTCTTGAATTTCCCAGCCATCCTAACTGTCCTGCCACGGGTGCTACTGCAGCCTTTACCATTCTGGTATCCTCAAGTGATCCTGCTTGTTTGTCTAGGAAGTTCAGCATCTCGGTCACTTCCGGTGCCTACGAAGGTATTTATTCATCATTGAGATAAATAATCCTTGAGAACCTGTAGTAGTGTTATATTGGATTACTTCGTATTCCCAAATTTCCATTATAGTTAGTAGCTTATAACCCATTTCAATAGCTTTTACTACTTCGTCGATCACACATGTTCCTAACAAGGCCCTCTGATTTTTGTCACTGCTACAGGTTCTACACAATGAAAACATTAGTTTATTGTTCTGTTTTTGGGGTAAGACAGGGTGAAATAAGTTTGCTGGTGGCAGAATTTTACATATAATGAGCCTATTGATGCCATCAAGTTGCATATTAGAGCAAATATCATCATTACTTGTATGAACTTTTGGATGTCCAACGGGAAACTTCCCATTTTTACATACCCAGTTGTATAGTGAACATACATCAATGTATTTTATTTACTCACCTTTCTAAAAACCTTTTATGTATATATTTCCCAAAAAACCTTCTTATAAAAAAAACCTTTTATATATATTTCCAAAAAAACCTTCTCAACTTCTTTATAAATTCACCGAATCGCGAATGCATACTTGTTCTACTTAACCACCAACTTCACTCAGTCGAGCTGCGTACGCAGATACCTATCCTTGTATACCTAACAGAGTGATCGGGATTTTGTCACTCTCTACAATAGCGTCCCAGTATAAGCTCTTACAGTATTTTACCGATATTGTCTTCCTGTAGATTAACATTCCTTACACTTGTAGTAATTAAATGTATTCCCAGTTCTTCCTCCAAAGAAACCATCTCGTGGATTTAACGGGGCATTCTGTACTAGTGGGTGATTGTTTAAGAAATGTAACTCTTCATCTTTTAGAAAACTTAGTTGGGTCTCAAATTCACAGCTCCACTTTTCGATCACTTCATAATTAAACGATCTCAAACGTGCTGTTTTGACCATCGTTCTCTCGTATCTTCAATTCAACGTATTGTGTTGTTCCTTATCAGATTGAGGATCGTCTCGTTTATGTTTTAGACAAGCAGGATGACCGTGATAGTAGCAACGATGAAACTCAAAAACTTGTTTATTTTCTTCGCAGAAACAATCGACTTTAACTCCGTTAATTATGGCTTCGCGTCCTTTAGCAGCATATTTTATGTTGATTTTTCGACTTTGCTCTTCCAAAATCAACCACTTAATTGCTTCCGTTGACTGATTATCGACGCACCTGATATTGAGAAATAAACACATTTGCTTTAACATTTATTTTAGATATTGTATTCATTTAAATAACAATTTACCCGTATCCATTTTTGGGTATTAACCCAATAGTGTTCGGCTGTATAAAATTTCTTCGGTACACAAAATTGCATGAAGAAGCTGTAGTCGTAGCTTCTAAGAATGGCTCAATATTACTTTCAATAAGAAAAAAACGCCTGAACTTCAGACTAACCTCAGTCAGGATATTGACATCACTGATGCAATACTCCAAAAGTTCACGTTGGAGTTCAAAAATGTCGTTTTTATGTTCTCCGGACCATGTCATAGTATTCGGACTGTAGAATTCTAAGGCTGGTAACTTCCCGACATAGTTTCTATTTCCTCTTGTATTGAACAAATGAGGAAAATATCCTTTTTTCAATTCCGACGATAGCTGAAAGGTTTTCGGCAGCTTAGAGAGAGCCATCGGGAAATAATTTAAGGAATCTATAAACTCAATATTTCCTATTTTCATTAATATTACTTACTGCCTCGCATGATTAATTCCGGACTTAAATTTGTTTCGTTCAGTATATAATTTAATATAAATTGATGATGTCCGTTATGTGCTAATACAATGACGTTTTTAAATTGTTGTCGAACATTCAGAATATGTTTTAAGAATTTGAGGATAATATTACCTTCTTCTTCTTCTTCAGATTCCTGAACAATGTTCAATGAATGCTCGCACTTATTACAAAAGTCCAAATTTGGGATAAATACCCTTTCTTTTGGTGTATTCCTTTTTAAATGTGTTATGGATGATAGATCTTTTTTTTCTAGAACCTGAAGAGAGCTTCACGGATGTTATACTTAAATTGAAATCATCAGTGCTCAGACCTGTAGAATAACTTTGGAAGATTGTACTGACCATCTCCCAAATGTCGCTAAATTTAATGGCGGAACAGTCTTTAAAATTGATCCAACCCAGCGCTGCCCCGTTCGGTGGAAAAACTCTTTCCGCTAAAAGTTATTCCCACTTTATCAAGAAGATCCAGATCTTTCAAAGCATGTTTGAACATGCCATTCAAACCTTCCCTTATCCAGGAAGTAGGCTCCTTATTTTCTGGAATAGGTTTTATTTTGAACTGGATTTTTCTTTCGTTCAAACCAAACCTTTTAATACTCTTCACCATTTCGTCTATTATTTCAAATCGCTATACAAATTGAGAAAAAGAAAAAAATGAAAGTGAACAAAAACCTTAATTGCTTGAAATAGAAGCGAGGAATAACAAAATATTGTATTTCTTTCTCAATCCTTCGAAACAAACAAACAAGCAGGTATAAAAAAAAAATTTTCTCAATCCTTCGAAACTAAAAAATTTTTAAAAATTTGTATTTTTTTTTATTATTTTAACAAAAAACATTTTTTTTTATAAAAAGAGTTGTAAAATAAAATTTTCTGTGACTGTACAAAGTTATGATGATTCATTACGACCTCCAAACAAAGTTTCTCTCTCTCTATTATCTATCTCAATCTTTCCCAAAGAGATTCTTTCCAAAATCTGAAATAAATGTAAGGAAAAACCATATAGTAAATTATTAAATATAGGTTGTCATTATTAAAGAAGATATATTGCCAATGAATATCAAAGGCAAATGAAATATGTAAATGAAATATATTAAAACGAATAAAAATGAAATATAAATAAAAATAAAGCTGTAAGGTGTGTTCTGACGCTATTGTTGTTGTTGTTGTTTGTGAAATCTCCATTTAGCTCGGAGGAATTTCATTCTGTCTCTCTTTCCATCTATTGCTGACAATTATTTTGTCAATAATTGTCATCTTCTGTTTTGATTAACAGACGCTCTTTTCGTGGGCAGATAAACAAAACCTTTGTTGTTGTTTATTTTAGTTAACTCTTTCCTAGCTTGCAAGCATCTATCACATGTAATCTCTCTCATATAGCCACTCGTACATTTCATGCTTAGAGCGCTTTAGAAAATTCTTTCTCTAAAAATAACATTTGTCGCAATCTGTCACGAGGAAAAAATAAATAATTCTTTCTCTATCATCTTCCCATATTCATGCAAATTATGCTTCTTTCCGAGATCGAACAGGCAAATGAAGGCTTCTAGAACTTGCTTCTATTCTTTTCTCGTTTTGTTATTTTCCCCCTTTTTTTTTAAAGAAATTCACTATCCGTTCTGTCGCTATATTTGCCCGTTCTCTCGCTGCACATTACACAAGTTCTCAATTTCATCATTTAACACACATAATAACAAAAAAAAAACCATACCAAAAATAAAGAAATAAATTTTGAAAATAACCCTGGCTGCGGCGCCACAACCAGGTCAAACAAAAAACTACCCTCTTTCACCTACAACAACAACACAACACTATCACTCGCTGCACATATGTATCTCTTTTCTCATTCCTCCTTTTTTTTTAATAAAGTCAAAATTCTGTCCATCTTTCCGCAGTGGACTGTATAAAATTCTTACCGATCAAATTAATTTGTAATTCGCACTTTCACTGCTGTGTTTTACACCTTTCGCTTTTGATTCAGCTTCAACAAACAATTTTCTTTTCACAATAATTTGTATTTCTCAATTTAAATTTTTTAACCAGGACTGCCTAGCTCGAGT
Source organism: Eupeodes corollae (assembly GCF_945859685.1). Lineage (NCBI taxonomy): Eukaryota > Metazoa > Arthropoda > Insecta > Diptera > Syrphidae > Eupeodes > Eupeodes corollae. The sequence goes on along the minus strand of NC_079148.1, from coordinate 60,394,285 downwards.
GCTCGCTTTAAAATGAAAAACATACAAGACACAGTACAAGTAATGATAACAAGTGTTTGTGATCTTTAATATGTTCTGTCTTTATTGTGTTGAGTCTTCTTCAAAACTAAAAATTATAATCTACCTTAATTCTACTCTACCCTGTGAAATGTTTCTATCTTGCAGCGTGTGCAAGATATCACATTTCCGTACTTCCCGTCGTCGTATAGATTGTGGTTGACACCAGTGGGAGCTAATTCGTTGATAGAAATAGTTGTGTCAGCATAAATAGTTATTGTCGATGATAGTGACGGTGACGATTAATGTATTTTAATAAAAACACCATTTCACTTTTGAGTCTGTACTCTTTATTCATCATCTTAAGACTAACTTATTTCTAACCTATCAGTTGACTTAAGCCTACATCGTATAACTTTCCAATATATTCATATCATTAAAAGAGAAGTAAAGAGAATATTAATACATACATAATCTCGTGTTCTTACATACATATCAACTCCTCCTTAATTACTATAAAATAAATTTTTTTTTTTTTTTTTTTTTTTTTTTTTTTTTTATTACTTATAACAGAATAATGTTTCCACCTTTATTTACGAATTATTTCATTTACGTTTAATTCTCAAATTAAATTTCCTTTGATCTTTCAAAAATTGCTTTTTTAGTTTTTCTTTATTATCATTAACAATGTCTTCTTCTGCACTATGAAACTCATCATTTTCCTCTTCAAATTGCAATTGACTTTGCACTTTGTTTTCATTACTATTTTTATTGTTTATAAGAGTTACATGTGGACTAAATCGAATAGAACAATTTCTGTGTTTTAATTGATTTATGTGAGCTATTTTCTGAACCCCATTTACAGAAATCTTATATAGTGATTTAGATATTTGTTTTATAATATGTCCAGGAATCCATTTGACATGGGATTTAAAGTTGTTTTTATAATATATATTTTCTTTATCTTTAAATTTAACAATTCTATTTAAATAATCTAATTTATGTGTGTTAGTATTTACATTCTCAACAGTATTCTTTTGATTTTTAGGCTTTGATGTTAAAACATCTAATAAAGTTATTGGTTTAAATTTAAAAATCATACTAGCAGGTGTTTGGTTAGTCGAAACTGTTGGAGTATTCCGGTATTTGAGCAAAAAATTGTCAATTTTGTAACTTAGATTTTTAATAGACTGTTTTTCTATTAAAAATTTCTTAAAAACTCGTTTTACAGTTTGAACTGCTCTTTCAGCCAGTCCGTTTGACTGTGGATGGTATGGTGGACTCTTAAAAACCTTAATAGCATTACTTTCACAAAATTCAATAAACTCCGCTGATTGAAAAGGGGGTCCATTGTCAGACACTAACTGAGTTGGTAAACCAAAGACAGCAAACCAATTACGTAATTTGCAAATCACTTTTTCTGCTTGTGTACTTTTCATTTCAGCAATCTCAATCCATTTAGAAAAACTATCTACTAATAAAAGAAACTTTAACCCATCTATGTCAAAAAAATCGATGTGAACTCTTTCAAATGGATAAGAAGAAGGAATCCAGTTCGATTCTTCAGTTATCTTGGTAAAATTTTGAGTCTGAGCGCAAACTTGACAGCACTTAACAAACTCTTCTATGTCTGCATCTAAACCCCTCCACCAAACATAACTTCTTGCCAGCATTTTCATTCTTGTCATTCCAACGTGTGTATCGTGTAACATTCTGATAACATCATATTTCAAAGTTTCTGGAATAACAATTCTGTCCCCATAGTATATGCAACCATCATTACACGAAAAACTTCGAGCTCTGTCTATATAATATTTCGTTTCCACATCATTTTTTAAGTTGTCCCTATTCAAAAGCCAGCTATAAACCTTACTCAAAATAAAATCTTTGCTCGTTTCAGTTTTGACATCCTCTAGCTTCAGAAGTTTCATGTTGTCAGGACCAAACTTAAGCACATTTATGAAATCCTCTGGAATATTTGTCGAACCCAGCACGGGTAGCCTAGATAATGCATCTGCATGTCCTACCTGCGAACCTCTTTTGTATTTAACCTCAAAATTATACATTGATAATTGGATAGCCCATCTTTGTAGCCTTGCTGCCGCTACAGCTAAGTGTCCTTTCTTTTCGCTAAATATTTCTCTGAGCGCCTGGTGATCTGTCACAATAGTAAATCTGCGTCCATATAAATATTTATGAAACTTTTTAACTGCATAAATTATTGCCAGCGCCTCTCTATGAGTTTGCGAATAATTTTTTTCTGATTCACTTAGTGTTGTAGATGCAAAAAGTACTGGTTTTTCCTCCCCATTAACTATATGAGCAAGAACCGCACCCACACCGTATGGACTAGCATCACACGTCAAAACGATTGGTTTTTTTGGATCAAAATATTCTAAAATATTATTGCTAATCAAAAGTTTTTTTGCTTCATTAAAAGTCTGCTCATGTTCTGGCCTCCATTCAAATTTATTATTTTTTTTTAAAAGATCGTATAATTTTCTTAATTTAGTTGCCAAATCAGGTATAAACCTATTGTAAAAGTTCAGCATGCCAAAAAAACTTTTGAGTTGTGTAACATTCTGGGGACTAGGAGCTTCCAAAATAGCGCGAATTTTTTCTTTGTTGGGTTTGATTCCCTTACCACTAATAACATGGCCTAAATATTCAACCTCCGATTCAAACCACTTACACTTATCCCAATTTACTCGGACATTATGCTTTTCCAATCTTTCTAAAACATTCACAACATTAGCTTCGCAGTCCTCTATATCGAACCCTCCAATCAACAGATCATCTAAATATATACCAACCCTATCAAGATCCTTTAAAATTTCATCCATAACCTTTTGGAATTCAGCGGGAGCAACAGCAACCCCAAAAGGTACCCTAGTAAATCTGTATAACCCTTTTCTAGTATTGACAGTTAACAAATGTTGAGACTTTTCATGCACGGCTAGTTGTAAATAGGCTCCTGTCAAATCGAGAACGCAAAACACTTTGCAATCAACAAACTTTGTAAATAATTCTTCCATAATTGGAAGATGATAAATACTATTTTCGATAGATTTGTTTACAGCTACCTTACAGTTGAGACACAACCTTAAATCTCCATTTTTCTTGGGCACCACCACCATTGGAGAAGCCCATTCGCTATATTTGATCGGTACTAAAACTTTTTGAGACACCAATTTTTCAATTTCTGCATCTACTCTGTCACGTATCCCAAAAGGTACTGAATAAGGCTTTGAAAAAATTGGAGTCACATTTTCTTTCAACTTCAACTGGACTTTATAACCGACAATGGGATCACTCATGTCATTAGAAAAAACTTTCGGAAACTTCAACATTAATTTCTTTACCTTCATTTCCACCACATCATCCACTTTGTTTACAACAAAATTGTTTCTCCAACTTGGAAACAATACATCCAACCAGTCACGCCCTAAAAGAGGGGTGAAGTCGCGATTTGATTTGATAACAAAAATTTCCAAAAAATGAAAAGATGACATCTTGACTAAGTCCTGGACTTTAACCACAATTTTTCCCACCAGTTCCACTTGATGTCCTGTTACCACATTTAATTGCCTCTTAACTTTTTCAATTGTCACCTCTGAAAATTTATTTTTATAAGTATTATAATTAATTACTGTTGAGCATGCACCACTATCAACTTCCATTTCCAAAACTACATTATTTATATACAACTGTACTACTTGAGCCACACTATTAACATTAGTAAACGAATTTATATACCCTAGTGATAAATCATTTATTTCATAATCTGTAATATCATCTACATAGTTTACATTAATTTTTTTTTTACTATCGAAACTAGTTTTGTTTTTACAAAATTTTCTTATATGACCTTTCTGGCCACAATTATAACAAACCGCGTTCCTCCAATCCCTCTTGTCAATTTGATTACTGTTGCGATGCCCTTGCCCAGATGGTCTCTTTTCGTAAGAAGATCCCCTCTCCGAGCTTGATCTTCTCCACTGACTTCTTCCCCGTTGTTGATTAGGCTGATACCGTTGATTCAGCATGTCGATGGTGTTCTGAGATTCTGGTCTCATCTCCTTTAATTGTTTATTTGTCATTTCCATACTTTTTGCTAGCTCGCACGCCTTGTCAAATGTGAGCTCCGATTCATTTAAGAGTTTTTGTTGAAAACTTTCATGATACATTCCGCAAACTAGCTTATCTCTCAGAGCATCATCGAGAAAATGTTTAAAGTCACATGTTTGAGCTAACGTTTTTAGATCAAGAATATATTCACTAATTGTTTCAAGTTTTTTTTGATTTCTTTTATAAAATTTGAATCGTTCGGCGATTATATTCACTTTTGGCGTAAAATACTTCTCCATTATATCAATAAGTTCATTGAAGGTTTTCACATCTGGCTTATCCGGATTTGTTAACGATTTTAAGATTTTATAAGATTCCGGGCCAATTAAAGTTATTAAATACGATACTTTGATTTTATCTTCCACAATTTTATTAATTGAAAGCAAATGTTGAAGTCGTTCTTTATAATCCACAAAATCTTCACCGGGACTAAAAAACTCGATCGTTCCAATAAATGCCATTTTTGTTTCTATTAAAATTAATTCTTCGTTATCAACTTTTATTTCAATTTCGTTTTGCTTTTCAATTTTAATTTTAGGTAGCACTTCTTTTCTACTTAAATTTTCCATTTAATTACACGATTAACTTTTTTTTTTTTTTAATTATCCTCGTCGCCATTAATGTATTTTAATAAAAACACCATTTCACTTTTGAGTCTGTACTCTTTATTCATCATCTTAAGACTAACTTATTTCTAACCTATCAGTTGACTTAAGCCTACATCGTATAACTTTCCAATATATTCATATCATTAAAAGAGAAGTAAAGAGAATATTAATACATACATAATCTCGTGTTCTTACATACATATCAACGATGACTACGACGACGACGATGACGGCGACGACGACGATGACGACGACGACGGCGGCGGATACAACAACTTTGTTTGCGGCCGGCGACGACCTAGGCGATCGGGTTAACTTACATATGTCAATTGTATTCTTGCTGCTCATTCTTTCCCCTATCCATATGCATGTTAATATTCATGCACCTCTACTCTCTCATTCTCTATTTTCTATCCTATGTATATACCTAAGACTTTGTCAGCGACCAGAAACAAAGTAGCGGTGCGTCTTTCGAGTTTGGTTATTTACATTAACATTCTTTCTCAGTCTGATCTCTTTCACTCATTTTTGGTTGTAAGCCAAAAATTCGTGATTTCCCGGTTGTTAGGTGGGAATTCTTTCAATGATATATCTCTTGTGTGTCCTTGTGGTAGTGCCTAAAAATAAAGCAACAATTGTATCTGCCTGGGGCATGCGCTGTTATGTTACTCATGTTTCTCTTTTCTCATCTTCAATGCGCATGTGTATGCAACTTGATCGTCGAGTTTTCGGTTGTATGTAAATCGGAGACTTGTTTTATATTTTTGTGGGGAAAAATTTTCTCTTTCTTTCTGTCTCGTTTGCTCTCGGTTGTAAGCCGAAAACAAGAAATTCTGTCAGTCTGTCTCTTGTGTCTGTTCTTTTTCATCCATTCTCGGTTGTAAGTCGAGAACTTGTTCCTTCTTGTTTATAAACAAGGAATTCTATCTGTTGCTAATGCTCTTATGTACATGGTACATCCCGTAAAGGGGAGAGAGCTTCTCTTTCAAAGCAAAAAAATGTTTTCGACTTGGACAAGTAGGATCAGTAGCAATGTGGCTCTCGTTGCACTTGGCGCATTTAATGTTTTTGGAATTGCATTTACCTGTTTCGTGTGGTTCTGAGCAAATCGCGCAGTGAGGTTTAATATGGCAATTTTTTTCGCCATGCCCAAACATCTGACAATTATAACACTGTGTAAACATTTGTGTTTTACGACTAGCGAAATCCCATTTAATTTGTGTTTTGAAGATAGATTTAATGTTTGTTTTTAGATCGGCTAATCGCACAGATCCACTCTCAAGAAACACAATGTAAAAGATGTCAATGTATTGATCATATTGTTTTTTAATAAGTTTAATGTTTTGACATTTCAAACCGAGAGAAATTAGTTCATTTTGTAGTTTTTCTATTGGAAATTCATCGAGACCATAGAGCATAACTTTAAACGATCTGACAGATGGAAGGTCGTGGGTAAAAAATTGCACGTTTTCTGCCCTTAATGCAGAGCAAATTTTTGAGTGGTCATCACTGTTTACACAATTTATTTTAATGCCTATGGACATGTTTTAATATTATAGTCATGAATATTATTTTTGTTAAGAAAAGAATGCACTTCCGCACTAGTTTTTTGGAGAACACAAATAGATGGGATTTTAGGTTTTTTATGCCTTTGTTCAATTGTAACATCTTCACATTCTATATCGTTGTCCGTATCAGGCAAACATTGCAAAGGAGTGTAATAACCGAATTTTTTAGAATTCTTGTCGGAAGAATCCATTTTTCGACTTTTTGTGTTGAAAGACATTGTGTCTTCCACACTAGATGGGGATCTATTTCGTTTGCGAATCTTTACTTTTACTAATGTACCGCACAGATGAGAACGTCTGATTAGATCAGATGACCGATTAGTACCATCAACTAATTTTTCTTTTAGTTTTACCATTCTAAACGCTTCTTGCCTTGGTATAATATAATTATCTTTATTCTTGAATTTTAATTCGTAACTTTCTTTCTCATTGTCTATGTAAATGGTGATTTTTTAAGAGCTTGAGAACTTTTTTAAAAAAAAAAACAGATAAAATTTGCAAAATCTCATCGATTCTTTATTTGAAACGTTAGATTGGTCCATGGCATTTACTTTTTGAAGTTAATTTCATTCAAATGTTGACTGCGGATGCGTCTTAGGTGGTCCATTCGGAAAGTCCAATTTTGGGTAACTTTTTCGAGCATTTCGGCCGGAATAGCCCGAATTTCTTCGGAAATGTTGTCTTCCAAAGCTGGAATAGTTGCTGGCTTATTTGTGTAGACTTTAGACTTGACATAGCCCCACAAAAAATAGTCTAAAGGCGTCAAATCGCATGTCTTGGTGGCCAACTTACCGGTCCATTCCTTGAGATGAATTGTTCTCCGAAGTTTTCCCTCAAAATGGCCATAGAATCGCGAGCTGTGTGGCATGTAGCGCCATCTTGTTGAAACCACATGTCAACCAAGTTCAGTTCTTCCATTTTTGGCAACAAAAGCGATCGCCATTCACCATTCACATTTATAACATATTGTTTCCATAGTCTGTCTTGCATTTCATTTCCCTAAGGAAATCTGCACCTAATAGACCATCATAATCATAAATCACCTTATTTGGTATAACGCGGAGTCCCCATCTATGATACCTTTTTTGTTTCGTCTCATTTCTTATTGAAAAAAGTAAGTTAGTCGAACCTTATGTTTTTTGAGAAGTATTTTCCAAACCTATTAAATCTATTATTTCTTTATTATTAATTTTTTCTTTAACACACTCTAATTTTACTAGACTTATTGATGCTCCAGTATCTAAAAGCATCTTAAGCACTGCATCTTTATAATTTATATAAATGTATAGGCTTTCTTCGTTGTTTAAAGAAAACGCTGCCTTACTAATGGCATTTCTTATTGGAAAAAATTTTGCTTTGTATTTTTATCTTGTGTGTAACAATTCATTGCAATATGTTCTGCTTTACCACACTTAAAGCGTCTAAATTTTTCACAACTCTTCGATGTATCTTTATTTGCGAATGTTTTCCTCAAAAAAACAATTTTTTTCTTAATGTCCAACTTTATCGCAATTGTTGCATTTAGTTTGTCCGAAATTAATTCTTACTAAATTTTTATTTGTAAAATCTTATCTAGGAGTTCTTATTTGTTTAGCTAATCGTGACTCTTCATGCTGTGCATAACGAGCCGCTTCAGCCAAAGTCGTTGGTCTACAATTATTAACGTAATTTCCCAATTCAGATTTCAGACCATTAATGAAAATGTTAAGAATTATTTTATTCTCTATATAATTGTGATTAACATGGATATCTTTTACATCTGCCTCCTTTAAATCCTCTTTCGCATTGGAGCCGAGTCTTCTCGACATCGTTTCCATATGCTGTTTGTATTGCCTCACTGTTCTATTTTCCTGCCTTGAATTTATTAATTCTCTATAAAGCCCTAATACACTATTTATATCTTTATATAGTTTTTTAATTGCTCCTTAAGCTGTAACCAATTCTCAATAACTTTGTTTTCTAGACTTACTCTGACATTACCAGTAATTTGGACTTTAATATACTTGAAAATGAAATTTTGTTGATTTGATGAGGCTAGGAGTTAAGTATTCGGTTTCTTCGTGAAATAAAAAAAAACAAAGTTTTATTTCTTTAATAATCGAACTCTACTTTATTGGGTCTTTCTTAAGACTAACTTAACATATTGGTTAAACATATAATGATACCTACGCCAATGTGCTTGTCAGCACTCATCGTAATGTAGCAACTTCTTTAGAAATTGCTTTGTTTACATTTTAGGAAAATGAATTATAATAAAATTGATTTGCTATGTTTGCATTCTAAGAAAGTGAATTATAATTAAATTGATTCGTTGCACTATACGAGTGCAACGATCTTAGGTTCGAACACGTATTTTGGACAATGAATTCAAGAGCTCCAACAACTCGTCTATGAACGCACATTTTGCCATAGTTACATTTTCTATTAGTACTCGGTCGCCTAAACCCGAAATTATGAATCGTATGAAAAATTGCCACGTCTTCCTAATGCAAGCATTGCATAATCGAAGCTCTCATAGCTTTCGTCCGCCCTTTTCTTTCTCTCCATCAGACTCACCAGCATGCCAGACGAGTCAATCAAAGAAGAAAATCCATCACCAAATTTTTTTTTAATTGAGTCCAATTGGTGATTTGTCCTCTTTGAGCCGTAAACCAACTCGCCGCTGCCTCCTCCAAACGCAAAGATACGTAAAAAAGAGTACAACCGTCGTCCCACTCATAAATATGTTTTAAGTTTTCAATGGTATCCACCCATTCTTCTGCACTTAATTCTGTGCCACGCGATGGATTAAATCCTGGAATGAGGATTTTGTAATTCCTCGTTTCCGAGGCGGACAGACAACGACGGATGGCTTCGCGAAGAGTCAACCGAACTTGTAGCCCGACGGATTATCGCCATTTCTTTTTCAAGTTCGGCATTTCTTCTTTTTAAATTCTCCACCTCTTGCTTTATTCTACTCATTTTCAAGTTTTTTTTTTTGTATTATTAGTATGCAAAACACAGCCACAGAGAAGCGACCAACACACTAACACACAAATGAGTAGATTGCAAAAAGACTCAAACGAGGGCGTAACAGTAATTTGCAACGACTAACACACTAACACACAAATGAGTGAGAGAAAGAAATATAAGAACAGTTAGACACTTCACGGGTAGACACGCGACCAGAGCGACACAGTAATTGACAACCAAAAAAACAAAGGGTTGCGGTTGCACATGCACACTCAAACAAAAAATTTCAAATTAAAACGGCCAGCGGCGGCGATTGTGGTGCGTCTTTATCTTGCACTGCACAAGTATTATTAACTTTTCTAAACTTAAACTTATTTTGATTAGCACGATGGAGTTCACTGCTTTTTTTTTGTTTAAATATAATTTTGTTTTATTTGTTTTGGATATTGCGTATCCCACTTCTGATATAAAAACCTTTTATATACATATTTCCCAAAAAACCTTCTTATAAAAAAAACTTTTATATATATTTCCAAAAAAAACTTCTCAACTTTTTTATAAATTCACCGAATCGCGAACTGGACCGAGCGCCCATCACCGTTGATATGGAATGAATACTTATTCTACTCAACCACCAACTTCACTCAGTCGAGCTGCGTACGCAGATACCTATCCTTGTATACCTAACAGAGTGATCGGGATTTTGTCACTCTCTACAATATCGACCCAGTATAAGCTCTTACAGTATTTTACTGTAGGTTATTGTCTTCCTGTAGGTTAACATTCCTTACACTTGTAGTAATTAAATGTATTCCCAGTTCTTCCTCCAAAGAAACCATCTCGTGGATTTAACGGGGCATTCTGTACTAGTGGGTGATTGTTAAAGAAATGTAACTCTTCATCTTTTAGAAAACTTAGTTGGGTCTCAAATTCACAACTCCACGTTTCGGCCATCGTTCATTATCAGATAGAGGATCGTCTCGTTTATGTTTTAGACAAGCAGGATGACCGTGATAGTTGCAACCATGAAACTCAAAAACTTGTTTATTTTCTTCGCAGAAACAATCGACTTTAACTCCGTTAATTAAGGCTTCGCGTCCTTTAGCAGCATGTTTCATGTTGATTTTTCGACTTTGCTCTTCCAAAATCAACCACTTAATTGCTTCCGTTGACTGATTATCGACGCACCTGATATTGAGAAAAAACACATTTGTTTTAACATTTATTTTAGATATTGTATTCATTTAAATAACAATTTACCCGTATCCATTGTTGGGTATTAACCCAATAGTGTTCGGCTGTCTTCGGTACACCAGATTGCATGAAGAAGCTGTAGTCGTAGCTTCTAAGAATGGCTCAATATTACTTTCAATAAGAAAAAAACGTCTGAACTTCAGACTAACCCCAGTCAGGATATTGACATCACTGATGCAATACTCCAAAAGTTCACGTTGGAGTTCAAAAATGTCGTTTTTATGTTCTCCGTACCATTTTAGAAATACTTCAAGTTCTTCTGCTTTCATAGTATTCGGACTGTAGAATTCTAAGGCTGGTAACTTCCCGACATAGTTTCTATTTCCTCTTGTATTGAACAAATGAGGAAAATATCCTTTTTTCAATTCCGACAATAGCTGGAAGGTTTTCGGCAGCTTAGAGAGAGCCATTTCCTATTATCATTAATATTATTTTACTGCCTCGCATGATTAATTCCGGACTTAAATTTATTTCATTCAGTATATAATTTAATATAAATTGATGGTCATAAGATTGTCCGTTATGTGCTAATACAATGACGTTTTTAAATTTTTGTCGAACATTCAGAATATGTTTTAAGAATTTGGGGATAATATTTCCTTCTTCTCCTTCTTCAGATTCCTGAACAATGTTCAATGAATGCTCGCACTTATTACAAAAGGCCAAATTTGGGATATCAAAACATTCATAACACTTTTGTTTAAAAACACATAAATTAGGCTCATGTATTTTCACCTGAGTATTATAAGTATGTGGGGTTCAAGCTTCTTCTGTCTAGGGGTTCTTTATTTTACTTAAATAAGACACTAATTTATATTTAATGAAATAGATTGTACTTAATAACTTTAAACAGAGCAAAAACTTCGAAGCGTCTTATCCTCTTGACGGATGGATTGCGAATGCGTGACGACACTTTGTGTTCTCTCCTGCTGACACTATATACAGAATACGAAAGGATAGAAATAGAAGGGACGCTAGTTCTCTTTTGTTATGTCTGTCCGTTTATTAAGTGGTCGGTTCTGTCGTTCGTCTGTTGGAAAAGGGTGATGTGTTGAGGTTTAGCCAATCCCACAAGTATCATCTGCAATAGATATGATTTTTTCACCGATAACTCTCTCTTGACGACTCACTAAATCATAAAAAATGTATAGAGTGTCTTTACATCTAGGTAAAATACTATATTAATTTATGCTTTGCCAACGACTAGCGCTCGAGGCAAGCACAAATTATCCGTATTGTGTACAAATACAACACCCTTTTTTTGGTGCATTCCTCTTCAAATGTGTTATAGATGATAGATTTTTTTTTTCCAGAACCTGAAGGGAGCTTCACGGATGTTATACTTAAATTGAAATCATCAGTGCTCAGACCTGTAGAATTACTTTGGAAGATTCTACTGACCATCTCCGAAATGTCGCTAAATTTAGTGTCGGAACGGTCTTTAAAGTTGATCCAACCGCTACCCCGTTCGGTGGAAAAACTCTTTCCGCTAAAAGTTATTCCCACTTTATCACGGGGATCCAGATCTTTCAAAGCATGTTTGAACATGCCGTTCAAACCTTCCCTTATCCAGGAAGTAGGCTCCTTATTTTCTGGAACAGGTTTTATTTTGAACTGGATTTTTTTTCCGTTCAAACCAAACCTTTTAATCCTCGTCACCATTTCGTCTATTATTTCAAATCGCTATATACAAATGGGTGAAAAAGAAAAGAGTGAAAGTTAACAAAAAACCTTAATTGCTTGAAATAGAAGCGAGGAATAACAAAATATTCTCTTTCTTTCTCTATCCTTTGAAACAAACAAACAAGCAGGTATAGAAAAAAAAAACTTTTAAAAATTTGTATTAATTTTTTTTTTATTTTTAACAAAAAACCTTTTTTTTTAATACAAAGAGTTGTAAAATAAACTCTTCTGTGACTGCACAAAGTTATTCATTACCTCCTCCTCGTCTTTTTTATGATTGTTGGTGTTGTTATTATAGTTGTTGTTACTGCTGCTGCTACTGCTGTCATTGATACTGTTGTTGTTGTTTATATTGCTGTCATCGCTGGTGGTACTATTGCTACTTTCTTTTTCATGAAAGTCTATCTCAAATGTTGATTCGTGAGGAGCTACGACCTCCAAACAAAGTTTAGGTAGCTCCCGTATTTCTTCCTCACCGAAGGACTCGGCACACCTTTTTGGTTAAAAGACGTAACACTCATTGAGTTCAAGACACAGCTGCTGTCCGTAGCGCGTGGTGCACTTCTTGGCACCCACAATCGCATTTTTTTTTTTTAATGTCAGCTTCTTCATGCTGACCAATTGTTTGCTAACGATCCTGGAGTTCGCTTTGATTTTGTTCAAAATTGAAGACATTTTTTTTTTAATTTTTAAAATTTTTTTTAAGTTTAACCACTTGCTTTTCTCTATTTTGTCAAGAGTGACTGAATTCAATAGTTGAATATACCCTGATTTTATACTTACAAAAAAAGTATAGACATTGAGCTTAATGTCTATATGTGTTTTTTTTTTTTTTTTATAAAATGTTACTTTACCAATTTTTTTTTAGTCAAATGGATATTTGATTGCTACATTTGAAATTCTTTTAATTATTTCAAATCTCAATAATTCTGATAAAAACAGATAAAGTCAATATTTTATGAAACCACTTAGAACAAAATATAGAACGAATACACTTCCCACCAAAAAAAAAAAAAAAAAAAACTATATAATTCCCATGGATAATTGTTTTTTCTTTTTACATTCTTTAAGTATTCTAACCCACAGTATTTCTGATAAAAACAAAATAAAGACACATGTTCAATGTTTGTCTTTTTGTATTATAATTATTTTCTTTAATCTGTGAAATTCCCATACATATTTTTATGAAACCACAATTTCTATTTACGACAAAAATATAGAACATTTGCGCATCTTATTTGTGAAATTCCCATACATATTACATATAGAACAGCTTCGCGTCCGAAAAAATATTTTTCCAGCGGACATTAGATTTTTTTCTTTTTTACATTCTTTAAGTATTCTTACTAGAAAAAAAGAATGGAAGACTATATATGTATGTAGGCATATAAACCCATTAAACAAAATACAAACCACAAATTACAATGAATCATAAAAAACATATTGTGATAACACCATTACACATTTCTGTAACTCACACTGGCACACGCTCCTAACCGCAAAACATCAATACTGATAAGCCATACACATCCACCGCGCCTCACCCACTACCTACAAAGGAGGCCGACCTGTTTGCCACGCGCTCCTAACCACACAAAAAATTCCTACTATATTTCTTAGTAAGACCTCAATATTTTGTGGAATTTTCTTAGCTGAGGGGCAAAGATGTAACGAGTGGCACATACACCCTAGTGTAAACATATTTGGGTTTTCCTTTAAAAACAGAGAAACGAACTGCACTTTTTTTTCCAACCATCACAACAGCATTGTCAGAAGCAAAACCAATACAATTTTTAAACGGTATTTGAAGATCATTAAAGCACTTAAATAGTACGTTGAAAATATATTTAGCATCAAACTCAAGTAGCTCAATCAAGGAAAAAATCGATCTCTTACTTTAACATAATTGAAATTAAAATACCTTACTGTAATAAATAAACGCAGTTTAATATAAATTAATCTTTATTGAATAAAGTGTAGGCAACGAATGAATGGATAATTTAAGAAAGCACAGTTACTGACTACTGAGTCGCTGAGCTGCTGATGTGCTGAACTGCGGTTGTGCTGACTGCTGAACTGCTGATGTTTTGATAAGTTGATTAGTTAATCATATGTTGCTAAGTTTAAGGTGGCAACATATGTTTAGTTCTTATTTTGTTAGCAGATGGCGCAAGGTATCAGCGACGTTAGGTGTTATACACATAATATATGACACAAAGACACTTTAAGTAACTAACATCTGTTGTTTCATCAATTATAACCGAAAACTTGAGTTTTCTTAAAACGTCCACTATTTCGCGATTCGCCTCTTCCAATGGTATCATTGTCATTAAGTCAATCAAAGGTTCAATGATAGGCATGGCTAGATTGTATTGTATACATTATAATTTTAAGTTCAGATAATTTTGCATTTTCATGTTTTTTAGTTGATTCAGGTTTAATATTATTTAATTTTCCCAGGATCAAATTCGATACCTTGAGCAGATATAATGTGGCCTAGGTATGCCACTTTTGGACAGCAGAATAATTTTGCCCTATTTATTTTAAGTTGAAAAATTTTTAGATGCTGTACATTTTTTAAGATCTTGATGTTCTTCAAAACTGTCTGAACATATGATAATGTCATCAATGTAAATGAGCATGGATGTTGCGGAAATACCTCTTCGGAATTTGTCCATAAGCCTTTGAAACGTCGCATGAGCGTAACGGAATCGGAAAGGCATTCGTTTGAACTGGTATAATCCGAAAGGTGTTATAAACGCAGTTTTTCCAATATAGCTTTCGGTTATTTTATCTGGTAATGGTTTTAAAAGTTGAGTGTCGAAGGTCGTCTATTCTAGGAAGAGGGTATTAATCTGGGACAGTTATACTGTATATTGCATATTGTGTAGGTTCTGTAGGGGAATGAAACAAGGATTCCTCAAGCAGTAGCAGTTCCTTTAATTTGTTTTTATAGTGGTTCTTAAGTTCAACAGCACGCAATTCGATATCAATCGCTAGGATTTCAGTGAAGAAATGTTCTATACGTCCTAGTGCGGTTAAACTATTTTCTTTTTCGCGTTTTCTTTCTGGGGTAATGGGAGAATACTCATTAATTTCTGAAAATGAACGCTTCACTTTCGAGTGTAGTTTCTTAGGAGTTGCTTTGTGTGTGGGAGTTTGGTAAACACTTATGATATCACTTAATTGCTTCAAACCAATTCACGAAAGCACTTGTATTTTTAAAACGATTATTTGGTGAACTTTCACTTAATTATTATTAAATATTGTTAGGTCAGAGTCAGAATTTTCAAGATATCGAAAAATGTTGAGCGGAATTGTGTTTTTGATCACTTTTGTGTCTTTTGTATCGTAGAAGTCAAATTTTTTCAGGATTATTCCTTATCGCTTGAATTGATGTTATGGTCAGTACAAATTAATAAGAAAAATTCTTCGCTGTCTTTAATGCTTACACGCCAAGCAGCTTTTCCTCCTCAAGCTGGGATAACTCTTGGAGCTGGCTTTTGTACTCTATGTTTCTTAAGCCTTCATCTCCTTGATAGCATTTTAACAGTAAAGCATTCACTTCGGTGTGCGCGCAGAATAAGTTGTTGGTTGAAAGCGGATGTATTGATTTAAAATCAATATCTATCTATTTAAGTTGCATTAATTATTAAGTTAAATGATTAAAATATTGATGTTGAAGTTACCAATGAAAATGAATCTGCATGCTTATAGAGTGGCCATTCCTGGAGGATTTCTAAAGTGTGTTTATTGCTACTTTGTCTTATTTCGTTGAGTCTTTGATGTGATGTTTTTTTCTAATCTTTCTTCAATTGTAGCCCATCATTAAATTTTTAATAATTGCTTAGTGTCCTCGCATTCTTGTTTATCAACTTGAGGAGCTGGTAAAATGAAGCAGTATTTTCTTGCTGTTAGTCGACGGAATTTTATATTTTTCAGTTCCCTTTGTTCTTCTTCCCTTGTTAAAATTGTTGGTGGAACAAAATATGTTGATCAATTTCGTAATCAAACAAATGTGTAGGTACCAACCTTATCTTCTCTGTGGAAAGTTGATGCGATGTCTTTTGTAATTTTTTCAAAGTCTTATTTATTGAGTTGCTTTTATTTTATTTTGTAGTACTGTACAATTAGTTGTACCAGTTTTTTTTGTTGTCGCTGGTTGTGAAATTGTGTTCGCTAAAGATTGTTTTCCAATTGAAAACTAAGCCACTTAGACCAAATAGATTTTTACTGCAATTCAAGTGACTTTTATTTCCTGTAGATATATAACATTGTATAATTTGTTGTCTTCTGTTCCGATTTCTCAAATATGGTTTTATTTCCTAGGGAGTTATTTCTTTCCACTGAATTCTGAATTCAACAATAATGGCACTGTTTTTCCTCTTAATTAAATCCAATAAAAAAAAATATCTTCTTTAGTTTTTATTATTCTTTCTATTGTTTTTGATGAGGTCAATGTTCTCATTAGTCGTATGATGATTTCTGCATTGCTGTTTTTCAATATGGAATTTGCCAGTTGTAGATACTATAACTGTTCTTCTTTTTTATTTAATTAATTTTAAACAATAAAAGACTTAGTAATTATTTGAATATTTAAAATTTTTAATCGTTCGTAAAACACGTCCGCTCGCTTGTATCGTATTTCTTAGACTGATTTCATTGGAAGACGATTGAGTTAAACTCAATCGTATTAAATTACATTTCATTCTTCACCGGTAGTCCCTTTCTATCTTTAGTATTTTTGTATGCGTTTTGCCTCTTACAGAATTGGCCTGTTATAGTACATCGGTTCAATTTTATCAATTTCCTCCATTACTCTACCCATTGTCATTGAAGCTTAATTTTTGTAAAGTTTTACAATTGATGGATTTGTTACTTCATCCGACACCAAAAATGCCTTCGTATGTCCCCTAATTATAGCCTCGGCTGATGGTAGTGATTTAACATTTAGACAATAAGGGTCTTCATATAGTCTCCTTCTTTGTTGTGCTCACTGTCGTGGATATAACTGCCATTTTCTCTTTAAACTGTTGTACATATCAAAATCTGTTGTTCTAATGGATATAAATAAATCTAACCATAATCTATGTGTATTCTCTCTCCCTATCTTAAAGGAATTGGTGCCTCACCAATTGGATATTTATTTGGGTGTCTATCGTACTTCATAGATTTGCATGTTTTGCAGTTGTGAATGTATTGTTGAAAATCGTCATTCATACTGGGCCAATAGTGTCGATCTCTAATTTGTTTAATGTTCTCTTGGAGTCCTCTATTGGCTCTGTTATGAGTTTGATGTGTCAATTTGGTCATCTTTGTTTGTTATGTCGTTAGCAAAGTATTTGGCTTCTACAACTTTGTTTGTGAAGTTATCTTTTAACATGTTCATGTCGTAAATAGTTTCTGGTGTTGCAAATATAGCTACTGAACCTGGTTTAATGTATTCTTTGTAAAAATTGTAAAAGTTCATTATGTTCAATTAAGTGTCTAGTTTTGCCCGAATAAAGGTGTTATTACGTGCCTTAGTTCCATTGATTTATTGATGACTACTTGTTGGGTAAATTGGTTAACCGGTGTATCTAGTATTTCAATTTGATAGTTGTAGCTGCTTTGGGCAGAATGTTGTGAAGGCACTGATGTATCATCTTAAGTTATTTGGTTAAGGTTTTGTCTGGATAGGGCGTCAGCTACGACATTATCGTAGGACCTGGCTCGTTACCATTTTTGGTGAATACTCATTATTAAAGGCTTGCCACCTTTTTGAATTAGGTTTTTTTTGCGACATTGAGAATGAACTTCTATATTTGCAACACCGTAAAGGTAGGTTCGTAAAGTTTTAAATGCATAAACTATTGCGTAAAGTTCCTTCTCGTTAGCTGCGTAGCCTCTTTCTGTTTTACTAACAGTTTTTGATATGAATGTGATTGGTTTTTTATCTTGAAAGGGAACGGCGCCGATTTTTATTTGAATTTTATTTGTTCTGAAATATATGTCAACTGGTGGTGTCATGATGGTTGGATCTTTTATTTTTATACCTTTTAATTAATTTGTGAGTTCGTCCACTATATACATACAAAATTCCTCCGCTCCAGTTTTTTTGCACTTGGATATTTATTATCAATTTTTTTTCTCACATTAATTCGCCATAGATTTAGTTAACCGTACTTTATTTTCACATAGGTTTATTAAATCGTACTTATTCGCACATAGATTTATTTAATTGTACTTATTCCCACTTAGGTTTCTTAAATCGTACTTATTCGAACATAGATTTATTTGATTGTACTTATTCGCAGCTCATCGACTGCGCCAATTATGGGATCAGGCCGAGCGTTTGCCCAAAAAAATATACTTTTTGTAATATAAGGCGTTTTTTATTGGGAACCTATAGCTAGCGCAGTTATAGTAGTCCGAATAAAACATTATAAACACTTTTATATACACTCTCAGTTTAAATTTCAAAGTTGGTATCCGTGTCAGCATATACGTCAAAATCAGCTGTCAGTCAAAAAATTTGTTGTGAAATTAAAAATGGATAACGAAATAAGACAGGTAAAAGTTAAAATTAAGGACGGTTCAGAAGAATTAATAAGTTCACTGAACAACGAAATCTTAATTCAGTCAAAAGAATTGTTGTAAGCGCTTGCATTTTACATAATTTGTGTATTATCAACTCTGATACCATTGTACTGGACCAAGAAGCAACACCCGAGGAAAGACATTTAGAACAAAACTCGAATCTTGAAAACAGTGCATCTCGAAACCGTCGTGAAGCATTATTCTCATATCTGTGTCAACAAAATATTCTTTAATTAAAATTGCGTTTTAACTATGGCATTTGTTTTCTTTTTCATTAAATTACCTTATCTAGATGAGCTTAAACAAAAAATCGAAATTCTCCTCTAGGGAATCTCAAAAAGTACCTAGCTACATACTCTATACAAATTTGAAGCAAATCGATCCAACCGCTTATGATCTAGCTCGATATATGTACATCAGAACGCACAGACAAAAAACGCATAGATAAACAAACCGACGGACGGATTGAATCTTTCCATCATCGTAATATTAGCTTTGTGCATTGATTAATTAAACTAATGAAGGTATATTCATAGATTGTTTAAGCTTTTGATAGGTAAAACAAAACTGGAGCTTATCTTATTAAAACTTTAGCAGGTAAACTCCAGTTAAGCCTTGCAACAGTTTCAATAAAAATGTCTATGAAAATGCCCAAAGCTCTATATTGTTTGATCTCCGGCTTCATGATCTTCATCACACAATTCAGAAAATCACCCATATTAGTCCGGTCAATTTAGACATTTGACCCACGACAAATTCAGGGGAAGCTGAAAATTCTTAAAATTGTTTAAATTATAATTATAAACATTGTCTTAAAAGTCCCAACCGATCCCATGTAAGGAAAAAATTTTAGCGGGGTAATAAGGTCCAAAAAATGAGTTTTTCGCGATTTTCTTGAAAACGGTAAGTTTTATCGCAAAATTACCCCAGACATAATTTGTAGATCAGGGAATTTCCTATAAAAAAGGTATCAATAATTTTTTCCCTAAAAGCCACCGCTTCTGAGATATAAAGATGCAAAAAATTGCAAGCGTCATAAACGCACACGTTTCCACGCCACCTCTGAGGTAGTGTACTTAGCGCGTTTTTTTTAACGTGGTTTCCCCAATAGGCCTATTCCACGGGTCTGTTGTGATTAGATTTAGAAATTAATAGTTTATTCGTCGGATTCGGAATCGTCAATCACTTTTTCTTCTTCCTCTTCTTCTTCTTCTTCTTCTTCTTCTTCTTCTTCTTCTTCTTCATCCTGACTATAGGTGAATTGTGTTAAAAGTGAAGCATCACATGTTTCTTCGTCAGTATTAAATGAATCCTCTGTTGTTGGTGATTCTACATTAGAACAAGACTGGCCTTGACAATTCGTACAAGCCAGAGAACAAAACAGCCCAACTTTTTTGCAACCACATTTAGCATTGCATCCTTTTTTACAGTTACAAAAGATAGTGTTGAGCAATTTTTCCGGCGCAGGTTGAAGCAAAGTCTGAATTGGTTCTAATATATTATCGACCAACTTCCAACCCCAATCTGTTGGGTTTAGTTGATAACCAAGCCACACTTGAACTTGGTAGTATACCCGAAGAAGATGTTGATGAGCAGAGACTGAGGTTGGAGGAAGACAAGCTAATTGTACTTGTTTTTTATTTCGAGTATTTTTGACAAAAGATGCATATCGAAACTTGTCTAAGCAGGTAGTTTTCTTAGGAGCTCCGTACATACGAAGAAGAAAGTGAATTCCGTTGGTAATAACTTCTTCTGGAGTTGAATTACATTTTTTAAAAACTTCAGCAGTTGCAAGTAAGTCTTGCTTTTCAAACATTTTGAATACAGTTGTTTTACCCCTCCTGTAAAATGCAGATGTCGTATCACAGCCAGTTATGGCGTGTAAAAATAGTATGTGATTTCGACACTTTGCAAAAGTCGACAAACTTTTTGATGAATAAAACTCTGATTGATTTTGAGATTTTCCTGGTTTTAAGAAGAAAACAGCTGGACTTCGAGCAGTGAGTAACACGAGTAAATCTACATCTTCACCCACAACAATCGTTATATTTGTCATGTTAACTTGTTCTATTGCTGTTTCGATAATCAGTACATCGGCGTCGTTATGAGCTTGTTTAACCAGTATATTCTCAGCAGTAAACTTTTCTTTTAACATTGAAATAAATCGAGACTTGTTGTGAGTATTTGCCAAAAATTTCTGTTGACTAGTAGGAACTGTCATAAATTCATCAAATAAAATGTCGGAAGATGAAGATGTTGCCAAAGTTCGACGACGCTGTTCTGCTGCTTTAATATTTGTCGTGCAATCATTATAGCCATCAAATACGACAGTAACTCTGGGACCAAAATGTCGACGTACATACTGAACGTACTTATCAAAAATAACACTGAATGTTTCTTCAGTATCCCAAACAACACGGTGCAGTAAATATCCACCATCAATAATGTACGTCGCATTATCGTTGTTAATATCAATGTTTACTTTTTCGAAACAACCGTAAATGGCAGACTTCTGTGTTTTACAAAAAAAAACTCGAAATAGGTTAGAATCAACACGTGTTTTCACTTCAGAGTGACGCTCAAGACTAACATTATTTTATGTATTGAGTATTTAGACAAAACAGGTATACGACCGTAGCCACGCACACAACTGAACAGAGAGACAGATGTTGCCTCAAGGTTACACTATTGTATGTATTAAGGGATCGAGTTTCATTATACCTGATATTCTCAGAATAATACTCATGAGTATTTTATATTTTAAATGTAACTTAAAATCACCGACAGAAACATATTCTTACTTACATTACAGCTACAGAAAGTATATGGGTGAGGTACTTAGGCATATTATGACGCTCGCAATTTTTTGCATCGTTATATCTCAGAAGCGGTGGCTTTTAGGGAAAAAATTATTGATACCTTTTTTACAGGAAATTCCCTGATCTACAAATTATGTCTGGGGTAATTTTGCGATAAAACTTACCGTTTTCAAGAAAATCGCGAAAAACTCATTTTTTTGACCTTATTACCCCGCTAAAAATTTTTCCTTACATGGGATCGGTTGGGACTTTTAAGACAATGTTTATAATTATAATTTAAACAATTTTAAGAATTTTCAGCTTCCCCTGAATTTGTCGTGGGTTTACTGATTTTTTGGTCTAATTTGACCGGACTATATTACGAAAGTCATTTAACTAAAATAAGTTAGTTGTAAAAGTCACAATTTAGGTTGAAACAAAACAAAACAATTACTTAAGCATTCCCTCCGCTCTACACTCCTCTTACGAACATAATACCATTATGTACCTAGAAGCTGGAGCTCAAATCAAAAGCAATCAGAACAGAACAAAACACTTAAACTTCACTTCCAAAATAAAATCAACTAGAAATTAAAGCAAAACACAATAGTTTATTTGTTTAAAAATTTTTCGATCAATTCGAATTTTGTTTTCCTTGACTCTGCTTTTTGCAATTCAAGCTGCGCTTTGTCACGTTGACGCTGCTGAAAGCGTTCTTCGGCTGCTTTCATTTCGCGCTGCCTCTGCTTCAACTTTTCCTTATAATAGTCAGATCTCGACATTGCAGTTCTCCTAGTTTTAATTTTGGCAGGTCTTGTTGATGGCAGTGCAGCAACTCCAACAGAAGCTACTGGGGCAGCTCCAGGAAAAGATGCTGTGGCAGAAAATCCAACAAAAGCTGCTGATCCACCAATTACGTTATTGGTTTCTGTTTCTAAGGCAGCAGCATTTGAAGCAGAAGCTGTATTTGAATCTGTATCGGCCGCAAAATATTCCAATGTAGGAGATGCCTCAGCATGTGTTTCTGGGAACCTGCTTGTCGTTGAGGGCATATCCGGTGAGGTTGGAATTAAAACTGGTGCATTTGTAAAATTTTCAGACCCAAAGTTGATAGTTTCGGCTTTTGAATGAATGGGCTTATCTCCGAATAAATCCTCCATTTCTTCCCAAAAAGGTACGGTGCACGGAGATGCGCCAGTTTTCGACGAGTTGTCCTTAGCGTCATTGTAAACCCTCAGCAACGTCTGCATCTTTACTTCAAGGTTGCGAGGTGTAAAACCCGAGTCCTGTAATATATTTTATATTTTTTATTTGTTTACTTACAAGAAATTTCAAAATACTTACAAAACCTGCCGAAATTATGTCCTCTAGAATGTTCGCATACGCAAATCTTTTTTTTCTGTTCTTAGTGAACTCTTCTTTGCGTCCTGCATAAAAATGCAAGAACACTTTGGTCTCCTCCTTTGTCCAGCGCTTGGTTCTACAGTTAAAAATATTTATTTTTAATCAAATCCGCTTGTTGGTATTTAATTTTTGTTTACCTTTTTCCCATTTGGATGCTCAGAGTTTCTTTTTTCCCAATTTTTACTTTCCAATTAGAAAAAGCACAGCGGTAGACCAAACCAAACCAACAACAGACAAAAACAAACCGAATAATTTTTTTATTTGAATGTTTGAATACGCTTAGGGATGTGTTGAAAAGTATTGTTTTTTGTATGCCAAGTTCAGTTACGGTTGAAACAAGAATTTATATGGAGATTGAATTGGATTAGATTGAAGTGCGAGTTGAATATTAAAAGCTTCAAAAAAGAAAGCATCTGGATGTATTTTTACATTTTGTTTACAAATACGGCTTTTTTAATTCCGAGCTGTCAAACAAAAATGTGTTTCATTTTTAGCTTCGATCGTTCAGAACTTAAAATTTTGTTTTTAGTTCTGAGCCTATAACAAGATTCTTTTTTCTTGGAGAATTAAAAGATAATGTCGTAGGTATTTTCACAGGCATTTCATAAGCTAAGCTAAACCTTGGCTTAAATGAATTTTCTATATACAATTAATTCTCTTATTACATAAATAAAATATCTATGAACGCACTCCTGAATAATCAAAGCTGCCAACCTTCACGTAGTAAATGTTTTCCTTGTCAGTGTTCTATTCCAAACATTCCATTCACATTATCTGCACTATTATATCCACTATTTTTACTAGCCAATTTATTGGCAGCATTTCTTTGTTGTTGTTTACTACGTTAAATTTTGCTGCGCTATCTATAAATTTCCCAATAAAAAACGCCTATAATAAGTTTATTGGATATCAAACTTTATTTTTCTTCTTTATAATTTACTTTTTTTTACAAATATATATTAATGGCGTCAATGGCCGTTGGCTTCTCGAATGTGAATGCCTTCGTCTTCGTTCTTTTTCATGAGGTTGGCTGCGGTTATTTTTATATTTCCAATGAAGTTGGCAACAATATATAAAATAAGGTGTAGCTGCCATCGTTGAAGTGCAAACCAAGTATAATGGTCTTCTAACACTTGGTCTCTTCAATTTATTTTACATTTTATTTTCTAATAGGAGGCTGTTTGACAATTAAAAATTTATATTATTAAATGAAATGCTTTGTTTGAACTCTCGCACGATTTGAATAAAAGGTTTAAAATTACGTCACGTTTTATTTGCGGGAGGATATGGTAGCATTGACTTATATTTATATTTGTTTTTCTATTCAACACCAGGTGACATTTTGTCTTGTAAAGTTTGGTTTCACTTTCAACTTCTTTTTCGATAAAAAAGTGTTTTCACACTACAATTTTCATTTATCCGGAAATTAAATATCATCCTAGAGGCCAAATATAGCTATTATTGGTTTTCATCATTAAAACCAGCTCGTTTATGGCGATCATTGATAATTTCTGTCATTGAAAAAAAATGTCATGATGTAAATCCACCGACAAATTTTGACTGACAGAAAACTGTCATTATAATTGTTGAAACACAAATCAGTGATCTTTATAATATATATAATGGACAAAATAATAATAATGTTTATATTTATTTTATGATAATATTGCTTAATGATCATATTTATGTATATTTCTTTACTTGTTCTTCTATTGAACACCAGGTGACATTTTGTCTTGTAAAGTTTGGTATCACTTTCAATTATTTCAATAAAAACTGTGTTTCCATGTTACCATTTTGATTTATCTGGGATTGAAATAATTTTGAATTATATCGACGATAAATACGATTTTATTTGAAGAAAATTCACAAAACACGTCTATATTAGTTTAGGATTACGTTGGAATTCAAACTCTTTATTTAATCGGACTTACAATTTAACAAAAACTAGTTAAAATATCACAAAAAGTTTATTTAAAAGAGCTTGAAGAATGAACATACATTTCCTCTTTATTGAACATACTCAAAAGAAAATTAAATAAATATGTTCTCTTACATTCGAAGATCACATGTTGATAGATATCTTTAGGCTGAGGTTATATTTAAACAATTTCATACTGTTTTTATTTTTGCATTTTTTACTTACTTAACTAATTTTGCATAATATTTTGTATTGGTGCCTCACCAATTATATATATACTGATAATCTTCTATGTTAACGATATGGATTAGATTATTGTAATAAGTAATAGTTCTTTCGGAAAATTGAAGATTTCCATTAGTTGGGTTACTTCTAGTGGAATGCTGTAAAAACGGATTACAAATAAAAGAATACATTTTTTTTGTTATTATATTGTTTTGATAGCTTCTAATCATATGCTGTCATTTCGCTACCATGTTACATTAATTTCGTGAATGTATCTATTTATTATTGTTTTTTTTTTTCTTTTTTAAGATAATCTCTAACCCTATGCCTTGGATAATTTTTAAATTTATTTTCTATTCTTACAGTTAGACATAAATTACTTACAAAGTCTTCGTTTCCGTTATCCAACAACTGGACCGTGTATTTTTTATTGGGACACTTCGGTAAAAGATGTTCTTTAGAACCGCATCCGTAGCACGCACCATACTCGCGTTTCGTCTTCCTACACTCGACAGCGATGTGCCCCACGCAGTTGCAATTGTAACAACGTGGCCCCTCCTTCTTCTGTTGTCTCATCGTTGTCGTTGGCTTTTATTCACCTGGCTTGGTCTGTTCTACCTTGCCGAAAGTTCGAAGTAGCTAAGCACGATCCTTAAAATCATGGACTAGAGCGTATAGTCTTAAATTTGTGTCACTAATGCCCTCTACCACGTACTCGATAAATTCATCCTCCTCGATGCCCATCCCGTTTGATAACACCACTTTGTCATTGAAGTACTGTTGAAACGTCTCATCGTATTCCCATCGTCGTGCCTCAAATTTTCTTCTCATTGTTAATTTATTTTCTTTTTTATCAAACATCTCCGTCATTTCGCTAAGCAGAGCGTCAATCTTCTTTTCGGCAAAATTTGGCTTTGAGTACAGCCATTGTTGGGCCTTTCCTTTCAATTTACTTACTAGCAGCTTGCACAACATTTTTTCTTCAATATTGTATTCTTTTTTATCGCTCTTCAGTTGTGCCAGCCAAACGTCAAAATTTGCTTCTCCTTCGTATTCTTTGCATGTGTTGTAATTCCGCTCTTCTTTGTCATCTACATTGTCGTTGTCGCTTCGTTGTTTCTCGTTTTGCTCTCGAACTGCGTTCTTGTTTATCTGTTGCAGTAGTTCGTTTTCTTTTTTCAAAAGTTCGTTTTTTTTTGCTAGTAACGCCTTTTCTCTTTTGACGAGTTTTAACTCTCTCAAGAGAAGTTGGTTTTGTTTTATTAAAACTGTCTGTGCACTACTACCAGCGCAGCTTACGTCACCATCGTTGTTTTCGTTTTCATCGTTGTCGTTGACGTTGCTATCCCCATTCCCCATTTTCGATGCTCTCGTTCTCGTCGTTGTCGTCATCTTCCTCCCTCGTGCCGTCATCGCTTCTACTTTCCACATCGTTGTTTGAATTTTTTCGTCTGCTGTTGCTTGGCTTGGGTTTTACTCCTCTCTTTCCTTCTGGTACTTCGTTAAGTCGCACAACTAACGCTGCTTTTGTGCCGTTACTTGGCATGCCTAGACGTTGCAGCCATTCACGCAGCTGTACCACAGAATACTCGTTTGGCTCTATCATTTTTATGTATATTATTCTTTATAAGATATAAGCAGAGTTGATATGGAGAGAGAAAAGGAGAAAGAAAAAAAAACCAACAAGGGAAATTTAAACTAATGAATGGTGACTGAGCAACGCGCAGACGATTGTTCGCGAACAAAAAAATGTTGTTGTTTTTTTTTTTTTTTTGTCAGAGTTTTCCTTTTTCTTTAAATGTTTTTCTTTTTATATAATTGTTTTACAAGGGTAATCCCACTTCTAAATTTTAGGCACAGATATTTAAAAGGCAACTAATAGTCGGTGAACGAAATAAAGAACAACTTACTTTCTTGGCGGTCGGTCACCAACTGCCCCGCTTCTCTTTTATTTTCATCTTGCATTCTTTTATAAGTGCTGCCACTGTTTAACATTTACTTACATACTACTTAAGTGTTGCCACTGCTTAACAATTACTTACTTACTACTTATTATTACGCTTACATGCTAGTATTGCACTATTACTATTATAAATATTACTACACTTTTGAACCTGGTAATTCTAACTACATCTATTAGTGTCCTCATTAAAGATATTTCTGACATTATTTCTGCGTTTTCGTCTAAATTTAAGGTGGTAAAATCATACTTCAAGTTTTCTACGTTTGATTCTTTTTCTAAGTCCGCTATGATTTCATTAATATAAGTAATGTTTGTCATGTGGAATAACGTTCCATATTCTTTATAAACTGCTGTATTACCATTTTCTATAAGTAAATATTCACTCCTAGAATAATCTATTACCTCCGATCTTATTAAAATAATATTTCTTATTGTAATAAAAATAATAATATGTTTTATGAAGTCCATTATCAATAATTTTCTCTGCTTCTTAGAATGCTGTTCTCCAATCTGTTGCTGGATACTGGCTTTATAGAGCGAACGGGAATCACTTTGCTGGTTTCTTCCTTTTAGTTCACAATTGATTACACTTTCAGGATACTTTGTTTTTCTCCTATTTATAAACAAATTTGGCTGATAGCTTCAATTTCACTTTGAAAGTTTTTATTTGTATTTACAAGTACTTATGTAAATTTTACTATTTTATTCACTTTCACTTTTTACGTTAATAATGAGCTATCCCGGTTGAGCCCCCAATTATATTTATCCGTCGGAAAAATAAAAAAAGGTTAATTCAAAAAAATATATTTTTAAATATTAACTTTATTTTCTATTCAACAAGATGGAATATTTAAATAGTTTTACATGCATAGTTCTTACGTACTACTCTGTAACTACTGAAAACTCCTTTCCGTGTTGCATCTATTTATATCGTTTTGTTTCCTTTATGTTTGTGTTGGTTAATTACTTTTTGTATCTTTATCTTATTTTGTTATTTGGTTGGTCATAAAATATCTGTTATGTTCTATTTTTATTGTTATCTTGTTTTGTTATTATTTTATTTATTATTTTATTATTATTATTATTTCCTCTTATTTCCTGCTTGAGGTACAGTTGAGTGTTTATAACTGGCGCAAGCTACGAGCTGGAGCGTAAATATTAAACATTGATAACAACATTGGACAATCAATATTAGAATTGAGGACATCATAAGCAAAAAGGACAGAATACAATTTTCTTCTCAAAACTAGAAGTTTTAAGTCTATAAGAGTACATCTAGTCTCATAACATGGAACATCTGAATTTTTAAAAATTTTACGCAAAGCAAACTTTGTAAATTTTTTCTGAACCTTTTCAATACGACAAATGCTCGATTGAGTGAAGGGATTCCATATAACGCAACAATATTCTAAGAGCGGTCTAACAAGAGATAAATATAGTGTTTTTAGTGTATAAGGATCATTAAAAAGTTTTGAATTTTGAATTGTGAAGCCCAACATTGAGTTAGTTTGTAACGAACCGCTGGTGAAATCGGTTGGATTCCCAAGAGAATCCGACCTCTCCGTCCTATACCACCGTTACAACCCCAGGCCTACAGATGCAAGAGGCTGATCCGGGCAGCAGGAAGGAGAGGGTGTTCAGGCTACGGTAGCTTGGCATGCTTGCTTTAGCACGATCTAGCTCGTCGGTGGTCGGGGTTCTTGCTACCGTAACACTGAACCGTTGTTACGCAACTTCATGCCGGAGAGAGTATGAACGTAGTATCGGTGGTTCAACAATAAAAAAAAATCGTTGGGCCCGAATTCTTCAATGTGGGAACCAAGGGTGTGTGATTCAGATAGGGGGAGGGTTAAAGTTGTTAACAACCCCTTTTTGGAGGTTTTATCCCACCCTATGTGACCGAGGACACCATACCTTGGCTACTGCTTCCTCCGTATTATGCAGTAGCCCCTAACCGGATAGAGTTTCCAGCTTACCAGATTCTAATCTTCACCATCGTCATCCTTCAACGTGTCACTCCACCTCTGACTTCGGGTTTAGTGCTTCATGCTATCCTAAATGGGAAAAAAAGCAAATAAAAAAAAGAATTCCACTTCCCAAAGACATAACACGATGTCACTCAATCCATACCGCTCAATGGACGATAAAAAGAGGGAAGATCAATTTTAAATACTATTTTTATTATGGGTGAAAAATAACAATAAAATTCAAAAAATGGTAATATCAATCTAGTTATTTAAATTTCGATGGAAAACTATAAAAAAACTATTAACTTTAAAAAAAAATATTAATAATATTTATTTTTGTCAGTTGGCAACCATGTGATGTATTCTATATTAAAAGTCTTTTGATTTTATTCTATTTTAATTAACTTTCCTAAAAAAACTTGTAATATTCGAACAATCGTTGGCAACCATGAAAGAATTTAAAAAAAACTTTTAATATTTTGTCGTCGTTGGTGTATTGAAATTTGTTTCTTTTCTTCTTAAAGCATCTCTTTTTAAATGTTGTTATTTAAATGAGATTTACTTTTTTGTATTTAGCTACTATTTATTTAATTATATTTTTTTCTATATATGCAAGTGTTCCAACAAAACAATTTAAAATATTCTGATGATATATACATATATGTACTTAATTGACTTACTTGGATTTGTTGCCGCCAATGTAGTGCACCACCTTGGTTTCCTCCTTTTATTTTTCACTGGGAAAGAAACTAATTCAACAAAAGCAAAAAAATATTTTAATATGTTTTGATGACACTTTTTTTTGTTTACTCTATTATTAAATTCTTTTTTTTTCGATTAATTTTAAAATTCTTTCTGGTAAGTACAGTTTATAGCTATACATAATTTTGTTCCCATTTTTTTCATATTAAATTTTTTTTTTTTTGTTTGATTAATTATTATATATACAAATTCTATAATTTACACATATACACCACGTCGGACAAGCAAGATACATAATACAATTAGGGAAAGGGGGGGAAGGTACGCAGAAAATCGAAAGGTAGGGAGGTGAGTATCACAAGGGAGAAATTTCACGGGGTTGTTCCGGTTGATGATCCTCCAGGGGAGTACGATGATCACAGGTAAGTAGGTAGGTAGGTATTGGTTGTTGTTTCCTAATTGGTAATTTCCGATTATCTTTTTTTTTTGTAGGTAAGTATCCTTTTATTTATTTTAAATCGTTTTCAGCAGGTAAGTATCACTGGTTTTTTTTTTATATTTGTAATTAAATTTTCAGCAGGTAAGTACACTGGTTTTTTTTTATATTTGTTTAATTTTTCTATATTTTTTTATTAATTTTTCAGCAGGTAGGTAAAAGGGTTTAATTTTTCTTTCGGCAGGGGAATATCACTGGGTTTTTTTTTTCTATATTTTTTTTTTTATTTAAATTTTCTTTAGGCAGGTAAGAAATAATTTTTTTTTAACAGGTAAGTATTCAATTTTTCTGCAGGTAAGTATTAATTTTTTTTTTTTTCAGCAGGTAAGTAGGTACACCGTTTTGTAATTTTGTACTTTTATTTTTCTATATTTATTTTTTTTTTCAGGGTAGGTATTCATATATTATTTTTAACTTAATAAATAACTAGGTTGGTAACTAAAACCAAAACTAATCTTATTTTCTGTTTTTTTTTGTTCTTTAAAATTTACGCACTAGTTTGTCTTTGTCTTTATTATTTTTTTTATTCTACTTTTATTACTAACAAGAATCGCGTAATCCTCTTATAATAAAAGGATCTACCAGAGACCGAACCGCACGGCTTTATATTTCAAGATCAACTGTCTAACTCTTAACTAATTATAGTAACTGCAGGTTCTAATTTTCTTCACTCTCACTCTTGCGGGATAATCATCCCACCTACGTAGCGGTCAATTCCTACAGTTCGAGGTCGTGGTATATAAATCATGCCATCAATTCTAACATCAATTCTAACAGTTAGACTGAGTTATGTACCTACATATTATGTAAGCTAATATGTATCATATTCATAATTTATTTTTTCAGTTAAACGGAGGTTTGGTATAGAGACAAAAAAAAAGACTTAGTTATATAATGAGTTTAGGTGTGCAATATTATCATTGCGTTATTATATTTGCTATCTATTATTATAGTCTGGGCTATAAAGTTCATTATTTTGTTATGTGTGTTTTATTATTATTATTATTATTATTATTATTATTATTATTATTATTATTATTATTATTATTATTATTATTATTATTATTATTATTATTATTATTATTATTATTATTATTATTATTATTATTATTATTATTATTATTATTATTATTATTATTATTATTATTATTATTATTATTATTATTATTATTATTATTATTATTATTATTATTATTATTATTATTTTAAATATTATTATTATTATTATTATTATTATTATTATTATTATTATTATTATTATTATTATTATTATTATTATTATTATTATTATTATTATTATTATTATTATTATTATTATTTTAAATATTATTAGAGATTATTATATTAAGGTATTATTATGTTAGTTACTTTTTATTTATTCTTATGGGTAGGGTTGCCAAGTTATTCAATTGGGTATTAATTGTTTTAAGATTTTTTTTGTATATATATATATATTGCGGTGCAGTTTCCTACAAAACTTGTCCTTTTCAAGAGAATTTGTTCAAGTGAAAAGGAGAAGGAAAGAAACAAACCACTGACAATATTAGGTGACGTTAGATTACAGAATGAGATCGAACCGATACTTAACAATTTATTCTCCCTGAGCCGAGTTCTCATGCACACACTGAAAGCCGGGCATTCGTGTGATTTTACTTTTTCAAATCTTTGCAATGGTAAACTCCCGCTTTCCTGCCATTTAAGTCTTCAAGCTCATATAGGTTATTTCCAATAACTTTGCATACTTTCATTTGTACGAACTTTGGACTAAGTTTCGCACAGAACCTCTTCGAAGCATCACTGAGGGCAAAATTTCTTCGAAAGACTATGTCACCAACTTCAAACTTTATTGCCTTGCTACGCAGGTTATATGTATTTTCATACTGAGTGTGTGCTTTTGCCAGGGAATTTTTTATGTAAGAATGCATAACATTCATTTGTGCCGCCTTAGACACAATGTCCACGTTCGCGTTGTTAAGACCATCAAGCTTACGAAGCAGTTGGTAATCGGATCCATGTTCCACACAACTTTGCCCAAAGAGCGCTTCGTAGGGTGATACGTTTATCGCCGAGTGTACGGTGGTGCGAAGAGCACTGGCTATGGACTGCAAGTGGGTATCCCAGTTCCTCTGGTCAGGTTCGATGTAGGAGCGTATCGCAGCGAGTATGGATCGATTTACCCTCTCGCTAGCATTCGCTTGCGGAGAGTAAAATGCGGTTTTGACGTGGGTTACACCAAAAGACTTTAAATATTTTTCGAATTCCCGACTGGTAAATTGTTTGCCATTATCGGAGAGGATCGTCTCTGGTACTCCAAAGATACAGAAGACTTGCTCCTGCAGGAACTTCACCACAGCGTCCGTTGTTGCCTTCCGGAGTGCCTTTACCACTACAAACTTTGTCAACTGGTCCAGCGCAATCACAATATGAGTATTCCCATCTCTTGATCTAGGGTATGGACCTAGAAAGTCGATGTATAACATCTGAAAGGGTCTTTCAGCCAAAAATGCTTTACCCATTGGAGGCCTCAGGGTTGCATTTGAGGCTTTAGACGCCTTACAGATGTCACACCTTCCAATAAACGTTTTGACCTGGGCTGCCATGTGAGGCCAGAAGAATTGACGCTGAAGCCGGTACAATGTTTTTGCAATTCCTCCATGCGAAGCTAGAGGCGGCTGATGAGCCAAAGCTATCAGACGTTCGGTTAGCGGTTCCGGGACCCAAAGCTTCCATACTAGGTCATCCTCTATGGGATTCCCTGTGCAATGTTTGACCTTCTTATAGACGAAATTGTTCGACACTTGAAGGTCAGGTAGCTTATCTTTTTGTTCTTCGATGCTGTCTATGAGCTTGCAGTAGTCCGTAGATTTGAAACTAGGATCCGCAAGATCAATATGCAACACATCGGAGGGATCATTCAAAATCGAAACATCGCAAAGCAGAGCGTCGACTCCATACACTCGTGAAAGTGCATCAGGTACAACGTTCTGTGTGCCTTTGCGATGTTCGATGGTGAAATCAAATCCCTGAAGCTTTAAGCTCCATCTCGCCAATCGTCCGCTGAGATCCTTCTGGTTCATCAACCACCTTAAACTCGCATGATCTGTCACTATTTTAAATGCATGTCCCTCGACATAGGCGCGAAACTTCTGAACTCCCATGACAGCTGCCAGGCATTCACGTTCGGTCACATTGTAATTGCGCTGGGCCGAGTTGAGTTTTTGAGAGTGGTAGCATATCGGACGTTCACTTCCACTTTCGCCCACCTGGCTCAATACGCATCCGATGCCGGTGTTAGACGCATCGCATTGTATGATAAATTCCTTTGTGAAATCAGGGTTCACAAGCAGAGGTGCGGAGGTCAAGGCTTTCTTCAGCTCTTTGAAGGCTTCGTTTGCTTCATCCGTAAACATAAACTTCTTCCCTTTTCTCAAGGTGTCCGTTATTGGAGCTGCTAGTGATGAGAAGTCTTTCACGAACCGACGGTACCACCCCGCTAGTCCCAAGAAGCGTCGAACTTGTTTGGGTGTAGTGGGAGTGGGAAATTCAGATATGGCGATCACCTTGTCTGGATCCGTCTTTAAACAGCCATCTCCGACAATGTACCCAAGATATTTTAATTCTTTGAAGCAGAATTTTGACTTCTGAACATTCATCGTTAATCCCGCTTCCTTCAGTCGACCGGCCAAAATCTCTAATAGTTCAATATGCTCATCGAACGTACTCGACACCACCAACAGGTCATCCAGATACGGGAAGATTTTCTCTCGCAGTTGATGAGGTACCACTTTGTCCATTAACCTTACCATGCGTTGAGGCGCATTGCAGAGGCCAAAGGGCATAACCGTAAACTGCAACAGGGGCATGCCAGGCACAGTAAACGCAGTTTTTTCCCGTGACGATTTCTCAAGCGGAATCTGCCAAAACGCATCTTTCAGATCTACACTCGAAATGAAATGTGTATCAGGAAGACGCGATAGCAATCCTTCTATATGAGAAAGTGGATACGCATCTTTCTTAGTTTTGGCATTAACTTTCCTGTAGTCTAGGCATAAGCGATTTTTGCCGGGCTTTCGCACTAAGACTACAGGAGAGCTCCACGCACTGGTGCTTTCCTCGATCACTCCGAGTTTAAGCATACGTTCCAATTCCTCATATAGCAGTTTCTGTACCGCTGGAGAAATCGGGTAATGACGCTGCTTAATGGGCTCAGCATCTCCTGTGTCGATGGTATGTACCTCTAGCGTAGTTTTTCCTAAGCCTTGTACAGCAGAGGATGGAAACAAGCTAATGGCATCTTTTAACCGCTTAGACTGTTCCTCGTTAAGTGGATGAGCATTCGGGTCTGTTTCATTGTGTTTAATATCATTTGTACTAGGTCCTAAAGAGATCTCGGAGATCAACTGAGGAGCGATATCAAACTCCCTCCAGAAGTCAATACCCAGGTACAGTCTCTGCTTCAAAGACGGAACCAGGTAAAGGGGAATGGTTTTCGTCTTCCCTTTATAGGTGATCTCCACATAGATCTTTCCCACTATGGCTTGGTGTTTTCCATCTGCAGTCTTGACGTTGGAAGAGATTTTCAAGAAATGTTGATCGTGTTTTCTTAGAAAATCAAAACCATCTGCTCCCAAGCAACTAATGCTGGCCCCACTATCTAGAAGACCTAGAAGAGGTTCTCCAAAGATATGGACCGTTGTATAGGGGCGTGGATCATCTGCGCTGCATAATGTTGTTGATTCAATGGCTTTGTAAGCTTTCTTCTTCTCTCTGAATTTCTCCCTTAGCTTAGCGACCTTCTCGGACACAATGGTGTTCTGGTTTCCGAAAATTCGTTTTCTCACATCAAGGTAGTTTTGTAGTCTTTCGTGCAATGGTATGAGTGGTCTAAGTCTTGGTGGAACAGGGGGTGAATGAACATCGGCGTGACTGGTAACGCAAGGTCGTTTCAGCATTCTGATGGCGGGTATTGGCGGGTCTGTGGGAGAAGTGTTGTTGTAGTTTGAGTTCGAGCTGGAAACGGATTCAGAATTACTGATAAGGGAAAGGTCAGTTGATCTTATTGTGACTCCGGGTTCTTCTCCAGAGAGCAATTCCCCCGGGGCTTTAAACTGCTCTTCGGATCGTTTCCCGAGCATCGAGGACATTGCGGAGTGGTGATATTGTCCCAGCCACACTTAAAACAGAACAGGGACCTCTGAGGGTCAGGGCATTCGAAAAACGAATGACCCTTACCCTTGCAATTCCAACAAGTGAAGTTGCGAGTGTCCCGTTCTTTTTTTGGGTGGAATGCCTCTAACTCGGGCACGAAATCCTCTCCCTCCCCTTTCTCAGCAACAAGCTCGGAGACAGCACTTCTACGAGGAGGTGGTGTTGGTCCAAATCTTGATTTTTGTACGGCGGCTTCACGGTCGAGGATGTATTTTTCAACCTTCCGACAGACATGGACCATCTGCGCCAGGGTGCTGGTATCGAAAGTGATAAGCAACAATCCCATCTGCCTTCGGACGTTGTTTTTCAGTATATCGATGATTTCAACATCTGGTTTTCGAATCCTCAGCCTTCCATTCAACTTCTGGATTGCTGCGTAAAAATCATCAAAGGTTTCGTTCGGGCCCTGATGTCTATCGTACAACCTCCTCGACAGTTCCGAATCCGACTCCAGACTCCTGAACTGTTCAATCAGAGCGTTCTTCAATACTGGCCAGGTCACATTTGGATTCGCCTTCAAGTAGGTCCAATACCATTCCGCTACTCGGTCTGTGACAAAATGGTGGAAGTTGATTACGACTTCTTCCCACGAGGCCTTATGGCTTTCCCTGATATGGTCCAGCTGGAACAGGAAGTCATCCACGGATTTATCTCGGTTGTCGAACTTCAGCCCCCATTTGTGGAAGTTCTGGTACCTGCTTGTATGGCTTGATGGACGCGGGACCGATTGAGTGTTATTGACGGGATCACTCAAAGTCAGGTCGTTTAACCGTCGCAGAAATTCTTCAACATTGGAGGTATCAACAGCAGCACCACGACGTGGAGGTGATCGAGTTCGCGAAGGAGTTACGTTCCTTAGTGGTGATTGGACTGGTGATGATCGGGCACGTGTAGTAGTAGTACGGCCCCGTAAAAACGCTTCATGCAGGCTCGATCTCCTCTCCGGGGCCGTCCGTTGAACAACTGGCGTTGGGGCCGCTAGTGTATCACGCATCACGTTGGCAACTTCATCCCGGAGGGCCGCTCTCGTCCGCTCCATCTCTCCAGCGAAGAAACGCAAATCCTCAGCTCTACTCGCTCCAACAGCTGCTGTGACTACCTCATGTATGTAGCCAGTAAGGTATTCTTCATTCCCTCTTAAGGAATCGCGATTTCTAGGAGTAGGTTGCGGAAGCCTATTCGGAGAGACTCCGCCCACAGCTCCTTCGTTACTCTTAGCTCCGTCCGGTGAAAGACATCCGCCCACAGCCTCTTGGTTGTTTTTAGCTCCATCCAGTGAAGATCGTGGATGTGGAATTGGTGGTCCAATAGGAGGAGCAAGATCCGCAAAGGAATCTGTGAGGAGCCGCGAACGTAAATCTCGGCTTTTCATTATACCCTTACCTCTTCCTCGAGTTATACGACTTGGCATGTTCAATGGGTTAAAATTAAAAGTTAAATGAAGAATAAAAAAAATGCAACTCAATTGAAGATAGGCGAAGAAAAAAGAAAAAGTTAAAACAGACGTTAACCGTTAGGTATTTAAAAGAAAGATTTTAAAATTAGGAATATAGTATGAGAAAAGAGAACTAAATTCAGCGTATTATATGAAAGAATATAATCCGAAACGTAGAGAAATAAAAAGAGAAATATCTTTAAAGAAGCCTAAACAAAATAAGTAAGAATTCAAATCAAAATTCAAAAATATTTCTTTGTTATATATGTATATAATTAAAATAAAATTTGTTAATAAACTAAAACCAAAAAATATCAATAAAAAAAAAATTGTTTGCCAGAGAGAAATAAAATTTTATAAAAGATAATCCAAATATTTCATATAGTCGAGGTGAAGTGACTTACTGAGAGGCAAATACTGACGACGTATGAAGACCAGTTCTAGAACCCCCTATAGAATCACAAAAGTTTGATTCGGAAAGCTCAACCATACTACATCTACAACATTGTATACCAGACTTGATTTGTTACGCTACGACAGGCTGCGCTTGCTATGTTCAGCTAGCTTATCTGCCAAGCTGACAGTCAAGCGTCTGAAACACTGTGCAGATAGTTCTTTTTAAAATAATTAACTGTTTACAACATGAAATTAAACAACTGTAGCAGAATGAAATATACCTCCAAACTAAGGCTTTAATGTATACTGAAAACAGGTATTCTGTTTTAATTCATTATCACGGAACGCTACAGCCTTAATGCGGGTGGGTAAACCCATTAAGCGGACGTCCGCAAACACAAATTAAAAATCCACAAAGAGAAGAAAAAAAAATCTTGGATTGAAAAAAAAGTCTAACACTAAACAAACACAAGTCCGAAATACAACATGTATTTGCAGCATAGTCATCGCTTATGAATTCCAAACCAAACTTCCCACAAGGTGTTAAAATTTTTGAAGAATTCGGGCCCCACGTTGGGCGCCATCTGTAACGAACCGGTGGTGAAATCGGTTGGATTCCCAAGAGAATCCGACCTCTCCGTCCTATACCACCGTTACAACCCCAGGCCTACAGATGCAAGAGGCTGATCCGGGCAGCAGGAAGGAGAGGGTGTTCAGGCTACGGCAGCTTGGCATGCTTGCTTTAGCACGATCTAGCTCGTCGGTGGTCGGGGTTCTTGCTACCGTAACACTGAACCGTTGTTACGCAACTTCATGCCGGAGAGAGTATGAACGTAGTATCGGTGGTTCAACAATAAAAAAAAATCGTTGGGCCCGAATTCTTCAATGTGGGAACCAAGGGTGTGTGATTCAGATAGGGGGAGGGTTAAAGTTGTTAACAACCCCTTTTTGGAGGTTTTATCCCACCCTATGTGACCGAGGACACCATACCTTGGCTACTGCTTCCTCCGTATTATGCAGTAGCCCCTAACCGGATAGAGTTTCCAGCTTACCAGATTCTAATCTTCACCATCGTCATCCTTCAACGTGTCACTCCACCTCTGACTTCGGGTTTAGTGCTTCATGCTATCCTAAATGGGAAAAAAAGCAAATAAAAAAAAGAATTCCACTTCCCAAAGACATAACACGATGTCACTCAATCCATACCGCTCAATGGACGATAAAAAGAGGGAAGATCAATTTTAAATACTATTTTTATTATGGGTGAAAAATAACAATAAAATTCAAAAAATGGTAATATCAATCTAGTTATTTAAATTTCGATGGAAAACTATAAAAAAACTATTAACTTTAAAAAAAAATATTAATAATATTTATTTTTGTCAGTTGGCAACCATGTGATGTATTCTATATTAAAAGTCTTTTGATTTTATTCTATTTTAATTAACTTTCCTAAAAAAACTTGTAATATTCGAACAATCGTTGGCAACCATGAAAGAATTTAAAAAAAACTTTTAATATTTTGTCGTCGTTGGTGTATTGAAATTTGTTTCTTTTCTTCTTAAAGCATCTCTTTTTAAATGTTGTTATTTAAATGAGATTTACTTTTTTGTATTTAGCTACTATTTATTTAATTATATTTTTTTCTATATATGCAAGTGTTCCAACAAAACAATTTAAAATATTCTGATGATATATACATATATGTACTTAATTGACTTACTTGGATTTGTTGCCGCCAATGTAGTGCACCACCTTGGTTTCCTCCTTTTATTTTTCACTGGGAAAGAAACTAATTCAACAAAAGCAAAAAAATATTTTAATATGTTTTGATGACACTTTTTTTTGTTTACTCTATTATTAAATTCTTTTTTTTTCGATTAATTTTAAAATTCTTTCTGGTAAGTACAGTTTATAGCTATACATAATTTTGTTCCCATTTTTTTCATATTAAATTTTTTTTTTTTTGTTTGATTAATTATTATATATACAAATTCTATAATTTACACATATACACCACGTCGGACAAGCAAGATACATAATACAATTAGGGAAAGGGGGGGAAGGTACGCAGAAAATCGAAAGGTAGGGAGGTGAGTATCACAAGGGAGAAATTTCACGGGGTTGTTCCGGTTGATGATCCTCCAGGGGAGTACGATGATCACAGGTAAGTAGGTAGGTAGGTATTGGTTGTTGTTTCCTAATTGGTAATTTCCGATTATCTTTTTTTTTTGTAGGTAAGTATCCTTTTATTTATTTTAAATGGTTTTCAGCAGGTAAGTATCACTGGTTTTTTTTTTATATTTGTAATTAAATTTTCAGCAGGTAAGTACACTGGTTTTTTTTTATATTTGTTTAATTTTTCTATATTTTTTTATTAATTTTTCAGCAGGTAGGTAAAAGGGTTTAATTTTTCTTTCGGCAGGGGAATATCACTGGGTTTTTTTTTTCTATATTTTTTTTTTTATTTAAATTTTCTTTAGGCAGGTAAGAAATAATTTTTTTTTAACAGGTAAGTATTCAATTTTTCTGCAGGTAAGTATTAATTTTTTTTTTTCAGCAGGTAAGTAGGTACACCGTTTTGTAATTTTGTACTTTTATTTTTCTATATTTATTTTTTTTTTCAGGGTAGGTATTCATATATTATTTTTAACTTAATAAATAACTAGGTTGGTAACTAAAACCAAAACTAATCTTATTTTCTGTTTTTTTTTGTTCTTTAAAATTTACGCACTAGTTTGTCTTTGTCTTTATTATTTTTTTTATTCTACTTTTATTACTAACAAGAATCGCGTAATCCTCTTATAATAAAAGGATCTACCAGAGACCGAACCGCACGGCTTTATATTTCAAGATCAACTGTCTAACTCTTAACTAATTATAGTAACTGCAGGTTCTAATTTTCTTCACTCTCACTCTTGCGGGATAATCATCCCACCTACGTAGCGGTCAATTCCTACAGTTCGAGGTCGTGGTATATAAATCATGCCATCAATTCTAACATCAATTCTAACAGTTAGACTGAGTTATGTACCTACATATTATGTAAGCTAATATGTATCATATTCATAATTTATTTTTTCAGTTAAACGGAGGTTTGGTATAGAGACAAAAAAAAAGACTTAGTTATATAATGAGTTTAGGTGTGCAATATTATCATTGCGTTATTATATTTGCTATCTATTATTATAGTCTGGGCTATAAAGTTCATTATTTTGTTATGTGTGTTTTATTATTATTATTATTATTATTATTATTATTATTATTATTATTATTATTATTATTATTATTATTATTATTATTATTATTATTATTATTATTATTATTATTATTATTATTATTATTATTATTATTATTATTATTATTATTATTATTATTATTATTATTATTATTATTATTATTATTATTATTATTATTATTATTATTATTATTATTATTTTAAATATTATTATTATTATTATTATTATTATTATTATTATTATTATTATTATTATTATTATTATTATTATTATTATTATTATTATTATTATTATTTTAAATATTATTAGAGATTATTATATTAAGGTATTATTATGTTAGTTACTTTTTATTTATTCTTATGGGTAGGGTTGCCAAGTTATTCAATTGGGTATTAATTGTTTTAAGATTTTTTTTGTATATATATATATATTGCGGTGCAGTTTCCTACAAGTTTTGGAAATGACATGATCTATATGAAGTGAAAAACTCATTTTGAAGTCAAAAATCACTCCTAGGTCTTTCTGACTATCAAGTCTCTGCAAAGAATCAAAACCAAGTTTGTATTTAAAAAACAAGGGATTTAAGATTTTTGAATAAGTAACAACACTAAATTTACCGTTGTTAAAATAAAGCCTATTTAATTTACAACAAAAAAGTACTTCACTTAGATCATTCTGGACATTTTCCGCATCTTCAAGACATCTTATGCTGCTGAAGAGTTTAAGATCATCAGCATACAAAAGACATTTTGTGTGTAGAAGATATTGCGGTAGGTCGTTAATAAAAATAATGAAAAGGAGCGGTCCAAGATGGCTACCTTGAGGAACGCCGGAAAAGTTCATTATTTCTTTAGAAAACACATTACCAATTTTAACATATTGTTTTCTCCCAACTAAGTAACTTTGAATCCATTTAAGAAGCACAGAGTGAAATCCAAACAATTCAAGTTTTCTTATTAGAATATTATGTTGAACACGATCAAATGCCTTCGAAAAATCGGTATAGATAGTGTCAACTTGTAATCGTTTTTCCATACAGTCAAGGCAGTAACTTGTAAAAATTGATAAGTTAGTTGCTGTCGATTTGCCACTCATAAAACCGTGTTGGAATTCAGAAATATAGTTCCTAACTAAAGAATATAATTTGTTTTTCACTATTGCTTCAAATACTTTAGGGACTAACTGTAGCTTAGCAATAGGTCTATAGTTTTCGACAGAGCTTTTAGATCCTGCTTTATGGAGTGGAGTGATTATACAGGGTGCGCCAGAGAAACTTACTTATTTGAAAGGTCAATAAAAAAAAAGTACTTCAGTTATTGTTTTAAATTTTTTTTTTATTTGAGAATACAATATCCCAATTTTTTTTTATGCAGTCTTAAAAATGACATCGGATAAATGGCGACCCCCATTGCGCATACACTTATGAAGTCAATTTTTGAAATTCGTATCCACTCTTCGCAGCATATCAATCGGTATGTTGGCAATGGCGTCGCGAATGTTGTTCTTGAGGTGTGCTATGGTCCGTGGTCGATCGACATAAACCAGGGATTTCAAATAACCCCATAAAAAGAAATCGCATGGAGTCAAATCTGGAGAGCGTGCCGGCCATTGGAGATCGCCTCTGAGAGAGATGAGGCGGTCGGGGAAATGTTGTCGCAACAAATTCATTTAGTCTCGTGCTGTGTGTGCTGTGGCTCCATCTTGCTGAAACCACACGTTCCTAACATTCATTTCTTCGAGTCTTGGAAGAAAAAATTCCTCAATCATGTTCCTGTAACGAGCTCCATTCACGGTAACTGCGCGTTCGTTTTCTTCAAAAAAATAAGGACCAATTATTCCCATTACCGACATCGCACACCAGACAGTAACTCGCTCACAATTAAGTGGCTTCTGGTGAAGCTCACGCGGATTTACACCACACCAATAACGCATGTTTTGCTTGTTGACGCAGCCGGAAATGTGGAAGTGAGCCTCGTCACTGAAAAAAACGATCGCGTCTTCAGGCAGGTTGTCAATCAGCATTTCACATGCATTTTGACGGGCAACAAAATCGCGTTCAGTTAATTCTTGCACAACAGCCAATTTATAGGGATGAAATTGAAGGTCTTTATGGAGAATTCGTCGAACAGTGGTGTCAGAAATTCTCATAGCAGCTGCGTGTTTGCGAGCCGAACGCCGGGGAGAACGCACAACTGACTGCCTCACTCTTTCGATATTTTCCGGAGTTCTGATGGTCCGTTGAAGTCCATTTCTGGGTTTAGAGACACTTCCACACTCCCGAAATGAGTTAACCCACGACAGAATTGAATTACGGCCAGGAACGAGTCTGTGAGGAGGAATTTCAAAGCGAGCGCGGAAGGCACGTTGCGTAGCAACAAGTGAGCGACCG
Source organism: Eupeodes corollae (assembly GCF_945859685.1). Taxonomy (NCBI): domain Eukaryota; kingdom Metazoa; phylum Arthropoda; class Insecta; order Diptera; family Syrphidae; genus Eupeodes; species Eupeodes corollae. The sequence goes on along the minus strand of NC_079148.1, from coordinate 60,351,373 downwards.
TTAGAAAAGAAGCTCTCAACTGCGAAGGCCCGCTGCTCTCTAGACCAGAGCATGATGGCAACTGACTGAGGGAGAAACAAACTTGGGAACTTCCCCCTCCAGATGCGCCCCCTCTTGCCCATCTACCCGCCCAACTCACCGCGCGGGAATTTTTTCAAATAAGTAAGTTTCTCTGGCGCACCCTGTAGAAGACTTCCACGTGTCTAAAAATATTCCTTGGCTGAAAGATAAGTTAAAAATGTTACAAAGTGGACCAGAAAGGTTGTATCTACACTCCTTTAAGAGAATTGGTGGGAAATTATCAGGTGCTACTGAGTAATTATTATCAAGGGAGGATAAAGACATAAATCTACACATACACAAATTTGCTCAATATCGCATGAAACATTAGATAATAGAATTAGAGCTTACAGCTAACAAAACACCACCTCCTCTATTTAAACCTGTTTGGTTGTAGCGACGATCTTGACGAAAAACATTAAAATCAGAAGTAAAAAATTCACTATTTAAAAAAATTTAATTTAACCATGTTTCGGTAATAGCAATAATGTCATATGGACAGTCAGCAGCAGCAATAAAAAATCATTTGATTTTGTTCTCATACCTCCAGCATTATGATAATACATAGAAAAGCATTTACTCACTTGAGCATCAGCAAATGTCTTATTTATGTATTCGGAACCTGTTGATTTTGGCCCGATTCGTTTTTTGGACGGCTTACAAACGGCTTAATTTGAAAGCCTATTGGCCACATATCTGTTTTAGGGACTCTATTAAAAGATGCAGCGGGAACACCAAGTTTAAAGTTGATAAAACGAAGACTCGTAATATCTACATCCTTTTTAACCAACTTAGAGCATATCAAGCTAGTTGTTGGCAAGTTTAGCTTGGATGCAACAAAATTTATGACATCCACTTCGGTGACTGTGTTCTTAAGTCGAGAGATATGCATAAAACGTAGCCTAGGTACAGATGGAAGAGCATTTGTAGCATCAGCATCGCAGCCTATTAAATGATTTGATCTTGATTTTCTGATTATAACATCAGAGGATAAATCTTAATTATTTTCAACATTAGTATCGTCAGCAGCAGCTGCTTTGAAACCACCAGCAACCATAGCATAATCGGCAACAGCAACAGCAGCAACAATAACATCGACAATCTTAGCAACACCACGAGCATTTTGTTTATCAACAGAATTTCTGTCAACAGTTTTATGGAACAGTCACAATATGAGTTTATGCCACACAAATTACACGTCAGAAAAATAGTGTCAGAAATTATTTTTAAGCATTTACAGCATTAAAAATTCATTTTTAAAGTATGAAACTGAATTTTTTGCGTGACAATGCATCTGCTACTTTATTCTCTTTTCCCTGTATATATTGTATATCGAAGCTATGTATATTCTTCAAGCTTAATTTTCCAGCGTTGTAATTTGCTGGTTCTTTTAAATTACTTAGCCATTCTAATGGCCTGTGGTCAATTTAAACTATACATTTTCTTCCGTACAGATAGTGTCGGAACTGAGCTGTAGCCCAAACTTCGCGAGAAGTTCTTTCTCTATTGTGCTGTAATTGCACTCATGTTTGTTTAGAGTTCGCGAGGCAAATGATAGGAGTCCATGTGTTTGACTCAACACCGTTTTAATATCAAAATTACTTGCGTCAATATCTCTTTGGTAAAATCTGGATGCCTATTTATAAGGTCATTTGTCATTAACGTTTTTAATTTATTAAAAGATTCTTTATAGTTTTCATTTTGTATATTTATTTTACTATCTTTTTTAAGACATAAGGTCATTGGTTTAATTATAGACGCATAGTCAGAAATGAACTTACGGTAGTATCCTGTTAACCCTAGGAAAGATTGAATTTCTTTCACTGTTTTGGGAATGGGAAAATTCTGTATTATTTCGATTTTTTTCGGATTTGGTTTAACACCATTTGGAGTCACTAATTGCCCTAAGAATTCTGTTTCTTTACGTAGAAATTATAGGCTCTTGTAGGCTTGAGGAAAATATTATGATATCATCTAGGTAAACATAGCTTATTTTTCCAATGTAGTCTTTCAAAACTTCATTCATAAGTCTCTGAAAGAATGGCATCCGTACGAACTCATAGTGTCCGGATAGAGTACTAAATGCTGTCTTTTCTCTATCTTTAGGTTATACTTCTATTTGATAGAAACCTTTTGTTAAATCAAGCGTACTGAACTACACTGCATGTCCTAGTTTGTCTAGTATTGAATCCATGTTTGGTATTGGATATTTATCTTCTTTGGTTATATTATTTAATTTTCTATAGTCTATCACTATACGCCATTCTTTATTACCAGCGTGGTCTTCTTTTTTAGGTACGACCCAGATTGGGGCGTTATAAGGCGAAGTTGAATGCCGAATTATTTTTTCTTTCTGTTCTTTTTATTTATTTATTAATTTTTCTTTTTCTCACTCACTCATTTTTATTTTATTTTTACTCAATTTTCTGTATTGTTTTTTTTCTTTTCAATTAATTTACTTCTTAATTGTTCATCCGCGTTTAACTTCACTTCCACTTTTCACTCTTCACTTGAAATTACTTTCTCTCTATGAGGTTTCGCAACATTAGCCATATTCACTGGCGTTGGTTACTAAATAATTTCCTTTTTAATAATTTTTGATTTTCGTTCGAAAAATATTATTTTTTTGTCATTAAATTTAGTCAAATGAAACTCACGATTTTCGTTCGAAAATTAATCACTTTTCACTTCATTTAATTATGTTTGACATTGATTTTGATCAAAAATGTTAATTGATGATTTTCGTTAACCAATACATTTTTTTTTTCACTTTCAATGTTCTTTGATGCGATTGCAGAGTTTCGCGTCGTTCGTTTCACGGATTAACTTTTCGGCAAATAGATTTTCGCTCTATTTAACCCTGCAGTCGTCACGCGGATTACTATTGTAATCCACTCATACAAAATGGAGTGTTCCTAAGAAACTAGTGGTGGGGATTTTTCGTCTCTTTTAGTACTTACAGTTAAATGATTAGAACAGTTACTTAACTTTACTTAATATAACATGTAATTACATTTTAAAGCCAAAATGAATTTGAAAAAATTAAAGCATTTTGGTTTTATTCTAATTTTAAAATGGATTACATATGTAATCCACGCGACGACTGGTGTAACATTTTGGTGCGCGACGACTGCAGGGTTAAGTTAATCCTACCGACAGCGCCAATTTTAATTGAGTTTTTTCAAAGATTCAAAAAAAATCTTTCTTCCTGTTCTGGGAACAGGGCAACCGAAATAAAAGACCGTTTTATTTTTAATTAAAAACACTTTTATTATTTAAGTGTCAGATCCCTTACCGTTGGTCGGGGGAAATCATAAACTACTGAAAAAACTAACTAGAAAGAGATCTGGAGATCCGTTTTATATTATTAATATGCTGACGCAGCAAACCTTTGTTTGACTGCGGATGATGCAATGATTCAATATTGTGAAATACTTTTGATATCCATTTGATACTCTTGCCCAAGGCTGAAGGCCAAGAAGTGCTGACATGCAATTTATGTTTATTATCGTTGCATGCATGTATCTTTGTTTGAAATTTGTTGGGGCGCACAAGTGTGCTCGGATATAACATACATACATATATGTAGAGTTCACTTATTATTTTTAAAGAAAACACGTTTAATTTGGATCGAATTATAATAATAGCGTATTATTTATTGAACAAATAACTTTTAAACATAGCTTTAGCTAACTTTATTTAGACGTGATCTGTTCTCTTCGACAGGAGTTTAATGACTAACTTAAATCTACGTTGGACGCAGAGATGGCTTTCGTTCTTTCGTTATTCGTTCTTTTGTTCTTTCGTTCTTCGTCGATCGTATGTGTGTGTGACTATGTACGCGTCCGTCTGTCTGTGTTCTAATCCCACATAGGTATAAGTTATGTTATTTCTCGCTTTAGAAATAAAAAAAAACACAATTTCAATTTCTAGTGCGACGTGTCGCGTTTATTGATCAAAGAAGACTCAACTTAAAATTATCTTACACTGATATTTATAATGATATAATGTCTTCCTAAGCATACCCATTCAAGTTGTCGGTGTGGAACTTGTATTTCCATATTCCTGGAAATATAATGCTGGTGGAAATTGTATTTTCATATTTCTGGAAATATAATGCTGAACAGAACGACGACCGTGGGAGTGCAAGTCAGCATTAAGCAAGTGCAGCTTATGGGAACATTTATTGTTTGGCCTTGATTTCGTTTGTTGGCCTGGGCATGTGGTGTTATTGAATATTTCAATATTCGTTGTGTTAACATATATATGGTTTGTATCTTTGTTGTTGCGAATATTTTTGATAAGATATGTTTTGTTCCTTAATGCAACAAAATAGAGCTGTAGCTTATGAATCAGGTTGCATAGTCCTTACTCTTGAACCAAGTGGATCGTTGAGTCCACTCAAGAATGAGATTTGTCTTTAGATTTTATGTTTGTAATGATTTTTTTACTACTATTTTTTATTTGAATGGTTATTTAAAGTCTTTCTTTAATCTCTATTTGCACTTATTTAAGTTTATAAGAAAATAAAAACTCGATAGCTGAATTTTCTTAAAATATAAATATCAGTTCTTTTATTTTCTGGCAATAATTCTGTCATACAATTTTACATAAATATATCAGACAAGGCCAGAGGTGCTCGTCCTGAGAATATTGAATACTCAATGATTTTTTTTTTTTTTAAACATACAAATTTATATACATTTGGCTTAATTCTAACATAAATAATATTTAACAATAACTTTAACTAAAACATTTGTTGGCACAAAGGGGACCTAACTTTATACATTAATGAAATTCAAAATTTAACATGAAGTCGATGGCTAAAAAAAAGTGTCGTTGGCGAGGTTCATCTCGGGTTGTTCAGTCCCGGTTGTCCTGATGGAGGTTGGTTGGGGGTGGCGGTGTTCAGCCGCGATAGTATGCTGACTCCAGGCCAGCATAGAAGGAGACGTCGTCGTCAGTGGGGAGTTTGTCCAAGATATCCATACCACAAAGGTATCTCGGGTCCGGGTGTCGTTCCTGATTGGCCATCCTTCTCATTAATTGGTTAGGGTGGCTGGCGACTTTGGTAATTATCTTCCTTGCTGCCTGTGCAAGGAATTGGTCTTGATTTCAGCTTCTTCGTAGACTCTACATTACTATAGTGCTTCTGTCGTTGACGGTCGAATTGTAGATCCGTGCATATCCTTAGTATCTTCCTCTCGAAGACATTAAGTCTTTCCATTGCAGTTTTTGATATGGTGAACCATATCGGAAAACCGTAGGTGATAACCGGTCTTAGCAGTGGTTTGTATATCAACATTTTCGTTGGTTTACTTAATCCAGTTTTCTTTTTGAAGAGAGGATGAACTGGATGGAGTGCGATGTTGGCTTTTGTTATCACAGCCTTAGAGTGAGGGTTGAAGCGCAGTAGCTCATTGAAGTGTATATTCCCAGGTATTTGGCGTTCTTCTTGGCTTTAATCCTTGATCCACCCGGGAACGTCAGAACAAGTTTTCGAGCCACTGCCGCCGATCTACAGCGGCTGTTGTTGGTGACAGGTCTCCGGAAGCATACCAGTTCCGATTTGGAGGTATTTATCCTTATTCCCCACTTCTGGTAGTACTCGCAAAGTCTGCTTATGTGTGCTTCTAATCTTCGGGCTGTGATTGTAGGAAACATGGAGGACGAATAGGTGAGTGAGTCATCCGCAAACAGCAGGTTCTCACAATGCGGAGCTTCTTCAATTGCATATCTGGAAGATGAAAGTGGCCAAAGCCACGGACTTTTCGGCTTCACTCAGATTAGTGTAGTTCGCTGGGACGGTGCTTTTGGCTTTCTCCATGATGGTGAGCAGATTGCTTCCAAACATTCGTTAAACTTCGTTGTTAAGGTTCATCGATTGAGTTGGTTTCATTTTGTTCGTAATGGTCTTCAATGGGATCATAATGGCTTGTTTGAATGGAGTCGCTACTGGGATCTTTGCTACTTTAGCGTTGCTAATGTTTGGCCGAGTGGTTGGACCCTTCGCCACATTAGCGTAGCTAATGTTTGGACGAGTCGTTATGCATGCTGATCAGGCAGCGAATAGCCGGTGTGCCTTCTTTTCCGCCTCAAGTTTGTTTTTTGCCGTTCGTTTTGCTATAAGAGCTGGACAGTCCTTATAGCTAGCTGCATGACCCGTCTTCTGGCCGTTAGCACACCAAACATCAGTCCCTGTGTTTTCGGTCCGCTTGCATTGGCCAGGTTCATGTTTATCTTTGCACTTTACGCAGACGTATTCGCGTCCGCAATTAGTGGCAATGTGTCCAAACCGCTGGCATTTCCGGCATTGAACTGTGTCATTGGATTGAAGTCGTTCCCAGTGTACTGTCTGGTTCATCACTGAAGTCTTTAAATAGACCTCGGTGATGTTGCAGTCCTTACTTAGCTCAACTACAAAGTTATTGTAGGTTTTTTCCTGCAGCTTCCTTGATTTGTATTGAGAAACTTTGATAACCGGGAGACCTTCGATCCTCAGTTCGTCCTCAACTTCGATGGCTGTGAATGCCCTTGAGCAACAGCAGGTTCTTCCTTTCATCACGGGGTGTAAATGAGTTAAACTCAATTTTCTGGTCACGAAGGAAGTCCTTGATGTCGTCAAAGGCTGTTTTGGTCCCTGCGCTTATGATGGTGGTCCTGGTGTTCTTGTACTTGAATGTTGCCGCCAAGTTTTTGCTTTTGCAAAATCTGCTGATTTCAGCTAAATTTGCAGAATAGCAAAAAATTGGTGGTAACTTGGCCATTTTGATTGCTGGTGTTGGCTGCGGTTGTTGTTTGTCGGTTGTTGGTGCTGGAGCTGTTTGCCCCGTTGTCAATATATTAGTTGTTGGTTTAGGTAGAATTGGTGTTAATATAGGGCTTAGTGGTTGGTTGGCTTTTGGTTGGACATCCTCAGTGGGTGCCACGACCTTTTTTGCTCCCCTTGTCTTCTTTGTTTTTTTAGCCGTTTTTTGCCAGGCTTCGATGATTCCGTTTCATCGGAGCTGGATGGAATTTCGTTCGATAAGTTTTTTTCTGAGGCTTCCTTGTTGGTAGCTTCGTCGTCAGTTGGGATGCTTACATCATTATCATTATCCAAAATTGGCGCGGTGGCATTGTTTTCCTTCAATACTTTTGCAAAAGTATCACATATATACGATCCAAATTCTGGTCCCAGGTCTGCGATGATTTTTTTCAGTAAATTTTCTAAGGCAGAAAATGCTGCCTCAGGTTTAAGTAGGGCAATAATGATCCGTTTCCTGGGAATACCTTTTTTCCTTGGATAGCAGGCAGGCGCAGGTAGTCCGTCGCTAATCCGCTAATCACTAGGTAGTTGATAGTTTGTTAAATTTTATATGGCTGTAGGTTTAATCCGTAAACACGTCCGTGCGCTATGACTGACTGTTTGTGAATCATGACCCAAAGATTTCGTAACGCTGGATCATCGCCTTTTATACTCCGTCAGTTGACATCACGGAAGGTTGCCTAGGCCCAAGATATACAGAAAACAAGGTATTATTTATTGCGCATTTCGTCATTCTATCTCTTTCTTTTATGTGACGTCACGTGAATTCTATTTGTTGAAATGGATGCAAACTTGAATATATTTTTACTAAATTATATTTACTTCTTCAAGTTTTATAGTTTTCCTGCATTAGATCAATGATTTTGGAATCCTGAGAAATTTTTTCTTCCTGAAGCGAATTAATTTTCTTTTCAAGATGGTTTTCTGTAATTCAGCAGCGGTTTCATCAGGCCTAAGGATTAAGTAATGGAATTCAATCCAAAAAATAAACAATGCTTTGAATTGTATGCTTACATGCTGGATTCAAGTTCAAGATGCTCTTCCTCTTCGTAATCTTTTTTCGGGAATAATGGGATCAATGAGTTGCTCTTCTTCAAAAGCAGAACTTTTCAGTAAACATTCTATATCTGAACGTCGTTGTCGTATTTCCAAGCGATCACTTCGTTTGTTGTTTTGGTCTATATTTTCTTTATTTGAAGAACTGTGGAAGAAAAGATTTTCTGTGGGAATGGCATCGGCTTTAAGTTTCTTGCTGTTTTTTGGTGAATATTGTAGAAGTTCATGTTGCTACAATAAGAAATTCAAAACCCTTTTTTTTAATCGATGTATTTAATTTTTTTTTTATTGGTTAGAAAATTAAATTTTATTTTAAATAGTTAGTTGTTTTTAAAGACCACAAATGGGATCGTCTCAATTATTGTCGTTATATACTGCTTTAATTCAGTTAAATTCCTGGGCTTCGTTTTATACACCTCTTGCTTGACATAACCCCATAAAAAGAAGTCTGGTGCAGTCAGGTCAGGTGACCTTGGGGACCAGCGAAGAGTGGAGTTCCTAGAAATTATTTTTTTTGTTTAGCTCCGTCATAACTGGTCTGGCTATATGTGCAGTTGCTCCATCTTGCTGAAACCAAACGCTGTTGAATAGTATACGTCTTCGGCGCAGTTCTGGGTAAAAAAAAACTCCTTCAACATCTTATTGTATTTGTCTCGAGTAAAATGCTTTGAGTAAATGTAGGCTGTTTGCAAGTTTATTTTGTCTTTTCTGCCACATTTGCTATGCCAAACTTTTGCTATTGCCAAAATCTTTCGGAAAACAAAATAGTTTTGTTGGCACTTTATTTACTTTGTTTAAATATTGTTTATTCTTCTTATTATCGTTCGCATCACAACTAAAAACTGAACAAACTGCCATATTTATTTATTTAACAAAATTATTTGGGCAAAACAAAACACACGCGTTAGAATTCCAGCGAAAATTAATAAAAGAATGCTTAGCTGTCAAAAAATAGTAATTCAGATGACGTACATTCGCAGAAAATTCACAAAATAATGTGCGGGAATATAATACCTTTTATTCTCTTTTATTTTCATCTTCAATTATTTTATAAGTGTTGCCACTGCTTATCAATTGCTTACATACTACCTTATTACTACGCTTACATACTAGTATTGCACTATTACTATTATAAATATTATTACAATTTTAACATCCAGATATTGTTTTTTAAGTGAAAATACATAAATTATACTAAATTACATACAATTTTAAAAAAAAATTACAAATTTATTTAAAAATTAGCTGCGCCGCGAACCTTGGTTATTAACGGATGAGATTTAAAGCATGCCGTCGACTATAATCATCTTCATAAACTGAACCTCATGTGCTGTTGCACTCTATGAAACCAGATGATGTTGCTTGAGTTGCAGCTGCAAGCGTCGTTTTTTTTGGTCGGATTGTACCATACTTCTTGGCAGCTGATGAATGGGTAAAGTACGTTGGAAATCCTAAAGAACCATAGAATTTAAAATGTCCGTGTTAAGATTACTCGTAAGTAAATTAATGAACTTACCTGATTTGCATGCATACTCTGTCGTTGCTATTGCCGATGTTAAGTCATTCTTACACTGGGCGGTCGACTATTGAATGTCAAAGCTTTCTTTTGCACCATTGAATCGAATTTCACATTGTCGATGACTTAGCTGTAGCTGAGGATGTTCGCTAATTCGGAACTGAATTCGTGATTCTGGTGGTGTTGTTGCATTCCGTGAATCTTACTATTGGCAGAGACGTTGACACCTCTATCATCTATCGCCCACCATAGCCACTGAGACAGATCGCAACGGTCAACGGACGGCTTCGAAAAACTATTTACCAATAAAGCATTGATATGCTTGTTTTGAGCAAACCTTCCAAATTTCTTGAGAGAAATTGCTTTCTATATCATGGTTTGTAATCGGCAGCACTCGAAAACTAAGGAGATGCTAATTAAGTCCTATTCCTATGTACATCTTCTTGAATTGGTAGTAAAGTATGTTATTGGAACAATCAATAGCTGAAACAAAGCAACATAAATATTCTTTTGTTTTCGAGATTCTTTTTTTAAACGTACCTACTTGAGCTCCGAGTAGAGTAAGTCTCATTGTTTTCTTCTGGTCCCTGGTCTATCGTTTTTTCAACTAAATGCACTTGAAGCTCTTAACAGTTAAGGTTTTTGATTCTATTAAATGTTTAGACAAAACAAAATAATTTACAAAAATTTATTGTAGAATCTCAAATTGAATGTTTTGTTTTTAAAATCGAAATTGTGGAACTGTTATTTTTGACAAGAATTCAAACTGACATTTTGCATTTTTTTCCACCACTCATATGTATTCACCGATACGAGATTTGAGAGAGTTCACCTCGAGTAAAATTTGAGGGTGTTCCAGGTAGGACGGGTACCGGTCGGGACTCCAGATAATATATTTACTTTATGATCTGCAGCCTGCACGTTGTATCATGTTGCTTGTGTGTGTATGTATGTATGTTTTGAATGAAGTTGAGTGCAATGTCTGCAAGAGGTAGCGCCAGGGCTGCAAGTTTACACTGTAATTCACTCGGTAACAAACGACTTAAGCAGCTTGATATGTCTGGTCTAGTTCCAAACATATCAAGTAAATTAAACTTCTAATCAGCTCACGAGGTCAGGAGTTTTTGTCCTAAACAAGAACTTTTACACAAAATTTAAAAAATATTTTTGTATCTTATTCTAAATAAAATCATGAACTTTTTTTAATGCAAGGACTTCTAGAAATTTGATTTAAACTATAATCAATACTTTAGAGATCAAATACATCTTTAAATATTTAAAGGTTTTGCCATAAAATAAAATGACAGCAATGTAAAAGGAACAAAATCTTCAATTCTACTTTTCTTCCAATAGAATATGCCTTTTATTTAAAAATACAACAATCCAATAAATGATTTGTTTCTCTCAAATTATAAAAAGTTATTTATTAGTAATTATAAATAATAACATTAAATTATTGGCAGAAAATTAAATTGATTTAAAATTAGTTTTATACATATGTAAATTATATTAATAGATACTTTGCAATAAATTAAAATTTATAACAAATAAAATGTCAAAACAAAAAATGTAAAATATATTTATACTAAGTTTTTAATAGAGTTAAAAATTTAGAATAAGACTTGTAAATTCTTAAAATTTTTTTTGTAAATGACCTTTTCTTAATAAACAAGATTAGTATGTAGTTAAAATTATTACGTTAGTTTAGAAAAAATGTATAAAAATGTTTTAATAAAAAAAAGAAAAGAAAACTTATTTGGTTATACTTAATTTGATTATCTGGATTTTAGTTAAATGTGACACTTTTTTGTATTAACATTATAAGTGGTCCGGATTGTACCGTAAATGGGCTAATTAAACAAGAAAGGTTTGTAATTAAATTTAATTGATTGATAATTTTATGACTAATTTTTGTCAAGATCTTTCCCATGCTTTTTTTTCAGGTATTCCCTAATGCATAAGGGTTTTAGAACAAACGCCATAAATGCTGATGAGATCTGTTGATGGCTGAACTGTTGTGGCTGCCTTTTCGTGCCATCGTCATCTATTTTTGTTTTAAAATTATCTGAAATGTCAAACAGCTGATTGCTGGAAACAAAAATGAATGCATTCAGGAATAACACGAATAATTTCCTGTCACATATTAACAAACAAACCTACCCAGAACTGAAACCGATCAGATTGTAAGCCATTTTGACAACTCTGTGCCATTTCATTATCCGGTGCATTCTTTTTATTCCATTTCTTCAAGCAAGTCGCTGTAAAATATATAATTGATATTGAATTGTACGATCTCATATAATTTATCAACCCTTAACTTAATTTAACTATTGGATTAAAACTTAACTTAATTATTAATAAAGTATTAAATTCACTAGAATTTGTTTGCATTAATTATTTCAAACCACTCAGCCCAGGATACAACATTTCCTAAGTGAAATTCGTTTTTAGGTTCGTGTCGAAGATATGAACGAGTGCAGGGGGGGCATTATAGACCAAAATATCATAGGCGAGAAGGGATTGGGGGAGGAGACCCCCTTAAAAGTGGTGGGACTTAGGAAAACGGCTCCCATGTACCTTAACACAGTAAGAGAATACTGGTAGTTTTTTTAAGGGAACTAAATAAGAGAAGGTACCGTATCAGGGATATGTATTAGAGGTACGTTTTTAGTTCCAAAGTATTCATCCCCGATGTAAGATCAAAGTGGTGCTAGTACAAAAAGTAAGAGTTTTTTTTGTGAATTTTTCAGTTCAAAGTCAGTGTTAATTTAAATTATATATTGTTTTTTTTATTAGATTTAAAGTGTTGGATATAGAATAATTTGGGAAGGAGATTTTGTGTAACAAACTAGAAAAGGAGAATTAGGAATTTAAATGGAATTTGCATTAGGTATCGCGGGTGAAACTACAGGCAACAACGGTCGTTAGCCTTTGTGCGTCGTTGGAGGTACCGAAATAAACGGAACAAAATCAACTGGTGTAAGAACCGTGGAACAACGGTCAGCAATTATACAAGTGGAAGCCACCATAATTCAGATAAGTGGTCCGTAAATTTTAAATATTTTTTTCTGAAAATTTAAAAGAAAAAGGCAACATCATCACGCGATACCCTATTTAAACCCAATATCAGAAATCACGAAAAGTTCCCTGTTCTCGAAACAAAATATTCATCGGATACCGCAACCGGTAGGGTGCGATTCAGCAGAAGCTGAAATTCGGTCATCGCGGTCAATAAAATAAAGTATAAGCCCGGGCGAATTGATTTTTGTGTTGGCAGTTAAATTTAAAAACTTGAAAATTTGAAATTGATAATATTAGTTCTATGAGTATTGAGAGAGAAAAAGGAACATCGTTGTGACAACCGGGTCGGCGGGTTAGATCGAGTTTCCCCTAAGAGAGTTTTTAGATTGTGAAGGTACCAAAAAAAAAGGGTACTAAAACTCCTTCTAAAGAGCGCTCTATAAACTTGGTAAAAAGTTGGTAAGGAAACTGGAAAGGTGTGACAGAGCGGGCATAAAGGTCCGCAAGTGAACTGAGTCCTTTTTTTCATCTAAATATTTATCATTGGCTATATAAATTTATCATTTCCTAAACCTATAATAATATTCAAAAATTATCCTTAACATTTTATATAAATATGCCGTCCACATTCAACAAAATTATCACTATATTATTTTTTTTAATTTCTGTTTATAATATCTATTTTTCAACGTTTTCGTCAAAACCAAAATCGGACGTTAGTAAATATCTTTTTTAATTGTGAGCCACCCAAATGATTTGTGTATTTATTTAAAGAAAGTGGAAGACTCTCAGATATGAGTTTCTAGGGGTTTAACTTTTCTGGCGGTGGAAAGGGTGGAATGTGGTGAGCTGGGAGGACGATCGCCACAGGGGAGTCCTAGACAACCAATTAGAGCCACAAGGATTCCAGGAGCGGGAAGGCTCAACTGCAACAACATCTGCAAGGTAGTTCCAAAAGGTTGTAAAAGGTAATTTGATGTGTGAGTGAATTTTTTTTATAATAAACACACACTCAAGAGGATATTACTACCCTTATTATGCAGAGGCACAGTGTGAGCACTAGAAGGAGGAGAGAGGGTTTAAAAGGAGATGATTTTTATAGAGAAAAGTGAAGATCGCTGTTGGCATGGTTCGATTTTTTGTAGCGAGGTGAGGTTTGGTGTAGGTGCAAGGTCCTCCCCTATATCCGGTGAGCTAGCCCGCGCATCGCCAGCATGCCACGGCCCCGTCTACCAGACATTCGGCCCTTACTATACCTATTCCCATCTATTTCCGCTTCCCTAATCATCCTACCCAACGATTCCCATCCTCAGTTTGTAATTAATTTTAATTTTTGTTCTTTTCCTCATCTTTGAAATTATTCTTTAGAAGAGCCTTAACAATAGATGTTTTTTTAGGTTAGGTTAGGTTGGAGTGGCTGTCCAAATGTCATTGACGCACGTAGACCTCAAGGGTCCATTGTGATACCACTAATGAGGTTACTCATGGGAGAGTAATGAATTTAAACAAACCATTTTGGACTTTTAATAAAGTTAGAGAGACGTTTTGTTTCAATCGTTGCCAGTTCACTGGTGTTATCGAAGAAGGGATTACCGAGAAAGTAATTCCTTCTAATGGAGAGTGCTGGACATGTACATAGAAGGTGTTGGACCGTTTCCTCTTCTTCCTCGTCCATGCAGCTTCTACAGAAGTCATTTGTGTAGACCCCTAGCCTCAGAGCATGTCTTCCTATGAGGTAGTGTCCCGTTATTACTCCAATTGCTGAGCTTATACTTTGGACTGTTTGAGAGTTTGTGGAGACAGACACGAGAGATTTAAGAGCGGCTTGGCTGTCTGAGAAGATTCGTATATCCTTACAAGATATAACGTTTTCTTTGAGTCAGGATAGTGCTTCTTTAATTGCCATTACTTCTGCCTGGAATACACTACATTGATTGGGAAGTCTATAGGATAGATTGTTCTGAAAAACCACTTCCAACTCCGTGATCGGTCTTTGAACCGTCAGTATAGAAGTGTACCGCATCGTCTTCCAGGGGTCCCTCTTCTTCCCAGGAGGATCTTGAAGGGATGCACACATAAAAGCTTTTACCGAATACCATTTTTGGGGTGGTATAGTCTAAGCGATCTGGGATAGATCTGAAACTGTCTAGAACAGTAGTATGTCCAGTATTGTTACTGGTCCATTGAGAGGTGGCTCTAAGCCTTACACATGAGTTGGCAGCCACCTTTTTATAGAAGATGTCAAGTGGTGTTAGGTTTAAAAGCACTTCCAGTGCTGCGGTTGGTGTCGAGCTAAGTGCTCCTGTAATGCACATATTTAGATTTACCATCTTGTCCAGTGCGGTCCACCATACGACGGCTCCATAAATGAGTATCGGCCTGATTACCGAAGTGTATAGACAGTGGGTTATTTTTGGGGAGAAGCCCCATTTTGCCTTTTTGACTCTTTTATCAATATTTGCCTTCGAATTTAGTTTTTTGTCTAAAATGAGGCCCAAATATTTAGCTTGGTCGGAAAAGCTTAATGGTATTCCTTTAATCTTGGATGGGCTAATCTGAGGAATTTTATATCTTCTCGAAAAGAGTATTAATTCTGTTTTATGTGGGTTGACGTCCAATCCACATTGCTTAGCCCATTTAGTTAGCCTATTTAGGGCATTTTGTAGGAGTTCCGAGAGAACTTGGGGATGCTTCCCAGATACGGATATCGCAACGTTCATCGTCAGCATGGCAATCACCTTAAAACCCTCTGCTTCCAATGCTGTAAGTAGGTCGTTTAATACCATGTTCCATAAAAGAGGCGAAAGGACTCCACCTTGGGGAGTGCCTCGATTCACCGATCTGGTGGTAGTAAAACTTCTCATGTTAGAAATTATTGTCCTGCTTTTGAGCATGAGACTTATAAGATCTATGAGTGACTTCTCTAATTTCAGCTTATCCATTGCTGTTGTGATCGCCCGGTTACTGAAAGCTCCTTCAATATCTAGGAACGCTACCAGGTTATATTCTTTGTATTCGAGGGAATGTTCAATAGTACGTACCAGTGAGTGAAGTGCTGATTCTACTGATTTTCCCTTAGAGAAAGCATGTTGAGCTGTGGAAATGAGACATGGTTTTAAATTATGTCTGATATAAATTTCAATCAATCTTTCCAAGGTTTTAAGAAGGAAGGATGATAGGCTGATTGGTCGTAGATCTTTAGGGTTAACGTGTGAGGGTTTCCCTGCTTTGGGAATGAAGACTACTTTTGCCATTCTCCAGGCTTTGGGAATATATCTCAACCTTACACAGCTTGTCAGAATGATTTCCAATGGTGGAATAATCATGTCTGAGCATTTTTGTAGTTCGGCCGGAATGATTCCATCTGGTCCTGGAGATTTATATGGATCAAAGCTGTCTATGGCCCATTGCAGTTTTTCCCGCGTTATTAGATCAACTAAATCGCTTGTAGAAGCTTGAGACTCTGATGTTAAGTCGTTGAGTATGTTAGAACTACCTGGAAAGTGGGTGTCTAATAACAGATTAAGAGATTCCTCATCTGTGATAGTCCACGTGCCTGCTTCTGTCTTTAAAGTACTGGGTATTGTTGGACTTTTTGAGAGAATTTTCCTGAGTCCTGAGGCTTCTGAAGTATTTTCTATTTTACCACAAAAATTTCTCCAAGAAGACCTCTTACTCTTTCTTAATTCTTTTTTATATTGCTTTAGAGCTTGTTTGTATAAGTCCCAGTCAGAAGGAGATCTAGTGTACTTAGAAAATGTGATGTGATTTACTATCCTCAAAATCTGATGTCAACGAAATTAAATCGTTAATTTTTTTTAAATACAATTCCTCTAAGAAAGATGGCTTTCTAACTAGGTTGTCACTATTGTTCTGCTATTAAGACCAGGATACCATTCATGAAGACCTTCTAAAAATATAGTATTTAAATAAAAACTCTCCAAAACTAACAGAATTCAGAAACAAATGATAAATTTTCGCATTCGAATATACCTTAATACCATTCAACTTTTTAACTATTCGAACTAAATTTAATTGTTGAAAGTTTTAAATTTCGAAAAGTCGAATTGTTAGTTTTTATTTTTCTCATTATTTTTTTTATTTCATATTTATGACTTTTTAAACATTACCGAAAGTCGAGTTAAAATTATTCGTTTTTTTAATTCTTCAACTTTGACTTTTAAACAATTCGACTTCCACATTTTCGACCCTTCAACTCTTCAAACTTTCTACCACTCAACTATTTGTTTGTTTGAATCATCATTCAACTTTTCGACTGTTTGAATTTCGAACCCACTTAAAAAATCAAATTGAAATGGTCACAAATTCGAAAAGTTTGCGCAGTGGAAAGTTTGAAAAATTAAGTTGTTTGAAAGTTGGTTAAATTAAACCGTTCGTTTTTTCTAACTTTCGTCTTTTCAAAGGTTGGATTTTATTAGTTTGCTTTGAATACTAGAGTAATTCGTTAAATAGTTGTTTAAAATAATTTGACAAAAGGAAATTGTTTAATATAAGAGTTGTAGGCAGTCTTGATTGCAAGTGGCACCGTTTCCGAGAAAAACGCAGGATGCAAAAGAAAACAAATTTTTTAACTTTTGAGAAACAAATCGCAAATAGCAAAAAACTTAAAAAAAAAAACTAGGCCTAGGTTCCCTGCCAACTAAAGGAACAAACAAAAGAGTTGAATGAAAACACAATATTCCACAAATGTTGTTAAGAATTATTTTTTATTTGTTTCGCTTTAGAATGGACCTTTCTTACGTGTGTTTTAAGATTA
The DNA here is from genome assembly GCF_945859685.1 of Eupeodes corollae. Classification (NCBI taxonomy): domain Eukaryota; kingdom Metazoa; phylum Arthropoda; class Insecta; order Diptera; family Syrphidae; genus Eupeodes; species Eupeodes corollae. The sequence continues at coordinate 60,334,135 of NC_079148.1, read as the reverse complement.
ATCCTTTGGCTAAACAAACGCCCACATGTTTCACATGCAAAGTGCTGACTTGGATCGTGTATCCTTTTATGTTTACCTAAATCCGAGGAATTGGTAAAATCCCTAAGGCAAACTTCACACACATAGTTTCTTTCTTTGGTATGTGACCTTATGTGCATTTTAAGCGAACCTCCTTGAGAATAAGTTTTTGGACATAAATGACATTGGTAAGGTCGTTCTTTCGTGTGCACTCTCAAATGCATGCGATAGTTTGCAACTTGTACAAAACCTTTTTCACAATATGAACACACGAAATTCTTTTCGTTTGCATGTAGTCTCATGTGGTCTCTCAAGTTTGATTTCTTGGGAAGAATCTTATGGCAAATATGGCATTCTAAATTGCTTTTTAGAGATGAATTACTTCTAGTGGTACGACATCTTCTGTTATCTAATGAGGTAAAATTTGTTTCGAGAGGCCGTATATTTAGTGTTTCTTTAGCCTTTTTGTTCGTTTGTTCTGAAGGAGGTGATTTGATATAATTGTTCTGGTCGTCTTCTATGGATGGTCCTTTTGATTTAAGTGATGGTGCGTTTTGGTGAGTTTGTTCTATGGGCGTTGTTTCGACTTTAATATAAGGTCTACAGACTTGTTGGACTTTATTATTTTCTTCCAAAGGTGGTGGTTTATATGGTTTGGCGTCTATAACAGTAGCTTTTTCTTCATCTGATAAAAGGTTTTCTTGTGATGGCGATTGTTTTATGTTGCCTCTGGTTTTGCAACTATTCTGTTCAAGAATGAAGGATATTGCATTTGTGCTTAACTTAATTCCAAGTTCATTAGCCCGTTCGATGACCAGCGCAGGTTCTTCTTCAAGTTTGGAATCTTTTGAACTGTTTGCGTCAATATCATCTATCACAGAATCTTCCTCATAAATCAGATCTTCTCTTTTGAAATTTACATCTGAAGTCTGTTTGTAGAACGCTCTGTACGAGTCAAGAATTTGATTTTTAAATTTGTAGGCATCCGATAGTTTTTTGCAACATGTTAAGCACATGGTTCGACTCATGCCATCATTGAAATCAATCTGTATTCAAGAAATGTTTGGTTATTTAAAATGTGTTCGAACAAGAAACATAAACATTGTTTTGAATAGTTACCCTGATGCATGACACAAATTCCAGTGCTTCATGAAGTAAAACATTTTCATCTTCCAATTTGTCTGTGAGTATATCTAAATTTGATTGTAAATTTGTACATATTCGACAGATTTCAATTGGTAGAATTAGAAATTCTATTTCTTCTTCTCCATCCATTTAGTAAAGTTATAGTTAGAAATCACAACACAACTTAATGCTAAAAATAATTCTACGAAATGTCACTTTCACTTGTTGTTTACATCTTGTTAATTCACAATGATTACTCGAAGCCGGAAAGATTCACAATAGATGACATTTTGTTTGAAATACTTATAATAATAATATAGCATCTACATGAGCAATTTGCATATTCTTCAATATAAAAATGTGCGTTTATTTTTTAACCACTTCAAGGAATAAAATTTCCATTGGAATGGAATTTGTGTAGAAAATGATTTCACGGTATGTAAGGGAATTTAACAATACATGTGAATTTTTTGTAAATGTGCCTGCATCTGCATAATGCACAAAAGTAGTATTGACAGAATACACCAGTGATAACTCTTTTGGACTTCCTATAAAATACTATAACTTTTTAACAATACAGGGGAATGGTTATGGGATTCGACCAATTAACGAATTCGAAGGCAAATTTGATACGTCGTAATGTTTGTTGGCGAGTTGAAATCCGATAGCTTTTTTGGCGGATTCACAGGCGAAAGAGTGTTCATTTTATTCACTGTTAGATTTCGTGGATTCTTTCTCGATTGTAATTATTTAATGTGAGTTAGCATTATTTTAATTTTCTTATGATTTATCCACAATCCACAAAAAAATATAAAATTTTGAATACATCACAAATTTAATCAAAACAAAACAAATTTTATTTGGAAAGCTATCAAATCACTGGAATATAGGAAGAAAAAGTCAAACCAAGAGTGTCAAATCACTGCGAGTCGAATTTGAAAGGTCGAATTGAAAACGATCCGCCGCGAACCTCATAATCAGGACCCAGTGTTGCAAAAGAATAATACGAAAATCAAAACAGAATTTGCTTTAGAAGAAAAAAGGTGGCTATTAGGTTAACAATGTTATCAAATGAACCATAACGACGGGAGTCCAAAGGGCTCGAAACCAATCGCACGTTCAAATAGCTCAAGGTCAATCTCTTCAGTTGTGTATGTCCATCCTTAGCAATACAAACTCAACCGAATAATTTATCTAAACTTTAATAAAATTTGATTAGATAAATATTTAATTATTTCTGGAAAGAAAGGAATTAACCTTTATTGTTTAAATTATTTGACGAATTACTTTTTATTTGTATTCTTTTCTTCCAAGCTTCCAGTTCGACAAATTAAATCAATCTCCTGTATAATGGACTTCGTTAGCAGTAATTGAACTTAAAATTCGACAAAATTAACTTGGAACCTTACTAACCCTACCTTCAGATGATCCCGCGAAAAGTAGGAGCAATATTATTGTCTACAAAAACTTCCCAGGCGCTGTGTAAGTCTATAATGAGTAATATTTTGTATGATAAAGAAATTATTACTTATTCCTTTTTTCTCAATTTGACAAAAAATCGTTTAACATAAAATTAAACTGTGCAGAAAATAAATAAATCAGAGAAAAAAATTAGCTTTCAGTTGAATGGCAAACGTGATAAGATGACATTTTGACATAAAAAGTCTTGACTGGATTGTAAGTCCGTCATAAGTTGGGTTTTGTATTGTTAAGACAAAGTCCTTATTCCATTTGAATCGGTTATTTCAGAAACAACATAAGTCAATGAACATTAACTTTTCAGGAGAAACAAAAAACTGTTTTATATGATAAAATTCCACAACACTCAACATTTTGAGTATGCAAAGTTATAATTTGCATTAAGATGCATTTTAAAACCGCCAATTTGTTTGTCTTTTTTTGAGTCTTATCCGGTTTTTAAGCCATTAAAGGTGCTTGACTTATGTCGTGTCTGAAATAAAGAAACTTTTATTTATTATAAAATTTATTAAAATGCTTACAAAAATATAACGAAAATACTATTGATCTGTATCGATTGGATCCTTTTCGCAAGTTGGCCAAGCGAAAATCTCATCAGAGTAATCTTGAATGTTAACGTTTCCTGGTAGATACGATTTTAGTTTTTTTATATCATTCATCTTCTTAATATTGATTGGCACCTTTCCAGAGGGATAAGCAAGGGCTTGCGGTAGAGCTACCAGTTCATCTCTTTGAAGGTTTCCCAGGTTAAATGTATGACTTGTAAAACCATTAATAAAGTCTCTCGAAACAACTGTTTTATCATAACAATCCGAGTTGGAAAACTGAGTAAATTTACTTATAGTAAACGTATACTTATTTTCTCTAGCCACATGTCTTCCAAGGGACTCCATTGAAAGCATGTTTCTTTTATAAAAGCGTGGCCACCAGGTTTTTGTAGTCGATGAGATCAGCCGTTTTTGGTAAAATGACTGTAAATTTGTTTGAGACTGAAGAAGACAGTATCAAATCGGCATAAATTCTATCAGTTTGTTTAATCTTACGTTTTAGGACTGCGAAGTCTCTATCACGAGGTAAAAAGGAATGTCCTCGTATAGGAAAATACTGTTCAATAGTCTTGAACTTTTTTAAAGCTACTAAAGATGATACAAATCTTATCACTGTGTGATTTTTATTTTGACCATCATAGCCATCTGAAAAAATATGTAACTCCTGGACATCCTTCATGTTACTTTCAAAAAATTGATTTAAAAAAGAGCATATTCATTCGGGCCCTTTCCAGCGGTAAACAAATAAAATGGCGGTGTTGTCTCGAAGATCGTGTATACAAAATACGCTAACAGTAAGTTGCCTTAAGTAGAACGTTTCCTGTACATGGGATTTGAAGATTTTGCAGTAGTCTATACATATTCCGCCAATAGTTTTTATCTAACCCGAAACTTAGTACCCGTGGTATGATGGTTAGTGCGTTGGACTGTCATGCAAGGGGTCTTGGGCTCAATCCCTGTTTGTGCCACCTTAATTTAAAATAATTAATTTTCGCGGGTATGTGCCTCTTCCTCCAAGAGTAATTCTTGTCATGAAAAAGTGCTTTCTTAAATTAGCCGTTCGGATTCGGATAAAAATTGTAGGTCCCTTCCATTCCTGACAACAGTACTCGCACACATGAATGGTTGCGAGTTGTAAGTCACTAGGCCCTGGTTCACAACGAGTTGTTGCGCCACCCAATTTATTTTTATTTAACACGAAACTTAAACTATTTAAGTAATTACACCAGCTGGTATGTTTTTAATATAAAAACTTCTGTCAGAAAAATAACGGACCGTTATGTGTACAAATATGTCGTTTCTCTTCGGAACAATGAAATAGTACACTCAGTTTTTTTTTGTGAAAAGCTGACTTATGTTGTTTCTAAAATAACCGATTCATTTTCAATATAACAATTAACCCTTTTACACAAAACATTAAATAGAATTGTTGAGAACGTAAATAAATCATAGTTATTAAGTTCACCCTTTATTTGAATGATCAACTGTCATTCTTGTCCACTCAATTTTTCAATTAAATTGCTCTAATTGGCAGCTGGCCAATCAGATACAAGAAACTTGGCTTAAGCTCAAGTCCCTTATATCGTCTGAACCTGTCAATAGTTTAGTTATGAAAATGAACAGACCACAAAAAGAACAGATCACAAAAGAAATCCAAAACTGTACTTTTACTTTAACGTCAAGCTCCGCAGTTTTAATTGTTTGCTTGTGTTAAATTTGTTAATTGTTTAAATTTATTTTTAAAAGAAAATTCGGTTTTATAAAATTTAAGCTTTATCCAACAATTATACAATTTCGAAGTGCTTTTAGGTAATTCCATGGCAGGGAGGACATGAACAATGAAACATAACTTGAGCTTTTCTTTTTCTTTCTAGTTATAAATCATCAATTTCAAGTCTCAGCACCCTTGGGATTAAAAAAAGACATCTTTTAAGAAATGACGTTAAAAAATATATTTACAAAAAGTAGATTCAGTTTCAGTGTAAAGCAAGTGACCTTAAATCTTTTCAATAAAGTTCTCTCATTGTTTTAACTGGTAAGTAGAAGCTAGCCTTAAGTCCAATCCATAGGATCTAAAGAAATCTTGCAAACAAAATTCAACTATTCTTTTTTGTCAGCTTTATTTTGGTATCATTTACTTTTAATGTGAGTTACCATTACACGTATTTTGGCTTTTCCCCAGTTTCCTTTAATTCCTTAATTTTATTAAAACAAAATACCTCGTAGGTAGTTTACTATTAAAAATTTACTTTTAATAATTTATTATAATTCTATGAAAAATTAACATCTTCATCTGTATATTGCTCCATGGGGACAGCTCCCTTAGCATTATCACATTCCATACCTTCAATGTCACGACAAACTGCCGATTGAAGTTCTCGTCTAACTTCTGGACCGATTTTCGGATGTGCATGTGTCCTAAACAAAATTTAAGTTATCATCACTTTACTAGAATTTCAGTTGAAGTTCAATTACTTACTTTAACAATCCCAAAAGGGCTTCTTTCTGTTCAGATGATATATCATTTTTGTAACGCTGAGCGAACGTTAGCAAACTCTGGTGCCATAAAACAGGCATTACTCGTTTGTCTTGTTCAAATCTGAGGAAGTGGAAAACTGCAGCATCTACAACTCGATACGGTAGAGCGTATCTTTTTTCGAGGAAAATCCGAATGAATATCGAATTAGCTCCAGTGTAGCCCATTTCACAAATTTTCAACAGACATGCAGCAGAATGCAGAACTGGTATCCGATTCTTGGAAACAATGCTGCCAAATATGATTGCTTCACGCAGGGTGCAATCTCCCGACTCTAGGAGAGGCAAAATAATTCCCTTCATAAAAGCGGCTGGTTTGAAGAGGGCTCTTTTCAAAGCATTATACAGATGGACATTGAGTTTCTTATATTCACTTAAGTCATCGCGAACTCTTGGCAAGAGAACCAGGTTATAGAATCTCTGTGCCATTGACTGCGATAAGATTGAACAGAATATTCTAAAAAGGAGAAATTAATGACGCAACTAATTGATATGAGTTTAAAATAAATTCAAACCTGGTTCCTTGGAACATTGCAGCAGCACTCCAGTTGTGTGGTTCGGTAATGAATAGAATTTGCTCCCAGTTACGCAGTTTAGGGATGATTTTGAATGCTTTGGGCACTTTTCCACTTTTGTAACGCTTCATAACATCTCTGACACCTTCGTACATTTCAAGAACTCTGATTTGGGAAATATGAAATAGAACTTTTGTTCAAACATAATGACTTCATTAATACCTTTTGTCGATGTCTTCAATCTTTAGAGAACCCTGATCACTCAATTTTGATTGGAGTTCACCTTGTTTCTCAGCGATTTTCTGCTTAATAATCTCCGATAGATTCAAAGTTCGCTTTGCGCTGGTACTGTTTTGGAAACGTTCAAATGCCTCAGTATCGTCATCGTCGATCTTTAAATCATCCATAAAATCATCGGCTGTAACTTCGTTGCGATCATCGTCATCATCATCATCATCTCCGAAACCACTAAGCGAAGGTCCCAAATTGAATTTTGTTGTTTTGCGTTTTGCACCAAGAGTATCGGGGAAGTTTTCTTCGTTGAGGTCGAGTTGTTGCTGTTTGGCGGCTTGCAAAATCTTCTTACTTGTTCTGCTATCAACGACCTTAATGTTTAATAAACACAAAATTATTATAAGTTGACAATACAGAAGATAAAAAGCGAATGATTTATTTAAACGTAAAGTTTAAACTTACTGAATGTTCTTCTGCGCGAAGGTAAAGTTTGTCTCTGTTCTTTTTAACCACTTTCCCTTGTGTCATTTGTTTATCCAAGGGAACTTGGGACTTGGAATTTACTTTGTTGATTTTTTTGGCTTTTCCCATATTTGCAGTGAATATTTATAGCACAAATCAAAGAATTAATTTATATTTTGTTTTCCTTCTGCATTAACGAAATTCAATTGCAACAAACTGCACGGCACGTGTTTTTTTATTTCAAATGTCAAGAAAAGTGACAGACGTCAAAAGCAAATGTCAAGTAATAGGCGTGTTTATTTGTACGACACAATTAAACATTAAGGTGGAAGTGCAAGTGGGAAGACCAATTGTAAAGGGGTCTACAAAACAGCAAGAAAATTGAAAAATATATTCGAAAAACAAAAACACATGGCTTTAAAAGTAAAGTACTTAATTCCAAAAAGTATCTCATTAATGTAAGAAAAATAGTGCAATCAGTTTTATGACCAAGAAAATTAAAAGAATATTTAAATGAATTTCCTGGAAAAGGTGTAACAAAACGTAAAAAAAGTAACAGTATAAAGAAAAGAAGAATGTAAAGCTTGTGTTATAATTCCAACAAGATTTCGAAGATTATAGTACTTCTCCGATTTCCTATAACTTCACTTAAGATCTTCGCAGGACAACCAAGTTATAGAATTCTTGTGCTGATATGAGTTTAAAATCAATTCAAACCGATAACGATTTCCTAAAATCTGCATTTTTGAAGACGTTGGCACTTTTTAACTCATCTCTCTATATAACCAGTGTGATTTCTTCATGTTGCATTGTCTGCAGACTGAAGTGCAGACACAAGTTAATCCATACTAGGAAGCCCGCACACCACTACGAAGTTAAGTTTCCTACAACTTTAAGGTGCAGTAAACTTCTAGTTCCCATAAGGTAGTTGCCAACAACTTAATATTGAAAAAAAGATTGAAATATAGCATTTCATTGGCCTATAAAGTTTGTCACCTTTTCTTAAGTGGATTTTTTCTTTTGAATATTGAAATATTTAAATATAAAATTTATCAATTTTTGTATACAACTATACAAAAACACAACCAAGTATTTTAAAAAAAGTTGCTTTAAGGTGCTTACTTACTTACTTACTTAAGGTGGCGCTACAGTCCGGGGCGGACCTGGGCCTCAACCAACATGCGTCTCCAGCCAGCTCGGCCTCTAGCTAGCTGTCTCCAGTTTCGCACGCCTAGTGAGTTGAGGCCCTCTCCCACCTGGGTGCGCCACCTGAGTCGCGGTCTTCCTCTACTGCGCCGTCCCACGGGATTGGATTCGAAGACCTTCCGGGCTGGAGCGTTGATGTCCATCCGCTCTACATGACCCAGCCATCTAAGCCATTGGACTTTAATTCTGCTAACTAGGTCAGTGTCGCTGAACAGCCCGTACAGTTTGTCGTTATATCTTCTCCTTTATTGTCCATCTATGTGTACGGGACCAAAAATCACCCGAAGAATTTTTCTCTCGAAGCATCCTAAGACACTCTCATCTTTTTTTGACAGGGTCCAGGGCTCAGCGCCATAAATGAGAACCGGGGTGATGAGTCCGATAGATGGTGATTTTAGATGCTCGAGAGAGGACTTTACTTCTCGATTGCCTTCTAAGTCCAAAGAAGCAGCGATTTGCAAGAGTTATTCTTCGTTTGATTTCAGCGCTGGTGTCGTTGTCTGTATTAATAGCGGTGCCTAGGTAGAAAAAGCCCTTAACTACCTCAAAGTTATAGCTGTCCATGGTGACGTTTTATCCAAGACGTCGTCGTTCAGTGTACTTTTTTGATGAGAGCATATAATTGGTCTTGTCTTCATTGACCACTAAACCCATCTTCTTCGCTTCCGTCGCAATGCTCAAAAACGCTCCACTGACATCACGCTTTGATCTTCCAATTATGTCAATATCATCTGCATATTGGATAATTGGATGGACCTTTGGAATATTGTGCCAATAGTGTTGACAGTTGAATTTTGCACAATTCTTTCCAGAACGATGTTGAAGAAGTCGCATGACAGTGCATCGCCTTGCCTAAAACCTTTTTTGACATCAAATGCATCGGTAAGATCTTTTCCGACCTTGATAGAGCAGCGTGCATTCTCGATCGTCATTCTGCACAAACGGATAAGTTGGACAGGGATGCCAAAACTAGACATTGCTCGGTAGAGCTCTTCCCTATAGATACTGTCATACGCGGCTTTAAAATCGATAAAGAGATGGTGGGTATCGATTTGAAGCTCTGGGTTTTTCCAAGATCTGCCGTAGTGTGAATATTTGGTCGATAGTGGACTTTCCTGGTCTGAAGCCACACTGATAAGGACCAATCAGGTTGTTGACGAATGGCTTCAGACGTTCACATAATACGGCAGAGAGGATCTTATACGCAATGTTAAGGAGACTGATGCCTCTGTAGTTGGCGCAGTTTAGAGGGTCTCCTTTCTTGTGTATCGGGCACACTATGCTGAGATTCCACTCATCGGGCATGCTTTCTTCCGACCATATTTTGCAGATGAGTTGGTGGAAGACGAAAATTCAAGCCGTCCTTATAAGAGATGAACTTTGGGATGTTGTTAGCAAAACGAAACCACAGAAATCGATGATGAATGGACGAAGAAGAATAATAAAGCGAAAGCTTATTTAACGTTGAGCGTAGATGAATGTCAATTGATGCCCATTGCCCGTCTAGAAGATGCGTTTAGTATTTGGGAAGTTTTCTCTAAGAAATACGAGAGGTCAACTTTTGGAAGTCGCCTGTGCTTAAGAAGAAAATTATATGGCATTTACTATACTGTTGGTAAGATGTATGACCATATAGATGCTATTCTTAAGGTTGTAGGTTTGTTGAGAGCTTCTGGAAAACCTTAAGAGGAAGATGAAGTTGTTTCAGTTTTGTTGGTGATTCTACCAGAATCTTACTCTGGGCTTGTTACTGCACTCGAAGGTCGAGATGAGGCAGACTTAACAATTGAATGTATCACCGGTAAGATGTTAGACGAATATCAAAGACGTTTTGAAAGCAATGTGGACTAACCAAAGAAGAAATCAAAAGTCTACAAAACCGAGAAGACGGATGTAAAAGAAGCAAAAACGTGCTTTTATTGTATAGGACATGTTAAAGCGGGCTGCTACAAATACAAGTCAACTTTGCAAAAAGGGAAGCATGCCAAGTCATCTGTTGAATCAACATCCATGATTTTCTCTCGTTTGAAGTTTGTCCTGAGTGTGGTGGGTGGTATATTGACTCTGAAGCTACAATCCATATGACCAACGATAAAAACTTCTTTGATTCGATTCGATTCGAAATGATAACATTTGTTCCTGAGCTTGATAGGGGATTGCTTTCGGTGCAACGAATAGTAAATTAAGGTCATGGATCCCGAATGATTGCTGTAGCAAAGGGAAATTACAGTCTTTACAAGCTGGAAACTAAACATTCTATTGAACTGTCCTGTAAAGCTGACAATTCATTGTGTATTCATCAGTGGCATCGTCGACTTGGACATAGAGATCCAGTAGCTATCGAGAGACTTGTGAAGGAAGATCTTGCAACTGGCATTTATTTAAAGAAGTGTACTGAAAAGATCATTTGCGAACATTGCATCAAAGGCAAGCTGGCACAGGATAAGTTTCCTGTGAGACAAAATAGAGAAAAGCAATAATAATGTAGACATCAACTCCAGGAAGTAACCGATATTTTTTAACACTGATTTACAATTTTTTTGGTAACACAGTGGTGCGTTTGCTAAAATCGAAAGATGAAGTAGCTAGTGTTATAAAGGGTTATGTCACAGCTATGTTCAACAAGTTTGGTAAAAAACCTTGCATTCTGCAATCCGACAATGGAAACGAATACGTATCTTAAGACTTGGAAGCATTTCTGAAGAGGGAAGGAATACGTCATCAGTACTCGGTTCCATACAAACCAGAACAAAACGGTGTAGCAGAACGCAAGAACTGAATCCTAACTGAAGCAGCGAAGTGTATGTTACTTGATGCAAAACTACCAAATCGTTTCTGGGGAGAAGCCGTGTCAACAGCAGCCTATTTGCAGAATAGGCTACCCAGTAAAAGTCTCGAGAAGACTCCAATTGCGTTGTTTACTCTAGAGAAACCTGCTCTGAGCCATATTAGAGTGTTTGAATCCAAATCAGGAAATCAGGAAATTCGAATTTCAAAGCGTTCAAAAAAAGGCATTCCTCCAATACATCTGTCGTACAAAGCTCTGGTTAGCATCTCGAAAGAACCAGAATCCTGGGATGAAGTATTGCGTTTACCACTTACCGAGAAGCGCAAATGGACTGAAGCTGCACAAGAGGAAATCAAGTCAATGAACGAGCTTAAAATTTGGTCACTTACAAATCTGCCGCCTGAAAGAAGAACAGTAAGTTGTAAATGGGTATTTCAAACCAAAATAAACTCATAAAGCCCGACTTGTTGCAAGAGGATTTTCTCAAAAATTCGGTCAAGATTACGATGATACCTTTGCGCCAGTGGTTAAACACGAAACTATAAGAACTCTTCTAGTGGTTACACAATTGAGAAGTTTGCATGTGCGGCATTTTGATGCGAAAAATGCTTACTTGAATGCAACAATGAGCGATGAAATTTTCATGGACCAACCCTCAGGGTTCAATGTTGGGTCATGAAGAAAAGGTGCTTAGACTTAATAAAGGCATATATATTCTAAAACAATCAGCCCGGGAATGGAACAAGAAAGTAACAGAGATCTTGCTTGGAATGGGATTCAAGGCATTGACAGCTGATCCGTGTCTGTTTTCAAGGAAAGAAAGCAACGGCCAAACAACATTTATGTGAATGACATTCTGGTGGCTGGATTTTCTGAACTTATAAACACCATTAATAAAGAACTCCAAAAGCAAGTAAAGATAAAAGACTTGGGTGCAGCGAAACATTATCTCGGTATAGAGATCGACCGGAAAAAAGATGGATCGTTCAAACCTAGCCAAAAGTCAAAAATTAAACAACTGATAAAAATCTACAAACTTGAAGATTCAAAAGGAACTTTAACACCCATCGAAACAGGTTTCATGAGTCCAAGTGAAGAAACAAGTCCGAAGTTACCAAATAACACATCTCCTGAAAAGGCTGGCGAGCCAACTCAAGTCAACCCTGTGGTTGCCACTAGTAGCGGGAGTCTTTCTTCCTCTATTAGCCGCAACCTTTACTTGAAGGAATTACCCATCAGTGGAACAGCTGTGACGCTCGACTGTCCCAAGGGCGGCAATTCCACACCCCACCTCTTCCCCGCTCCTGCTAGGACGTTGCAAGCGACTCTAAGAAGGGACACACCATCTGGAGAGACAAAATCTGCGACATATGAAATGGACTCGAAGGGTGAGGGCACACCCAGATTGGTATCGGTAGCGACTAAATCTGGAGGTGGACCCGCATCTGTGTCACACGGACATAGCTCTGGGCCGGCCAAAAAGAAGTCCAAGAAGTCGCAGGCCAATCGAGACCAACGCAAGGCTGAGAGGATTCTAGCCGCAGTCGGTGTCATACCGGCGGCGGAAAGAACCCCAGAGCAAACATGAAAACTCGAGTGGGCTAGTGGCTTTCTTAGAAAAAATATTAAACCGACCTGCGGCGACTCAACGTCAAATCGCAATAGGTCTTTCGAGGGCGACAAGCCTGAACCAAAAAGGCAGAAGGTGCTTTCCAAACAGCACAACAGCCTTCAATAAAGATCTTTCCTTCAGCGACGCGCTCAAAGGCAAGATCATAGCCGCGGTCATTGACAGGAGTCATGAGCATGGTAACATCTCTCATGATCATTGGGCAGACGTCAAGGCTCACTTCGGTTTCAGATTTTTATCTGTCATCGAAGAGAATCCGGGGCCTCTCCCAGACACAGCCGATGCAGGATGGTACCAAAATCGTATCAAACCCATCGTTGGCCATTTATATTTTATTGATCAAATAAAGGTTTTGATATAATTTACACTTTTTTCAACTACACGATTATCTTTTTCCAACATTGTATCGCAGTTTTCATTACGAACGATTTTGTTTAATTTCTTTTTTGTATAGTTCAATTTCTACATAAAAAAACACGTTATTCACACTTGTTTTTTATGCACAAATCCAAATCTAGGATAGTCTCTTGAATTTTGGCGAGGCAACGCTTGAGGGAGTGTGGTCTGAGATGTTTGCTGAGTTTAACCAACTTTATCATCTGGTTAACTAGCCCATTCGATTATGGTACTTTAATGGCCGAACAGAAAAGACTCTAGACTTGTTGTTCCTTACTGTTGACCCTTATAAGTACAATATCAGTGTTCTATCCCCTCTAGGCACAACTGACAACTGTGTTGTATCTGCTTATTTTTCGTTCCAAGCCCTTCCATTCAAAAAAAGATCTTGCAAGTGAACGGGTTCAACAATTATTTCACTATTCTTCCTGGATATAGTGCCATTTACTCCAGGGCAGATATGGTCACAAGTTTGATTCTTTTGGAAATGAGAAGTTGTTCTCCCCAATTATCTACACAAGGTCACACTTTAGAACTATCAGCGCAAGGAATATCTCGGCGACCGTATTGGATCAAGTTTAAGAAAGACAAATTAAATCCTGTCTTCGAACCTTTTTTTTCATTTTTATTAAAATGAATGAAAAGTCTATTCCACTTACTGGCTGAAACACAAACACGCTTCAGCTTCGGCTTCGCCTGACGTTTACGAGTTCAGCCATAGGAATTCAATGCATGCTATCACAATGGAGCTTCGACCTCACGTTTCGTTTGACAATCGTATGGAAAAAAACGTAATGTAACGTAATGTGACTCCAAACGGAAGCTCTAGTTCAATTATCTGAACATTTGCTTTGTCTGACAGCTCATCAGCTGTAAAAAAATGTCAACAAACAAAATATTTGCTCTTTGGAGGGATGAAATAATAGAAATGTCATTCAAAGCAACCTCGAAGCAGGCCTAACGATACGCAGACGAAGCCGAAGCTGAAGCGTGTATGTGTTTTAGACATACCTGCTTCGCTGACGATATGGTACCCTAGGGCCTAGGCTTTTCATATTCGTTTTTTGATTCACAATTCTGTTCCTCGTATCTTTAACGGAGCACAATGGGGCAAAATGGCCTAATCGGTGGCCATTTTTTGGGTAATTTTTTTTTGAATAGTCTGTTAATATTGCAAAAGTTTAAAACCGTTATCCTAAACACAGTTTGCGTTACATGCATCGGCGCAAGCCATTCTTGTTTACAGATAGCTGCAGTTTATTGTGAAGAAATTTATAAAGTGTTTTTAATTGCAACAAAAAAAGTGCAGATTATTTAATATTTAAATTTTCGGTATGGAGCCTTCAAGTTCTGGTTAAGCTATTTAAGTATTTTTTTGTGAGAAAGTGGTTTTAATTTTAAAAAGGTAATTATCATAAATAAAATTTTGAAATTACTGTTTTTTTGCTTCTTTGTGCAAATATTGATCGGTTTAATTGTGTTCCGAAGTAGTCTGGTTCCATTGAGCTTAGGAGGAAGCCTCAAGATTCATGTAGTATCACAATGGGCCATTAAACTGGCCTAAGTGTGTCCGTTTCCATCTTGGACAGCCACTATAACCTCACCTAACCTAGTCTGAGGTTTAATTTTTATTGTTTTTGGTAGCTTGTGTTACCTTATTTTTGAAACTGTAAAAAAAATTCGAGACGTTTTCAAAAAAATAACTATTCCTTGCTCAAAACATCTGTTTCTTTTCTTTGTTGCTCTGAAGAAAATCTTAAGCGTGGTCGACCAAGTGTTTCATTTGATAAAAGTACTGAACGTACAAAAAGAATGAAAACAGCAAAATTAAGAGAGTCTACATCGATGTCTATGTTGAGTTTTGCAACTCAAATGAGCTTGAGAGCAATGGGACAGGTTAATGCTTCTGAAGTATTAAAGGAGATAACAACAACTACCCCTGACCGAGCAAAAAAATATAGAAGTCATACAGGGATTCACTCGAAACAAACAGTTGTAGAATGTCAGGCTAAGAAGCACTAGGGGTTGCAGTGGAAGCGCAGCTATCATGGCATCAATACAATATAATACGAATGAGTGCACCAGAAAAATTTCCTGCGTATAAGGTCCTACAAGCTGCAAAAAAACAATGTTATCCACCCACCGAGTACATCAAAGTTAGCTAAACTTTAGTAGAGGTTACCCTTCAGGCACTGCTAGATTTAACCACAAAGCGTTTGTTGGAATCGCAAAAGGAAGTTATTAATCTCCTTACAGCCGTTTTAATGGAATATCTGTGCTTATTTTGGAAGTGGGGATTTGATGGAAGTTCGGGACACAGCTCCTACAAACAAGCTTTCCATGGTCTTGAAGCAACTGATTCTTCTGTCTTTATTACGTGCATTGTTCCGCTTAGACTTTCTTACAGTTCCAAGATTGTTTGGCATAATCCACGCCCATGTTCTACAAGATACTGCAGGCCATTGAAAATAGAGTTTGTTAAGGAATCTACAGAAATTACTATTGCAGAAAAAAATAGAGTAGAAAATGAGGTAAGAGAATTTAAAAAAGACAACAACGTTAATTGAAGAAAAACAAGTACAAGTCAGTCATATTCTACTTCATACGTTGAGTGACGGCAAAGTTTGTAATGCCATCACGGGGAAATCATCAACTCAGAAGTGTTTCATATGTGGTGCGTCTTCTAGAAGCTTTAATGATATAGATAGTGTGTTGACAAGGGAAGTAAAAACAGAAAACTTAGAGTTTGGGTTGTCCGTTCTTCACGGGTGGATAAGATCTTTCGAAAATTTACTTCACTTCTCCTACAAATTGCCTCTTAAGAAATGGCAAGCTAGAGGAGATGACAAAATAATTGTTGAAGAAAACAAAAAAAAATACAAAACGAGTTTTAAGATCGTTGTGGTTTGATAATCGACAAACCGAAGCCCGGATTCGGAAACTCTAATGATGGCAATACGGCCAGACGTTTCTTTCAAAATCCTGAAATTTCTGCAGAAATTACTAAAATTGATGTTCAACTCATAAAAAGGATGCACTCTATTATGATTGTTGTGGATAGTGGCTATGAAATTGATGTCGAGAAGTTCAAAAAATACGCAATTGACACTGGTAGATATTATGTGGAAAAGTATCCTTGGTATTATATGTCAACAACCCTTCATAAATTTTGTATTCATGGACCAGAAATAATAGTCCATGCTTTGTTACGGGTAGTACCCGTAGCATGATGGTTAGTGCGTTGGACTGTCATGCAAAGGGTCTTGGGTTCAATCCCTGCCTGTGCCAACTTAATTAAAAAAAAATTATTTTCGCGGGTACTGCCTCTTGCGAGGAATTGACAAATCCTTCAAGAGTAATTCTTGTCATGAAAACGTGCTTTCTCAAACTAGCCGTTCGGATTCGGCCTAAAATTGGAGGTCCCTTCCATTCCTGACAACAGTACTCGCACACAGGAATGGTTGAGAGTTGTAAGTCACTAGGCCCTGGTTCACAACGGACTGTTGCGCCACCCCATTTGATTTTTTTTTTTTTGTTACCGATTGGTCAACTGACTGAGGAAGTACAAGACTCAAGAAGCAAGGACTTCAAAAATTATAGAGAGCATCGTTCTCGGAAAACTAGCAAAGAAAATACTAACCGAAATATTTTTAACTTTTTTTTGTTAAGTTCTGATTCCATAATCACAAGCATGAAAAAACTACCGGAAAAAAAGAGCAACACCTGCCAATTGCAGAAGTGGGTTTACTTAAATCTCCCCCTGTTGATATTAATAATTCTGAGGCTGAGGAAGATAGCAGTGGTGAAGAAAGCGATGATTTTGTTTTAAATTGATACAAAAATCAGTTATAAACGGTGATTTTTTAAGAGCTTGAGAACTTTAAAAAAAAAAAAACGCATAAAATTTGCAAAATCTCATCAATTCTTTATTTGAAACGTTAGATTGGTCCATGACATTTACTTTTTGAAGATAATTTCATTTAAATGTTGACCGCGGCTGTGTCTTAGGTGGTCCATTCGGAAAGTCCAATTTTAGGTAACTTTTTCGAGCATTTCGGCCGGAATAGCCCGAATTTCTTCGGAAATGTTGTCTTCCAAAGCTGGAATAGTTGCTGGCTTATTTGTGTAGACTTGACGTAGCCCCACAAAAAATAGTCTAAAGGCGTCAAATCGCATGATCTTGGTGGCCAACTTACCGGTCCATTCCTTGAGATAAATTGTTCTCCGAAGTTTTCCCTCAAAATGGCCATAGAATCGCCAGCTGTGTGGCATGTAGCGCCATCTTGTTGAAACCACATGTCAGCCAAATTCAGTTCTTCCATTTTTGGTAACAAAAAGTTTGTTAGCATTGAACGATAGCGATCGCCATTCACCGTAACGTTGCGTCCAACAGCATCTTTGAAAAAATACGGTCCAATGATTCCACCAGCGTACAAACCACACCAAACAGTGCATTTTTCGGGATGCATGGGCAGTTCTTGAACGGCTTCTGTTTTAAGTCCACAAAAGTTGGCAGTTTGGTGGGCGTGGTCAATGTTGGACTTAGGAATATCAAAAGATTGCTTCTATAAACATTCCCAACCAATAGGGTCATTCTGCCCCAGTGTGCTGCGGTGGCAGAGATTAAATCTTTAGCCGTACTACGCGAATGTGGAATGCATCGCTAATATTACTATTAATTAAACATCTAAAAAATGAAACAACCATTTAATACTCGTATTTACTTTTTCATTGAAAATAAAATTAATTACATTTATTGCTGCTTGCAAAATCTAAAATGGAACTTTTTTTATTTTGTTTTGTTTTAAAGTTAAGGAAATAGGTAGACAACCGCTTGAGTTAAAAAATGTAATACTTTGTTTTTTTTTTTGTTTTACTTCAAATATTTGTTAAAAAATGCATATTTTTTTCTTTTGTTATACATCATAATGGTACCATGTAAATATTTATCTAATTATATACTAAAATATTTATAAGTATTGTTTTATTTTCTCACTCAAACATTATTCTTAGTTTATATTTTACTTTCACTTTTTTGTGTTGTTGTTGCTATTTTAATACATTAAAAGAAGCAAGTTAAACCTACGCTTGCTTTTAATTTGCTCGGAATTCTTCTTATTTTCTATTGTATACATTTTATTAAAAAAAAAAAAAAACAATCCAAAATAACTTAGCAGCTTTGCTGCATGGGTTATCGTTTTAATTAATTATTTTTACACTTATAGGATTAATATTACAATTAAAAATAAAAACTTAATTATATTTTATCTATACATTGTAGTAAGGTTTTAATGATAGTAAATAATAGTTTTTAAGATATTGAAAAATGTTTTTTTTTTTTTAAAGAGTTATGATAACTTCCCTATTTCGTAGTTTGTTAAGTTTTTATATTGTTACTTAAAACAAAAAAAAGCAAGTAAACTTTATTTTAAATAATGATTTTTGTTTATTGGAAACATGAATACTAACGACTTGGACCTTGCAATTGTGCACAACCTTTTGATCTGATAAAAGTTTTTAAATTTAATAACAACTTAATGCTGATAAATTAAAAAAAAAAAACAAAAAGAACTGATTTAGTAAGGCACCAAAAAATTAACATTAATACAAATTCTACTCTAAATAATCTTTCAAATAAAAGAAATACTTACATTTTTTAACAGGTGCTATTTTATAAATAAGAAGTTTGGAAAACAAATTTGTGATTTGTTGACGATTTTCTTAAATACCACAAAAATATAAATGTATCTCACTTGAGAAGTTTTTAAAACTTTAAATGAAAGGTCTCATTTTGAATAGTTCGCTGTTTTGACAGCTGTCACTTAGAATGTCACAGATAAAATAACCGCTATTTAAAAAAAAATGTATAATAAAATGAATATCCATAGATTTCTCTTAAAAAATACTTGCTGCTGTTCGAAATCTTTATTAAACGTAGTGTCAGGCACAGAGGTTTTGTCTTTAGCCGTACAGCACGAATGTGGAATTCTTTACAGAGCTCAATATATCCTACTCTTTGCAATGTATAGACCTTCAAAAACAATGCGAACATTGACATCTCCTTTGTAAACATTACGTATTTAAAAAGTTACACGCACTGTGCTCATTTGAAGTCAGTTATAGCTATCATTGGTTTTTGTCATTGTAACCAATCATTGGTTTTTTTTGACAAGTCGTTTATCATTTGAAGCGATTATTGAAATCCATAGCATAACTTTTTCTTAAAGAAAGCAGTATTTCAAAATCTATGGAATGTATATAACTTAAAAGCCAATGCGAGTATTGACATCGCCTTCGTAATCATAACGTATTTTAAAAGTAGCACGCACTATGCTCATAAGAGGTCAGATATCGCTATCATTGATTGTCATCATTGGATTTTTGTTGACAGGTCGTTTATCGTTTAAAGCATAGCTCAATTTTTTCTAACATAAATCTGTCATTAGAATTGCCTAAAATTGAAGCAAATCAGTTGGACAAATCAGCCGTTCTGGAAAATAAATTTTCTTCCGAAAAATTGAAAAATAAGTGTGCAAATGAATTTTGAAACACACGCCCATGTTCCGAATTTCGATCGAAAGTGAATTGAAATCACTTTTTAATTTCACGTGAAATGATATTGCATGTTCTTCAATTCGATCGAATTCGAAAACTTCGAAATTGCTTCGAACTGTCAGAACTGAAGAATCATACATTTTTATTTTGTTTCTGAAGTAAAATGTTTGCTGTTTTGAAGATGGATGCAATATTATTATCAATTTTAAGTGAAAAAAGGAACAAGAATTCAAGAGATAAAATAAGTAAGAAAAAAATATTTTGGATTTGCTGACACATTTTACGTGTGTGAAAATTATGTAGAATTGTTCTGATAAATTAAGTTGTTTTATGTTCTAAGGGAAATAGAACCTGTTATAATACCTTCTTCAATTCAAAACTTGCTGAAACCCTCCGATTCCTAGCAGAAGGAAGCTTTCAAAGATCAATTCACAAAATTAAAAAATGTGATTTGAATGCGTTCGAAAAATTTAACAAACCGAAGTACAGAACATCCATTTGCATGTTCGAAAATCCAATTCACGATAACGAATTATGGAACACCCAAATTCAATTTCGCAAAGTGTATTCACAATAAGTGAAATGCAGAACATGGGCAACAGTCAAATATCCATTAACACATGTTTCCGAATTGTTTTCAATGATATAGCTATTTACCAACCCCATAGCTATCATTGAAATTTTTGATTTGAAATTTAGCAGCGAGTAAGAGATTCAAATTTTTCATGTTTCGTGTCGAAATGAAGGTAATTAGTTGTGGATTTATTATATTAAACAAAAAATACATTATTTAAACGAGAACTTTTTTTAGTCCATGATTAATTTTTCAATGTGAAATCGTTCTCAATGAGCAACTGATTGTAGATTTCAGATTTCGAAACATAATCGTTTCACTGAAAGTGTTTCATTTTCTTTGTATTTTCAACTGCCACCTCAAATTCTTGAGTCCAAATAGGAAAAGCTTGATTCTTAGACGTCAGTTATAGCTATCATTGGTTTTCATCATTGAAAACAAATATTGGAATTTTTTGGCAGGTCGTTTATAGCTATCACTAAAAATTTCTGCAATTGAAAAAAAATTCCTGATTGAAACTAATCGATTTCAATGATAGCTATACCTGGCGTCTTGTCAACAAAATTCCAATGATAAAAACAAATTATAGATATAATTCATTCAAAACCCCTTGGGCTTCTTCTTATTTTCACATCCCGGTGCCACAATAAGGAGCTTGTTATAGCTATTATTGAAACCAATCATTGGAATGTTTTTTTTGCAGGTCGTTTATATCGATCATTAAAAATTTCTTTCATTGAAGAATATTTCCTGATTAAAACCCACCGAAAAACGTTTACTGACAGAAATCCGTAGAACCATTCCTTTTACTTTTGAACTTAAAATTATCAGCTGTTCATGAAAATAGAAAAAATACATTTTTAGCGAAATTCAACTGCGTAATTAAACTGGGGTGTAATTGGCTAAGGTGATAGTTGACTATCATTTTTTTGATAATCAAATTGACTGTCATTTTCATTCCGTCTGTGTAAGATGATTCAATTCGATTGAACAATTTCAGATTCAAATTGTCAAAATTCGTTGTTGCCTTGGTGAAATTTTAAATTGATTCTTATAAAATTCTAAATAAAAGTATCAAATTGGCTGATTTTGAATAAAATTCTTCATTTTTTTGCTTTTTCGAAATTCGTAAGCTTTGTCAGTCACAGGAATGTGTTTGTTTAAAGAAACAAAGTGAACTAAGTAAATTTTCAAGTCGTTTGTGTAAGCGTCTGGTAGCTCTATTTGGAATAAACATATTTGGTATCACAATCAGCTTAGCCGATTCCACCCCTGTTCTTTCTCAAAAACTCGTTATGTGATTTCCGATCGATCAGTATAAAACTTTAGATGACACATGTAGGGATTGAATCAAGACCTCTGACATGACAGTCCAACGCACTGACCATATCAAAAGTCATAATCATTGTAGCAGCTGACAAAGGCAATGTCACAGTTGCGATGAATAGGAAAGAGTATGAAGAGAAGATGATAGAACTTCTGTCTGACCGCTCTACATATAGAGTCATGAGAACGACCCCCCTCACCACCCTGCAAAACAAAAACATATATATATATGGACTACCAAAAATACACTAACAAAACATGCCTCTCCGCCCGATAGCATCATCGATGAAAGTACCTTGTTAGGAACTCTCCAGGTTTCTTGGTAGAATATTACAGTGTGTCACGAAAGAATCTTCCCACTCAGTCAGAAATTCGTTAGAGTTCAAGTGCAAAGCGAAAGATTTAATAATCGATAAAAATGAAGTTTTGGTTTCTTACGACGCTGTTTCTCTGTTCACTAATGTTCCTGTTCAACTTGCAGTCAACATTATTAAAAGGAAATGGGAAATTATAAGCGAAAACACAAGGTTGAACCAAAGCAAATTTCTCGAATTGTTTAATTTTTGCATAAAGGACAATAACTACTTACAGTTTAAAGACAATTTGTACAAACAAATACATGATATGCCAATGGGAATCTTTCCGCGACGATTGCTGACTTGGTTTTAGACTATTTGCTTGAAGAATGTTTTAAACTAAACTACAGACCTTAATTTATAGCAAAATACGTTGATAATATTTTCGCGATTGTTAAAAGAGAAGAAATTGATAATGTGCTACGATGCCTCAAACAATTCAACGAAAAGATCCAGTTTACCGTAGAGAAGGAAGAAAGTGAGTCAATAACAACCGTCTATCTTTCGACTGGTATCAGAAGGATACGGCATCTGGAAGACTTGTTAATTTCCGATCTAATCAAGCCAAGAAACTTGATACTTCGTCAAAAACATCAAGTTTCTTCCGGAAATAAGTTGGAAGAGAAGAATGGTGTTTATAAAAGTGTTGTGTATGTTCCCAAACTCTCGGAAAATTTCAAAGAAGTTATCGCCAAAAACAAGCCTGACGTGAACTTAGCATATAAGTCAAACCAGACGGTTGCATCTTTGTTTACATGCCTAAAGACTGTTCCTTAGTTTCAGACACAAACAATTCAACAGCTTACATTTAACAGTGACAAGTCTTTAAAGTTGGAAGCGCTTTAAATTTTATTTGTTTTAATTGTTTAAATTGTTTTTTGTTTAAATGTTTTTGTAATATTTAAATCAATGTAAGTCATACTTGTACGCTTTACATAATATTCTTATGTATTAAATAAACACTTTTATCATTTATGTGAATAAAGACATCCCCTGAAGAAGACGGCAATCACCGTCGAAACGTTGGGAAAAATCAGATGAAAACTGTTTTCATTTAAAAGATCAACAAAGCCGATGAGAATCACCACTTAATCGTTCTCAAATCAAACATACATATCAAAAGTCTATTCAAATAAATTTCCAGATTGATTTCAATGATAGCTTGATTTCAATGATAGCTTTTACTGGCCCCTAACGTTAACGTATTTTAGAGAAATAAAATCGTTTCTTTTAAATGATTTCGAAATTGGTCTTAGAAGGTTATTTGTTATGTATAATTTCGTTTCGAAAAAATTAAATTAAAAACAAACTTTGAATGTATAATTTAATTTAAAAAAGGTTATTTTTTGTTAAGTTTTTCATCTCCATCCATTGATACAGTGTCGAGCATAAGTCATGGTACTCAAAGTGACATGTCATTAAAAGCTTTGAAAGAAAAGAAAACTTAAGGACTTAATTTTCATGCATCAAGTTATTTATTATGATAAAACCTTATTCTTTGTTTTACCAATAGAAAAACTTCAAAAACAAATTCTATTTTCTAGCAAAAAATAATAAAACCTTGAAATCTATGAAAAAAGTAGTGCAAAAGTCTAGGTACTTCTGCACTTTACCAGTTTTAACTGTTTAAATTTGTAACGGTCCTGTTGGCTTTGTTTTTTTTTTTTTGCATGAAGCTTGTAATATGACATGTGTGTGTCAATCAGTACAAAGCGATCGGTCGTGCAGGTTAAGGTTAAAGAAATTTTGTTGTGTAAAACCAAAAAAGCGATGGTTAGAAAAGAACTAACGGTAAATGAGCGTCAAATTATTATTAATTGCCATGAGCAAGGTAAAAGTTATGCGGATATTAATAAAATTGTTGGACGACCCAAATCTACCATACAAAATGTGATTAACCGTTACAATAAAGAAAACCGAATCGAAAATAAAGTCAGGTCTGGTCGTCCGCGCAAGCTTACAGAAAGATATGAACGAACGAACGTGCTCTAAAGATTGCTACCGATATACAGATTAGTTTAAATAAAACAGTTTCTCCGTGGACAGTTTCAAGATCGCTCCAGAGATCTGGGTTTAAGTCGTGCACACCTCGTAAAAAGCCGTTTGTAAGTGAAATAAATAAAAAGAAAAGACTGGACTTTCCAAAGGATTATAAAAATAAATGAAATGAATTTTGGGATAACGTAATATTCTACGATGAGTCGAAATTCAACATTTTTGGCTCAGATGGGAGGATTAGAGTGTGGAGAAAACAAGGCGAAGCCTTGAATCCTAAAAACACAATTAAAACTGTGAAACACAGTGGCGGTGGTGTAATGGTATAGGGGTGTATGTCATCCAATGGTGTCGGGAATTTGATGGAATTATGAATAAGAAAGTTTATTTGAACATCTTAAAACAAAACTAACAACAAAGTGCAGAGAACCTTGGGATCGTAGACACATATCACTTCCAACAGGATAACGATCCCAATCATACGGCTACAAATGTAAAGTTGTGGATCGCCTACAACACGCTCCACATGCTAGTTAAACCCCCCAAAATCTTAACCCAATCGAATATTTATGGGATGTCTTAGAGAAACGACTTCGAAAACACAATATAACGAGCAAAACCCACCTTAAAGAGCTCCCGGTATCAGAATGGGAATTAATAGGGTCAGATGTCACGCGAAAACTTATGAACTCTATGCCAAATCGTTTAAAAGAGGTTATTAGGCTCAAAGGTTTTCCCACAAAATATTAGGTAATTATATTCTTAACATAAAACATTCGAAACCGAATTAAATTCGTTTGTCCTTCTAGGGTACCAAGACTTTTGCACTATTGTTGTTAGGGACTAATACTTTTATTTTAACTTTTTTAAGATCCTTGAAGGATATTTTTCTGTTTTTCTTGTGTTAATTTGTTAAATAAACTTAAACTTGAATATATCAAAACATAAATTGAAAATTGTGTCTTAATATCATTTACACAACTCATTTATCAAGAATACCCACACGGGTACCAAGACTTTTGCTCGACACTGTATATTTTTCAACTTTTCGGAGTGTTTATATTGTTTTTAAAATGACAACAAGCTTTGTTTGAAAGTTAACAAAAATATTTCTTCAAGCATCGCCGCTACTTATACATACAACAATTAATAAAACAAATTAAGATATTAATTTTAAAAAGTTTGATTATTTAAGAAAGACAACTTTTTCAATCTTATTTTGTTTTGAAGAAAATTGTTGATATTTTGCAAAGACAAAGAGTTTTTTTTTAATTTTAGATTTTAAACTTAAATGTGAAACCTTCAAATTAACAAAAATAATCTTATAAACAAAAAAAATATTTATAATAGTTGAAAATTGTACATACAATTGATTTTAACAATATCTTAAAATATTTAAGCCTGCGTGGACAATTATTTTAACTACGGAGCGTGCTTAAAAAATTGCTTTATTTATATAAGTATTTCGTTTTTTTTTTTGTTTTAATAAATATAATTTCGTTCATTTCTTTTTTATTTATGATTTTCACATATTTAATTATGATATATTATATATTTTATTAAATAAAAAAATTATCATTTCTCGTTAAATGTCTAATAAATACATATATAATTATGTATGTTTAGCAAACTTAAACATTATTTTTTTTATATAGTAGTTTTTTTTTTTATAATAATTTTTCTACACGTATCGTATTTTCTAAAAAAATTTCAATATAAAATAAATCGTAATAATTCATATGTATGTTGTCCTTCATACTCCTTGTTTTTCTTTATTTTGTTTATTTCTCTCACTTTCTCTTTCTATATGTAAATATATCCTAATTAGTTTTTTTTTTTTTAAATGTTTTTCGTTTTGTATATTAAGAATTATTTTTAATTATAACTATTATATCTTTGTGTATAAAACAACCTATTGGAGATAAAATTGTGGTTTTCATATATCTTGTTATTTTTTTTATATTTATTACGTTGAACCTTAAAGCTGTCATCGGAGTGAAAAATAGCCTATAAAAGAGGCGAATAACACAACCCAGATAGAAGAAACCCCCATAGTAGTCCCACAAGAGTGTTGCATAGCTGCTGGTTCTTCACCTGAAAATTTATTTAAAAAATGTTGAGTTTTATTTATTATTTAAAATATTGAAATCAATATACGTCATTTGAATTAGATGTTTGGATGCAACCTGCACATGAGCTGAAGTCTTAAAGGTTGAAACTAAACACTTTAAAGAAATTCCTAGACTAAAAAGTCAGTAACAAATGAAATGTCCAATTTCACAACAAATTTTTAAATCGAATTCGTAACTCTTATGAAAGGCTTGGGGAAATATGTATCTAGAAAAAAAAAACGTCTAAAGACAAAATTTGCAACCCACGGCTTGAGAATTCAAAATGGAACTAGTAATATGGACGAAAATGGAACATCTGTTGTAGATTTCAGTCTAATTGGTGGAGATTGGAAGTCTTACGTCACAAACTTTGAAATTAGACAGTTGCCTTATTCAGATCTTACTTACTTACTTAAGGTGACGCTACAGTCCGGGGTGGACCTGGGCCTCAACCAACATGCGGTTCCAGCCAGCTCGGTCCCTAGCTAGCTGTCTCCAGTTTCGCACACCAAGTTGGTTGAGGTCCTCTCCCACCTGGTTGCGCCACCTGAGTCGCGGTCTTCATCTACTGCGCCGTCTGGATTGGATTCGAAGACCTTCCGGGCTGGAGCGTTGATGTCCATCCGCTCTACATGACCTAGCCATCTAAGCCGTTGGACTTTAATTCTGCTAACTAGGTCAGTGTCGCTGTACAGCCCGTACAGTTCGTCGTTATATCTTCTCCTCCATTCTCCATCTATGCGTACGGGACCAAAAATCACCCGAAGAATTTTTCTCTCGAAGCATCCTAAGACGCTCTCATCTTTCTTTGACAGGGTCCAGGCCTCAGCGCCATAAATGAGAACCGGGATGATGAGTGTCTTATAGATGGTAATTTTACTTGCTCGAGAGAGGACTTTACTTCTCAATTGCCTTCTAAGTCCAAAGAAGCAGCGATTTGCAAGAGTTATTCTTCGTTTGATTTCAGCGCTGGTGTCGTTGTCTGCATTAATAGCGGTGCCTAGGTGCCTAGGACAAAGTCCTTGACTACCTCAAAATTATAGCTGTCCATGGTGACGTTTTGTCCAAGACGTCGTTGTTCAGTTTCCTTTTTTGATGACAGCATATACTTGATCTTGCCCTCATTGACCACTAAACCCATCTTCCTCGCTTCCGTCGCAATGCTCAAAAACGGTCCACTGACATCACGCTTTGATCTTCCAATTATGTCAATATCATCAGCGTATCCGAGTAATTGGATGGACCTTTGAAAGATTGTGCCTCTAGTGTTGACGGTTGAGTTGAGGTAAGATCTTTTCCGACCTTGATAGAGTAGCGTGCATTCTCCATTGTCATTCTGCAAAAACGGATAAGTTTGACAGGGATGCCAAAACTAGACATTGCTCGGTAGAGCTCTTCCCTATAGATGCTGTCATAAGCGGCTTTAAAATCGATAAAGAGATGGTGGGTATCCATTTAAAGCTCCTGGGTTTTTTTCCAAGATCTGCCGTAGTGTGAATATTTGGTCGATAGTGGACTTTCCTGGTCTGAAGCCACACTGATAAGGATCAATCAGGTTGTTGACGAATGGCTTCAGACGTTCACATAATACGGCAGAGAAGATCTTATACGCAATGTTAAGGAGACTGATGTCTCTGTAGTTGGCGCAGTTTAGAGGGTCTCCTTTCTTATGTATCGGGCACACTATGCTGAGATTCCACTCATCGGGCATGCTTTCTTCCGACCATATTTTGCAGATGAGTTGGTGCATGCTCCGTACCAAGTCATCGCCTGCTGCTTTGAAAAGTTCGGCAGCGATGCCGTCAGCTCCAGCAGCTTTGTTTGACTTAAGTTAAGATATAGCTATCTTCACTTCGTCAAGGTCGGGTAGGCGGAAATGTTGATCTGCGTCGCCGAGGTTGAGTGGTTCTATCTCCCTTACAGCGGAATTCGGTTCGTCATCGCCGTTCTATAATTTGGAGAAGTGATCTTTCCATATTCACAGCATCGACTGCGGTTCTACTACGATGTTCCCCTGATGGTCTTTACAGGCTTCGGTTCGTGGCTGATACCCTTGGGAGTTCTTTTTTAACCTTTTGGTAAAATTTACGAACCTCATTCCTGTTGTGACATCCCTCTATCTCCTCGATCGCGCGCTTCTCATGCTCCCTTTTTTCCGTTTAAGAAGCCGGCGTTCCTTTCTCCTCTTCTACTCGTAGAGCTCGTGAGCAGCTTTAGTCCTTTTGTGCAGCGCCGTTTGTATGCCTCTTGTTTCGCTGCGTGAGCTTGCCGGCATTCATCGTCAAACCAGGGGTTTCGCTGTGGTGGCCGTGTGAAACCTAGCACTTCAGAAGCGGCATCTCTGATGGCTGCAAGGCAATGTTGCCACTGGTTTTCAATGCTTAATGCAGGCAGCATAGGACTCTTTAAGAGGTTATTAGATACTCGATCGGAAAGGGACATGGCAGTCTCTTGCGATTGTAGCTGTCTAACGTCGAATCTTCCCACAGTACTTCCTTGTTTTGGCTTGGATCGGGATATCCGTAGCCGTACTTTGGCTACAACGAGGTATTGGTCCGAGTCAATGTTGGCCTCTAGGAATGTTCGGATATCCTGTATACTGGGGAAGTGTCGTGCGTTGATCGCAATGTGGTCAATCTGGTTGACGGTTGATTGATCAGGAGATTTCCATGTTACCTTGTGGATATTGAGATGCGTGAACTGCGTACTAGCTACCAGAACGTCTCGGCTCGCAGCAAAATCGATCAGCCTGAATCCGTTGCTGTATCTCCCGATTATGCCACCAAAGATGTCTTCTCTTCCTAGCTTGGCATTAAAATCTCCTAAGACAATTTTAATGTCATAGCCAGGGCACTGCTCATATGTCTTGCCCAATAGCTCGAAGAATATGTCTTTGGTGTCTTCATCTTTCTCCTCTGTTGGGGCATGCGCGCATATTAGGCAAATTTAGCCTCGATGCTGATTGTGGTGATGCGCTCGCTCACACTGTTGAAACTCAAGACTTTTTGCCTGAGTCTAGTTCCAACAACAAATCCACACCCAAATAGACGCTGTCTTTGTTCTCGGTAGCAGCCGCCGTTGTATATATCGCAGTCTTTTAGTTTGCGTTTGCCCGGTCCATCCCATCGCACTTCTTGGATGGCGGTAATATCTGCCTTGCAGCAGTTTAGGGCTTCCGCTAATTGTTCGGCTGCACGTGGTCTGTTAAGTTACCTAACATTCCACGTACATATCCGTAGTTCGTTGCCCTTATTTCGTTTGCGTGGGTTGTCAACAGTGAATCCGTCCTTACCCGAGGCTTGTTGGTGCTTCGCAACTTTGAAAGCTTTTACGTGGCCAGGAAGTCACCCCGACACACAACCCCCAACCTGGAGGGCCAGATCCTAAGTATAACTCCAAGGATGGGGAGCCCGATAAAACCGCTCCTAACAGGCCTAGGCTCCGAATAAGTCGAAGAAGCCCTATAAGGTGTTCACTAAGTAGTTCAACCTTACTGGAACTGTAGACGCCACCGTTGATTCCATCTCGGGAATTCCTCCGCTGCCGTCTGGATAAGGAGAGGTGCCTTAGTGGAAACACCTCTCCCCACCTCTCTCGTTTGCTGCCCCCAACAACTTTCCACTGGGGTTGGAACCCAATCTCCAGTTGAGGTACTAGGCACCCGATGTTCACCACGTGGAGGTGAGAGTAGGAGTTGATAGACAGAGGTTGGATTTTAAGAAAAACCTGTGGACGCTTGTGTCCTCTTGAATGCACATGTCTACCATTTGAACATCCTGAGCTGAGGACCTTAAAGATAGAATACCAGCTGAAGTCTATAAATATGCGAATAGCGGACTTTTTGAAAGTTTAGCTTTCTTGTTCAATAATGTTTTTGAAACAGGCGTGATACCGCTTCAGTTCAAGAAAGGATGTGCATCGGATCCAGCAAACTATCGGGGAATTTCGTTTCTTAATGCATCCTATAAAATATTTACAGCAATAATGCAACGAAGATTGTCAACATGGTCGGCTTTAGACAAGGGTATTCAACTGTTGATCATATATTTGTGCTGAGGAGTATTGCAGTTTCATTCTTAGACCAAGGCAAAAAACTCTACGCGTTCTTCATTGCCTTCAAAGCTGCGTTCGATATTGTGGATCGTAAATCGCTAATCTATAAGCTGTTCGAAAAAGGAATGTCTCTGAAGTTTGGCAGACAAATTGAAAACATATGTATATGAAGACGCTCGAGCTGCTTTGTGGAATGGTGAAGAAAAGTTTGATTGGTTCCAATTTGCATCAGGGGTTAGGCAAGGTTGCACACTAAGTCCACTTTTATTTGCAATATTCATAGAGGATCTATGCCCGGAGGTATTGTTTATGCGGGGACGCAGATTAAAGTTCTGCTACTTGCAGACGAAATTGTACTGCTCGCATATACTCCAGAAATGCATGATTAATCGGATACACGAATATTCCAAACGTTGGGGATTAATTGTCAATTTTGAGAAGTCGAAAGTTATGATCTCCAAAAAACATGGAGGGTGAAAACGAAAAGTGGAAATTCAATGCAGAATTGATTGAAGTGGTTAAAGAGTTTAAATACCTAGAATTTACCTTCACGAAGAACTTAAGTATGGAGAAACACTTTAGTGAAAAGCTTAATAAAGCGAAAATGGCGATAAACCTAACATGGAAAAGATGTTTCACGAACAAATGTGTGGCTCAAAATTTTTGAAACGCTGCACAAACTTGGGGAAGTAAATATTATGAGCATTCTATTTGCCAGCAAATACACCGAACTATGTCATAATGCTAGAAACGGGAATTTCTCCACTTGTTGCGAAAACATTAAAACTGCGACTGGATTGCATAATTAGAAGCATAAATTTGGCAAAAAATCGTTTACCCAAAATATCAGCTCCTAAGGCTATCAATTCAAGGAGTGGATGGTATCGCGAATAGCTTGAATTGGCAGAAAATTGTAGAATTAATTTGGTTTGTAGAATTCTTCTTTAACGATCTAAATCATATCGGTATAATCAGCCTCTCACGTTTCGTAAGGGACTCAAGCTGGTTCCATTGAGCTTAGGAGGAAGCCTCAAGATTCATGTGGTATCAGAATGGGCCATTAAACTGGCCTTAGTGTGTCCGTTTCCATCTTGGACAGCCACTATAACCTAACCTAACCTAACCTAACCTAACCTAACCTAACCTAACCTAACCTTAACTCTCTGTATCAAGTAATGAACTGCGTGTGTGTCAAAATTAAAATTGACAGCGTTTGATTGATAAAAATAAATTTGTTTTTCTTATTCATAAAACTTGAATTGATGAGATGAAAAAGTATGTACTTACCATTCAGAACGTGTACTGCAACAGTTACGGCGATAACATTACTAAGCATGCATGTGTAGTTTCCAGTATCATGCTTATTGGCATTTGCGATATATAGACGACTTAGCACCCTTCCAGGCAATATATCAGTTTTGACACTAAATAAAAAGAAAAATATAAAAAAAACATTAAATTTATAATATGTTTTTGAAGATACTTAAATTGGTTCATATAAAATAATATAAAATAGTCTTTGAATAATTCTAATTTTATACAATTGCCTGAAAAACCTAAAACTCAAAACCATTTTTGGCAGAAACCCAATAATATGGATATAAGAGTTTTCATTAGTGAATTTGGCAAAGTAAACAGGGTTGAACATTAAATTTTGAATAGAAAATTTTATAAAACACCATAAGGTTGGTAAATAATCAAGGGTGGATCCAGGCTTTTACTATTAAAGGGGGGGTATGGTAAACGCTTAACACATACACGAGATTTTCCTCACCGCTTAACACATTTCAAGGGCTAAAATGACAACTTTAGTTATTAAATTAGTTTAGGACGCTGTTGTCCACCATGGTATAGTCTTGTTATTTAATTTGGTCGACTTTCGACACATGAAAGCATTCCAAGATTCCAATAGTTTTCTGAATACGATTTATTTAAGAGCAAACCACAATATTTTAGATGGTTTATATTGCTTTCACGCAGAAATGTAAGAAATTGTTTTGAAGCTTAGCTTTTTTCAAAAACAATATATTTTATTTGTTGCCATTTCTATTAATGCGAAAAACGCTACAAAAATTCAAAAACCCAGAAAATGATATGATACTTTCTGGCTTTTGTGACGTAGTTTTTTCGGACTCAATTTTCTACTATCTTTACTTTTACTATCGCTATCAGTCTGCTTATTCGTAGATTGGATTTGATGCTAGAAAATATTTTGATCTTAAAATAGTCAAAAAAACTTAAAAATTTAAGAGAGACAAATGTTTGGTTTTTGAATTTAAGGAAATAGGTGCATTTAAATTAATAAGTTGTCTGAATATCAAATAAAAACAAATTATGGTAAACAAATAAACTGCGAAGAAACTTTTGTGTGGAAGTCACAAACTACACGTTTCAGAATATCTTTTCACTTCAGTTCTCAAGTGATTCAAAGCTTTTATATCAATAAATACAAAATATTTATTAAGTTTTTCAATTAACCATTAGTTTAACAAAAGTGTCACTTTTGCTGTTCTTAGAACATTTATATTATTGAAATTCGAGTGTTTAAATCTCAGTTCTAGAACATCTAAAGCAAATTCAATTTAAAAAGTAGGTTTTTTTTAATTGTTACAATCTTAAATATAATAAAATAAAACTTTTCAACAGAAAATCAATTTTGAAAGATTTTCAATTTTGCACGATTGGGTCGCTAGAACTTTAAAAAAGTCTTTAAAAGCCATTTTATATCTTAAAACACCTATATTAACTTAATTTTATTTCGAAAATCATTAGAACGGAATATTTAAATTTCGTTAAAAAATGTGCAACCCTACCCGAGATATCAAGTTTTTTAAAACAATTATTTATTTGTTTTAAACATTAAAATAATGACACTTTCGATCATCAAAAATCATCATCAATTTGAATATTTTGACAAGAGCTTGCACTAAGAGAAGATTATTGATATCGGATGATTAGTTCTTGAGAAAATTTGAAAACAAAATAACCGATTTATGAACTGTACCCTTCTGGAGTAATACCTAAATATTTTTTTCTTGTAGAAAAAAACCGAATTAAGAAAAATAAGAATTAGAGAAAGTTCAAAAAAAACCTAGCGGCTCACTTTTGAAAAAAAAAAATAGAATTTTCAATTTTAAACCAACAAAATTGTGTATTGACTGCTGTTTTTTTTTTTCGAATTACAAAAATGAAAAAAAAGAGGCTGCGATGCGACCCACACTGATAACTTCCCATCCCGTCTGTCGATTTGTCTTGCTTAAAAGTTTGTCTATATGTATTTTTACCAAATTTGCGCACTATTTTTTGTAGATTTTATTTTTTATGAAAAACACGGACTGTTGGATTTTTATATAAAAATTACTGAATATTGAAAACAATATTTTCTCTGAAATAAAATAAGTTTGAAGCCAATATTTTTAATTTTTGAAAAACTATTTGCGCCGAAAGTAAATTTTTACCAAGTATTGTTATTTTTTAGAGTTTTATTTTTTGTAAAAAAACTGTCTATTCGAATTTTTTAAAAATTTTACCAAATGTTGAAAACAATATTTCTTATAAGATAAAATTAGTTTGAAGCCAATATGTACAATTTTTGAAGATATATTTGAGTCGAAAATCAATTTTTACGATTTTTTGTTCATTTTTTTTTCGGTTTTTAATTTTTTGTACAAAAACTGTCAAATCGATTTTTTTAAAACTTTAACTGAATGTTGACAACAAGATGTTTTGAAAGATAAAAGTAAATTAAAACCAATATCTCAAAGTTTTGAAAAGATGTTTGAGTTGAAAATCAATTTTTACCAACTTTTATAAATTTTTTTCTAGGTTTTTATTTTTTGTAAAAAAACTGTCAATTAGATTTTTCTCAAAATTTGTCCTAATCTTGAAAACAATATTTCTTATAAAAAAAAATTAGTTAAAACCTATTATCTCAAAGCTTTTAAAAGATATTTGAGTCGAAAATCATTTTTTACGAACTTTTGTTAATTTTTTTTTCGGTTTTTAATTTTTTGTACAAAAACTGTCAAATCGATTTTTTTCAAACTTTAACTGAATGTTGACAACAAGATGTTTTGAAAGATAAAAGTAAATTAAAGCCAATATCTCAAAGTTTTGAAAAGATATTTGAGTCGAAAATCAATTTTTACCAACTTTTATACATTTTTTTAGGTTTTTATTTTTTGTAAAAAAAACTGTCAATTAGATTTTTCTCAAAATTTTATCAGATGTCAAAAACATTATTCGTCGTTGCACAAAACTGTTTTAGAGATGAAATCATATTTCAGTCGTACAATTTTGGAGGTTACAAATTTTTTTTTTAGTTTTTTTGATTTATAAAAAAAAACCGTTATATTGATTTTTTTTCAAAAAATATACCTGTTTTGTATCACGTTACAATATATTATATAAAATTTAATTCAAGTCTCTAGCGTCATTGGTTCTTAAGATATTTAGGGTTAACCAAAATTTTCACCTTTTTTTCAAACTGCTTTGGTAAAAAAAACACCCACGCAATTTTCTTGAGAGCCCTTTCTGCATCTTTCTGCCTTATTATCAGTATAACAAAATTTATTTGAAGTCGATATCTCTTCTGGTTCTTGAGCTATGGACGACGAAAAAAACGTCGCGAACGTACGGACGTACGGACGTACAAACGTACGTACACACGCACGCACAGACATGTTTCTAAAAATCTTTTATTTCGACTCTAGGGACCTTGAAACGTCGAGAAATGTCAAAATTTTCAATTTGACAAATCGGACCCATTACAATAACTTCCTATGGGAAGTTAAAAAAAACTAATCGGCTAAAAACCTTATTAACTTTCCATAGGAAGTTATTGTAATGGGTCCGATTTGTCAAATTGAAAATTTTGACATTTCTCGACGTTTCAAGGTCCCTAGAGTCGAAATAAATTTTTTTTAGAAAGATGTCTGTGCGTGCGTGTGTACGTACGTTCGTACGCCCGTACGTCCGTACGTTCGCGACGTTTTTTTCGTTCTCCATAGCTCAAGAACCAGAGGAGATATCAACTTCAAATAAATTTTGTTATACAGATAATAAGGCAGAAAGATGCAGAAAGGGCTCTCAAGAAAATTGCGTGGGTGGTGTTTTTACCATAGCAGTTGGAAAAAAAGGTGAACATTTTGGTTAACCTTAAATATCTCACGAACCAAAAACGCTAGAGACTTGAATTAAATTTTATATAATATATTGTAACGTGATATCAAAAAAATATATTTTTTGAAAAAATCCATTAAACGGTTTTTTTTATAAATCAAAAAAACTGAAAACAAAATTTGTCACCTCCAACATTTTACTACTAAAATACGATTTCATCTCCAAAACAATTTTTTGCAATGGAGAATTATGTTTTTGACATCTGATAAAATTTTGAGAAAAATCGAATTGACATTTTTTTTAATAAAAAATAATAATCTAAAAAAAACATTACTCAAAGTTGGTAAAAATTGATTTTCGATTCAAATATCTTTCCAAAACTTGAAATTTAGGCCTTAAACTTATTTTATCTTATAAGAAATATTGTTTTCAACATTCTGAAAAATGTTGAGAAAAATCGAATTGACAGTTTTTTTGCAAAAAAAATGAATAAAGTTGGTAAAAATTGATTTTCGACTCAAATATCTTTTCAAAAATAAATTTAAGATAATAACTTCTTACTAATTTTTACGTATAGAAAATATTGTTTTTAACATTAGGGAACATTTTGAGAAAAATCGAATTGACAGGTTTTTTATAAAAAATAAAAACCTAAAAAAAATGTATAAAAGTTGGTAAAAATTGATTTTCGACTCAAATATCTTTTCAAAAATTGTAGATACTGGCTTTAAACAACTTTTATCTTTAAAAAAATAATGTTGTCAATATTCAGTAAATTTAAAAAAAAATCGAAATGACAGTTTTTGTACAAAAAATTAAAAACCGAAAAAAAGTTGGTAAAAAATGATTTTCGACTCAAATATCTTTTAAAAAATTAAAAATATTGGCTTCAAACTTATTAATTTTATTTCACGGAAAATATTGTTTTCGATATTCAGTAATTTTATTTAAAAATCCAACAGTCTGTTTTTTCATAAAAAATAAAATTTACAAAAATTGTACGCAAATTTGGTAAAAATTGATACGAGTACATATAGACAAACTTTTAAGCAAGACAAATCGACAGACGGGATGGGAAGTTATCAGTGTGGGTAGCATCCTAGCCTCTTTTTTCATAATAATTTAGGCTGAAGGGGTCAGGATAGACAGACAAACATACGGAAACAGGAGACCCACTTTTTTCGACTTTTCTACCATCGTATGATTCGGAATTTTTTACCAATGCAATACTTTCTATATAGTTCCTATATGTCCCAGGAATTTAAAGGCAATCTTATATAAAATTGACGATCTCTTATTTAAGGTTTCTTCTTAAAAACCTGAATATTTTCTCTTTTTATAAAAATAATTTAAAGCATTACTAAAGTTACAAAAATTTTAAATCTTTTTGATAGCAAACCACTTTTTGGTCATGACACCTACAACCCTCCCTGGATCCGCCATTGTAATTTTTTAAGGTAAGTGAGTTTCCTTTTTAAACTATAATTTACTTCCATGCACTCAATAACATTGCATACATTGATTGAATTATATTTTTAGAATTTTTTTTATTATAAAAGCTTAAATCGTCCAAATGTCATTCAATATTTAATAAATCAAAATTTGTCCTCATATTAAATAGAGAATGGAAAATTCCACTCGAACAATCTAACCGAACTTTTGGAAAATCTAATATACTGTAATATTAAAAACAGTGGATTCCAACTTTCAAATAGAGTAACATTTTTTTAGTAAATGTTTACGTATTTACAAAAAATATGTGGGTCGTTAAGTACTTGATTTCTAAAATGTTCACTCAAATATTTTTTTAAAGATTTAAAAATAAAATTGAACAAATAGCCATTCATTAGAGCAGCTGTCATCTTTTGACATTTGACAAATAAAAACTTACTACATTTCTTAAAAATAAAACTTCAACGATACACGCTTCAATAACACGTTGTAGTTTTAAAAATTCTCTACAAAAGTGGTGAATGAATTTTCTGATGGCAGTAGTGTACTTGATTGACAAATTTTACCTACTCGCTGTGAACACGAAAATAGCAGTAGTTTTATGAAAATTAAACAATTTATTAAAACATTTAGTTCTGAACTCACTCATTAAAAATGAATGCATTCAGTTCAAGAAAAAATATGTAGATATAATTTCATGTGCAAATTAAAATAGCAATTGTCTGTAAACAAAAAAATAAAAATTAAACTATGTATTAAAACACTAAGTTCTGAACTTACTCACTAAAAATGAATGCATTCAGCTTAAGAGAAAATATGTAGGTATAATTTCATGTGCACATTAAAAAAAACAGTTGTCTGTAAACAAAAAATAAAAATTAAGGAATGTACAAAAGGATTTTAGTTCTGAACTCACTCATTAAAAACAAATGCATGCAGCTTAAGAGAAAATATGTAAATCTTATTTCATGTGCACAAAGCATTTAGCTCTGAACTCACTCATTAAAAATGAATGCGTTCAGCTTAAGAGAAAATATATAGATCTTATTTCATGTGCACATTAAAATAGCCGTTGTCTGTAAACAAAAATAACATCAATGTCAGTGAGTTTCTTTTAACAAATATTTTTAACCAGGAGTTGGTTTTTAGAATAACGGTATTCTTATTATATTTTTATTCGCCAAACCATTGCTTTAAAACGTGTAAAAACTGAACACAGAAATGGAAAATCATAAACAGCAAGCCAGGATGATAGAAGAAAAGTGAGATCAGACAAACTAGAACCTAAACATTCGATGTGACCATTCGAAAAAGACTGTTGGAAGCAAAATTATCAGCATGTACATTAGGGTGCCCCGTCGATGTATGAGAAATTTTTTGTTTTCGAGCTACACTATCAAAAGGGGTATCAAAATTTGCATAATTTTACATAGATAAAGAAAACGTCAAAAAACTGAAAGAACCTGTTATCTTGGAGATAGTAGTGGGCTTTGAAGATTTTTAAATTTCATGTTTTTACATAATTTGACCGTTTGAATAAAAATATGAAAAAATTAAATCTTAAACGTATTTAATTATTAGTATTATTTAAACAAATCACATAAAAACAAAATAATTAATGACATAACCTTAGAATTTAAACTTATTTTTGTGTCCAAAATTTGGCATTTCTGCACGAGATTTCAACTTGTTTTCAATAAAGCCATCTCTAGAAGTAGGGTCAGTTACACTCTGTGATGCCTCTGTTACCAGTTTAACACATCTTTCGGTATAATCTTTAGCAGAGAAGTTGATCTTTGGTGGTTTATATATTATGCGATTCTTGATATTTTCAACTTCTCTAGCTTTTTTTATTCTTCGCAATGCCAGCTCCCGAATGTGGTCCCTTTCATCAAACAACATACTGATAAGCAGGTTTTCTGGATGTGCAAAATAAGCATTTCTTTCTATAACAGAATCCACAATACATCTCGAATTTTCGGGTAAATATCGAGAGTTCATTAATTATTGGAAAATATGTTTGGCTCCATCCTTAAAAGATGCCTGTCGCTTGATTCGGAAACAAATTGGAGCGTATACTTTGACGACGTAGTTGACAAGCAATAGCAAATTCTCTGATGGACGAAGAGTACTAACATAAAGTCTCAGTATGCGATTAGCTGAAGTAAGCCATCTCGAGTGCGCCATTTTTCCGAGTTGACGGTTTTCCAGCTCAGGAGAACAGAAACCAGCAAATACAGCTTGACTTGACATATCTGATAAAGATATTTTTGATCCGTACTAAGTTCTTCAATCACATTTTTCGGCAAGTCAGGCATAATACCAGCCATTGCACAAAATCTCACGGTGGTTTTACTTCCGCAATCAGCTAATTGTTTCCCAATTGTTCCAGAATATTCTCTAGGACTCGAAGTGCAACTATCTAATGTACAGGATAAATAACGAAGAGGTAACGGCGTGAAGCATGCAAATACACCATTGCAGCGTTCTCTTCAAGAACCCCTCTAAATTTTGAATGACGCCTCCCTTCCAACTAGTGTTAGTTGCAGTTCCGTCACATCCAATGCAAAGCACGTCTTCTAAATTCCAGCCTTGACTCTCTAAAAAGGTTGTGATGGAAGTAAAAATTGCTTTTGCGGTGCCACGACCTACTGTTGTGTGTCCCAAGTAAATTGATCCAGGCTCTGCCAAAATTGAGATGTGTTCTTCAAAAATTTCTTTACGGTGATAACGCGCCCCTATTTTCTCTTTTATCAGGGTCTTGTCCTTTCTTCCATCAAAGTAAATGCTTTTTATAGCAATACCTCCAATATCTTCTAAAGCTTCTTTAGGTGATTTCGATACAGCTCTGTGGATCTTATTTTTGTCTATAACAAGAGTTGAATCTTTGGAAGAAACCAAGCCGACATCAGCCAAAACAGCAGAAACGACTGCAGCAGCAGATCGCGTCGATAAACCGTATCGATCACATACCTTGGCGTTTGCAACTATTGGCAACATCAATTGGGGATGCCTCTGTTACCGAATGTGTTTCTGGGGAAGATTCACGCGCCAACTCTTCATTGCAGTTTCCTGAGACAATATCCGCTTCCTGCGTAGACCATTTTTTTGCTTCCCTCTTTGCCTCTTCAATTTACCTCTGCTTTCGTTTCTTCAAGATATTTGTTTCTTTCTTGTCAAACTCGCTTATAACCATTTTTCTTTCATTTCTTTGATCCAACAATAAACTTCTCTCATGGATGGGAACTTTCTTTGGTTTTAAACACGAACAAGTTTCAAATGAAGTGCATTTACAAGCAGCAACGTCGAAAAGCTTCCCAGATGACTGTAAAAAACACTTCAGTTTGTTTTCGAAATAAGCATTTTGTTTTCTTTTGGGGTATCGCTTCACAATATTGTACCTTTTGAAACAGGATTTAAGTAATTGAATAACTCTTTCCTTAATTACAATTGAAATCGAAGCTTTAGCCCAAATATTGTCGATTTCTTCAAAAACAATCGCATATATTTCTGAATGGGAAGGATCCTTTTCGTTGAATTTAAGTTTTAGTTCGTTCCTTACAAACAAAATTAATTTAATGACATCTCTTGTAGTTGGTAGCTGCCGATCGTCAAGTTTTTGTATGATCCCAATATAGCACAAGTAGTCCCACTACGTCTTGAACTCATTATTTTAAAAAAATCACAAAAATTGCTTTTAAAACTGTTACAACGCACTTTACACATTACACAACCCGTGGAGGATCTCGAATGAATACTAATGACTTCAAAGTGTGGCTTTTGTATAAGATCAGGTCTACAATTATGGAGTTCAACAACCCATTTGGTTATAAACAAATAAACCACATAAGTGGTTTTTTACATATTTGTCCACAAAACGCCCACTTTTCAAATCCTTGCGCTTTAAATCCGACTTTTTTACCAGATTGAATTGTGTAGATATTTCTCAGGTAGAAAACAGCCATCAGTTTTAAATCCGACTTTATTACCGGATTAAGTTGTGTATTTTACAGGCAGGAAACAGGTTAAAACCCATATCGGATAGGTATAGAAACTTTAATTCAAAGTGTGTCAGATTTATAGAGCAGTGGATTTAAGTTCCAGGAAAATAATGATAATAGCAATATGCGCCAAAAATTAAAAAAAATCAATTTTGGTCACCTATTTGGGGGTAAATTTGAAACCTTTGGAAACGTATTGTTGCATAGAAATCAAAACGTCAAACATGTTCTAAACCTAATAAGATAAAAAGCTCAGGAACCGAAATTAAGGAAGGGAAAAATGCATAAAAATATCAATTTGTCAAAATTTTGGGGGTCGATACAACCCCCTAGACAAATTTTAATATTTTTTTGTTTATTTATTTTTGTAATCTAAGTCCAATTACGCAAGTTTTGAAAGGTCTTTTGTTCGGAAAATCCACAAAAATTTGTCGGGACACCCTAATGTACATAGCCTAAGAAAAACGCCTTTACTTAAAAAAATCATAAGAAAAAATTGTTGAAAGTGGCTATAGATTTTTACTAACTTTTGTGGAAAAATGGCGAAGTATTTAATGGATTTAATGTATCCAAAATTGTTTTGTATGGTTGCACTGAATCTCGGACTTCCCCAGAACACCGAAAACCTACTTAAATACACAAAGAAAACCGTCAAATGCTGGGGTACATCGCGTATGGGGATTTTTTTGGCGGGTCCAGTCTCGTGACTTACATATATCACACTGAAAATATTTGGAGGACCTTATAGGAGGTTCATGATGCCAATCCAACCAATAATTTATTAAATATGATTTAAAATCTTGAAATTGAATATAAAAATAAACCAGTATGGTGTTAATATATGCGTTTCGCCCGATGTAATGGTTGGGCTCATCAGAAGATGACCATTACAAATTGTCTTGACGCATATTTTCTCGAATAAATCGAGATTCCATATAATATGAGCTACATAGAGCTACTGTGTTATATGGAATCTCGAGAAAATATGCGTTAAGACAATTTGTAATGGTCATCTTCTGATGAGCCCAACCATTACATCGGGGCGAAACGCATATGTGAACACTATGCTAGTTTATTTTTATATTCAATTTCATGATTTTAAATCATATTTATTAAATCAAACGGTGTTCAGCAAAAAACAATTCGACTGTTAACAGTCAAACATTTCATCTTCTACCAATAATGGTTGAAACACAAAAACGCTTCAACTTCCGCTTCGTCTAAAATGGCACTTCTGTCATTAGCAGCTGTTATTTTTTCTCAAAAGTTTGTTTTGATTTGTCGTGCAGTAAAAATATGAATTTTTAAATCGAACACATTAAATTTATCGCGGAAGTAGTTTATAAAGCCTATAATAACCAATTGGCATCTATCTAAAAGCAAATGAATTTTGTTTAATGACTTTTTATACAGCTGTTGAGCTGTCAGACAAAGCAAATGTTCAGCAAATTTTAACTAGAGCTTCCGTTTGGAGTCACATTACGTAACATGACGTGTTTTTCCTTACGATTGTCACACGAAGCTTTATTGTGATAGCAGGCATTAAATTCCTATGGCTGAACTCATAAACGGCAGTCTGAAGCGTGTTTGTGTTTCAGCCATAACAATCAACTTTGGACAGCAGTATGGAATACCAGCAGAGCGTTGCAAGCATTTGGTTGATTCAGGCTGTTTTGAAAGTC
Source organism: Eupeodes corollae (assembly GCF_945859685.1). NCBI lineage: Eukaryota > Metazoa > Arthropoda > Insecta > Diptera > Syrphidae > Eupeodes > Eupeodes corollae. Next base: position 60,291,973 of record NC_079148.1, on the reverse strand, counting down.
AGGGAAATATTAAAAACTACCAAACAACAGAATCATTTGTTTCAATTTCCATAGTCATAAAACTAGATACAAAACTAAATGAAACTAACGTTGCTATTTCAATGTTGTTTTTCATTTTTTATTATTTTTATTTCTTCAATATTTTACTTTCTGCTATTTTTGTGTTCACCACGTATGGAGGTGAGTAATTGACGAGAAAAGTTCGAAACAAAAACTAGGTTAGTTGATTTATTACCAAATTGAAATTAAGCATTTTACTTTAAAGACTCTTGTCTCAAGAAAAAACTTACATAAGACTTAGGTGCATAGTTTACAAAAAATACATGTGACATTTCTTTATGATTTTGCTAACCTTATTCCCCCTCGACTGGTATCATAATTAAGCATTCGATTTCCGTGCTTCCATGTGATATATGATGATGGTTGTGGAATTTTTGTGATATCACATTGTAGTTCGATAGTGCTACCAGTTTTATAGTATTTTTCTGGCGTCGAAGATCCTCTTTCGTCAACAATTTGGACGTGTGGAACTGAATTTCAATAAAAAAAACAATGATTAAATCTATAAAAAATCAATATTTTTACTTCAAAGTATCTTATATACCAATAACTGTTAAATAAACCAACAACACTAAAGGAGGATGTGATGAAACTTGACACTCGTAAGGCCCATCATCCCGTTCATTAGCATATTGTATAAGAAGCTTCCAGTCGTTGGGCTCCTCAAAATCAAATGAATACCTCGAATCACTGCTGTATGTATGCCTTCCAAATGTAATCAAAGTTAAGTCATCTCCTTTTCTTCGCATCCAAGAAACCTATAATAGAAAATCAATCAATTTTTATTTATACATTTATAGTACCCCAGTATGTATGTATGGGTATAAAATTCGTCAAGAAGAAAAGAATAATGCGTACTGTTTTTCCTTGGAGATCATTTACACGACAATGCAGATAAACATTTGTTCCCAGTTGAGCGCTAACATTGACTGTTGTATAGGGTTCAGCGAAAAATGGAAATGGTTCGTGTGTTGTGGCTTCAACAACGTGAAATTCCTCATCATCCGGAGTATCTGTGAACGGTGATGAGAATTCCTGCCAGAAATTTTTTGGAAACAAATCGAATGGATCACCTGCTTTCGGACGTTTAACTGAAAAGATATAAGTTATATATATGTAGTTCAAGGCTAGATTTATTAGAGTCTCATTGATTTTTATTCAAAGATTATTATGTGTTGAAAACGGGTTTTTAATACAAATTAAAAAAAAACATGTTCAAAATGTCTTGACATGAGTTGAATGAATTTCAATTTGATTTTAAAGAAGAAGTGGATTATGGGAGAAAGTACAAAGCAAGATAATTTTGGACAGAAATTCAATAGCATAAGTCTGCTGCACTGTCGAATCGAATTCCACTGCAAGGTACATAACACCATTCAACTTAAGGAATGAAAAACAATAATTCCATCTACACAACCCTGACGAGGTGAAGATAGCCTAATCTCATTTGAAGTCCAACAAAGCTGCTGAGCTGAAGCATCGCTGCCAATTTGTTCAAAGCAACAGGCTATTACCCAGAAAGGAGAATCAGCTCATCTGCAAAATATGGTCAGAAGTGAGGACGCCTTACAAGTGGAATCTCAGCATCGTTTGACCAATCTCAAGAAATGAGACCCTCGGAACTGCACCAACTTCTGAGGCATCGCCTATAGAATCCTTTTTGCCGTTCGTCAACAAACTGATAGGTCCATATCAGTAGTGGCTTTAGATCAAGGAAATCCAACATTGACAAAATACTTACATTACGGCAGATCTTGGAAAAAACCCAGGAACTTTAAAATGATAATCTCTTTATCGATTTCAAGGCCGAGTATGACAGTTATGGCATCCCTATCAAATTTGTCCGTTGTCACATATTGACGGACAACCCTGCTCAGAGCTGGGACCGAACAGGTTGCCGAACGGGTCCATAGGTCGTTTTGACAACTCTGTGCCATTTCGTTTGTCTGGTGCATTCATCATTATTCCCAACCACTCAGCCATGGATACAACAGTTTTTATGCACTTCATTTTCTTTTACGAATAAGATTTACATTATAATAAATTTCTTTTTATCAAATACCTAAACTCTTTTTGATATCTTAAATTAAAAAAGACAAGAAAAATAAACAATAATTGGCGAACGAGTCTGTGGATTAAAACCCAGAACAAATTACATGTGCACATCATATATACAAATTTCAACAAGGGAAGACAAATTTTAAGGTTAAGTTACAGCGTTCAAATTGGTTTGGTAAATTTAGGTACAATACTTTTTACAAATATTACAAACGAACTGCACTACGCCAAGACTTTAACTAAAAATAAAATAAAGTAAAATAAAATAAATAGAAATTCATTTATACTCGAGAAAAGTCATCAGCGTCATGTCAACTGCTAACATCGATGACACCTTGAAGAAATTAGTCGAAGTTCGTCTTCAGGTTCCTAGAAAAATAACCCCTGCGACTCCAGCTCAAGCATCTCAAGGCATAAATTTGCAATCATTCGACGAAAATAATGAAACGTTCGATTCGTATTTAAAAAGAGTCGAAAACTATTTGGATCTCAGAGGTTGGTCAAGCAAAGATGTAGAAGGTGACAAAATTTGCGTCAAAATATTGCTTCATTGTCTTAGCCCAAAACTATATCACACCCTTACATGTTTGACCGCCCCTGATAATAAAAAAACAAATAATTTTAAGATTTAAAAGCCTTGTTACGTTCGCATTTATGCCCTATACCGAGCGAAATTTCTAAACAGCATACATTTTCAAATAGAGTTCAGCACGAGGGGGAGTCTATCGCAAAAGTAAAAGTAATTGATATTCGAAATTCAGCAAAATAAAAGGCAAATGTTTCAAATGTGGCCACACAAAAATCTTAAATGCCACAAATGCAAGAAGAGTGCAACGTTCAAGAAGCTTGCTTTGGTGACAAAATAGCTGAAAATCGTGCTATCGGAATTTCTACATACGATTACGATAACGATGACACCGATTCCGATGCTTTTGAGGACATCAACACTATACAAATAGTACAGGTGAAGAACATAGGAGTACATAATGAAAAATTCATAACAAATGTTAACACCGAAGATGCACAATGCTTAATGGAAGTGGATACAGGTGCGGCGGTCTCAACAATGTCATTACAATGTGAAGAAAAATTACTTCCGGATATTAGACTCCAGCCGACTTCATTACAATTACGAACGTATACGGGTGAAATAATACATCCTATCGGTAAAACTAAATTGAATGTCTCGCCCAAGAGCACAGTTGTACAATGTGATTTATACGTCATTTATGCAAAAGTAGATGCGATACTTGGCCGAGAATGGTTTCGAAAATTAGAATTGAATTTACTAGACTTGAAATCACTTGTAAGTGAAATGGACGAAAGTCAATGCAAGAACGAGATTGACAAAATCTTAAATGACTACAATGACATTTTCGTAGAAACTACCGGCAAAATTCCAAATTACAAATGTAAACTAGAACTCCAAGAAAACATGACACCAAAAGTTATAGGACATCGTCCCGTTCCATACGCGTTAAAAGATAGAATCGAAAATGAATTATCACGGTTAGAAAACAACGGGACAATTGAAAAGGTAGAGTTTTCGTAGTGGGGTACACCCATCGTCCCAGTAGTAAAGAAAAACGGTGATATTCGCTTATGTGCCGATTACAAAATCACAATCAACAAGGCTATCAAAGATGACAGCTACCCGATACCGACAGTCGATGATATCTTTGCAAAAATGAGCGGAGGAAAATACTTTATGACACTGGATCTACACCAATAGTATTTACATATGGAAGTGGATGAAAAAATTTCAATACTACAAGCAATAAGTACACATAAAGGCACTTACAAGGTTAAGTGACTGATGTTTGGTGTGAAAGCAGCCCCGAAAAGTTGGCAGAGATTTATGGATTCAATTCTTCAAGACATCGATGGAGTATCATGCTTTTTTGACGACATTAAACTACAAGGAAGTATACCTATGAAGAGCTGCTAGTACGTTTCAAACAAGTTCTTCAAAGATTACGTTCACACGGACTACACCTGAACAAAACTAAATGCCAATTTCTACTTGACCACATTACGTATTTGGGTCAGTACGTTGATAAACTGGGTATTAAACCAATGAACGACAAAATCCAAAGTATTCAAAATTCCAAACTCGAACATTTTTAGCTTTAGTAAATTACTACCAAAAGTTTTTACCAAAATAAGCGTATCGTTCACAGCCCATTTACAACCTATTGAAAAATAATGTACAATTTTATTGGTCAACTGAATGTGAAGAAATTTTTAAACAAATTAAAAACGAAATTACTTGTACGAAAGTATTGATTCCGTTTGATAACAAGCTACCTTTGTTCCTAACCAGGGATGCATCTCCAAATGGAGTTGGAGCAGTAATTTCCCACATCGACGCACATCAGAATGAACGACCAATAGCTTTCGCATCGAGAACTTTAACAAACTCAGAAAAGAATTACTCACAAATCGACAAAGAAGCCACTGCAATTATCTGGGGATTAAAGAAATTTTTCCAATATTGTTAGGGCCGTAAGATAATATTGATTACAGATCACAAACCCTTAACCAGAATATTTCATCCAAATAAGGACTTACGATCCATGTCAGCAGTAAGATTGCTTCACTATGCAAATTTTTTATCAGGATTTGATTACGAGATTCGATATCGAAACACAAAAGATCACAGTAACGCGGACTTTCCAAAGATGAAACTACAATTTTCCAGCTTAACCAGATTGAGACAATGCCAGTAACTCAAAAAGAAATCCAGAGAGAAATTTTAAAAGACAGTGAATGTAAGCAATACTACAACGCACTACAAAGAGGTGCACAATTGCTGAATGGAAAGAAACACCTCATCATTGGGATTATCCTACTACACCCTGGCAGAGAGTCCATATTGACTATGCTGTACCCTTTATAAACTGCTATATACTCATCGTTGTAGACGCTCACACAAAATGGGTGGAAGCCATCCCTACGCAAACAATAAGCTCTTCAAGAACAATAAAGATTCTTCGCGAGATCTTTGCAAGATTTGGATTACCGCTCACATTAGTTTTTGACAATGGTACAAATTTTTCATCCCGTGAATTTCAAGATTTCACCAAGTCCAATGGCATTCGTCACATATTTTGCGCTCCATATCATCCGTCTTCATAACGGACAAGCAGAACGTTACATTTCAACCGTAAAGGAAGGGTTAAGAGCAATGTCAAATGAAGATGGTGATTTGAATCTCAAATTATGCAGATTTCTGATGCAGTACAGAAAAATACCTAACGCAACAACAGGGTTTCACCAGCTGAGATGATGTTCAAAAGAACAATTCGAACCAGAATCGACCTTGTTAAAACTGATGTCACACAAAGCGATTTTAGCTATAAAGAACCTAGAGAATTTGCTGACGGTGAGTAGATTCCAGCTCGATTTTAGAACAACAAATGCTGCAAGTGGAAATTGGGAAGGATAATTCGGAAAATAGGAAGTAGAATGTACGAAATACTAATTGACGATGAGAAACACACACGACATGTCAACCAACTTCGAAGAACCGATTGCAGAAAAACAAATGATAAAAATAACTATAATTCAAATCCTTTAATCGAGATATCAAATAAAAATACCACGACTAACGATAACGATACAAAAACATGACAATGACGTACAACAAACGAACACCTCCGAATCAGTACCAAACCAACCAGCTGTTATTCACGCATCACCGGAATCGTCACCAACACCAGCATCTACCATACCAGCACCAGCACTTACCACATCATTACCAGCCATTACGTATACACCACCGGAAGTGTCAACATCACCAAAACCTAAATCAAGAAGCCAACCAATCGCTCATCAACCCTCAGTACCAGCAAGCCCAAGGCGGTCTAAGAGAACGAGAAGAGCACCAAACCGTCTCGACTTATAAGGAGGGAAAAGTTGTCACATATTGACGGACAACCCTACTCAGAGCTGGGACCGATCAGGTTGCCGAACTGGCCCATAGGATTTACATTATAATAAATTTCTTTTTATCAAATACCTAAACTCTTTTTGATATCTTTAATTAAAAAAGACAAGAAAAATATACAATATCCGTTTTGTGAAGAATGACGATGGAGAATGCACGCTGCTCTATTAAGGTCTGAAAAGATTTCACCGATACTTTTGTAAAAAAAGGTATTAGACAAATCGATGCACTGTCATGTGGCTTGTTCAACATCGTTCTAAAAAGAATTGCGCAAAACTCAATGGTTGACACTAGAGGCGCAATTATCCCAAGAAGGGTCCGTCCATATACTTGGTTACGCCGCCGATGAAATTGACATAACAAGAATATCAATGATGTCAGTGGCGCGTTTTTGAGCATTGTGACGGAAGCGGAAAAGATTGGTTTGTGGCAAATGATGGCAAAACCAAGTGTATTTGTCATCAAGAAAGGAGATTGAACTACAAAAATTAATTAAGGACTTTATCTAGACATCGCTATAAATTATTAAGACAATGACAACATTACTGAAACCAAACGTGGATTAACTCTTGGAAGTCGCTGCTTCTTTCGTATTAGAGAGCAATCAGAGTAGTAAAGCCCTCTCTCGAGCAACTAAAACCACCCTCTATCAGACACTCATCATCCCGTTTCTCATTTATGGCTCTGAGGCCTGGACATTGTCAAGGCAAGATGAAAACGTCTAATTATACTTGGAGAAAAAGTTCTTCTAGTGTTTTTTGGACCCGTCTGCAAAAATGGAGATTGGAGGAGAAGATCTGGTAAAACAATAAAAGTCCCAATGACTGGGTTATATGGAGCGAATGGATATCAAAGATGCAAACCGGAAAGTCTTTTAATCTAATCCTTAGAGAAGGCGCAGTTGGGAGAGAACCTTAACCGACTTGGCGTTTAAAACATCCGCTAGGGACCGATCTGGCTAGAGATGCATGTTGGTTGCTCAGGTCCGTCTCGGACTGTAGCTCCACCCTAAGTATGTAACGTTGAGAAACATTGAAAACATGTCTCTAAATTAGAAATTAGGCCGAAATGAAGCTTTTAACATAACTCATAACTTTCGTTATCTTGCTTGATCGATTTTTTGAGTACCAAATTTTTTAATCATGTTATCAGCCGTCTTGGTAATCTCAACAGTCCTTCTCTGACCTGCGATTATAACCTTCTCAGATCTCGAATCTGGAAACGATTCAAGCATTTGAGGCCAATATCATCCAAACTCTGAGTGAACTACCGCCCGTAAACTTATGTAGTGTAGTCTTGAGGTGTAACATGTAATATTCTCCTTAAACAAGTCCATACCATCTACCCTTTCACTTGCTGGGTAAAACGTTGGTAACTGATGATTAGTAGTGCATTGTTTGAGTTCGTTGCCATGTCACCACTTAATGAACGTCAATCTTAGGTCCATATCAATTTCCTCAATGTATTCACCTTAAATTAATTTAGCGCATAGCTTCCATTCCTTTTCATTGTTAAATTCTTTGAAATTTGCTCGTGGAAAGAGAATTGTGTGCTTCCGTTCGGAGAATTTTAAACAAAAACTTTGGACATCAAAATATCCTCATTTATTCTCACTCATCGTTACTCAAAGTCAATCATTTCACTCATCCTTACTTATCCTTATTCGAACTTATATTCACACATTCCCATCCACCCTACTTATCTTCTCTTCTGCATATATTTCGTCAAAAGCCCCACGAAATCGATCTTAAACACGTCTCATTGGGGTCTGGTATCCACCACCACCGCTATATGTATGGTCTCAGGAGTGGACAGCGGACATCCTTGTAGTTAACCCCATTTAAAAACTATTTTCAATATTGAAAACCATTCTGAGTATTTTTTTTGTGTTGATATTGAATATTGACGCAATGACACTTTGAAGGGTTCTGCATAATTTTACTCTGAACATTAAAATACCATCAGCAGGCGTTGGCGTCAGTCCTTCTTGAAGTCCCTTTCTTTGCATATTTTAATCCTGTCAAACGTTGGCACCCTTATTTTATAATGTAAATATATAAATATGTTCAGCTGAGAGAATTATTGGTTTCAGATAAAGGGACACTTATCTGCTTGATATTCCCAAACCATTGAAAAACAAAAACTCTCGTCCTTCGGACAATCCACATGTTCTTCGTTCTACTGTCTTTTTTTTGTTTGTTTGTTGGCCAAACACTTTATTATATAAAAAACATAAAATACGGATGTTGGTATAACGTATTTTTGGAAATTTTTTTGTTGTCAATACAGTAAAGTCGAAAAAATTTATGCGTTGAACATTAATCATTGCTCCTCGGGAAAGCAAAGTCCTTTTGTGTATTCAATATGAATTAATTATACGTTTTTGTATGACCTGTTGCTTAACTAGGCTGATATAAGTTAATCAATTCAAATTTGATTGTTCTGTAGATTGTACACACAGTGGTGGAAAAATAATTAGAAACGATGGAAAAAAAACACCTTTTCTTTTACATTACATTAACTCTTCTGTAGATATTGGATTTTCTTGGAAAAATTATTAGAAATTACGTTAACTAACTTTCCATAGGAAGTTATTGTAAATCGTCCGATTTGTCAAATTGAAAATTTCATCGCCAAAACAATTTTGTGCAACGAAAAATAAAGTGTTTGACGTCTGGTCAAATTGCTTTTCGGCTCAAATATCTTTTCAAAAACTTAAGATAATGGTCCCGAACTAATTTTAAATTATAAGAAATATTGTTGTCAACATTCAGACAAATTTTGAGAAAAATCGAATTCACAATTTTCTTACAAGAAGTAAAACCCTGAACAAAAAAATTATTAAAAGTTGGTAAGAATTGATTTTTGATTTAAATATCTTTTCAAAAACTTGCGATTATAGCTTCTAAATTTTTTATCTTATAAGAAATATTGTTTTCAACATTCTAAAAATTTTGAGAAAAATCGAATTGACAGTTTTTTTACAAAAAATAAAAACTTGAAAGAAAATTTTGACAAAAGTTTGTACAACTTGATTTTCGACACAAATATCTTTTAAAAAATGTGAGACTATGGCTTCGATCTAATTTCAACTTATAGGAAATATTGTTTCCATAATTCGGAAAAATTTTAGTATTCAAATTATTTTGCACTATTGTTCTGCTTGCTCGTATTTTTATCTCAAAAGCGTCAACAAAACTTAAAAATTGTAGAGATAAAAATGGTAGGTTCTTGAATTTGAGGAAATAGGTGCATTTAAGAACATAATTTCTCTAAAAAATTAAAACAAAATAAGGAAGGTAAACTTATAAGTTGGGAAGAAACGTTTATGTAGAACTCACAATTTACAAGTTTCAGAATCTCTTTTTACTTCAAATCTCAAGAGATTCAAAGCTTTATATCAATAGATATGAAATATTTATTATGTTTTTCACTAAGCCATTAGTTTAACAAAAGTGTCACTTTTCCTTTTTTTGAAATTTGTATTTCATTTAATTTAATTTATTCGTGAATACTTAATAACTGTAAGATACAATATCTTATAAAATAGTTACAAGCTAATAATAAAAATTGATAGAGCAAGCTAATAATTCAGTATCTAATATTATAATACACGATTGAAGCTAAGTAATGCGAAAAAAGAAAAAAAAAACAAGTTAGAGTATCAGAAATATACATTTGCAAAAAATAATTCAAGTATTTAAATGCTATGTGAAAAATGATCTTTAAGAGCCTTTTTAATTCTTGTTGCGTCTTGGATTTCCGTAATAGAGTCGGACTGAGTTAAACATGTGAAGCGAGGATAAATCAATTGACGAGATTTACTAGAGGTAGGGAAATTTATCTTGTCAAAACAGTATTGTGGTTGGTGTGTAAGCAGTACATCAGCGAATAGCAACAAACTACGAAGTTAAAGGTAGTTATCAAAGGTCATATCAAGCAGCAGGGTAGCAAAATTGGATGCACGATCTTATCTTCGTAAGCCAAAGACATAGTTAGCAATATTGTCAAAAGTGACATTAAGTTTACGTTTACTTTCATAACAACAATAGCAATATAGTTCACAACCATAAATTCAAATTGGTAATAACAAGGTCTTGGCAAGCAGCATGCGTGTGTTTACTAGTGTAAAATACTGGGTTACCCATAAAGTACGTAGGGCACCATAAACTTTGCCTATAATTCCATTTATATGGTCGTTCCAAGTGAAAGAGCCATTAAAGTTAACACCAAGATTTTTGGCAGTTTCAACATATTCAATGGGGGCATTACTTAACAAAATCGAAGGAAAGTAAAGAAGAGATCAAGAACTATGAATTTAGATTTCTTAGGGTTCAAAAAAAGACCATTTACAGTTGTGTTCAAAAAAATAGGAGTGACTAATTTTTAAAAATAAAATCACAATTCAATAGTTAACTAAGTTATTTTTATTTACTTTTTCTTTTGTACAAGGTAGGAAATTCGGTCATGTGTTAATTATGCTTATTAACTATTTTGCTTTAAACAAATAAGATAGTAAAAACATAAATTTTCTTAAAATTAGTCAGTAAGGAACTGTTCAAAATAATAGGAGTATTTCATTTCAAGTATAAAAAAAGGAAGCAAATGATCAAACTTAACATTATTTTTTCAGTACTTTGTTGAAAAACCTTTGTTTTTTATGATCGCTGCACATCTACGCGGCATTGAGTCGACTAGGGTCCGACAGCGCTCAATTGGTATTTGATGCCATGCTTCCTGAACTGCGTCCCACAATTGCCGCGAATTCGAAGGTCTCCGCTGGGAAACACCCTTTTTGACATCTGCCCATAAATTTTCTATGGGATTAAGGTCAGGCGACTGAGCTGGCCACTGCATAACCTCAACCCCATTGACACGAAACCACTCCTTAGCAGACTTACTCGTATGTTTCGGGTCGTTGTCTTGCTGGAATACCCATTTTAACGGCATATTCCATTCCGCATGAGGCAGCATCACATTGGACAAGACATCCACATAAACCCGCTGATCCATTGTGCCAATTATTTGATGTATGGGGCCAATACCACTATAAGAGAAACTGACCCATGCCATCACCTTAGCACCTCCATGCTTTACAGTTTTAACGGTGTACTGGGGCTTATATGCGGAATTTTCTGGACGTCGTACATATTGCCTGGAACCTTCCACCAAACAAAACAATTTTTGTCTCATCAGTCCACAAAATGTTTCGCCATTTCTCTAAAGGCCAGTTGGCATGTGTTTTTGCGAATTGTAGGCGTGCTGCTACATGCTTTTTTGTCAGCATGGGCACTTTTCGCGGACTTCTTGCGGTTAATTTATTTTCTAACAATCGCCTTCTTATAGTTAAACTACTAACTGACAGTCCGAGATCTTCCCTGATCATCTGGGAGGAAGCAAAGAGATCTTTTCGACTGAACCGAGCGATGCGACGATCCTCCGTTACAGTTGTTTTTCGCTTCCTACCTCGGGTTTCGGATTTTTCTTTGTATTTCATGGCGTTAGCGATCATCTGGTCAGAGCATTCTAACAGTAACTTAATTTCTTTATATGTTTTGCCTTCATTTCGAAGTTTTTTAATTAATTGACGCTTTTCGTTGGTGCAATGCCTTCCTCGGCCCACTAAATAATCAAATGTGTGGAAATAAACGATGTTTCAACATTTAAATATTCCTAGTTCAATTTTCATACTTACTTTTATTTTTTTTTTTGAATTTTTTTTATTTTATTGCTTTTAAAACGTGAAATCTTACCCACACTCCTATTTTAATGAACAGCCCAATTGGCAGTAATAAACACTTAAATTGTGGTTATGAATGCAAATGTGCATGAATTGCAAACCAATTTATTGTGTTATCATACTCAAGGTGCCGTTATATTTACCGGAAGAGAAATGAGTTGTTCACCACTAAACACATGTTAAAAAAACAACTTAGACAAATTTTGTAAGAGCACTCCTATTTTTTTGAACACAGCTGTAAGTGAGACCAGTTTGAAATAGATCCTCATTGATATTAGTGCCGCCATGCTCAATAAGTCCCAGGGGACAACTGAAATAAAGTTGAAAGTCGTCGGCGTACAGATGACAGGAGCAGTTTTTGATTAGACCTGGAAGTTAATTTACACAGATACAGAATAGTAGAGAACCCAAAATCGACCCTTGAGGAACACCGGACGAAATAGGTAAAAAACTAGACAGACAGTCACCAATTTGAACTGCTTGTTTTCTGTTAGACAAGTAAGAATAAACGAGCTTAGCAGAGCTTGCCGAAAAATTAAACTGCTGCATAAGTTTTTTGCACAGAATTACGTAGTTGACAGTGTCAAAAGCCTTAGAAAAGTCGAGCAAGACTAAGAAAGTTACATCACCCTTATCCAGCGCTTGTCTTATTTCTTCGGTCACGTTAAGTAGTGCTGTTGTACAGCTGTGCTGCTTCCGAAAACCAGATTGTTTTGGAGTGAGCAAAGAGTTTGCTGTAAGGTAAGCGTTGATTTGTCGCTGTAAAATTCTCTCAAAGACTTTAGACAGATAGGGTAGAATTGAGATAGGTCTATATTCAGATCCCTTAGCATTTTTAGGAAGTGGTATGATTTTTGCTTGTAGTATTGAAATTCATGTTCAAATCTCAGTTCTAGAGCATCAAAAGCAAATTCACTTCAAAAGTAGGTCCATTAGTTCTTGAGAGAACTTAAAAACAACATAAAGGTTTAATGAGGAGTACCCTTCCGGAGCATTACCAAAATTAGTTTTTCTGGTAGAAGTACAGTGTTTTGCTGTCAAATACAACTAAAATTTTTGTTTTCACTCAATCTAGAATTTGAAAAAAACTTTAGTCACGCATTAAAATTGGTATTAAAAAATTTGACATTTCTCGAACTTTCATGGATCAAAAAACTGAAAAAAAAGAAAAAGCTATTATCTCAAATTTTTGAAAAGATATTTGAGTCGAAAATCATTTTTTACCAACTTTTGTTAATTTTTTTCGGTTTTTAATTTTTTGTAAACAAACTGTCAATTCGATTTTTTTCAAAAATTTTACTGAATGTTGACAACAATATTTATTGAAAGATAAAAGTAAACTTAAGCCATTATCTCGAAGTTTTGAAAAGATATTTGAGTGGAAAATCAGTTTTTACCAACTTTCATTATATTTTTTTTTAGGTTTTTATTTTAAAAAAAACTGTTTGTTAGATTTTTCTCACCATTTTTCAGAATGTTGAAAACAATATTTCTTATAAGATAAAATAAGTTTGAAGCCTAAATTTCAAGTTTTTGAAAAGATATTTAAATCGATATTCAATTTTTACTAACTTTGAGTAATGTTTTTTTAGATTTTTATTTTTTTATAAAAAAATCTGTCAATTCGATTTTTCTCAAAATTTTATCAGATGTCAAAAACATTATTCTTCGTTGCACAAAATTGTTTTGGAGATGAAATCATATTTTAGTCGTAAAATTTTGGAGGTGAACATTTTTTTTCAGTTTTTTTTTGATTTATAAAAAAACCCGTTAGTTGGATTTAAAAAAAAATATACTTCTTTGATATCACGTTACAATATATTATATAGAATTTAATTCAAGTCTCTAGCGTTTTTTTGGTTCGTAAGATATTTAGAATTAACTAAAATTTTCACCTTTTTTCGAACTGCTATGGTAAAAAAACCACCCACGCAATTTTATTAAAAGCTCTTTCTGCGTCTTTCTGCCTTATTATCTGTATAACAAAATTTATTTGAAATTGAAATCTCTTCTGATTCTTGAGCTATGGAGGACGAAAAAAACGGCGCGAACGTATGGACGTACGGACCCATTACAATAACTTCCTATGGGAATTTAATAATTTTAATGCATGACCAAAGTTTTTTCTTAATTCTTAATTCAGTGAAAGCAAACATTTTAGTTGTTTTTGATAGCAAACCACTTTTTGGTTAATGTCGTTAAATTACTAACAAATCTTTAGATTAAATATTTACTAATGCAACTGTATAGGCTTTATTCAAAATTCAAAATTAAACGTAGAATAACGTTTTTAACATATTCTAAAATTTTGAGAAAAATCGAATTGACAGTTTTTGTAACAAAAAATTTACTTTGGACTCAAATATATTTTTTTATAAAAAAAAAATAAAATCTACAAGAAATAGTACGCAAGTTGGGTAAAAATTGATGTTCGGTTCTCGATATTTCTCAAATTATTAATAAAGAAATAAAAACTTTTAAGAAAAGCAAATAAAATTGTTAAAAATTGGTTTCGGCTTAAAATCTCGTTAACTAAACCAAACTAGATTTTGAAATAAAACTATTTCATCATTGTTGGTATTTTTAAAATTTTAAGAATAATTCAACTGACAACTTTTTAACAAAACACGAAAACCTACAAACCTTCTAAGCAACAAAAAAAAACGACAGACGGGATGGGAAGTTGTCAGTGTGGATCGCATCCCAGCTCCCTGTTTTTAAAATTAGTTTGAAGCCAAAACTTTTAGTTTCTTTGCATTTTTCTTAAAATTTTAACAGATGTCAAAAACGTTATTCGCCGGTGCATAACATTATTTTGAAGATCAAATCAGTTACTGTTCGTAAAATTTTTGAGGTGACAAATAATATCCTTTTTTCAATTTTTTTTTGTATTAATAAAAAAATATTTTTTTAAAAATATATTTGTTTGGTATCACAATACAATATAAAATTTAATGCAAGTCTATACAGTTATTGATCCGTAAAACATTTCGGGTTAATCAAAATGTTCGCCATTTTTTTAAACTGCAGTGGTAAAACAACCACCCACAAAATTTTCTTAGGAGTTTTTTTTTAATCTTTCCGCATTATTATCTGTTTAACAGCATTTATTTGAAGTCTACTGGTTCTTGAGGTACAGACGATGAATAAAACTTCTACGTTCGTAAACACGCACGCACATCTCTGTCAAATTCTTTTATATTGGCTCTATTGACCTTGAAACGTCTAGAAATGTCAAAATTTTCAATTCGACAAATCGAATTCATTACAATTATTTCCTATGGGAAGTTAATACGGCAGCTGAGCAGCCAATTTCTTTGAAATCCTTGAAACTATTCTGCTGACTTTCGGCTGAAAACATCAAGCAGGATATCAAACTCTCGATCGATTTTTTATTTAACTCTTTTAGGCCGTTTCTGCAAAACTATTCCATTAAAAAAGACTCGAAATAACTTGAGTGTTAAAAACTTAAAAAACAACAGGAACAAAACTTGGATACAGTATAATCAAACAGGAACTGATGATAATTATAGCGTGTTAATTTTAATAAAACAACTTTTTACTGACTACTCTAACATTTTATATGATGACTACATTCGGAAAATCGAATTAAACCTTAAAAATAATCCTGATAGTTTTTGGAAATTCGTTAACCGTAAGAAGAAAATATGTGGGTACCCTAACTTAATGACTGATTTGACATCAAATAGTAATGAGCCGAGAATAATTGCGAACATGTTTGCAAACTACTTCAAAGATGCTTTTGTAGATCATAATACTATTAGTTTTCCTAGCACATCTACCACTGTTTCAAATTTCCCCCACTTAAATTTTATCAATTTCGTTATAAGTAAAGATACTGTCTTTAATAGTATCCTACAACTTCACGAATATTTTAGTCCTGGTCCGACGCACGGTGTACCATCATCCATTTTAAAGAAATGTGCCGCGTATTTAGCACACCCGTTATGTGTTCTTTCAACACGTCTTTAAGTAACTCGCTGTTTTCTTTTATCTGGAAGAGCTCCTTCATAATACCATTACACAAAAAAGGTCCTTAAAACGAAATAATAAACTACCGACTATTTTCTAAACTTCTGTGATACCTAAACTGTTTGAGTCAATTGTATGTAGCGTCCTTTCTTTTCACTGTAATTCAATTATCTGTGATAACCAGCATTGTTTTGTTAAAAAGCATTCAACTGTTACTTATCTGTTTTACTTTACGTCCTTTTGTTTATATGATAAACGTGAACAAGTAGATTGATTTCAACAAAGCCTTTGCAAAATTGTGTCATAAAAAATTACTTTTAAAACTATCGCAGTAAGGTTTTAGCGACTATTTCATAAACTGGATCTCCTCATATTTGCAAGATAGACGTTATAGTGTTTAATTTCCTAACGAGTGTTCAAGTTAATTTGTTGTGAATTCTGGTGTTCCCCAGGGTAGTCACCTTGGTCCTATTCTATTTGTTTTATTTATAAATGACTTGGTTTCGATCATACAAAATTCGTCTGTCCTAAAATATGCTGATGACATTCATATTTTTAAGAAAATTAACTCTACGTCTTCTGACCATCTTGTAAAGTGGTCTATTTCAGTGAGGAGGTACCGATAGCCATTTGAAGGTGGAAAAGTTCCTACAATATCGATGTTGGCGAAGCTTTGATCTGGCATTGGGTAGTGTTGAAGTTCAGATTTTGAATGGCGATGAAATTTGGCAAAGTTCAAGCATTGTTGACGGATAGTCGGCCAAACGAACTGTTCAGCCATAAGGTGCGCTGATGCACGAAGTCCTGGTTGCGAAAGATTGTGAGTAGCATCAAAAAAAAACTTACGTGGGTCTTTTGTAATAAAAGGACGTATTCGATTATGTGGGATGTCGCAGTATATTGGTTTTACTATTTTTGGAAAGGAGAACGATGTCAGATTAAGTGAATGCGAGGAATTATTTGGAATAATTTGTTTGTCGAGCAGAAGATTTTTCAGGGCGTGGACGGAAAGCAAAAATAAGTGGCTTATGATCTGTTAGGATGTGAAATGTTCGACATTGCAGAAAGCTCTCGGTCATATGTAGAGTATTTTTGCTGAGTAGAAGAAAACTTTTTAGAAAAAGTGGTTCGGCTACGTTGTCAATATGTTGATGAAGAGCTGCGCCTGCCGCCAAATTTGATGCATCTGTGACAAGACTGAGTATAGAATTTGGTACGGGATGTGACAATTGAACTGCTTGAGCTAGAAGATGGCGACAATCATCAAAAGCTTTAATAGTTGAATCGGTTCAAATCAGAGGAGTTTTGTCGTTCTTTTTATTACCAGTAGTCATTGCCAACAAAGGTATTTGAGTACTAGCAGCGTGGGGTATGAATTTTCGGTAAAAATTAATAGTTGCGATAAAACCCTTGAGCTGTTTTACGTTCTCTGGGCGCTTGATCTGTTGAATTCGAGATGGAAGCGGAGTTATTCCATGTTGGGTGATAAGATGGCCAAGAAACTCTAATTCTGCCTGTCCAAAAACACATTTTGCAATATTTATGGCCAAATTGTGGTTCGAGAGTCTTTTGAAAACTTCAAACAGGTGTTGGTGGTGATCTTTGAGGTTAGTTGAAGCGACATAGATATCATCCATGTAAACAAATACGTATTCAAGTCCTCTTAGAACTTCATGAACCAAACGTTTGAACTGCGTTGCGTAGCCCAAACGCCATGTGTGTACATTCATATAAACGAACGCACATCGTCGGGATTGAAAGGTACTTGGTAGAATGCCTTTTGTAAATCAGTTTTAGAAAAAACTTTCTTATATCGCAATATGTTGGTAAAGTCGTGAAGATAGGGGACTGGATATCGATCTGTAATAGTTACTGCATTAAGATCCCTATAATCACCACAATGCCACCATGAACGGTCTGGTTTTTTAACCATATGGAGCGGGCTTGACCAATTTTATTTAGAAGGACAGCATATTCCAGCGCGCATGAGCAATTCAAATTCTTTTTTGGCTGCATTAAGTTTATCAGGCGGTAAACGGCGAGCTCGAGCTGCACAAGGTGGGCTGTTCGTGTCCATAAAATGAAATGCACGGGAGTTTGTGGTAGCTCCAGGTGGTGCTAGCCTTGTGATGTAGGGAAACTTTAAAATAATGTTAGAAAAAGGCGCGTTTCGGTTGATGAGCTGTGGTGATGGCACATGGCTAGAGATCTCTTAACGTCAACCATTAAATCATGGTGTTGCAAGAAATCTGCACCAATAATATGAGAGTTGACATCGGTGTCAATAAAAGTTCAGACAAATGGGCGGAGAAGACCAAGATTGAGCTCATGCGTAACCTCTCCATAAACTTTAATGGGGGAACCGTTGACGGCGAATAGTTGCAATGAAGTTGGACGGAGATTTTTGAATGATGGCGATGGTGGTAAACAGGAGACTACAGTACCAGTGTCGACAAGGAAAGGCTTATTGGTTGTTTGTTTATGCATGCAAAATCGGTTGATTAAGGCTGAAGATTTTGTTGCTTTCGAAAAATCTAGTCACTGCTGACATGAGTGTGTTGAAGATTGGCGAAATCTGCATGGTGGGCTACAATTTAAGGCTTTGTTTCCAAATGTACGATGAAAAAAACAATCATCAAACTGTTCACCTGAGGCATCCCGTCTACGCAGGCTGGATGTTCCAGGCCTGACTTGATTCTATGGTGTTCGATTGCGTGGTTGTCGAGACGGACGTTGTTGGTTTCGATTGGCTAGTAATCTCAAAAATTCTGAAATAAGGTGAGCTACCTCAGGTGAAGAAGAAGTATCAGGCTGGCTATGATAGTCGCTGTTCACTGTTGTGGGAAAACGGTACCAGCGATTTTCGTTTTTTCACAGGCAGAACCTTTTACCATAATAGCTACGGTTTGTACAGATTGAGGTAAACGTAAAGCCTACAAACCAATGAGAACATCTTTACTGAGACTTCTTTTTGCAGCCTGAACCATCTCATAATAAAATTGACTAGGTTTCTTGTCACCCAGAGGCATGTCATGAAGTACACGACGAATTCGCTTTTGTTGGCTATCCGCAAAATAATTTGTCAAATTTATTCGAATATATTCGTATTTTTCTAGACTTAGTGCAGCGTCAATAATTGGTCGCAACTCCGATATGCGAGCGGATGGCAATTGCGAACACACGGTGTCGAATTTTGTCCCGTCTTGGCCAATTCCTGAAGCTCGAAAATAAAAGTCAAGAAGGTAGAACCAATTGTCAACGTCTGATTCGACAAATGGAGGCATCTTGTTAGCTGGTACATTAGCTGATGCACCCGGCACCTGGTGGATACGTCAACAATAGCTCGTTCTGTTTTTTTTCGACTGCACCTTTTGTTTTGTAGACAAAACTTCCACCGCAACCTTGTAACTGACATTTCAATGTTTGTTTTAATTTTAAATGTTCTCGCAATGTTACTTTATGAATTAGTTTGTATATTTTATCAAAGACCTATGAATATGGCCCAATATTTTTCTAACTTTTTTTTTCATTTCATTTATTTTATTTGCATAAATTTACTCAGTAAGATACAATACCTTATAAATTAGAGTAAAACATCAGTATAATAATACTATTTGTACATTAATTGTGCTTCTAATGTGGTTTTAAGATACAATAGAAAATTGAAAAAGCTAATTCATTCGCTCACTTAATGTTAAATATAAATTGAAAATTTTAAAAATTAAAAAAAAAATTATATAAACGAAATTTATTTATATAAACAAAAATGAGTTTATCCTTAAAAAGAAAATTTTATTCAAAACAAAAGAAAAAAATATATTTGATTGTCATCATCACCATCAACATCCACAAGATAATTAGGAGAAAAATTCTTTGAGCATCCTACAAAACAGGGTCGAGCTGCTTATTATTTTTAAAGATTGAGGGAGGGAATTCCATAATCGAGTGGCATACACATAAAATTGGCGTTCAGATACTAAAAATGACCAGCGTATTGGTATGAGATTGCAAGATCTTACAGATCGTGTATGGTTAATTTTATTGTAAAGGTATTTCGGCTGATGGGTTTGCAGAATATTGTGAAATAAGGTTAGTGTTCTAAGTTTAAATAAATTATCTAGGGTAATACCATAAATTGATTTAGAGAAATTAGAGATGTGATCATATCTTCTTAAACCAAAAACATAACGCGCAGTACTATTGTAGGCAACATTAAGTTTCCGTTTGTGTTCATAATCACAATTGCTAAAAATCTCACAACAGTAAAGCATTTGTGGTATTATCAGGGTTTTAGCCAATATTAGTCGGGTTTTTAATGGGGTTATATGATGAGATGCCCAAAGCATTCGAAGACTTCCATAAACTTTCCCTATCGAAATTCTAATATGGTTATTCCAACTGAGCGTTTTATTAAACGTGAGACCAAGGTTTTTCGCAGTATCAACAAATTCAATAACTGTATTATTTAAATAGATGTCAGGGAAATATGAAGTGTCAATTACAGTCCTAGAAATTACTAAACATTTTGATTTCTTAGGATTCAAACAAAGATCATTTTTACGGGACCAGATAACGATTTCTTTCAAATCCTCATTAACTTCATGCACACCGTTCTCGAGCATACCAAGTGGAAAACTATTATACAATTGAAAATCATCTGCATACATGTGTACAGATGAACTCAATGGGCAAGATGGTAGATCATTGATATACATGGAGAACAGCAAAGGGCCCAAAATAGAGCCCTGAGGGACACCTCTCTGCAGAGGAAGAAAACATGACCTAGAGTTGTTTGCAAAAACTGCTTGAGATCTACTGGTCAAGTAGGAAAGAATCAGTTTTACTGAAGGATTTGAGAAATGAAATTGATCCTTAAGCTTTTTACAAAGTATATGGCAATTGACGGTATCAAAAGCCTTAGAGAAATCCAAAAGTGTAAGTACAGTTATTTTTCCATCATCCTAAACACTTCTTATATTTTCTGTTACGTCAATTAACGCAGTAGTACAACTATGTTTAGGCCTGAATCCTGATTGGTTGATACATAGCAATTTATTTCTGTTTATAAAAGTGCGGATTTGATGATTCATTAGTCTTTCCAAAACTTTAGAAAGAAATGGTAATATGGCTATGGGTCGTTAATCATCTGCATCACGATTTTTAGGTATAGGAATAATCTTGGCTTGCTTCCAAGCAGAGGGGAAAGTGCTTGTCATAAAAATAGTATTGAATGCATAAGTAATGTATTTGAGAACATAAGGCAGTATAGCTTTTAAAAACACCGGATGGATACCATCAATTCCAACAGAGTTGGATCTTACAGAAAGAACACTTTCTAAAACATCAACCTCATTAACAGGTGAGAAACAGAAACCACCTGTAGACAGATGGCCATTTAAAATATCTTCTTGTGATTGTGTTTCAATAATTTGGGATTCAGAAAAAGAGGAATTAAGAGTAACAAAATTTTTGTTAAGCTCATCACAATCGATAGATACGATTTTGTTGTTAATTTTTTTACCTACACCTATCTCTCTCAGATTCTTCCACAGGTTTTGCTTAGCTAGGGAAGGGTCAAGCTTTGGAGCATAAAATCGTTGTTTAGCTTCACGAATTAAAAAGACTACTCTATTTCTCAAAGATTTGTATTCATTATGCAATTCGTCAATCCTGAAAGTTTTCCAGCGCTTATATGCACGATTACGTTCTGTTACAAGCGACCTAATATGGTTATTAAACCAAGGATGAGCTTTAAAACGAGATTGCCTTGTAACTAGAGGAACATGTAAGTTATAGAGTTGGTTTATATTATTTTGTAAAAATGAAACCTGGTCATCGACAGATGGCATAAGATATATTTGATGAAAATCAAGTGAATTCAAATCAGCTTCCAACTGCTGTCTGTTGACATTTTTAAAATCACGAAAGCTGAAGGTAGATGAAGATATCAGGGGTGAACATTGAAAAGTAAGATAAATTAGATCATGATGAGAGATACAGGGATTGGAAATTTGGTCATAAAGCCTAGTACATACTTCCTCGTGAAGTGAACGTTCGCCAGTGGAGAAAGTAAACTTTTGACATTGCTCACTGGTACACACTTGTGAGTACACGTTGTGAACATTTGACTTCAGCTTCACCAACAGTTCCCGTAAATTTTGCACGTGAATTGCCCGTGAACGAAAACTCTCCACTTTGTTCTCCACTCAGCTTCACGAGCAAGTTCACGGGTGAACCAAAAACTGAAATTTGTATGGGTTCACGAGATGGTTCACAAGTATGTACTAGGCTTAAAGAAGAACTTCAGATCAGGGCTTCTTAGAACATTATGATTAAAATCTCCCGCAACAATGATAAAAGGTGACACAAAAGATAACTCATCTAATATTGCGAACAACGGTGTTAAATCGATATTGCGATTTGGACGATAAACTGAACCTAGCAAAATTTTGTTGTCGTTACATTTTAATTCGACAAATATATATTCGACACCACTTCCTGGCTGAGACTTTCGAATTATCTTGCAGCTCAAGCCACTGCGAGTAAAAATCGCCACACCACCACCCACACGACCAACCCTATCGCAACGAAAGACGTTAAACCCTTCAATGCAACAAACGGAATCTGTAGAAAACCAAGTTTCACAGACGCAGACTACATCAATGTTTGAATGTTCAAACAAATAACGAAATTCATCCAACTTGGGACCTAAACTCTGAGCATTAATATGGCAAACTCTCAAGCCAGTGTGCTGCGCACCTAAAATTTGAATCAAAGAACGCGTAGAATCATGTGAACCCTCGAAAACCGAATACCTGTTATGATTATTAGAATCAATCATTAATATAGATTTTGAAGCAACAAGGACCCAAACTAGTCCAGCAAAATAAGTTAAAAAGCTGCACGACCATATCATGAAAGAATTTCAAATATAGAAGGACGACGATTACGATGACAGTGATAACGACAATGACAATGACAAATTTGTATTTTTCTATATTAATATTCATTTTTTATTCAATTTGTTATTACTAGGTACTATAAAAAATAATAAAAAGAAAATAAACTTTTTTCTCTTCTTCAAGTCTATTCTTTAATCAGCTGTTTCAGTTCTCATAGATGATTCGGTGGCAAAATCAATTAGAATATCGTTGTTCTCCACGAAAATAGCTTTATCATTGCGGTAAACAAACCCGCGCATTGTAAAGGCTGAGAATAGTTGCCCTTCATTCTTCATTTTGATTGCACTTTGCAGAAGTGATCGATTCCGTTGCGTAAGACATTCATGTATATATACAGCATTGTTAGAACTATGTCCAAAGTCTCGAAGAGTGAGTGCTTTTTTTGATTTAGTGCGGTAGTAGGATATCGATCGTAGTAAGGTGCTTTTGTCGCGTGGTGAAAGAAATTTAATTATGACGGGTGGATTTAAAGCAAATTTATTTGTTTTAATTCGGAAAATGTCTCGAATAATGAGTGGCTTTATTTCTAAAGTTTTGCACAAGTGATTGAAACTTAATTTCAAATCTTCATTTTGCAGTAATGGAAGACCATGAACCAGAGCATCACTCTCTGTTTGTTTATAAAGGTTCATTTCTTCATTTGATGATTTTTCGAAGAGCATCATCGTGCTGTTTCAGTTGTGCTTTGAGTGAATTGTTTTCTTCTTTGATGACGTCAATTTCGGTTAACTTGGTTTCAATAGTTTTAATACGGTTAGTAACGTCATCAATAGAAATCTTTAGTTTGGATATGTCGGTGTCAATTTTCGACGTTATTCTCTCTTCGAATTTTTCTATTTTTGACGAAAGAAGTGATATGATGTACTCACTTTGCTTACGAAGAGCTTCTTCGTGTGACATGTCGGTGTTTAATGTAGTGTATGTGTTTTTTGGCTGTTTAGGTTCTGGAGATGGAGGCTGCTGCTGACCAGGGGATTGTGAGAGCTGTTTTCTCTGCCTTTTACAAGTCATGTACACTTTTTGTTAAATTTACGTGAGTGTGAGTTAATTTTTGATAAAGAGTAGATCGCACTTTAATTTAAGAGATAATATTTTCCACCATGCGCAAAATTAAAAATCAAATTTGTGCAATATAAATGGAACTTTTAAATTAATTTGCAATTTTGATTTAATCAAATATTATAATGTAACGGGTAAAATGTTTAAAATAGTTTTTTTTTTTTTATTTTGTGGATTAAAACCTTGGTACGTTAAAATAAACGTTTGAAACTATTAAGATTTTTGCCACTTAATCAAACACGTCCACTCAGTTGCACATCAATCTGTGGATTGATTTTTTTCATCTAAAACACACATTTTCTTGTAATTAATATAACATGCAGTTTCAAATCAAACAAATCAATATTTTTTACCAATTCTTTCAATGAATATAAAAATGTTACTAATTAATTTTCCACCACCGTAAATACCGAGGATGTATGTTTACTTTTTCGTAAGATAATGAATGCACCCTTTTTAATAAAAAAAACATAATGTAAGCACAAAAAATTGTAAATTTATTTGCATAAAATACTGAAATAATTCGTTTCAATAAAATGACAAAATTAGCCATTAGCATAATCAATATTTCACAAAGCAATATACCTACAAAATTCCTCTTTTTCGTTTTGTGTTAGAATGTTCTATTGGTTTGATAGAAAGGTACGTATGTATATTATATACATACAATATCTATTATTTCTATATCATTTATTTTGAACAACAATAATTATAATGCAAACAAAAAACAACCGCAACATCAACATCAATATTAAATATTGACAACCATTTTACTTTTGTATAATTTTTGAATTCAATGCTATATTTATAATTTGATTTCATTTTCATTTTCATTTCCATTTCTATTTTCATTCCCATTTCCATTTTCCACATTGAATCCAGGTCGGCGGTATACAAATAAATTGATTTAGCTGTCAATTGCATGCACATTTTGAAGAGAAATTATATCATTGAAGAGAAATTACTATTGATTTCTTTTGTTTTCGTTTCACTAAGATTACATCTGGAGCTCTGGATGGAGGAGCATTATAAAGTGTTGAAAGCCAGAACTGATTATGCCAATATACCAACACTAACTGCATACGTTCTATACCTCCTGCTTCTATACATATATCTCCGAGTATCCGCATCCGGAATAAGGAAAATATATAACTTTTCATTTATTTTTGTATTTGCTCGAGTAATGTACCTATAGTAAATCCATGCCGTTCGCGTGATAAGATTAAGATTTAAATTATTTTTTACTCCTGTAAGATATGAGGGTAAGCATAAGAATATTGGAAATGGAAACTTAAAGAAGTATCATTTATATTCAGTTAAGACTTTCGCATCATCGCATCGGCTTAATATTGTATCAGTGCAGGGAAAAAAAACGATGCTGGCAATATTATCAATCACTCATTTGGTTGGATTTCATTTCATCGAAGGCTAAGATCACAAAAACTTTCTGGGCCAAGAACAAGATAAAAGATACACCTTTTTTTTTGTACTTTATAACACCATTAATATGGTTATTGCCTTTTTTTGGTGTGGATTTGGCCAAAGATTTGTGGCTTATTTTCGATTATTCGTTGAGGATATAATATTATAAGAGAGGTGAATGTATTTTGGTAACATATTGTGTGGGATTCTAGATAACGATCTAAAAGGAGGAGGAAGTGGTGCGGGCGAGGAGGAGGGGTTGGAAGTCCGGAAACAAAACTTCTTTTGGTATAATGACTTTATAATAATGTTAGCATAATGTATGTTCCCTATGTAGGAAGTAATATGTATAGGCATACATTTTCCTATTATAAAGAGTATAGCCCCTATGCTAGGAATTTATGTCTAAGGAACATGATAACAATGATTAAAAAGAGACTGAGGGGATGCGAGGTTTCAGTTTATGCTTTTTTGTATAATAAACGCGCACTAAAGGTGGTTATGGTACCCTTTTTATGACAAAGACACAGTACGAGCATTATGAAAGGAATGGAGGGTTTTGAAAGTAGTTGTCGTGGCACATTATGTGGTTCAGCATTTCACATTTACGCAGTACCGCTAAAGAACCAATGTCTGTAGTTAACAGTAAGGAACGTGTGGAAAACGTGAAAATAATTAATTTTCTAAAATAAGTGTTTTTAAAGTGTTTCAACTTGTTCTAATTGTTGTTAAATACAAGAAATAATTACCAATATGAAATAAATTAAAAATAGGCTGGGATGCGACAAAGACTAATAACGAGCATTTTATTTAATGAGTTACAAAATAATCTGAATTTTATTTCAGTAACACAAAGAAAAGAGCATTATACCACCGATTACATATTTTTGCAGAATATTTTGAAGCATGAATTTTGGGATCAGGTTTATTCGGAAACGGACCCATCAACTTCGTTTGATATTTTTATCACAATCTTGCAAAAACATATAGAGTCATGTACTTCTGTGTCGAAACAAAATTCTAATAAAAACAAATTTCTAAAGCCTTGGATGAATAAGAGTCTTCTTAAGCAGATTAAAAAAAGAACACAATTAGTATTAAGCTAAAAAAAAACATCCAAATAATGTAAAGCTAAAAAAGTATTACCTCACACTTTGTAAAGCTGTTAGTACAAATGTTGAATTGGCTCCCGAAAAGTATTATTGTAACTTATTTGAAAAATCAAAAGGCAATGTAAAAGATGAATGGAAGGCTGTTGACAGCATTTTAGGTAAAACAAAAAAGCCAAATGTAATAGAAACTATTGTAGTTAAAAAAGTTCCTCTAACAGATGTCAACTGTATATCAAATAAATTTAATGAATATTTTACTGAAATATCTGAAATATTGAAGCCGTCTAGTAATACCGGTGATGATTGTGATTGTTATAATCAACATTGTCCAGATGCTGAATTCATACAATCAAATAGCTTTGCGTTTAATTCTATAACCTCTTTTGAAATCTACAAAATAATTCTAAATTTAAAAAATAAAAATTCTTGCACTTCAGATGGAATATCTAGTAACGTACTTAAAAAAATTGCATTCTATGTTTCAAATGTTTTGAGTTACATATTTAACTTAAGTGTTGAACAGGGCTGTTTTCCTGAACAATTTAAATGCGCTGATGTTATTCCCCTCTTTAAAAAGGGAGATAAGAAAAATATGGTTAACTACCGACCTATTTCTATTCTTCCTACTTTTTCAAATTTTTTTGAAAAACTTTTGATTATTAGAATTACTTCTTTCCTGAATAAAAATAGGTTTTTTAGTGAAAATTAATTTGGTTTTCGTGTAGGAAAATCAACCGAAGATGCAATTCTTAGGCTATGCAGTCAGCTTTATGGCAGTTTGAATAATAATAAATCAACAATGGCTCTCTTCATTGATATGACAAAAGCATTTGATATGGTTGACCACGATTTACTTTTAGGTAAGTTGTATAATGCAGGATTTAGGGGAGTAATTTATCAGTGGTTAAAATCATACTTAAAGGGAAGAGTTCAAAAAGTTATTATCAACGGTACACAAAGTGAAGCTCGTTTTTTTTAAAAAACGGAGTACCACAGGGATCTGTACTCGGCCCTTTATTTTTCCTAATATATATTAACTCTATTTTTAAGCTTCGATTAAATGGCCTATCGACGGCATTTGCTGATGATATATCATTTACCTACCAGTCTAATTCGGATTTTAATTGTGTTTTACTAATTGAAGAAGATCTCGAAGTTCTAAGAACTTGGTTTTCTAACCATAAGTTAATAATTAGTGAAAAAACTAAATTCATGACTTTTAAAACATCTGGCCATCCACTCTGTAATTACAATATATTTTTCCATGCTACGAGTTGCAGGCAATTTAGCTTTCCAATTCACAATTGTGGTAAACCTAATTTCTAACATTAATATTCTTGTTTTGATTCTTGCTTCAAAATTGATTCTGTTAATAATTTTAAATATTTAGGTGTAACAATTGATTCCAACCTTAATTGGAAAGATCATAGTTACAACATCAAGAATCATTTAATGCTCATTACGCGAAAAATGTATCTTTTAAAACCATTCTGCTCTAAAAAGGTTCTAACTTCAATATATTATTGTCTTGCGCACTCTAAACTACAATATGGGTTATCTAGCTGGGTGGTTCCTATGCAAGTACTTTTAGACCGTTATTGATTGCCCAAAAACATCTTATTAAAATTATTTGCAACAAAAATCGTTATACTGAAAGTTGGCCTTTATACAAGGAATTGCGGATTCTACCTTTGAGACATCTGTATATTTTCAAAGTACTTAAGGAATTTTTCAGTTATACTATCTTTGAAATATTTATTGATTTTCTTAACTCAATGAACCATTGTTTTATTATTTGTATTGCTAATTGTCACCCCCCAACAGTTTCTAATTATTGTAAAATTAAATCACAATGTATCATTTAATACTAACTTTCAAGTTAAATAATGATATCTATTATTTATTCCTTTTTTACACTTGCTATTGTATTAGTTTTAAGTTGGAAATGAAAAAATGAATGAATACAAAATGTTTCTAATTCTAATTCAAACTTCCCATCCCGTCTGTTGATTTGTCTTGCTTTAAAGGTTTGTCAGTTAAATTATTTTAAACAAATTTTAAATGTTATATGTATGATGAAAAGGTTTAATTCAAAATCTATTTTAGTTAACGACATTTTTAGTCAAAAACCAATTTTGCGTACTATTTTCTGTAGATTTTATTAACTCCCATAGGAAATTATTGCAATGTCGAATTGAAAATTTTGACATTTCTCGACGTTTCAAGGTCCCTAGAGTCGAAATGAAAGATTTTTGGAACGTCCGTACGACGTTTTTCGTCGTCCATAGCACAAGAACCAGAAGAGATACCGACTTCAAATAAATTTTGTTATACAGATAATAAGGCAGAAAGATGCAGAAAGGGCTCTTAACAAAATTGCGTTGGTGGTTTTTTTTACAATAGCAGTTTGAAAAAAGGTGAAAATTGTGGCTAACCCTAAATATCTTACGAACCAAAAACGCTAGAGACTTGAATTAAATTTTATATAATATATTGTAACGTGATATCAAAGAAGTATATTTTTTGAAAAAAAAATCGATTTAACGGTTTTTTTTAATAAATCAAAAATACTGAAAAAAAAATTTACCTCAAAAATTTTACGACTAAAATTTATTTTCATCTTCAAAACAATTTTGTGCAACGAAGAATAATGTTTTTGACATCTGATAAAATTTTGAGAAAAATCGAATTGACAGTTTAAAAAAAAAAAATTTAAATCTAAAAAAAACATTACTCAAAGTTGGTTAAAATTGAATACCGATTCAAATATCTTTTCAAAAACTTGAAATTTAAGCTTCAAAATTATTTTATCTTACAAGAAATATTGTTTTCAACATTTTGAAAAATGTTGAGAAAAATCGAATTGACAATTTTTATACAAAAAATAAAAACCTAACAAAAAAATGTAGAAAAGTTGGTACAAATTGATTTTCGACTCAAATATCTTTTCAAAACTTTGAGATATTGGCTTTAATTTACTTTTATCTTTTAAAAACTCTTGTTGTCATTCGGTTAAAATTTGAAAAAAATCGAATTGACAGTTTTTTTACAAAAAATAAAAAACTAAAAAAAATTTATAAAAGTTGGTAAAAAGTGATTTTAAATATTGGCTTCAAACTAATTTCATCTAAGAAATATTGTTTTCAACATTTGGTAAAATTTAAAAAAAATTCGAATTGAAAGTTTTTTTTACAAAAAATAAAACTCTAAAAAAAACCAATACTAAAACTTGGTAAAAATTTACTTTCGGCTCAAATAGCTTTTCAAAAACTTATTTTATTTCACAGAAAATATTGTTTTCAATATTCAGTAATTTTTATATAAAAATCCAACAGTCCGTTTTTTCATAAAAAATAAAACCTACAAAAAATGGTACGCAAATTTGGTAAAAATTAATACGAGTACATATAGACAAACTATTAAGCAAGACAAATCGACAGACGGGATGGGAAGTATTCAGTGTGGGTTGCATCCCAGCCTCTTTCTTTAATTAATTGACCGGTAAGTGCTTATGCGTGAATTTGAAAAAAAAAAAAATTGATAGACATGGGAAAAGGACCACATTGCACAGAGGATAAAAGGCAGATAATAAATGGGATGACAGCTCAAGGAAAGACGGTTTCGGAAATGAGACATTTGGAACTTCACAAAACGTTTCGCGAGCCCCACGTGCAAGAAAAACCACCAAAAAGGATAGATCATTTAATGGAAAGAGCTTCGACAGCAGACCCATTCAAGACTTCAAACCAAATAAAATTTGATGTTGAGTTACATAACGGTATTTCTGTGTCTTCTCGGACAATCAGGCGGCGGTTGAATGAAATTAATGAAATTCAATTAAGGGGCTGCATATCACAGAAAAAACCATTTGTCTCAAAAATAAAATTCAGTTTGCTAAGGAACACCTAAGTTAAATTTTAGAAAAACGTGCTCTGGAGTGATGAATCAAAGTTCTGCAGATTCGGGTCAGATGGAAATAAATATGTTTGGTGCCCACCTAACCAACAATACAACCCAAAATACACTCTCAAAACAATTAAACACGGAGGAGGAAATGTTAAAGTGTGGGGAGCTTTCTCTTGGCACGGCGCGCGTCGTTGGCCAAATTGTCAAAGCTCAAAAATGGATCAAAATATTTATAAAAACATATTGACCGATCATATGATTTCCTACACTGATGACAATTTGCCTTGGACATGACGTTTTATGCACGATAATGATCCGAACCATACTTCTGGGTTAGTAAAATCATGTTTAGAGGATAATTGTGTTAGTGTTTTGAAGTGGCCGGCTCAGTTTCCCGATCTCAACCCGATTGAGAATCTGTGGAATGACATTGAACGCCAATAGGAAGGTCAAAATTCCAAAAAATTTGAGAAATTGTGGGAAAATATTAAAAATGCTTGGCATTCAACACCAATAGCACGGTGCAGAAAATTGGTGGAAAGTCTGCCAAGAAGTTGTCAAGCCGTGATTGATAGGAAGGGTTTTCCAACTAAATATTAGGTAAAATGAAGAAATCAATAGGTAAATTCAATTTTATAGCACATGTGCTAATTAAATTTCCCAGCTATAATGACAAAAGTTTACTAACTGGGGTTGTTATCTCTATTTTCTTACAGAAATAACTGAAACTAAGATACTTATGGCTCCTAATACATTAAGAAATATATGAAATTAAATGTATCCCTTGTCATTTATCACAGCTTAACATCTCCTTATCAAACTCTCCACCAATTTTCTGCAGGGCTTAGCATACCAAATGTTTTTAATGATTTTCCATAGGTCATCTTAGTTTTTGGGATTTTGGCCCTTCAAATGATGCTTAATTTCATTTCACACATTATCAATTGAGACATTAAGCTGACTATTTCAGAACGTTAACACAATTATCCTCGAAGCATTATTTAACTAAACGAGAAGTGTTTTTTTTCGGCAAATTGTCTTCAGTATAAGTAACCATATGGTCGTCCATTCTTCAATTTAACTTAACAATTGGACCAACACCGTGCAGCGAGAAAACTTCCTACACAGTAAATCCTCCCTTCGTTGTTCTTAGAGTGTGCTTTAAGTTGTATTGTTGGTTAGGTCGACGCCAACACACAATTTTACCCATCTGATCCGAATCACATTTTTTGAATTTTTTCCTTTAGCAAACTGTATCCGGCATTTTTAGTTCCTCAATTGAATTTCATTTAACTGTCATCTTATTGTTTGAGAACACAGAGAAACATTTGATTTTATTTAGCTTGATGACTTAATTGTTTCTGCAATCGACGCTCTTTTTTGCCTCCAAGATACAATTTCCAGAAAAAAAACGCATCTGGAAACGACTGTCAACCCTGCTAATTTAAATGAACCTACGTTTCAGACCCTTCTTCTACCTTTCATCCTATCGAACCAATTATAGTCACTTGGAATCTATGTCCTGAGTTCTACGGCTCTCGAACTATGCCGAGCATTTCTTTGATTTTAATGTAAGAAAATCCTGAACTGCCAAAACGTCTGTTTTAATTTATATTAGAAAAGAGGCTGGGATGCGAACCACACTAATAACTTCTTATCCCGTCTCCGTTTTCGTGTTTTGTTAAAAAAGCTATAAGCTAAATTATTCTAATACTGAAAATACCCAACAACATTTTGAATACGATGAAATAGTTTCATTTTGTTAGCAAGATTTTTTTGTCGTTAACCAATATTTACTAATTTTGGTTTAATAAAACTGTCAATTCGATTTTCCTCAAAATTTTATCGAATGTTTAAAACAATATTTCTTGTGAGATAAAATAAGTTTGAAGCTAATATTTTTAATTTTTGAAAAGACAATTGAGTGGAAAAGCTTTTATTTCGACTCTAGGGACTTTGAAACGTCGAGAAATGTCAAAATATTCAATTCGACAAATCGTACCGATTACAATAACTTCCTATGGGAAGTAGTAGTAATTGTTTCCTGAAAACTGTCCATGTCAATAACTTTAAAAATAATTTAAGCTTCAGTTTTAAACATACAGTTTCTGCTATAAATAAAGCCATGATGTAATACATTGTCCTTTTTTTTGACATCTTACTTTCAACAATTTCTTTTCTAATAACTTTTTTAAAAATCTTGACACATAAAAATGATAGTATTGTTTTGTCCGTCGCTGTATGTGATTATTCCAGAAGTTATACGTTCTTCAAATTCATATCAATTATTAATAATGTCATAAGGTTGCAGACGAAAATTTAATTAGTGTCGATAACGTTATTTGGCCGATAGATATTTGAGGCCAGCTAAACTGTTGACTTATTTTGATTGGTTCAAAATTATGCAAAATGTCCGTTGGATATTTGCTTTTTGAACGTCATGAAGTTATTATATTTAAAGCGAAATTTATTTGAAGATAATGTCTTACGCGTTGCTATGATATGACACATGCATCTCAATATTTTTGTCTAGCATTAAGATAGCTTTAAGATGAATGAAAATTTGAAATAGATTTAAAAACAGATATCTCTCCAAAAAGTAATGGATTAGGAAAAAGAATGTCTATTCGGAATGAAAATACCCTTCAATGTGAAGTTACTTACTTACTTAAGTTGGCGTTACAGTCCTGTGTGTACTTTTACCCTTCTGGCTAAGTCTACGTCGCTGTACAGTCCTTACAACTCGTCGTTCCATCTTCTCCTCCACTCCCTTTCGATGCATACGGGGC
The DNA here is from genome assembly GCF_945859685.1 of Eupeodes corollae. NCBI lineage: Eukaryota > Metazoa > Arthropoda > Insecta > Diptera > Syrphidae > Eupeodes > Eupeodes corollae. The sequence goes on along the minus strand of NC_079148.1, from coordinate 60,258,923 downwards.
TGTAGATCACACGAAGAACTTTTCTCTCGAAACGACCCAAAGTGCTTTCATCAGCTCTGGTCATAATCCAGGCTTCTGCACCGTATAGCAGGACGGGGATGATAAGGGTCTTATATAGCAACACTTTGGTCCCTCGAGAGAGGACTTTACCACTCAATTGCTTTCTTAGTCCAAAGAAACAGCGGTTAGCAAGAGTTATTCTGCGTTTGATCTCAGCGCTGGTGTTGTTTTCTGCGTTTACAGCGGAGCCTGGGTAGACAAAGTCCTTGACTACCTCAAAGTTACGTCTGACGATTGTGACGTTTTGACCAAAACGTCGGTGTTGTATGTCCTTTCTAGACGACGGCATGTACTTTGTTTTGCCCTCATTAACCGTTAAACCTATTTTTGCCGCCTCTGCCTCAATACTCACAAAAGCTCCATTGATATCACGCTGAGTTCTTTGGATTATGTCAATGTCATCAGCATATTCCTGTAATTGGACAGACTTTTGAAGCTCTGCACTATCCTTTCTTTAAGTACGATGTTGAAAAAATCGTATGACAGCGCATCACCTTGTCTAAAACCTTTTTTGACAATGAAACGTTCTATTAAGTTATTTCTAACCTTTATGGAGCGCGAATTCTCCATGGTCATCCTGCACATACAGACAAGTTTAGCAGGGATGCCAAAACTGGATATGACAGCTCGTCTGTGTAGATGCCGTCATATGAGGCCTTGAAATCGATGAAAAGATGGTGGGTGTCGATTTGGTGTTCTTGGGTTTTTTCCAGGATCATCTGTAATGTGAATATTTGATCGACTGTGGACTCTCCTGGTCTAAAACCATACTGAAAAGGACCTATCACGTTTTTGACGATGGGCTTTAGACGTTCACATATTACGGCAGAGAAGATTTTATAGGCGATGTTAAGTAGACTGATTCCTGTATAGTTGGTGCAGTTTTTTCAGGATCGGGCAAACAATACTGAGGTTCCATTCATCGGGCATGCTTTCTTCCGACCACATCTTACAGATAAGTTGGTGCATGCTCCTAACCAAATAACTTCAGCTGCTTTAAAGAGCTCGGCATTCAAGCCATCCGCTCCAGCGGCTTTATTAGACTTCAACTTAGATATGGCAATCTTTACTTCGTCTAAGTCGGGAGGACGGGATTGTTGGCTTTTGTCGTCTATATTGAATGGATCATCCTGCCTGACAGCGGAATTCAGTTCTTCGTCGCCGTTATACAGTCTGCAGAAGTGGTCCTTCCATATCCTCAGCATTGACTGCGGTTCCACTATGATGTTTCCACTTTCGTCTTTGCAGCCTTCGGTTCTAGGTTTATGTACCTGTGAATTTCGTTTCACCTGTTCATAAAACTTTCGAACTTCATTCCTGCTTTTAAACCTCTCAACATCTTCGACCGCACGCTTCTCATGACCTCGCTTAGGACTTTTTTAATATCGTAGCTAAGACACTGCTCATATATTTTGTCTAAGAAATCGAAGAACATATCTTTGATGTTGTCATATTTCTCTTCTGTGGGGGCGTGCGCGTATATCAGGCCAATGTTGCCGAATTTAGCCTTGATGCGGATGGTCATGAGGTGCTCGTTGATGCACCTATATCTCAAGATTTGTTGTCTTTGTGTAGCTCCAATGACAAAGCACATCGAAATAAGCGTTGTTGATTTTCTCGGTAGCAGGTACCATACTAAATATCGCAGTTTTTCGTCCTCTTTTTGCTTTTTGCCCGGCCCATCCCACCGTATTTCCTGGATGGCGATGATAATTCTTCGACTGCAAGTGGCTTGTTAAGGAACCTAACATTCCACGTGCATATCCGAAGTTCGTTGTCCTTAATTCGTTTGCGTGGGTTGTCAAGAGTAAATCTGTCCGCATCCGAGGCTTGTTAGTGCTTCGCAACTGGTTTTTCTTTATTTGAACAGGAAGTCTACCCGACGCACGACCTTCAACCTGAAGGACCAGGTTCTTGGTTTAACTCCAAGGACGAGAGCCGGCATAAGAGTTCCTTACAGGCTTTGGCTTCGAATATGTCGTAGTAGTCCTTAAAGGTGTTCACTTAGTATTTCAACCTAACTGGAACAGTAGACGTCACCGTTGATTTCATTTTGGGAATTCCCCCGCTGCCATCTGGGTGAAAAAAGAGGTGCCTTAGTGAAAAAACCTCTAGCCCTCTCTCGTTTGCTGCCCCCAACAACTTTCCACTGGGGTTGGAACCCAATCTCTTGTTGAGGTACAGATGTTCAACATGGGGATGTGAGAGTAGAAGTTGAAAGACAGAGGTGGGCACATGTCTACAATTTGAACAATGTGAAGTTAAGAATAGAAAATAAGCTGATTGCAGTTCAGGAATTATAATTTCTTTAAAAATAAATCTGGATGTGGCCCATTCAAAGCGAAACATGTTAATATCAAAAGTGACAAAGTAACAGCTATGCCAGTTTTTGGGAGTTTAAGCTGAAGTTTGATGTCAATTTAAATACAATTTTAAATAAAGTTCAAAACTGATGCTATTAATATTAATTGGCCAGTTTACTTGTACATGTATTTCCACGAAATTATCAAATTTTCTTTCATCATTTGAAAAGCGTAGGATGATTAAATGTAGACAGAGGCTCTCATCTATTTCTAATTTGTTTCTAATAATAAATTCGATTTATTGCGATTGAAAATAAATGAAAGAATTCATTGAGCCAGCTAAAATTTACAAGATCTCAGACATTCTATGTATATTTATTTGAATACTGCTGGTACTTCAAAATTGTTAGTGAAATTTGCTGTTTCTGAAATGTCAAAGCATACATACATATATACGATGTTAATATTGTTTTAAATTAAAGTAGCCATTTTTGTTTTTGTGATTTTAATTTAATTTACAACATAGATAATGAAAATCAAATGTTTGATTGATTTATTTATGGAATGTGTTTCTTTATTCCAAAACGAATAAGGAAGAACACGAAAGTGGGTTTTTAATAATCCTTAATTAAGAATACATAGAAAATAATATCAAAGAAGGTGTTTTTTTGTTGACAAAATGATTATCAATTTTAATCAATATTTTACAAGAACAAGAATTAACTTCCGAACACCCCAGTCATACGTTACGTTGCACCTTAAAGTGATGATAATCGCAATACAGTGTTAACACTTTTTAATCAATTATCCATGAGTGTAGGAAAAACCTTTATGTGCTTAATGAGATACCATAATGGATCAAAACAAACGAAGGATTTAGTCTGATCCAGGGTTCAGCTAATGGACCGTAGCAAACTTACCGAAAGTAGACTCATAACCTTATGAAATTATAAAACTATTAAGTACATGATTAGTTATTGTTCTTATTTAATATACTTACGTGGTGTTGTTGTTGATCGAGCAATTGGAATAACTGGATAAAATATTGCCATTATACAAAGAAGTCTGAGAACCATGATGCTGAAATTAAAATAAAAAGAATACAATTATTGAATGTGCATTTGAAAAAAGTTATAATTAAGTGAGATAAATCAACTGAAACATTGGTCAGGAGACAATAATTTCGGCTCCTGCTTTTATTTCTTTAGAAACATTAGGAAATCACACATACTAACCCACCCCCTGTAAAAGACACTAATTATCTATAGACATCAGCCTCAACAAAGAAACCACTAGTTGAATCTATCAACCCTTTGAGAATATTATACACCTACAGATTTTATTGGTAAAATTATTCTGCGTACTAAGTCATCAAACTGAAAGCAACCAAGTTTGGCATTCTTCTAGACGCTGTGGTGAGTTCTCTAAACATTGATTCTCACCCACAGTTTAAGTACCCTTACAAAAGTGCAACCAATAACTGTTCTACTCTCAATTACATCATCATAATAACGCAAATATAACTCTAGCATAGATCCAAGATCATGTTGGTATTAAAGGAAACGAGGCTCCCAATATTGCAGCAAAAGAAGCGACTTGTGATCCTTGTTAAAAAGAACTACCAAATATCGTTCAGTTCATTAAACACATTTTTAATATAAATGAAAATGAAGTGTTTGAAAAATTCTGTTGTAGAGAAAAAACTCTCTTCGAAACATCACGCACCAAGACAGAGTGTCGTAAAATTCCACATTCGCGAAGTACTGCTAAAGAACGAATCTCTGTACTTGACAGTACGGCCGAAGTTGGACTCAAAGGTCCGATGAGCATTTATGGTAGTGCGAGTATTACTGTTGAATTTTTTAAGGGAAGGAATGCAGCTGGCTATTTCACTAAAGCATTAACCGTTAAAATAACGGTAAAAAATGGGTCAGACAAGAAACCTTACGACGATGTTCAAGCGAAGTAAATGATCCTATGATGATATTATCACCTATCAATTTAAATGCTCTACGTTCAATACCATCCTTTAGGCTTTGTCGAAGCACTAAATTCCATGTGGTTTTTTATTACCAATTGTTCAATGCTGTTTAGGTCGGAATTTAATGAGCTTATCATATTTTTTCGTTTCAGTTTCACATCCGAAGAATAGGGATGTGAGTCTGACAACGAATATGCAAATCTCAGAGTACTATCGTCAGCTTAACAATTCATTGGATAGAGTTTTTGTGGTTTTCAGACTTAAAACCATCCAATACCATTTGTATTGAACGATCCGAAAGGTAAATACGAATCCAATGAAGAAGAGATTCATGAAAACCAAAATCACGCATTGTTGATAAGAGAACCTGATGCCAAACCCTATCAAATGCTATTAAAATATCGAGTGCAATTATCTTACTTTCTTTAAAATGAACTGATAAGTTATCAGAAGAAAAATTTCCCCGTGTTTTTTACGAATGAGCAAAAAATTGGACTGCCATTGGGACATTGCAGTTTTTTTTTGCTGTAATTTTTGTTCATGTAAAAATTTGTTCCGTCGAACATGAGCGTTGCTGGCCTACGTGACTTGCTTTAACTTATTTGAGTTTTCCTAAGTTGTAGTAGCTTTAAAACAACGGAAAGTTATTCCCTTAACAGCAGGTATGTGCATCAGAGGAGCACTTCGCACAACACCAACCGCAGCACTGGAAGTGCTTTTAAACCTAACACCACTTGACATCTTCTCTAAAAAGGTGGCTGCCAACTCATGTGTAAGGCTTAGAGCCACCTCTCAATGGACCAGTAACAATACTGGACATACTACTATTCTAGACAGTTTCAGATCTATCTGAGATCGCTTAGACTATACCACCTCAAAAATGGTATTCGGAAAAAGCTTCCATGTGTCCATCCCTTCAAGATCCTCCTGGGAAGAAGAGAGACGCCTGGAAGACGATACGATACACTTCTATACAGACGGTTCAAAGACCGATCACGGAGTTGGAAGTGGTATCTTTGCGGAACAACTGAATCTCAGTCTATCCTATAGAGACCAATCAATGCAGTGTATTCCAGGCCGAAAAATGGCGATTAAAGAAGCACTATCCTGGCTCAAAGAAAACGTTATATCTTGTAAGGATATACGAATCTTCTCAGGCAGCCAAGCCGCTCTTAAATCTCTCGAGTCTGTCTCCACAAACTCTCAAACAGTCCACGATTGTCGATCATCTCTGAATGAGATGACACAACCGTTTAGCATTCACCTCATTTGGGTGCCGGGCCACAGAGACATTCCGGGAAATTGCAAAGCCGATGAGCTCGCCAAAAACGGAACACTTCTGCCTCATGTTAGACAAAAACATAACATAGGAACACCACTTGCTACATGCAAATATCTTCTCAAGCAATATGCTTTAGAAACAACAAATACTAGATGGTCACAAAGTACCACCTGCCTGGCAACCAAGCAAATATGGCCAAGTATTGACTTAAAACGGTCAAAAGGCTTGATATCACTAAGCAGACAAAGTATAAGCTCTACAATTGGAGTAATAACGGGACACTGCCTCATAGGTAGACATGCTCTGAGGCTAGGGGTCTATACAAATGACTTCTGTAGAAGCTGCATGGACGAGGAGGAAGAGGAAACAGTCCAACACCTTCTATGTACATGTCCAGCACTCTCCATTAGAAGGAATTACTTTCTCAGTAATCCCTTCTTCGATAACACCAGTGAACTGGCAACGATTGACACAAAACGTCTCTCTAACTTTATTAAAAGTACAAAATGGTTTGTTTAAATCCATTATTCTCCCATGAGTAACCTCAATAGTGGTATCACAATGGACCCTTGAAGTCTACGTGCGTCAATAACATCTGGACAAAAACTCCAACCTAACCTATTCCTGTAACCCTACTAACCTATTTAAAGCTCTAATTCTTTGGTCTGATGCTTTTAACATCAACTTCACTATCGAGGTAGCACAGTGACCAGTTAAAGATTCTTAAATAATTATTGAGACTGTTCCAGTTGGCTTTCTCGTATTGCCAAACGGTTCTATTAGGAGCTCTTTTTTTATTTGGAGTATTTTGACAAAAGAAATTTTCTGATAAAACACAATGGTCAGATTCGCCTAGAGGAGATCGAACACTAATAACATACTTATCAGGGCCAGAGGTAAGACACAAGTAAAGAGTGTTTTCTGCTCGACCTACCACATTCCATATTCGAGTGGTTTCGTTAGGAGGTTCAACTAATCGAAGATCTCAGCACACACTTCTCTGGGTGTTGTATGGTTTGCTTCGAAAAGTTTAAAATATACGTCAGCAAAATTTCAAGATATTTAAACTCTTGCAATACCTCAACACAGACATTCACTTCTCTTAGGGAATTTAATTTGTTATATTGCAGTGGGCGGATTCTCAAGTAGCACACTGGTGCATATTTTGGTGTAAGTTCAATAATTTTGGTGCAAAACTGAGAAAATTGAAAAAACATTTAATATTTTGGTGTATTTTTCAAAATGTGCCGGTAATCAAAATACACCATTGACTTTTCTGTGCAAAATTTTATCATTTTTTTTAAATTCGGTGTACAAAATAAACTGATTTTTAGATGTTTTTATAATACACCATTAATGGTGCATAAAGTTATTCGATTCTGAAACAAACCAAAGTTGTATATTTTGTACACTATATTTAGTAGATAAAATACACTATCTGAAATGGCAATTATATTTAGGTGGGAGATTTAAACCCCGTGGAAATTAAATACACTGAACTAAATGGTGTGAAAAATAAATATGAAAATATTATTGAACTTAGACTGAATATATTCAGTCTCCATTGAATTGTTAACGTGCTCACACTAATTATTGATAATTTACAAAAATGAGTAGCTCAAAATTTAAGAAATTTTTGAAGTGTTATCCTGAAAGAATATCCTGCTGAGCATATTAAATGCAAACTTATTTGTTTACATCCATATCATATGGAATGTAGACAAAATAAACAATCTTTTAACGCTAAAAAAGGCGTCTTTTTCCCTTTAATTCACACATTATAATGTTTTATACATTTAGTTGACATTTAGCTATATTTTTTCACTAAAAAAAAAGTTATTTGAAATATAATATATGTTGTAAAGAAAGATCATCTCGTGCATTGTTTATTTTTTTACAGAGAGTTTGGTCTACCTTAAACACACTCATTAGTTTGGTATAGACAAAAACACCACACATAACGATGGGTGTAATTAATACACTATTTTGATAGAATATACTTGAATGAATACACCACACAGGGAAGAGGTTTTATACTCTTTTTTGGTTAAATATGTACACAACAAAGAGAATGGGTCTAATAAATACACTATTTTGGTAGAATTTGCACCATTCCATACACCGGCAAATTTGAGCGATATGCTAGTTAGTGGGAGCCGTGTCGAATGTTGCGACCTAATGCAGTTACATATGTACCTTAATATAAATAAATATTTTTCTACTTCATATGTCTCTAAATATTAATAAATATTTTTACTTCTTATGAACCAATTTTGTTTTTGTTTTGAATGAATTTTTAGACATTTCCTACACCATTTAGAATACATTAAACATAGCGAAAAATATTCCTGTATATATTTTGCACAATGGTGCATTTTTTTCATTTCTCCTTTGACTTGGTGATTTTCTATACCATTTTCTCAAATTGATACACATCAGTGAATATTTTGCACAGTTTTCAGCAAAATAAATGTACCGAAAATAGAAGATGGCATATAATTGTCTCAAGTGGTGTATTTTTTTCTTGTTTTTCTAAATTAGTGCATTTTATTCTCTAGATTCACGAATCAGTGTATTTTTTACACGGCAGCCATATTTTTCAAAAAAATATTAAGGTAAACATGATATTCCACTGGCCGCCATCTTCAAATTAAAGACTATTATTAATTTTTTTATTATATATTTCGAGTGAATAATTCCCCTTTTTTGGTATTTCCGACTCTTTTTCAACAGCACGTATTTAAAAAAAATAAGAACAACCAAAAAACTATGAATTTTGAAAAATTAATTTTCACGAATCCATTTAGAAAGCTTTAATTAAGTAAAATTATTAAGGCGCTCGATTTTTAGATGGGGTAGGTCCGAAAATCAGTCGACAGAATGTACTTCGTTTTGAAATGAGACACTCAAATTCATATTAATGACTGATTTTATTGCGCACATATTATGTATTAGAATCATAGAAAGATCGGAATTCTTTTATATACATTTTCCATCAGGAAATAAATCATGGTGTAAATTTTAATTCATCAATCTAGTTTCCGATAAAAGAAATAAACTTCGGTGTATATTTTGTTTCAAAATGAATTCTGAGTTTTGGATTTTTTACACTAATGGTATATTTAATCCATCAAATTATAGTGTATTTTTTACGCTCTTGGGAAAGATTTTCCATCAAAAGTGGTGTAAATTGTATACCATTGAGGTGTAAGAATTGAGCATATTTTAAGAACATAATATACACCTCTGGCGTATTATTTATTCTAGTTACCAGAACAATTTGCATACCACTAGTACAATTTAAATACCAAAATTCGGTATACTTTTTGCGCAGCTGGTGCAAATTTTAAACGGTGACGCGGTATAATTTACACTGAATCGAAATGAAATGTTCAAATATTGCACCAAAAAGTGGTGTATTTTTTATATTCAAAATGTATATCACGAAAGTGTAAAATATACCCCAAATATTTTGGTGTATTTTGGAATTTTGTGCTACTTGAGTTGTCAGTTAGTAAAACTAACTCGTTCGCGTAAAGCAAACCTTTCACTTAGATATCAGCGTTTCAAACCAGTCTGAAAATTTTGATCTATCTCAAACCGTGGCGCTAGATGACTCCATACATTTGAAATACATTAACATGAATTTCTGGAAGATTCCTAGTGATGATATCAGACCCTGTCTGTTAAGCTTGTTTAAAACAATTTGACTACTGCAAAACAATCGTATATTTTGTTCTTTTTCTCAAAAGATTTTTGGCAATACTAGTCAGTGCAAAAATATGATCCATTATTGAGAATCCCGACCAAAATCCTGCTTGAAACTTGCCAAGACGATTAGAGTTCTCAATGCACTTGATTAAGATTACGAAAAGAATTGAAGTAAGAATCATTTGTGATTTACTAAGAATATAAATCCATCTATAGGTGTCAGGAAGATTTAAATCACCATTCTTGAAAAGCACACAAAAGTTTTTAAAGTTGTTTGGCGCGTAAGAGTAAACCCGTGCTATGATGCATTGCAGACAATTTACTAAATTCTGTGAGTTCCTGAACTGACCTTTAACCATATTTAATTTGGACCATTTTCATTTTTATTGTGTCAAATGTTCTTTTTGAGAAAAGGAATTTCAGAAATTAGAATGACTTGTTGTTCTTCTTCTGAAAATATTAAAATATAATTTATTTCTTTTGTAGTACCCGTGGAGTGATGACGATCATGCCTGAGGTCTTGGGCTCAATCCCTGTCATGCAAGGAATTGCCAATCCTCCAAGAGTAATTATTGTCATGGAAAATACTTTCTCACATTTGTCGTTCCTCCATCTTTGACAACATTACTCGCACACATGAATAGTTGAGAGTAGTGAGTCACTAGGCCCTAGCTCTCAAAGGACTGTTGCGACGCCTTATTTATTTATCTTTATGCACACAATAATAATACAGAACCAGAGAACAAAAACGTGTAATGAATCTGTATTAAATAAAATAGGTATGGTTTATTACCAAATAGACTACTGTAAGTTTACGAGAACATTAAGTGAAAAAGTTCACCCAAAAGCTTATTTACAAAAAAAAGATCATTTCAATCCAACAAAAATATCCTCTTGAACAGACTAAGGACATACAAAGTTTTGTTTTAAACATATATTTGTAATAATTTTAAAAAAATCTTTTAATTCAAATATTTTAGCGTAAAAATTCTTTAATCAATCAAAGAGGTACAAACAATTTTTTTTAATTCTAGACCCTTATTGTTCCATAATGTTTCGCGAGTATTTTACTGCTACAGATTTTAATAATGAATAAGTTGTTTCTTTCTGCCCCTAGCAATATTCCTTGTACAATTATTTTCTTTTGTTCGTTTTTTCGTTTGTAGCTTTAATTCCGTCGGAATTTCGCTCACCCAGCCCCTATGACAATAATGTTATGGTCTTATCACATACGCATTTGAATTTATGTATAAAAGTTATTAAATTTATAGAAACAAATTAAAACTAGAAAAGAGAAAAACAACTACGTTTAAGATATTCCTTTGGAAGAGCAATTTTCCTTATGACAAGCGATTACAATTTAGAGTGGACCTTCAAGGAAATTGATACAAAAGAAAGACAAAGACTTTCAAAATCATAAACAAAATTAAAAACAGTAACAAATAAAATAAAATTTGTTTTTTAGTTGAACGAAAAATAAAACAAAAGAAGCTTAATGAAATAAATCCCAGCAAAATACACTCACAGCAACTTAGTTGCGTAGCAGTAAGGCCCATGTAACCACATGTTATTGAACCGTGAGCTTAATTTACCAACTTTAGACTGCTTATTATAAATTTAGTTGAAAACTGAAAATAAAAGTACTTTTATTAGAAAAGTATCCAACATAAAAAATATTACACAAATAGATCTTCTAAGAAAAAGAAAATATGAAAAAGGTCGCAGCAAAAAAAGAAAACGTGTAGTTTTATTTTCTATAGCAAAATAGGAAAACAAATTTTTCTTTTTCAATTAGTGGTTTCAGGAATGTAAGTCAATGAATGCTAAGTTTATTTGAAGTAGATTAAGATTATCTGGGTTGTAGGAGAATTGAAGTTTATATTGTTTAAAAAAAGTACGTATACGCCTGAGTGTACACTATTGGTTTATGTTAGATAAAACGGTATTTAAACCGAATGACAATTCATTTCTAAATGTATTTACCATCTAAAACATCCTCTTTTCTTTTAAGTAAATTTTCAAATAATATAAACAGAGAAAGAAACTTTTATTTGGATTCACTATAATCACATCACAATTCACATCTTAAACCAATTTTGCATTAAAACCTTTTAAACATAGTTTCTTTTAAAAAACAATGTTAGGAACAATGAAGAACAAACTGATAGCTATAATTTTTGGGTTCAGAGCAACAAGATCATAGATTTCGTGTCAATATTATTGATTAAAAATTTATGATAAATTACAATACATGGTTATCCATTTTGAGGTTTTAAAAAAATGTAAATACGAGTAAAACAGTTTTAAAATTATTGTTTTAAAATATATTGTTTATTAACATACCCACCGAATGAGAAATGTGCTTCGTCGATGAAAAAAAATTTTGTTCGAAAAATCGCCGTCCACCGCCTGTCGTTCAAGCACCCATTCGACATGTCTACGACATTGTGAATGGACAACTTGCTTCAGTTGTTGTGTGAGATAGACCTTATAAGGATGAAGGTTTGGATATAAATGCAAAATACACCATAATGTGCGGTAAGACAGACCTTATTCCTGAGAACGACGAGGAATCGACACATTCGAAGCTTTGGCAACATTTTCACTTACATCAGCTATATTTTCAGTGGTACAAGCGGAACGATGATGCACAGGCCTTACAATATCTGTAATACATCCAATCTTTTATAATTTCTCCATAATTTGGCCAATTGCTTGCGTAGTTGGACGATTATGTAAACAATAATCTACTCTGTGGCAGAATCACCATTTTTGTAGTAGGTTTGAACAATTTGTGTGCATTGTGCGATAGTTAAGCGATACATTTTCGTGAATGTCAGATTTTCAAATGAAACAATATAATTGGTTTAGCTACTTAGTTTGTCAGTTGTCGCATTCCAGCCCTATATTTTTAAAAACGCAAAAAGAATAACCCGTTATTTCTGTAAATTTTTTAAAGTTGCCGTGTAAAAATTTGTGGCTACTTTAATGCACTTAAAATGTATCGGATGGATGAAAAAGCTTGGAAACCTATTTCTATATGCTGGTGTGCCCCAGGGCTCTGTTCTATCTCCAAAACTCTTTATCATTTTTATTAATGATCCCATGCCAGCAACTTCTATTTCAATACGTTGTTTCGCTGACGATAGTACTCTTAGCTTTTCGTTTTTAAAATCACATCCCGCTTCTTTGGATGTGAAGCTGCAACAACAACATATGATATGCTCATTAAATTCGAGACTTAACAGCATTGTACAGTAAAATAAGGAATTAAAAAAGGCGTGGAATTAAATGCTTCAAAAACCTAATGCTGTCTTGTATCGTTATAACAAGATATACCCCCTTTATAGAGGAGACTGAACATCTTGATACGAGTATTGTCGTTATGTTTACCACCAACCACCCCTTGTGGAACGATCACATACGCGATGTCGCGAAAAATGCCCGTAGATGTTTGGGTTTTCTAAGGCGATGTAAGAAGTTTTTCTACCCCTCTGATCTGGCTGTTGTCTACAAGACTTACATATATTCGTCCAAAGCTTGAGTATAACTCCCATAATCTGGGCTGGTGCTCTTGCAACTTTCTTAAGCCTCTTGGACAGTATTGAACCTAGTGCATTTAGATTAATTGGTGTGTTTCCTCATATATGGAAAGATTAATTTATATACAACTATAGACCTACTGCTAAACTTTCATGCATTCCAAAACTTTTTGAAAGCTTAGTTTATAATTCCGTTTATTTCCATTGCAAGCCTTTAGTCTCCCATGGTTTTTTTAAAGGTAGATCCACTACGACTAACTTAATTGAATTTATATCCAAAGTTTTGTCAGCCCTTGAGAATGGCAAAGAAGTTGATGTTGTATACACTGATTACAGCAAAGCCTTTGATAAAATATCCCATAAGATAATTTATCTCAAACTAAGTGCCCTAGGCTTTCTATCCATATTTATAAACTAGATAAGCTCCTATCTTGCGAATAGAACTTATAGAGTCGTTTTCCGTAACTCAGTCTGCAGTCCTATACATACAACTTCTGGAGTCGCACAAGGTAGTCACCTTGGCCCCCTACTCTTCGTCTTATCGATGTCTGTCTTAAATTAAAAAACTCAGATATCCTAATGTTTGCGGATGATAAGAAAATTTTTAAGATTATCTCTACTCCATCTGATTCCTTACTTTTACAAAATGATCTTAATATCATTTTTGTTTGGTGCATGCATAATTTCCTAGAGTTAAATGTAGGTAAATGTAAACAAATGACTTTTTCGCGCAAACAAATCCTATCTCACAGAGTATACTACTTCCTTAATGACGCCGTCAACGTAGTCGATTCTATTAGAGATCTTGGTATTATGTGTGACAAACACCTAAATTTCCATTCCCATTTTGACCAAATTATTAATAAATCTAATAGATCTCTTGGTTTTATTATGAGATGGTCAAAAGAATTTTCCAACCCCTGTGTAACTAAAGCGCTTTAGATTTCCCTAGTCTGTTCTCATCTTGAATATGCATGCCAAGTATGGTCTCCCTTTTATGAAAACCATTCACTCAGAATTGAAAATGTTCAAAGACGTTTCGTTCGATTTGCCTTACGTGGCTTCTTCTGGGATGATACATCCAACTTGCCTCCTTATGCCGATCGACTAAAGCTGATAGGTTTGCAGCCCTTATATATTAGATGCAAAAACGCTGATACATTATTTGCTCACCAATTGTTAATGGGCAATATAGATTCCCCGGCACTCCTGAGTGATATTCATCTTAACACCAACCCTCGAAATCTACGATCTGTTTCCCTTTTCTATATCCCTCATCACCGCACTAATTACGGGAACTTTGAACCAATGTCCAGAATTTTTCGTCACTTCAACGCTGCTATGGTAGTCTTCGATTTCTACATTTCCAAATCCCATCTGAAAGATATCCTTTACTTTTTCCCTTTTTGAGTCCGAATTCCTCGTCCCTTGTAATTTTAAGTCAAATAAAATCAAAATTGTTAGTTCTTGTACATTAAAGAGCTTTTTTTTGGGCCTTAGGGCCCACATGAATTAATGTTGAAAAATGATAACAAGAACTGCACAAAAAAAAAATGTTAAGCTAGTGTTAAGTTAAGTTAAGTTATGATAGCTTGTATTAAGCTGAATAAATAAATACAAAAACTAAGCTACACCTCCTTTCAACCCCTCTCTTTCTTTCCTGGTGCTCACACTGTGTCTTTATATACTAAGGGTAGTACTTATCCCCGTTGAGTGTGTGCTTATTATAAAAAACAAAAAAAAAAATAACAAAAACTTTGATTAGCATTCCTATTACACTTAAATTAGAGAATAATTTATATTAAAAGCAAACCCGATTTAAAAGACTGATTTTTATAAAACTGCATAAAACAAAAAAGTATTAATTTAACAACAAATATGGTCAAATTGAAATGTTATTCTGAACCCACCCCATTTATTATTCAAATAGAAATAAAATACTTTTATCTTGTTTTAAAAGTGATTTTTATTTCGTCCCATAAATTCTTTATTTAAGTATTGATGGGACATTTAATTATTTTCGTAAATAAAAAAATCTGTTCAATGCTCGTTCATTTTTTTTTACTAAAAAATAATTTATTGGGTTATTTTAAAATGTCAAAAACATTAAAACTGGGTGAGTAAAAATTTGAGAATTTAGTATCATCATAATGGCTTTATATTGAAAAACAAAAAGTATTATGACGCTTGGAAACAAAAAATAAAATAATACCAGTACACTGGGGCGTATACGCACTTTTATTATTGAACACAAATGTAATAAATAAATATTGTTAGCCTACCCCAACAAATAACTTATATGCATTTCTATCAGTTTGATTTCGATTGAAGTTATAAGTTTTTAAACTTTGTTCGTAAAATTAAAAACATTTGATTTTAGTTAACGCTTCCACAATCTCAACAAGAAACGTGCCCGATCATAATATCGACTCAATAAATATCGAAATATTTTGTAACTTAAGTAACCACTTTATTAAGAAGTCGAACACATAAGAAATAATATTATTTCTTATCTATTTTTATTTAACTTCGCATTGATGTTCGAATATAAGAATATAAACAAGAGCTTATACATACAATAAACAGTTCAAACAAAAACAAATAAAAACGAAATAAACTTTCAATATTTTCACCAATATAATTTGAGATAAACTTCCATTGATTTATTTTAAATTGATGCAATTTATCGGGAGAAGAAAATATAATTTATTATTATAACTAAACCTCATGGTAAAAGTTTTATTGATATAAAGCATGATTGGTTTGTGCGTTTTGAGTATACAAAATCATGATTCACGAACCATAGTGATGTTTACAATATTCAGTGTTGTTTTGTTGCCACCCTAAAAGCCACCACCCTTAACATTACCATTACTATTACCATCACCACCACAACCACGTTCGCTGTTTGAGAATTAAAAGTTTTATTTTTCTTTTGAATACTTTATAATGTAAATTAGAGGAGGGCGGGGAGGGGTTAGGGAGAATAATTTTGCGGAAATTTAGGCATCATTCTTTTACTGTCAAATTATGGTGGATATAATGTTGGCTTTGGTAAACAGCAATTGCAAAAAAATTGGAAGTACAAAAACTTTCGTTGTTTTTTTTTTATAGCTGCTATTCATAAAGCAACGTCTATAGTTACTTTACGTATTCATAAATAGGGTGGATTTTTTTCTTTAGAAAAGGCTATAAACATACCAGTTTGTATGAATTTAAAGTTTTTGGAAATAAAAGTATACTTAAAACCATTTTATTTTGATTCTGATTATGATTTTATGATGATGATATGATAGTCACAAATACATTGAGTTGTTATGGCTTCTAAAGTGTCTTGAGTGTCCATGGCTAGACACCTCTCCTGAAAGACATATAATTGCTCCAAAAGTAGGGCACAACCTTGCGATGAAAGCCATGACGAGCCTTGATGAAGATTTCTATGTCACCTGAAGGATGATAACCAAAACGTCTGGATAGAGCTGGTATAAACAATTATACTAGCTAGCACAACAAGGATTTGAACGTCTCTGTGAAATTGCCAATAGCAAAGCACGGAATGAAATATTAAAGCTCCGGCAGAATTTCTGAGGATAAGGATGTGTTGTTAAAATGAAAGGATTATACATATACCTACATCAAAAGAACAAGGAGTATTGCAAATTAGAAAAGGGGCAACGCCTGCAGGACAAGCAGCAACAGCAATTGCTAAATATTTTCGTAAGTCCAAAGCCATAACCAAGAGAGTCATGGATACGATAAGTTGGATGATAATAATTTGCTGGTTGCAAGACTCCTGGTGATGGATTTATAATGAAGACTTCACAAGGACAACAAAATCTAATTTTGATGCACAAAGCCTATGAGGTGGTTGACTGTGAATTAATTGTATGCGGGATGATAGAAATAAAGACTTGTGGACTGAGTTGCCACTTCAGAATTAAAATGTAATCAATCGACTTTAAGGTGTTGACTGATGGATTTGTTTCTAATTAAAGTAAAAAAGAAATGGTTTTAACTCAATGAGTAAAATGTAAAGCAGATGCGGTAGTAGATTCAAATCTCTGGACTCTGTCTCTACAAACTCTATAACAGTCCATAACTGTCGATCATCTCTAATGGAGATGGCGCAACAGTTTAATATTCATCTTTGCTGGGTGCCGGGTCATAGAGGCATTCCAGGTAACTGTAAGGCAGATGAACTCGCCAGGAACGGTACAGTACAGCCCATCCTACCACGTTTGGCAAGCACTGGCATACCAATCGCACTTTGAAAGCTGCTGCTAATGCAAGACGCTGTGAGGAGGGCAGGCACCAGGTGGTACAACATCACCACGTGTCAAGTAAAAAAAAAACATCTGGCCAACACTGGATCGCATATATGCTCGATAACCGGACACTGTCTAATAGGAAAGCACGTCACGAGACTAGGCGTATTCTCAAATGACTTTTGCAGAAGCTGTATGGACGAGGAAGAGGAAGAAACGGTTCTTCATCTTTTCTGCACATGCCCTGCTCTAGCTTGAAAACGCAAGAATTACCTAGGAGAATTCTTCATTAACGATCACTATAACCTAACCTAACCTAATGGTCGATTCGAATATTTCGAGAATAGTTGAAGGTATGGACCCCAAAACTTATTCATTTTTTGCAAAATTTTGTTGTAAATGTCAAACAATGTCCTTAGGCATAGTTTTTTAGTGCTAGATCATCCTAGTTTCAAATTTAAAGTTCAGTTAACTCCTGAAACATGTTTTTAAGTTCAAAAATAGCCCCTAGCAGCATTTTTGGCAATATCGAATATGTGAGCATTCCATAAGAGGTGATCTGTGCTACACATACCGACGACACATGCGTACTGAAAGTTGATTAGTTTCCTGACAGCAGAAGGCAGCATTGAGTTTTGGAAGCATTAAATTCTACACGGTTTTTGATTCCCGATGTACAATACTGTCGAGATCAGAATTTAAGACGCTGCCGTTGAAGTTCCACACCCGAAGGTTAAGGATGTGAATCTAGAAACGAATATGAGAAGCTGAGGGTACTGTCGTCAGAGAAACAGTTTAATAGTCGCTTATGAATATGAGAAAAAGTGTCGAAGACAAAACGGAGCCCTGGGGTACACCAGAGTTTATTTTATAAATTTCAGACTTGAAATTATCTGATACAGCTTGAAATGAAAGGTTGGAAAGGTAATTTCTAATCCAACGAAAAAGGGATTCATCAATACCAAAAGCACGCATTTTAGATAAGGGAGCTTGGTGACAAACTCTATCAAATGCCTTTGAAATATCAAGTGCAATAATCTTACTTTCTACAAAAAGATGTAAAGATCTGTTAAGCTGTTCCGTGAGATAAGTGAATGGACCTATTGCAACCCTACTGCCAGTCATTAAGAAGCTCCCGTTCTTCAAGATATTTCTTAAGCTGAAAATTAATCAGCGTGTCCATCACCTTGTAAAGAAGGGACGCAAGTGCAACTGAACGATAGTTAGAGGGGGAGGAGGATTCGGCTTTTTTGGAGACAGGCTGGAGAAATGAAGTTTTTATCCACTCGAAAAGAAACCTGTAGCATACGATAGATGAAATCCGGGCCATGGGGATTGTGAATATTGTCAAGATCTTTGAGATCTTAAACGATATTCAAATGGTAGACATGTGCATTCAAGAGGACACACGTATCCACAGGTTTTCTCAAAAACCATCTCTGTCTATCAACTCCTACACTCACCTCCCCGTGGTGAACATCGGGTGCCTAGTACCTCAGCTAGAGAGATCGTTTTATCCGGCTTCCCGTCCTTGGATTTATACTAAGGATCTGGCCCTCCATGTTGAGGGTTGTGCCGTCTAGGTGACTTCCTGGCCACGTACAAAATACTTTAGTTGTAAAGCACCAACAAGCCTCAGATACGGACAGTTTTACTGTTGACAACCAAAGCAAACGAAATAAGCACAACGAACTTCAGATCTTCGGAACTGGCAAACGCAAACTAAAAGACTGCGATGTACATATACTACGGCGACTGCTACCGAGAACAAAGACAACGTCTTTTGAGGGTGGATTTTTTGTTGGAACTAGACTCAGGCAAAAAGTCTTGAATTTCAATAGTGTGAGTGAGCGCATCACGAGAAACCGGTTCGAGGCTGAATTCGCCAACATAAGCTAATATGCACGCCCCAACAGAGGAGAAAGATGAAGACACCAAAGACATATTCTTCGAGCTGTTGGACACGTCATATGAGCAATGCCCTGGCTGAGGTAGTTAAAGACTTAGTGGACCTAGGCACCAGCGCTGAAATCAAACGAAGAATAACTCTTGCAAATCGCTTCTTCTTTGCACTAAGAAGGTAATTGAGTAGTAAAGTCCTTTCTCGAGCACCTAAAATCACCACCTATAAGACACTCACTATCCCGGTTCTCGTTTATGGCGCTGAGGCCTTGACCCTTTCAAAGCAACTGAACGAGTGCGAAAGAAGATTCGTTAAAGTTCCTGAAAAAGTCGTTAAAAGCATCAAAGTTGAATTTCTCTTATTGCCGCGCGGTTCACGTAGGGGTTTTCACTTTAATTGGGGTTTTTTGGCATGAGAAATTACCAGAAATGATACAATAGTCGGATGATCTTAGAAGCGATTATACACTGATAGCATATTTGTAAGGATCAGAGAAAAGAAACAAGTAAAAAGTGTTGGCGGATTGACCTACGACGTCAGGAATCCGAGTAGGCTCGTCAACTTACTTTGTCAGGTGGTTTAACTCAGCAAAATTCTCAACATACCTTCCTTCGCGTGTTGTCTGACCTGAACAATGGAGCCACGAAGAATTGTGTACATTGAAATCACCCTTAACAACGATCTCACTGTGCGGAAAATTTGATAAAACTCTGTGGATAGAGTCAGACAGCCTATCAAATTCGTTAGAAGTCGAATTGTTACCTAGATTTGGGATACGATAAATAAAACACGTGTGACAGTGAATTTAAACTACATACAAGTAAAATTTGTGTTGGTGCAGTAACCGTATTGTGGGAAAAGTTGATAGTGAACTTCATTCCGTACTTATACGGCTAGACCAAGGTGAAAAAAGAATAAAGGCATTGAGCTGTAACCGAAATGGTTAAAGTCGAAGTCATCGGTGGTTTCACCAACCTGAATTTCGCTTACGCAGTTGACAATACAATTTTTGCAGAATGAACAGATTCATAGCTCTCTAAGTCAAATAATTGAAATATTCAATAAATTCTAATTTCTTGTAAGGACACCAAATACAAAATTTAACTATTTCAAATTTAAAAGAATGTTTTATAACAGTTTAGATTAAAATAAAATGTTAAGTAGTTTTTAAGTATGTAGTACCTGTGGCATGATGGTTAGTGCGTTGGACTGTCGAGGTCACATTACAAGAGCTAAGTCATCGACCAACTATTTAATTTTCGAGGCCTTCTATCGGAACGACGAGTATTTTGAGAGTGCAGGCTTAGGCGGCTTCATTCCACCAAAAGCACACCTCTTCTTTGATAGTTGCGGACTGATACAGGACAGATTGGCAGTTTTGCTAATCTACCATGTCAGACGACTAACCGTGGATAGGCGACTCCTAAACACTCGGGAGGTTATGGCACAAGGCGGAGCAGAGCTCCTTCGGTTCACTAGATCTGTGTCCGAATGGGACCGAACTGATAGGGTGAAGCAGGAGAACCAGTTTCGGTAGTAGTCGGGATGAAGTCTTAAGCTTTGGTCGGCTTACATACTTGGTTTATAGTTTCAGGGTTTATTTTTAAGTAGAATAGGCATGGTGGTAGAATGATAGGTAGTTTAAGTTAGTTTAAGTTTTCTGTTGATGATCTTATTTTTAGTAGTTTATAAATAAAAATAAAAAAGATATTGAAATTAGTTTTTTTTTTAATTTTCTAACAAAAACAAAAATTAATAAAATGGAATTTCAGTAAAAAATATCTTAGGGCCGAAAGGCATTAATTGAATTAAGTATTATTCTTTAACTTAGAGTTTCCGTATGGGACCAAATAGTTAGTTGTAAGTTATGGTTAATTAGGCTAGTTTTATGAATTTTTGTCTAGCTTTAAAGCGGTCCCTACTCTATCAATATTATTGACTGGTACCCCACACTAAAAAATGTTTCCCACAATAAATCATTTGACAGTTCTTTATTTGTGCTTCAACATCATACTGCTCTTTGAAGAGCATGGTTGCTCTAATGTCCCTAAAAAATGCAGCGCATCAAAATAGCACAAACTTGATTCAACAACTTCGTCGGCTCCAGCAGCGTTTTTTTCCGAATCAGACATTTTTTTGTAGTTCTTTCTGGTTCGCAAAGAGTCTAGTTTTTGGATCAGTTGAGCCTTATCAACGTCGGGATATCTTTTGCAGTATTTTACAAGCATTTTTTCTTATTGACCACTTTTAAAATTTCTGTTGGAATGTTCAAAGTTTTATACACTTCGATTAATTCCACTATGATTTTGCGTTCCTCTTTTTTATTGTTATTGTTCGCCATTTTGACATTTAATTCAGGGAGATGTTATCACTATAAAAATTAAAAACAAATGAAAAAATATTGTGCAAACATATTCACATACTATACAATAAACTTGGTTGCACAATAGATATCAAAAGGATTTTGATTTTGTACAATATATTGCACAATCCTTCCATAAAGCCCTAGAATCTCAATAATATTGTGCAATATCAAAGATTGCACAATGATATTGATAATCTAGGGACAGCCTAAGATATTGTTAAGGTTGAATTAACAAAAATTAATTTAAAATAAAAGTGAGTTGGACTGTCATGTCAGGGGTCTTGGGTTCAATCCCAGCCTGAGGCATCGAAAGTTTTTTTTCTTTCACGGGTACTACCTTTTTTCGAGGAGTTGACAAGAGTAATTCTTGTCATGAAAAGTGCTTAATCAAATTGTGCGTTCGGATTCGGCACTTGAACTGTTGGTCCCCTCCATTCCTGACAAAATTACTCTCACACAGGAATGGTTGAGAGTTGTAAGTCACTAGGCCCTGGTTCTTCAAGAACTGTTGCACCACCTTAAAAAAAAAAATTGTAAACATTCTAGAATTGGTAAAAATTTATTTTCGACTAAAAATCTATTTAACAAAACTAGATTTTCAAACTAAACTAAATTTTAAAATTTTTAAGAATAATTTAACTCGCAACTTTTTTAACCCAACACGAAAATCTACAAACTTTTAAGCAAGACAAATCGACAGGTGGGATGTTAAGTTATCAGTGTGGATCACATGCCAGCCTCTTTTTATAATCTGTGTTTGACTATAATTAGATAGTTCTGACAGGTCACAGCCCAATATAAAACTAAATCTTCTAACAACAAGCCCTTTTAGTCAACTCAGTTCCAAATAGCTGCCAATAAAAACTGTGCACTTTTTTTTTTTTATAATAAACACACACTCAAGGGGAAAGTACTACCCTTATTATGCAGATGCACAGTGTGAGCACTAGGAAGAGGAGAGAGGGTTTAAAAGGAGATGTCGGTGCACATTGGTTTTGAATTCCTGAATATTGCAATGACTAGGAAAGACAGAATGTGGTAAGGCATTCCACATTCGCGTAGTACGGCTAAAGAACGAATCTCTGTATTTGACAGTACGACCGAAGTTGGGCTCGAGGGTATACTGATTAGCATTCCTAGAAGCGCGAGGATTACGGTTGAACTGTTTAAGGGGAGGAATGCAACTGGCTATTTCACTAGAGCATAAGCCGTTAAAATAACGCTAAAAAAAGGTCAGACAAAAGACCTTACGACGATGTTCAAGCGAAGTAAATGAACTAATGATGATATTATCATCTATCAATTTAAATGCTCTAAGTTCAATACTATCCAAGAGGCTTAAGTAAGTTGCAGGAGCACCAGCCCAGAGATGGGAGTTATACTCAAGCTTTGGACGTATGTAAGTCTTGTAGATAACAGCCAGATCAGAAGGGGTGAAATATTTCTTGCATCGCCTAAGAAAACCCAAACACCTTGCCGCATTTTTGGCGACATCGCGTATGTGATCATTCCATAAGAGGTGGTTGGTGACACACATACCGAGAATATCGAAGTGTTCAGTCTCATTGATGCAAGTGCATCCATAGATAATGGCAATGGGGGTATATCTCGCTTTAACGATACAAGACAGCATTGGGTTTTCGAAGCATTAAATTCCACGCGGTTTTTTAATCCCCATTGAACAATGCTGTTTACATCGAAATTTAATGTTCACAGTTCCACATACGAAGGTGAGGGATGTGAGTCTGAAAACGAATATGAAAAGCTAAGAGTACTATCGTCAGCGAAACAATGTATTGGATTAGATGTTGCAGACAGAAGATCATTAATAAAAATAAGAAAGAGTGTTGGAGATAAAACAGAGCCCTTACTTTCTTACTTTCTCCAAAACTATGTAAAGATTTGCTCCACTGTTCGGTGAGATGAACCATGAGATCACCAGTGGACTTATGGCTACGAAAGGCGTATTGCCGGTCATTAAGAAGCTTTCGATCTTCAAGATATTTCTTGAGCTGATAATTAATCAGCGTTTCCATGACCTTGGAAAGAAGGATTGCACGTAAGTGCAATCGGTCGGAAGTTAGAGGGTGAGGAAGATTCGCCTTTTTTGGGAATAGGCTGGACAAATGCCGTTTTCCATCCGCTCGGAACGAGACCTGAGGAGTAGGACAGATGAAAAAGCTAACGCAGTGGTTTTGCCAGCGTTGAAGAACACCTCTTCAGAACAATAGCGGGGATACCATCCGGACCAGCGGATTTATGTGTATTAAGATCCCTTAGGACTCTTGCCACAGTACGAGTGGGAAAAAAGATTGGTCCCATAGAATCACTAACTCGCTCAAGTATAGGCGGAGTCATGACACTCACTGGCAGCTTAGAATTGGCGGCGAACTGCCTAGCTAAGAGTTTACCTTCTCTAAAGAGCTAAAAAAAGGAGTGTCATTGACAACGAGCGTAGGAACCGAAGAAGAGGAAGAATTCTTCATGTTTTTTACAAATGACCAAAAATATGTGCTGCATTTGGGACATTGCAGTATTTTTTGCCGTAAATTATGGTCATGTAAAAATTTGGTCGTCGAATATGGTTGTTGCAGGCCTTCCTGGCTTGTTTGAACTATTGACGACTTAGTTGGTTGGGCTTCTTTTTCTACTTGATTTAAACTTTATACTTAAGGATTTTAATAATAGCTTATTTGGAATTCATATCCTGAGTCTTTGGTATGATGAAGAGACAAAGTTATCCCCAAGGTATGGCCGTACGTCTAAACACAATACACACTCATTTTATTCTCAATACGATGGATATAACTTTTAAGAAAAATGTCCAAATTTCAAGTTCTTCAAATCGGAACATTTACGCAATAACTTTCATAAGAGGATAAGAGGTTATTAAATATTAGGTTTATGTTTGTTATGTTTGTTTTGTGTGCGATTGAACGATTCCCCAACAAAATATTTGTTAACCTTTTCTACTATAATAATAAAAAGAAATAAAACTGAAAATTAAACTTGCCTTTTCCTTCTATGTACTTCAAAGTACAAGTACCTATAAGTCATCACATTCTTTTAAATTTTAAGGTTGAAAACCAAATGTGATGTTGAACCTTTTTTAAACAAACAGACGAAGAAACATTCTCTGTTTATATATTGACCTAAGATTTATAAAAATGTTGAAATTTGTTGAAAATGAAAAGATGAAATAACAGAAACCAACCTAAATGTACATTTTAAAATAAGCTACTAATTGCTTTTTTTGAAAGGATTCAATAAAACGAGTGCTTTAACACAAATGAAATTGTTTTTGAAGTATTTTTTGTCAGAGTGGAAAAAATAAAATTTTATATTTTTTATTGGATACACAATTAGTGTAAAAACCTGGAAGAGGCTTTTTTATCACATTCATATGATAACATACAAAATATGCATGGAACAGCAACTACTTCAATAAGGAATAAAACAGGTTTTTATAAATTGGAGTTATGGGAATATTGAATTGCTAAGCCGATTATCTGAATGTTTTAATGGTACTTATGGAACATATTCACTCAAATCTATTCATTAAATAGTTTTAGATAGATAGATATTTTATTTCTTTCTAAAATAGAGTTTGGTTTGCTACCGCTCAGTTCACACAGAGATTAGATATTAAAAATATATCTTTCTACTGAACATGTCATTTTTACAACACCAAAATTACAAATTCAAAAAGAAATCATTTAGATTTTGAAGGGAAATATGACAAAAACTTTCATTAAGTACAACAAAATTTAAAACACACAGGCTGGGATGCGACCCACACTGATAAATTTCCATCCTGTCTGTCGATTTGTCTTGCTTAAAAGGTTGGTAGGTTTTCGTGTTTCGTTAATTAAGTTGTCAATTGAATTATTCTAAACAAAATTTAAATGAATAACAATATTTTGCATATGATGAAATAGTTTGATTTCAAAATCTATTTTTGCTAACGAAATTTTTTAGCTATTCTTAAAAGTTTTTATTTTTATATATAAACAAATACAAATTGTATAATTGAAGTTAATTTGAAGTCAATACCTTCTATTGTTCACGTGATATCTCGAACCGAACATCATTTTTACCATATGCTCGTACTTTTTCTTGTAGATTTTATGTTTTTATGAAAAATCTGACTGTTGGATTTTTATCAAAAATTCACTGAATGTCGAAAACAATATTTTTAATTTTTGAAAGACATTTGAGTAGAAAATCAATTTTTACGAACTTTTAGAAATGCTTTTTTAAGATTTTAATTTTCTTAAGAAATGTTCAATTCAATTTTTCAAAAAATTGTATCGAATTTTAAAAATATATTTCTCATTAGATTAAATTAGATTTAAGCCAAAATCTCAAAATCAATTTTTACCTACTTTTTTTTAATTATTGTTAAGGTTTCTAATTCAAAAAAAACTGTCAATTCGATTTTTCTCAAAATTTTACTCAATTTCGACAAAAATTAGTTTAAATCTAATGTCTCAAAGTTTTGAAAAGTTATTAAGTCGAAAATCATTTTTAACTAACTTTTATTAAATTTTTTTAGCTTTTTATTTTTTGTAAGAAAAACTGTCAATTCGATTTTTCTCAAAATTGTGCCGAATGTTGAAAACAATATTTCCTACGAGAAGCCATAATCTCAAATAATTGAAAAGACATTTGAGTCCAGATTCAATTTTACCAGATGTTAAAAACGTTATTTTTCGTTGCACAAAATTGATTTGTTCCGCCATATGGGCATAGTATACCCTGGCGTTATAACCCGTACAATGTAAATTTATTTATATTGTATTTTTTGAAAATAATTAAACAAAAAATAAATTAAAAAAATGTTTTGTCGTAAATTTTTTGAGGTGACAATTTTTTTGATTTATTTCAAAAAATATACTTGATCACTATCACTTTACAATATATTGTATAAAATGTAATTCAAGTTTGGTTCGTGAGATATTTAGGGTTAACCAAAATTTTCACTTTTTTTGAAACGGATATAATAAAAAAAACCACCCACGCAATTTTCTTGAGAGCCCTTTCTGCATCTTTCTGCATTATTATCTGTATAACAAAATTTACTTGAAGTCGAAGTTCTTGAGCTATGGACGACGAAAAAAACGTCGCGAACGTAAAGATGTATGTACGAACGCACAGACATCTTTCTAAAAAGCTTTTATCAAGACTCTAGAGACCTTGAAACGTCGATAAACGTCAAAATTTTCAATTTGACAAATCGGATCCATTACAATAACAAAATAAATAAATAAATACCAAAGAGTTGTCAGAAATATCACAGTTCATTAAGAAGTTATAAGTGAATTTTCGAATTCTTGTGCAAATCAATTCAACGCCTGTTTGATTATGAAGATCATTAGTTGACTGATGCTAGGGTAGATTTAGCATCATTTTTAAATTTTTGTGTTGACACACTTGCAGTTTTTTAATATGGAAAACTTAAAACACAACCTTTTGTATAATAATTTCATTTTCAACACTTAAATGTGATTTTCTATTAATAAGCGGATATTTTAATTGCAATATTAACGTTTTTAATTATTTTACTAATATGCTCTTTAAAGATAAGCCACTTGTCAAGGTTTATTCCTAGATATTGCGCATTAGACTTGCATTTCAAAGTAGTACCGTTGACTTCCAGCTCGTAACTAGAGAAACAATCGCTTTATTTTTCTAGTGAAAAAGATTGATTTTATCTTTTCAGCATTAAGTTTAAATTTCTATTTGTGATAATATTTCTTTAAAATGTGAAGTGCATTTTGAAGATTGATCTCGATATCGAGACCAAACTCATGCAAAGAGAATATGCAGGTTTTATCTGCTAACTTCCTAATTCACTATAAGGTAGCTGTGGAAAATCAGACGTGTACACATTATATAAAACAGGAAAAAGAACTAAGCCTTGAGGGACACCATACTTAATATTAACTAACACAGATTTACATTTATCTTTTAAAGTACACTTGGAAACATCTTCCCGTTAAAAAACTTTTAATTGTTTTTATGAGAAAACTTGGAATTGCGAATATTTTTAGTTTGTAAATAAGAGCAGTATGCCAAACAGAGTCGAAATCAGATTGTAAGTGTTGTCTCTTTAATAGGAAAAATAACTTAGAAACGAGCTTTAATATGTAATGTTAATATACAATGCATAATTGGATATTTAACATCTAAGGATTATTCGTACTATTTTAATTTTTTTTTAAAGTATCGAAGAATTCTTTGTTTGTTCAATATCCTATCAATATAAAGGAAGTAATCTGATTGGAAGTTTATTATTTTGTATGTCTTAAATTTCAATATTAAAAAATAAGTTAACATGGCTGTACGCCCATCATAAATCGAAAAATTTTTCTTAGTCTTAACAGCCCCGGGAGCTAGACTTCGTTTTGGACAAAACTTGAAAAAACACATTTATCAGTTTTTTTCTTCTTTCGAATTTCCCAGTTTTAATTAAATTATATGGAAAGCCCTGGAAGAGGCTTATGATGGAGTAGAGTAGTAGACGGCTAGGAACAATACATATACGAGTTGATACATATGCGAGATAGTCGTCGGCTCGCAATCAGGTTAGATAGAGGGAAAAATATTGACATCTGAAAGTCATAATTTCTTAAAGTATTGAATTGTAACTATGAAAACTTTCAAAAATAACAACAATTTACTTACAACCTTACATTCGAATGGTTTATAGATCTTTTTAGTGTGAAACAGAAGGCAATAATATGGAACTTTATGTTAACTTAATTTTGTTGTTGGCAGATTTTAAATACATAAAATAGACTAAGATGCGACCCACACTGATAACTTCCCATCACGTCTGGCGATTTGTCTTGCTTAAAAGTTTGTCTTTATGTACTCGTATTAATTTTTACCAAATTTGGGTACTCTTTTTGTAGATTTTATTTTTTATATGAAAAAACGGACTGTTGGATTTTTATATAAAAATTACTGAATATCGAAAACAATATTTTCTGTGAAATAAAATAAATTTCAAGCCAATATCTCAAAGTTTTGAAAAGATATTTGAGTCGAAAATCAATTTTTACCAACTTTTATACGTTTTTTTTTAGGTTTTTATTTTTTGTAAAAAAAACTGTCAATTCGATTTTTTTCAAACTTTAACTGAATGTTGACAACAATATTTTTTGAAAGATAAAAGTAAATAAAAGCCAATATCTCTAAGTTTTGAAAAGATATTTGAGTCGAAAATCAATTTTTACCAACTTTTATAATTTTTTTTTAGGTTTTTATTTTTTGTAAAAAAACTGTCAATTTGATTTTTTTCAAACTTTGATTGTATGTTGAAAAAAAAAATGTTTTGAAAGATAAAAGTAAATTAAAGCCAATATCTCAAAGTTTTGAAAAGACATTCGAGTCGAAAATCAATTTTTACCAACTTTTATAAATTTTTTTTTAGGTTTTTTTTTTTTGTAAAAAAAACTGTCAATTCGATTTTTCTCAAAATTTTTCAAAATGTTGAAAACAATATTTCTTATAAGATAAAATAAGTTTGAAGCCTAAATTTAATGTTTTTGAAAAGATATTTGAATCGATATTCAATTTTTACGAACTTTGAGTAATGTTTTTTCTAGATTTTTATTTTTTATGAAAAAAACTGTCAATTAGATTTTTCTCAAAATTTTATCAGATGTCAAAAACATTATTCTTCGTTGTACAAAATTGTTTTAGAGATAAAATCATATTTCAGTCGTAAAATTTTGGAGGTGACAAATTTTTTTTTTTCAGTTTTATTGATTTAAAAAAAAACCGTTATATTGATTTTTTTTCAAAAAATATACCTGTTTGGTATCACGTTACAATCTATTATATAAAATTTAATTCAAGTTATTAGCGTTTTTGGTTCGTAAGATATTTAGGATTAACCAAAATTTTCACCTTTTTTTCAAACTGCTATGGTAAAAAAACCACCCACGCAATTTTCTTGAGAGCCCTTTCTGCCTTTTTATCTGTATAACAAAATTTATTTGAAGTCGATATCTCTTCTGGTTCTTGAGCTATGGACGACGAAAAAAACGTCGCGAACGTACGGACGTACGGACGTACAAACGTACGTACACACGCACGCACAGACATCTTTCTAAAAATCTTTTATTTCGACTCTAGGGACCTTGAAACGCCGAGAAATGTCAAAATTTTCAATTTGACAAATCGGACCCATTACAATAACTTCCTATGGGAAGTTAAAAATAGACTGGGATGCGACTCACACTGATAACTTCCCATCCCGTCTGTCGATTTGTCTTGCTTGTTGGGTTAAAAAAATTGCCAGTTGAATCATTCTTAAAAATTTTTAAATTATAAACAATGTTTTTCTTATAAAGAAATATTTTAGTTTGAAAATCTAGTTTTTTTAAATAGATTTTTAGTCGAAAACAAATTTTTACCAATTTTAGTGAAATTTTTTCAATTTTTTTAATTTTTATAAAATGGATGAATGCAATTAATTTAAGAGTTATCAAGAATCGAAGATCAATTTTTACCAAATTTGCGTACTATTTTTGTAGATTTAATTTTTTTATGAAAAAAAAACGGACTGTTGGATTTTAAAAAACTACTGAATATCAAAAACATTTGTTGGAAGCCATAATCTTAAATTTTTACTTGCGACATATAGGAACTATGTATATGGCAAGTTTTGCATTCGTGCAAAATTTCGAACTCGAGATTTTAATCAAACATGATATTACGATAGTAAAGAAGTCGAAAAAAGTGGGTCCTGCGATTCCGTCCGGTCGGTTTTGTTTGTCTGTCCACGCTCCTACAGTCTAAACCATTGGGTCGATTAAGTTCAAACTTGGAAGTTAAGGTTTTCAGCAGATTCGCGTTAGGCGTTTTTTTCATTTTTGTTTAAGATCAAAACTAATAGTTGCTTCCATACAATTTTTCGATCTAAAAACGGAAATTCGAATTTTCTCAAAAACAAAGCGATAGATTTTTTTTTTAAATTTTTCCTAAAATTGTTTTTTATAACTTGGCTTCTTTTAGTAAGAAAAACATATTTTTGTATTTCTCAGGAAAGGTACCGCTCATAGAACAGTTATTTTGTTTTTTGATTTTCTCAGCAATTTATCAACCGATTTCAATAATTTTGTTTTGAATAAGCTCTTATATTGCTTTAACAATATTTAATTGTAAAAAGTACAATTTCTTATTGCTTGGAATTTTAAAAAAATATTGATTTTTTTTTTTAATACTTTATCTCAAAAACGGGTCAACATTTTTTTACTTAATTCAAATTTAGAGCGTATATTTACAATCACTAAACAACTGCATACCAAAAATATTTTTAGAACAATATTCAAAAATTTTATATAAAAAAAATGTATTTAAAAAAAAACGCTCTAACGATTTTCAAAAAAAAAATTGAAAAATCAAAAGTTTTTTCGATTTATAAAATGGCATCAACATTTTTGAAGATAAACTTATTTTTCAAATTCAAATTTTGAATCTTCAAATACTTTTTTTTAATTATTTTAACTGCATTAAATGTAATCCCTTCCCATCGAACCAGATCAAATCCTATGCATGAGCCCGAAAGAGGGCAATATTTTGATAAAATTTTAATAACATTCCTATCTTCTTATGCATTTGGTACATATTTATGTATTTTTACGGGTAACTATAACTATTGTAAATACCAACGATGTCCATGTATGTATATTATATATAAATGATATATTTAATCAACAATCTATTTTAAAGTGTCTATCAAGAAGTAATATCTTGATACCTTTGTATAGATGATTTTAAAATATTATTCTTTTACTTGCCTTCGCCTAAAGAAAAGAATAAATACTTAGTAAAAGTTACCGAATTACAAAAAGGTTCTGATATAATTGCACTAATCCTTGAGGCAATTTTTACCAGCTGTCTTTACCTGGTCCATGTTCCCTCGGCATGGAGAGAAGTTAAAGTTGTTTTTATACCTAAAGCAGGTAAACGCTCGCAAGTCAATCCTAAAGGTCTACGACCTATAAGTCTATCATCATTCCTTCTTACGACCTTGGAAAGATTGATTGATATCCATTTAAGGGCACGCATCGATACAAGACTTCTGTCTTCGTCTCAACATGCCTATTGTAAAGGTAAATCGGTGGAAACAGCGTTACAAACTTTAGTACGCACCATCGAATATTCCCTCCATCATAAAGAGTGCACTATGGTTGCTTTCCTTGACATCGAAAGTGCCTTTAACAACGTGGACACATCTGCAATCATATCTGCACTGACATCTCTAAATGTAGAGAGTTCGTTTCGGGAGTTAATTCATTTAATGCTTACTAGCAGAATAATTAACTCAAAACTGGGCAACTCTTCTAGCAGACGATTCGTTAGTAGAGGGACGCCGCAAGGTGGTGTTCTATCCCCTCTCCTCTGGTGGTGAATGAAATCCTAACTAGTCTGGATGCGGAGGGTTTCAGAGTGATAGCCTATGCGGACGACGTTGCTATAGCAGTTTCAGGAAAGCATCTTAATATCCTAAAAGAACTCTTACAAAATGCCTTGGACAGACGAATACTCTGGGCTGATAGGTGTGGACTGGGTGTCAACCCACACAAAACCGATCTGGTCTTATTTTCGAGAAACAAAATTCCATTTGTCAACCCTCCTTACATTAAAGGAATCCAATTAAAATTCTCAGACGAGGCTAAATACCTAGGTCTTGTCTTAGACAAAAAACTAAATTGGAAACGCAACGTACAGGAAAGAGTCAAAAAAGCTACTGTAGCTCTCTTTTCTTGCAAAAAAGCTAATGGTAATAAATGGGGTTTACAGCCCAGAATCACGTATTGGCTATACACATCGGTAATCAGACCGATTTTAACATACGGTGGGCAGTGTGGTGGACTGCTTTAGAGAAAGGTATAAAGAGGGATAAGTTAAATAAAGTCCAACGTTCAGCCTGCCTACAAGTATGTATAAGCGGATCGCTTCGCACGACCCCGTCTGCAGCACTGGACACCTTGCTCTACCTTACACCTCTTGACATATTTAGCAAACAAATAGCTGCAAGCTCTGCTATTCGCCTCAATGCTTCGTCGCAGTGAACTAAGAACAGCATTGGCCACTCCGTAATTCTAAGGTACTTAGAATCAATTCCAAAGCACACAGACTTCACCATCCCCCAACTACAATTCGACAGATGGGTCAAAAACCAAAGAAGTGGTTGGTGAAGGTGTGTACTCTGAACGACTATCCGAGGGTAAATTTCTGGATAGTTGGAAACTATCATTTCTTACCCCAGTTTTTAAATCTGGATCTAAGCAGGATATTACCAATTACCGGCCTATTAGCAAGATTTCTGCAATGCCAAAACTATTTGAAAAAATTGTTTACAACAGGTTATCTTTTCAATTACGTAACTATATATCCGAATATCAACACGGTTTTATTTCTGGTAAATCAACAACAACAAATCTGTCTCTAATGACTAATTACATCATAAATAAATTTGAAGATCATATACAAACAGATATTATATTTACTGACTTTGCTAAAGCATTCGATCGTGTTAACCACAGGGTGCTTCTGCATAAATTGTATTCTCTCGGTTTTCACTCTACACTTCTGAGCTGGTTAAAATCTTACCTTTCCAACAGGATTCAAATTGTTAAAATTGAAGACTATTATTCTGAAAATATTTATGTCCCATCAGGTGTTCCTCAAGGAAGTCATTTGGGCCCATTGTTATTTTTATTATTCATAAACGATATTCCGTCAATTTTTGTATCTTCTCCTTGTCTCTTATTTGCCGATGACCTTAAGTTGTATCGTGGAAATCAATGTCTATCTGATTGTTATTTACTTCTTGAAGATGTACTTAGATTAACAGAATGGTGTCAGTCTAATTTCCTCCATCTTAATGTTTCTAAATGTCAAGTTATGTCGTGTTTTAGACATACTATCCCTATTCTATTCAATTATGAACTTAACCATGTACATTTAGAACGCGTTGAATGTAAAAAGGACCTTGGAGTCGTTTTAGACTTTAAACTTTAATTCCTGCCACACATTGACTATACGGTTAACAAGGCTAATCAAATGCTTGGGTTTTTAAAGAGAAACACAAGACAGTTCAAAGATCCTTATTCTCTTAAGTCACTTTTTAATTTTCTGGTAAGATCTGTGTTGGAGTTTTCTAGTGTGGTTTGGAATCCTTTTTATAGAAACTCCTGTAATAGAATTGAAAAAGTTCAAAGAAACTTTACTCGATATTTAATCTTTAAACTACATTGGCGAATTGATATGCCAACCTACAAAACAAGGTGCTCACTATTCGATATTAAAACTCTGGAAAGTCGGCGTACTTGCTTCTCTGTTATATTCATCAGAGATATTTTAACGTATCACATAAAATGTCCTAATTTATTAAATCTTATAAAACTTCGTGTTCCTCAGAGGAATGTTCGTGAATCTAACCTTTTATATGAATATTTTCATCGCACAAATTATGGACTTAATGAGCCAATTTCTCGTTGCATCAGGGAAACTAATGCTGTATGTAATAAAATAGATATTTTGAAAAGTTGTTCAAGAGATACCTTCAAAACATATGTTTTAAATGGATTAACTATTCAATCAACTGAACTTTAATATTTTTGTTAATTGTTATTATGTTATTGTTGAGTTTTTGTTTTTCTCATTCATATAAATATTATCTATATTATTAATAAATTAAAAAAATTATGTAAATTGTAGTCTGTAAGAGTTAGCTCTCTGCTTGATGATAAATAAATAAATAAATAAATAGACTGAAATTAAGTCTCTCATTCCGCCTTCCCAATCATTGTAGCGTGGTGCAGGCGGAACTTTTGGCGATTAAGGAAGTCTTGTCTTGGCTCAAAGAAAACGTAATAGCAACATCTGATATCCGTATTTTCTCTGACAGCCAGGCTGCTATCAAATCTCTGGACTCTGTCTCTACAAACTCTATAACAGTCCATAACTGTCGATCATCTCTAATGGAGATGGCGCAACAGTTTAATATTCACCTTTGCTGGGTGCCGGGCCATAGAGACATTCCAGGTAACTGTAAGGCAGATAAACTCGCCAGGAACGGTACAGTACAGCCAATCCTACCACGTTTGGCAAGTACTGGCATACCAATCGCTACTTGTAAACTGCTACTAATGCAAGACGCTGCGAGGAGGGCAGGCACCAGGTGGACCAACATCACCACGTGTCAAGCCACAAAAAACATCTGGCCAACACTGGATTTAAAACGTTCAAGGTGCTTGCTCTCTCTAAGCAGATCGCATATAAGCTCGATAAAAGGTGTCATAACCGGACACTGTCTAATAGGAAAGCACGCCACGAGACTAGGCGTATTCTCAAATGACTTTTGCAGAAGCTGTATGGACGACGAAGAGGAAGAAACGGTTCTTCATCTTCTCTGCACATGCCCTGCTCTAGCTCGAAAACGCAAGAATTACCTAGGAGAATTCTTCTTTAACCAGAAGCCAGAAAAAGTGTATGTATTTTCTATTTATATTGTATTACGTACGTCATAACTAAAATTTAAAACGCACAAGAGCCTGACAGATATAATCAAGTACTTCTTCCATTTCCCATGATAATAATGGAATAAAAAACCTGTTAAACTAATTTTACTCGTGGGGTAAATGTTTTAACTTCTTTTATAGGTTAAATTTTGTTTGACTATTTTCTCCATTTAACTGATATAAAATTCACGAATATGAATAAGAAAATCATACACAGTGTATTTTTTCTCTTTGAAATGTTTTCTGGTGTAATTTACATCAATTGAAAATCGTCAAAACTTAGAAACCTCCCAATCTTTTGAAATCGTTTTAATCTAACAGAATATGAGGGAGACTACAGTTTTTCATCAAATACAAATCCTATAGGATAAGATATAATTTTTCACCGATAATCGCACAGATTTTAAATGACAGAAAAAAATCATAAATTTCCAAACATTTTTAGTTCGTTTTTTTGTTAATCTGAATAATCTGAATGAAAATATATCTACAAAAACTAAATACAGTCTTTTGTTTATCTTAGTTTAATTAAACACAACATCTATAAAAATACGAGTATTTATAAATTATCATCAATTCTATTACAAAATAATCATAAAATAATATGAAATTATTTCTGTTTTACTAAACTTAAAATAATAATTATAGATGATAAATAAAAACACATTTACATACCTATAAAGCCTTTAAACACAAAGGAACCAAATAATTTGTTCAACAC
The DNA here is from genome assembly GCF_945859685.1 of Eupeodes corollae. NCBI lineage: Eukaryota > Metazoa > Arthropoda > Insecta > Diptera > Syrphidae > Eupeodes > Eupeodes corollae. Next base: position 60,223,246 of record NC_079148.1, on the reverse strand, counting down.
AGATGTTACATTAAATAGAAACACAAAAAATGCATTTATAATAATTTATGATAATACCTGGAAATATTTGATTTCCGCTTGACATCCGTTTCTATTCAGCAAATATTAAATTTTTTTTTGCTTTCTAAAACACACTTTACAGAACGGCAGGTGCATTAATTTTGTTTCGTTAATTGCATAGGAATAGTTTACATAACATCGTTGACTGATGCTAAACATGAACAAATTTAATTTAAAATTCAATTAGAGCATTTTTTTTATTTAAAAAAAAGTAAACTTATTTTTAAAAGTTCCTTTTATCAAATTAATGTCTGCACTCGATTATATGAAGGTATCTTCATCTATGTGTACAAATTTGTACATACATTTGTCTAAACACACCCCAAGAACTCTTGGGCCATAAGAATGTGGCTCTGTGTGCTCCTTTTTACTAATTAATCGAATTAATTATGGAAGATAGAATGAAGGATGAGGGTGGGTACTCGAAAGTAGGTTTAGACTATAGGAAAAAGATTACTCTTGATGAAACTGCCTTTTGTGTTCATTCGCATATCCTTAAAAAAATAAAAGGAATTAATCGCTTTTTTTTTTTAAAAAAAAGGAGACAAATTATATCTAAATTCAATGTTTTTGCTTCGAAAATCTTTCGAACTAATTTCTAATTTTATTTTTGGATCAAACAAACAAATTTAGCACGTTTTTTTTACAACCATCCCAACCACACCGATAGATGGAATTATAAAAACGAAATTGTCTTTAAAAAAGGTTAATCTGCAATGTGCCATTTTAAATGAGAATTTACGATTTTAATATCTTTAATTGCCTTAATGGACACACGCGTATTAGGGATTTTTAAAAAAATTGAAAATATTGTGATTTCAAAATGCAGTACTTCAGTTTTTTCTCCAGATTTAAATAGATTTTTAATTAAACGAAACAGACTGTTATTTCAATAATATTTCACCAATATTTTATTTACAATTTTTCAATTTAATTTAACAAGTCGGATATAAGCAACTACAGGCACATTGCAAAGCTTTCTTGCATTCCTAAAGTATTTGAACAAGTTGTTTGTGAAAGCGTAGCATATTTTAGTAAAAATATCATTTGTAAACAGCAACATGGTTTTGTGAAAAAAAAAAAACCAACCGTTACTAATCTCCTCACATTCTCAAACATATGATCAAACGCTTTAGAACAAGGTTATTAAGTTTACTGTGTATACACTGACTTTTCTAAAGCTTTTGACCAACTTAGCCACGGAATTATTTTATTTAAACTTAAGGCTCTTGGTTTTCCACAATTTTTCTTAGCTTGGATTAAGTCATAACTTGAAAACAGATCCTACGAGGTAAAATTTAAAAATTGTCATTCTGAACCTTTTGTTGCTCAATCTGGTGTTCCACAGGGAAGCCATCTTGGCCCTTTTCTGTTCATTCTGTCTATTAACGATGTATCGTCATGTCTACGCTCAAGCGAACTTCTCATTTTTGCTGACGATATGAAGATTTTCAAAATAATAAAGTCCACCCATGATCGTATTCTTTTACAAGCCGACATTGAAAGTTTGGGGTGGTAAAAATAGCCTTTTACTCAATCCTTTAAAATGCCAGACTGTAACTTTCACTAAAAAACTAATCAGTAACGTATTTGACTACTGTATATCACAGCAAAAACTCTGTCGCGTCTCCACATTTAAAGATTTAGGTGTTTATTTCTGTTCCAACTTAGAGATTACACATCACATTAATTTTATTGTCAATAAGGCAAGTTCTATGCTTGGTTTTATAAATCGCTGGACAAAGGAGTTCAATCATCCCTTTGTTACCCTTTCTTTGTATAATTGCCATGTTCGTCCTCATCTTGAATATGCTTCGCAGGTATGGACTCCCTATTACGAAATTCATAGAAAACGTATTGAATCAATTAATATTAATTTCATTCGTTTGCCCTAAAAGGTCTTCCTTGGGAAGATCCCTATGATCTGCCTCCCTATGAACATCGTATTCTACTTCTTCAAATGCAATCTCTCCATCAAAGGCGTGTTAATAATGACTTAGTATTTTTTCATCAACTCATTAATGGTGAAATTGATGCACCTTATTTGCTATCTTGTGTACATTTGAATTACCGGGGCGGAACTCATTCCCTGCGAACATTTGATTTTATACATATTGACTTCCATAGAACTAACTATGGCAAGAATGAAGCTTTAAGTCGAATGAGCATTTTATATAACCTTAACTGTTCATCGATAGATTTAAATTTAAATAAGGTGGGATTAAAATCATTGTTTAGAACCAGTGCTCCACTATCGTAAACGTTCTCTTTTAATTTTTTGTTTTGTAATAGTTAAATGTTAATTATGTTTTGTATTTTGTGCGTGTGTTAGGCTATAAATGTATTATTTTTTTACTAACAACTAACACATGCACTTATGATGAGCCTCTGATCGTAGTTTGACACTTGCTATAAACTTACTACTTTCTGAAAATTCTGAAGTGTAAATTTATTTGATTTCGTTCAGTGAGAAATGCGTGAGAAATTCTTCTATACAAATATTTAAAAACTAATTATTAAGGTGGCGCAACAGTCTGTTGAGAACTAGGGCCTAGTGACCAGAGAGAACCAACTTCGACGGTTGCTCTCTTTTTGTCTGCAAGCTGTGATTTGCACACCAACTTGTATATGTATTAACTCCATATTAAAAAAAGTGTGGGGACAAATACTTATGCAAGAAAATGGGCATACTCACCACCTTTGTAAAATGGCGACCAGCTTTGAAAAATGACGGATGAAGTCCTCTGTTCAGAGGTGTTCAAGGAAAAGTCAAAATTCTGAATGAGCAACTTTTTGGTACTCTCATTGTGTTCGTTTGGGGGTAATATCATTCGAATATGAAGTGAAATTAATTACTATTGTTAGAGGCCAGAACAATGAAGATTTAGAAACGATTCTAAATTATGCATTTCGAGAAATATTTATGAGTTATTTTAATTATTAAGTAAATAAAATAAATTAGGTGTATTATAAGCTGCGTCGATGCGTTTAATTTTTGCTCAGTCCGTTGAAAAATGCAAAAAATATCGATGCGAGAGTTGCAGAAAGATTTAAAACTAGAGTTACAGAATGTAAACATGGATCAAGAAAATAAAACAAGGCAGGAACATTGAAAACATTTTTATATACGCACCTCTTTTTTCCATTCCTATTTTATTTGTGTGTACTCGTTGTTTATTTTCTTTACATTACTCACGACATTTCCAAAATGCTGAAAATATGTTATTTAAGTAGAGACTAAAAAACAGACCGTAAGCTTGTTACTTCTGTTGCCAATTTTCATAGCATACGATTTGTGAATAGGTGATAAGCTATTATTACTACTTTCCACTTAGCTAGTGTGTTGCTTTTAAAGGCTTAACTACATAAGCCGAAAAGTACTTTTGTACAAAAGTAAAAATATTTGTATTCTCGCTATGTCAGTGGTTTTGTGAAAAGAATATACAAATTTGTTCTTCAATCAACATTTAAGTCTTATGCATCATTTTTATAAGTCTTCCAGTTCTAACTATTTACGTATAATGAGAAACACAAGAATTACTCTTGGAGGATTTGTCAATTCCTCGCAAGAGGCAGTGAAAAAAGTTAGGTGGCACAGGCAGGGATTGAACCCAAGACCCCTTGCATGACAGTCCAACGCTTTTTTTTTTATTTATTTTTATTAATTCATTCTTAAACTTTATGAAAGCTAGAGAAAAATTCATAAAACTAGCCTAATAATCCAAAACTTACAACTAACTCAATGGTCCCAAAGGTAGAAATGGGCCCTAAGATCTATTTTACTTAAATTAAATTTTATTTATTTTTGTATTTATTAGAAAATTAAAAAAAAAAATAATATCAATATCCTTTTTTATTTTTACTTACAAACAACTTTAAATTAGGTCCTTAAAACTTAAAACAAACTTAAACTACCTATTCTACCTAGAAACTACTTAAAACTAGAACAACCACAGCAGCAAATCTAACTATCATATTTTGTTGTCTTTTTTTTTATTCCATGTTTTTTTTGCAACGTTCTTTTTTTTCATTTTTTTAGTATTTTTTGTTCTATTTCTTTTTGTGCCACCATGCCTATTCTACTTAAAACTAAACCCTAATACTATTAAATAAGTATGTAAGCCGGCCAAGGCTTTAAACCCCATCCCGACTACCCACTATCAAGTGCCGATTGAAGCCACCAAAACTGGTTCTCCTGCTTCACCCTATGAGTTCGGTCTCGTTCGGACAGAGCCCTACTGAACGGAAGGAGCTCTGCTCCGCCTTGGGCCATGACGTCCCGATTGTAAAGAAGTCGCCTGTCCACGGTTCTTCGTGTCTGACGTGGTAGATTAGCGGAACTGCCAATCTATCCTGTATCAGACCGCATCTATCAAAAAAAGGAATGCCTCTGGTGGAATGAAGCCGCTCAAGCGTGCACTTTCAAAATATTCGTCGTTCGGATGGTCGAAGACATAACTCTTGCAATGGGACCTCGAACGAGTTTTATCACGAAATTGTCAATTCTGTTGATTCGAGCCCCGTTGAATAGAGGACCTCGTTGGAATAAAAATGCACATAAGAAGATTTGGCAGTTCGATATATGCCGGTACAGCGTCGTAAACACTGCCGGTCGAACACCCGAAACTTCTCCATCTGGGAAGGGGCAACGTTGAACTACACCCATAAACGATCATTGGCCGTATAAGGGCCATGTAGCAAATTACCTTCACTCTGGGCTAAAAAACAGCGAAGGCTGCTCTGACCCTGGTCATAGCAGCATTTATATGTTTGTCGAAATATAAATACTGATCTAACCAGATACTGAGGTACTTCAATACACTTTTGTTCGCTAATGGATGCCCGTGAAGATCAACGATGACCATCTTGCGCCAATTTTTACACGTATCCCTCGTGGCCCTAGCCAACGGAGTCCGGAACAGAATTGTCTCTGACTTCTGGACATTTATTTTCAGTTTCCAGTCGTCGCAATATCGCTGAATCTTGTCGAAATCACGCTGCAAGTAAATTCTAATAATCTCAACCTTTCGGGCCGTTCTGTACGCAATTAGATCGTCGGCGTACGCAATTGCCTTTGGAAGACTACCTATCAGATCACTGGTGTAAATACTGAAGAGAATCGGCGAATTCACCGCTCCCTGTTGAAGACCATTTTTAATTGAGAATGTTGTGGTAGAAGTTACATTGCCACTTTTGCCAACAAACTTTCTACCGTTAAGCATATTATAAAGTGTATACAACAATGGCTTGCTTATGCCAAGGCTGCTCAGTTTTAGGTAGAAGAATTCTCTTGCAGCGTGATTTCGACAAGATTCAGCGATATTGCGACGAATTGAAACTGAAAATAAATGTCCAGAAGTCGGAGACAATTCTGTTCCGGACTCCGTTGGCTAGGGCCACGAGGCATATGTGCAAGAATTGGCGCAAGTTGGTAGTCGTTGATCTTTACGGGCAGCAATTATCGAGCAACAGTGACAGACATATAAATGTTGCTCTGACCAGGGTCAGAGGACAAAACGGTTATTTTACAGCTGTCGGCTTGATCCCAGAGTGAAGGTAATTTTCTCCATGGCTATGATCGTGTATTGTTGTCCATTGTGGTTCAACGTTGCCGTTTCCCAGATGGAGAAATTTCTGGTGTTCAAGCGGCATTGTTTACCACACTGTACCGCATTATATCGAAGAGTCGAATCTTCTTTCGTATATTACCATTCCAACGAGGTCCTATACAACGGGCTCGAATCAACAGAATTCAGAATTTCATGATAAACCTCGTTCGGGGTCTTAGGTTAAATCCCTGCCTGTGCCATCTACAGTTTTTTTTCACGGGACCCGCCCCTTGTGAGGACTTGATAAATCCTCCCACAGTAATTCTTGTCATGAAAAGTGCTTTTTTAATTAGCCGTTCGGATTCGGCTTAAAACTGTAGGTCCCCTCCATCCCTGACACCAATACTTGAACACAGGAACGGTTGAGAGTTGTAAGTCACAAGACCCTAGTTCTCAACGGACTATTGCGCCACCTAAAAGTTATACTGTTTAAAATTTGCAAGAGATGTTCGAAGTTGTTTTTATTGAATTTACATAAATGCAACATAGAATTATTTCATTTTAGTTTTAATTTGCATTTAAAAAATGTAATTGAGGTTTTATGTTTTTAATATTTGATTTTATTTAATTCAATAATCCCCTACAAATATTTATCTAAAAAAAAATGTATGTAAAATTTATTAATTAAAAGAGCTTATTGAACACATTAATTTATTAATTTATAATCAGTAGCAAAACCATAATGTTCTGATGGACTTGTGGTAAGCCATCGTCACATCTTATCTGCATTCCACATGAATATTGAATTCATATCATGTGTTCAAACTGTGACATTTAACTTTTTTTAACTATGAGATTGACATGACAGATCTTCATGTTCGACAACCCACTCAAAACTCTTGATTCACGAGAAATGTTGTCTGAAATTATTTATTAAATAGTTTTATTGTTCAAATGTTTTACATATTTTTGAAATAGTTTAATTGTTATTTTGAAAATTTTGCATTCCTCATAATTTTTAGGTTTTCTCTTGGTGATAACCAAGAGCTGATTTTCGTGGAAGCATTTAGCATTTTAGGGTTGTTAAAGTGACTTTGACAGTGCAGCAGCTTGTGGTGAGATGATGGAAACATGGCCATTCGTAAAACTTCCACGGAATCAAAACAGAAATAGCTGCTAAAACTTTTGAAGCTCAAATGTGTGAGCTGTTTTGGAAAATATGCACAGTACGTGAATAGAAATTCATAGCAAATGTCTGAAATTTTTTGTTTTGTGTTAATAAAAGGAATCCGTTGAGTGATGCAATTATTACTATCCTACCTAAGTAACCAAGCGAAATGTGGGATTTTGGCTTCTACGTATTTTTATTTTCCCATAGCTAACACCAAAAATCTATTCCGTGAAGCACCAAAGTGAATACATATTGACTCGTAACAAATATTTCTCTGGCATATATAATTTCCATATGATAATGATATGAACCTCAACCTTTGACGAGAGTTAATTCAATTTGACTGATTGAGCAAACTAATTGAATAATCTGATACATACACAATCCTTTTTTCGTTACGTTTTTACAGGGTGATCAAAAGTAAACGTTAGAGCTTGGGGTCAATTTTTGAGGAATTTGGTAAATACATTTTTTAAAATGTACCTTTGTCCATGTATTTCCTATAATTTAAGTGGCCTGTAATTTCGTTGTCAGAAAAAGATGATTCAAATATGTTGTGGAAGACGTGAATATTACATAATCGTTTGATTTGAAGTAATTAGTTAAGTAAAACAATGTAACGATAAGTTTAAACTTTCTATTGCATTATTCAAAGTTTCGAGGTCCCTCGAATCTAAATAAACACAAGGTTTTTATAGAGCTACTTGAAACATTTAATTTTAAGCATTATGACGTAATACAGTATGTACTTGATAATAAAACATTTTAAACAATTATTAACTTCCCATAGGAATTTATTATACTCGATCCGATGTCTCGAAATAAAAATGTTGAATTGACAGTTTTTTAACAAAAAAAAAAGAAGAAGTAAAAATTAATAAAAGTTGGTATAAATTGATTTTGGGCTCAAATGTCTTTTTAAAAATTTGAGTTTAGGGGCTTAAACTAATTTTGTCTTATAAAAAAATTGTATGGGGTTGAGTATGAGATCTTATAGTGAGCTCAAGGGGTAGTCTGTTCGGGAACTCTGAAAAAAAGTGTTATTAACCTACACGCCGCTTTGCTTTAATCTCTGCCGCTTTCTGTGCTGTCCGAATACTAAATCAGACGCTGAACAGGCAATGAAGCAAATGGACTTAATATTCGCTACCGCTTTCTGTGCTCTCCAAGTACTACAGCAGACGCTGAACAGGCTATGATATAAATGTAGTTGTGGCTTTCTCATAGATTGAAATAAAAGATAAAGGTTTAACAAATATTGAAATTTTATTCAATGAAGTCTATAGTTAACTTAACATTTAATGAAGTAGACATAAAGAAAAAATTCAAAAGTTTCCTAGGTGTGTGCTCTCTGAAGGCGGTGGAAGGGGTACCCGACCGTCGAACAGAACACTAAAACCCGAGGAGAGGTTCGAAATGAAAACCACAAGGATAGGAAAAGAAATCATTCAGGTGTGTGTGTGATGCAGGCGGTGGAAATGTAACCCGACCCGCGACCGTCGTACAACACACTCAAACCTAAATGAAAATAGTAGATCGTTCAGGTGTGGACGCTTTAAAGGCGGTGGAAGGGTTACCCGACCGTCGAACGAAGTGCTCAAACTTGAGTACGAGGAAGCTAAAGATTATTCAAGTGTGTATGTTCAGAAGGCAGTGGAAGGGGTACCCGACCGTCGAAAAGAACACTCACACTCGGACTCCACGTCCAATATACTTGCAGAGGACGGTGGAAAGAACCCGACCGTTAGCTAAGAAGATACCAAGCGTGAATAAATTATGGCTAAATCACAAACACGCTTCAGCTTCGGCTTCACCTGACGTTTACAAGTTCAGCTATAGGAATTCAATGCATGCTATCACAATGGAGCTTCGACCTTACGTTTCGTTTGACGATCGTAAGGAAAAGAACGTAATGTAACGTAATATGACTCAAAACGAAAGCTCTAGTTCAATTATCTGAACATTTGCTTTGTCTGACAGCTAAACAGCTGTAAAAAAATGTCAACAAACAAAATATTTGCTCTTTAGAGTGATGAAATTATAGAAATGTCATTCAAAGCAACCTCAAAGCGGCCCACCGTAACGCAGACGAAGCCGAAGCTGAAGCGTGTTTGTGATTCAGCCATTATACTTTTAACTGATCTCTCTTTTTATACGATTCTGAGTGAGTTTTTTTCGCTTGTGGAATCCATTTATTATTATTTGTGAAATTTATAAAATAAAGCTTTTTCATTTAATAGAACTAAAAACACGTTGCTAAAAGCTGGTAAAAACCGATTTTCTACTCAAACATCTTTTCAAAACTTTAATATTATGGGTTCAATCTAATTGTATCCTTTAAGAAATATTGTTTTCAACATTCGATTAAATTTTAAGAAAAATCGAATTGACAGTTTTCTTACAAAAAATAAAAAAACATTACTAAAAGTTGGTCAAAATTGGTTTTCGACTCAAATATCTTTTCAAAATATGAGTATATTGGCTTCAAACTAATTTTATCTCATAGAAAATATTGTTTTCGACATTCAGGACAAAAATCTCGTTAACAAAAATTGATTTTGAAATCAAACTATTTCATTATATGCAAAATATTGTTGGTAATTTTTAAATGTTTGAGAATAATTCGATTGACAACTTTTTAAACAAGGCACGAAAACCTACAAACTTTTAAGCAAGACGAATTGACAGACAGGGTTGGAAAGTTATCAGCGTTGGTCGCATCCTAGCCTCTTTTTTATAATTAAATTGAATGTTGGCCACGCCTCAAATGGTCTATTCGCTTAATAAAATGTTTGGCTTACTCTTTCCAACATTTCGGCTGATATCTCACAATCAAATGCTTTATTATTGACTTCCAGAGCGTCAATTAACTTGACTTTTTTTAGATGCATTCGTAGCTTTTGCAATATTTTTTGCTGTTCTTTATTCACATATCTATTTAACTTGAAATCAAGTTCATTCCAGAATACAATTTTTTAATAAGAAAGGCAATGTTCTGCAAACTTTTCTAGACTCTAAAGTCTAATCGCACCAGCTGTATTTTAAAAAGCTTATCACTTAAACTATTCCACACTATTTTCCACGTACTGGATAAACAGAGGCACCATTCCAGCGAAGGCCCCGACTCGATAATTCATGGTCATCACTAAGACTAGGTGCGATATTTTTTTACGGCTCGCACTCTACGTAAGCGTGTTGATGGTTAAATGTCCAAAAATGTAAATTTGGTGCGAAATTTAGTCACAATTGCCCTAAAAGCCCCCTCAGTATGTCAATTAAACTGACCATAAAATGGATAAAGCAGATCTAATGTTTTTGTAATAAAATTTAATAATTTGTAAACGTCGCGTCGTTCGTTTGTTAAATGATTTATGATTATTTTATAGACCAAATTATTAAAGAAGTTTGACAGTAACATAAAACACAAAACGTGAGTGAGCTGTCAAAATCAATGTTGCCAAAAAGAGAATAGTAAACAAATTGACCATTACAAAATATTTGCTTGTAAAATTTAAAAAAAAATTTAGAATAATTTAATTCGGGTTTTCTTTGAAATAAAAAAAAACTTGCTCACTTCGATAATATTTACCATTCGAAGTTTTCAAAATGATATGAATATCAGTGAGGGTAAAAACCCCTTCCTCTTTTTTTCTCAATATTTATTTCCAAAACGTAGATTTCAAAGAACTTACATTCGCCATTAATTGATTATAAAATAAAATTTAATGAAACTAATAAGTAAAATTACACAAATTAAATCGTATTAAAGTTTTTTTACTGCACCAGAATTCATCCGTCATCGTCACCCTGTAGATGTTGAACTATGTATCAATTTCTACTTTATTTGATAAAGTGACAATCAAATTGAGTCAAAGAGAAAAGAATTTTCAATTATTTTCAGGTTCAAACAAAATGAGTAATTCCAATTAAAAAATTGATTGAATACTTAATTATTTGGTTCTTTTTTGATTATAATAAAGTTGTTGTTTATTTTGCATAATAAACATGTAATAAAATGTATACTTTTCCAATTAATAAAATAAAAAAAAGAAACAATAATTCTCGTTATAACATTCCCTTTATATTATTAAGCCTAATTATTACTGCGTGTTTTTTTTAAATAAATACAAATGTAACCGCTTGCATATTATGCTCAATGTATTGTTTATTTTATATATAAATTAATTTTTGGACATAAAGTAGTGGGTTCTTAAATGTAGTAGGATTATTTGAAGTTTTTTTGGTTTTAATTATAATCAAAAAGATTTATATTTGTATTCAATTGAATTTTTCCTGCATCGATCAAAATATTGAAACAGATATTTTTTTTAAAAAAATTGTATCTTCCAGAACTTTAAAAACAAATATTAAAACTCACTTCAATTCTTAGTCATTTATTGTTTAACTTTTGATACGTAAGATTCTTTATCAAGGTTTATGGTAGAACGCAAGGGTGCGTTACAAACTCATCAGGCCATTTTAACTTTTTGCTCTTTAATTGATCATTCGTCGATATGCCTTCAGCCAGTTAACATAGTTCGTGTTTAAATCAAATAATAAATTAAATTGATTATTTTATAAACAAAACTTAAATATATTTTTAAATAAATTGAGTCACGTTTTTAATTCAATTTAGTCGATACGGTTTGAAGAAGCTTTTTACGGTGGCCATAAGGAGGGAGGTTATAAGGATTAGACCATATTAGCCCACTTAAGGCGATTCCATACCTGGGATGCGCACTTAAGATGGCGGTGGACCAGAGCGTTGTATAGAGTGAGAATAATCCTGAAATTTTGACTGAAACTTGGCTAAACATTACATTCTTGGATACGGAACTCTTCAATTCGAATTATCAAGTGTACAGACGTGATAGACACTGCTTAAATGACATCAGCACTCTAGGAGGTGGACTTTTGCTTGATATGCACTTTGGTTGACGACTTTCATCAATCTGATGTAGAAATGATTTGCATAAAAGTTAAAACTGAGGCAGGACTACTACACATTATCGCCACATACATATACACCACCAACCTCTCCTAACAATGTTTATGAAAACTTAATTAAGTGCATGGACAAAATAAACGATCAAATTGAGCCACAAGACGAGTTACTAGTCTCAGGAGATTCCAATCTTCCAAACTTGATCTGGCCTAAACAGACGCATCTATCTATCTCCTATTGAAATTTCCTCTACAAACGAATTCTTGCCAATTGACGGTCTTTCCTTATGTGGACTAAGCCAATTTAATGGGATTGCCAACAACTTCAACAAAATATTGGACCTTATATTCTTCTCGGACACACTCAATGCTGATATTGCTATAAATTCAGCCAATACCCTACTTGTCGAATAAGACCAACACACCCAGCATTAGACCTATCTTTTAATTTAAATGTATGTAATGTTCCTAATTGCTCCACAGAAAATCTTGAATTTAACTTTAAAAAATGCAGACTTAATGAACTTTTCAACCTGTTATGTAATGTTAACTGGAATCATTTGTTTGAGAACTGTGACATTAATGCTATGTGTTCTAAATTCTACTGTGTTCTCTTTAACTATTTTTATGAGACCACATCATTAAGAAAACCAGGCAAACCTCCTTCTAAACCTCCTCCATGGTTTGACTCTTGCCTAAGAAACTTAAAAAAATAAAAGAAACAAGGCCTGGATTAAACATAATAATAAAACAAAAGCTGATAATGGCTTGGTAATATACAATGAGCTATGAAATATGTTTATTGACTATTCAGATATTCTTTATAATGACTTTATTTTAAATACTAAAACCGACATAAAGAACAACCCAAAAAACTTTTGGAGCAATGTTAATAGTAAGAGAAATACTGATGGGTATCCAAACTGCATGTCTTTCAACAACGAACTTAGCCATGATTTTGAAAAAATTTCAAACACAAGTTAAGTCATTACACAAGTAGCAAAGTCCTATCAAACGATTGAGTTATTGGCCCTCTCAAACAATTTTCCTCATTTGAATCCAATTGGTCTTTGGATCTCTGAAGATGAAATCGTTCGCATTGCAAAACTGTCCGTCATACCTGAGTTATTTGAGTCCATTATTTTTAAAGTCACACCGTTTAATTCTAAGTTTATTATTTGTAACAGTCAACATGGTTTTGTTGAAAATAAGTCAACAGTTACTAACCTCTTTCATTTCAGTTCTTTTTGTTTAGATTCGTTTAAAAAACGGAAACAATTTGACTGTGTTCACAGACTTTAGTAAGGCCTTTGATAATTGTGCCATAAAACATTAACTTCCAAACTTAAATCCCAAGGCTTTAACGATAAATTTGTTAGTTGGGTTTCGTCGTACATATATAATAGATCATACAGAGTAGTTTTTAGGAATGAGCAGTCATCATATTTTTATACCAACTCTGGCGTACCACAAGGTAGCCAATTAAGTCCTTTACTATTTATTTTGTACGTTAACGAATTACCTCCTATTATAAAACACTCATCGGGTAGTACGATGCGTAGCGTGATGGTTAGTGCGTTGGACTGCTTTCACCAACGCCCTAGCGAGAGAACTTCGTTCGAGTGACATAGCCCCACTAAACAACGGAAACCTGACAAATACCAACATTTACAACCGATGGACGAAACAATAAAACGAACGATGGAACGAACAATACCAAAGTACAAAAAACGGGACCAAATGGACGCCCACAGAAACGCGACTATTGACGCACTACGTAGGCACAAGAGTGGCTTACTGACAAGACACAAAAACTTGTACAGAAGACTTACAGACCCACACGACTTGGAGGTTAGGACACTCAAGTCGTCAATAAAAAATGTCAACCTGTTCATTAAGAAAAACTACCGGCTATCAATTAACAAGAATTGGGACCGCAAGATCCGGTCAGTTAATTCGAGTGACCCTGGTATGTTCCCCAAAATCAATAAGATATTCAGGAAAAAAAACGATAATGACCTTCCGTGTCTTAAACTCCAAAGAACTGAAAAGAACAGAGACGTACTCATGACAGCGCAAATAGATCCAGAGGAAGCCATCTTTGACGATGACTTTTACATAATTGAAGATCCGAAGGAGAAAGTGGAGCTTCTTTCCAGCAAGTGTACAAGGTGAATGTTAGCATTCGCCCCAACCACGAACTGGAAAACAGAGCCCTACTTAATCACTTTTACCTTCGAAATGATATGATACAATGGCGATCTGAGAACAGCGGTTTCATGCGGTTCAATGACGATTCCTTGGCAAATGCCATAATCGCCGAGCAAACGGGACCAAGTCCCTTCAGCTCATCTTCAATTCAATAAAAAATAAAAATCAGCAGGTGTCAATGGTATATATTCAACGTTGTACTAACCGATGGAAGCAATTGACATGTACACCACACTCTTCAACAATGCACTGGATAATGCATATTATCCAGTGCATTGGAAAACCGCTGTGGTTCAGCCTCTCCCGAAAGAAGGAAAGGACAACTCCAACCCATCAAATCTTCGGTCGATAAGTCTTCTTCCCAGCATCAGCAAAGTTTTTGAAAAGATCATAGGGCTCTGACTAAGTGGGCTGCGGACAACACAATAATTCCGGATAAACAGTTCGGGTTCAAGGCGGGTCATGACACAATTCATGCTGCGTCTAAACTCGTTTCTGATATCCAATGGATTTAATCAAAACAACAATGCACAGGTGCTATTCTGGTTCATTTGAAAAGAGCCTTTAACGCCGTATGGTTAGAGGGTCTTTACCTAAAACTGAGCACGCTTGGCATAAGCAAGCCATTGTTGTATATACTTTATGATATGCTTAGCGGTAGAAAGTTTGCTGGCAAAAGTTGCAATATAACTTCTACCACAACATTCTCAATTAAAAATGGTCTTCAACAGGGAGCGGTGAATTCGCCGATTCTCTTCAGCATTTACACCAGCGATCTGATAGGTAGTCTTACAAAGGCAATTGCGTACGCTGACGATTTAATTGCGTACAGAACGGCCCGAAAGGTTTAAGTTATTAGAATTCTCTTGCAGCGTGATTTCGATAAGATTCAGCGATATTGCGACGACTGGAAACTGAAAATAAATGTCCAGAAGTTGGAGACAAGATGGTCATCGTTGATCATCACGGGCAGCCATTAGCGAGCAAAAGTGTAGTGAAGTACTTTGGTATCTGGTTATATCAGTATTTATATTTCGACAGACATATAAATGCTGCTCTGACCAGGGCCAGAGGAGCCTTCGCTCTGACGAAACGGCTGTTTTTTAACAGGCTGCTTCATGGCCGTCATACGGCCAATGATCGTTTATGGTTGTCCTATGTGGTTCAACGTTGCCCCTTCCCAGATGGAGAAGTGTCGGGTGTTCGAGCGGCAGTGTTTACGACGCTGTACCGGCTTGTATCGAACAGCCGAATCTTCTTATGTGCATTTTTATTCCAACGAGGTCCTATTCAACGGGGCTCGAATCAACTGAATTGACAATTTCGTGATTAAACTCGGTTGAGGTCACATTGCAAGAGCTATGTCTTCGACCATCCGAACGACGAATATTTTGAAAGTGCACGCTTAAGCAGTTTCATTAAACCAGAGGCATTACTCTTTTAAGATAGATGCAGTCTGATACAGAATAGATTGTCAGTTCCATTAATCTACCACGTCAGACGACGAACCGTGGATAGGCGACTCCTGTACAATCAGGACGTCTGGCACAAGGCGGAGCAGAGCTCCTTCCGTTCAGTAGGGCTGTGTCCGAACGGGACCGAACTGATAGGGCGAAGCAGGAGAACCAGTTTTGGTGGCTATAATCGGCACTTGATAGTGGGTAGTCGGTATGGGGTCTTAAGCCTTGGCTGGCTTACATACTTGTTTTATAGTTTTAGGGTTTAGTTTTAAGTAGAATAGGTATAGTGGCACAAAAAGAAATAGAAAAAAAATACAAAACAAAAAATATGTCATCATTGATAAAGAGTACTGGTCCTATATGACAATCCTGAGGAACTCCTGACTTGTCAAGAAAGAACTTTAGAATATAACTTGACAAGATCTTTTTTGAAGATAAGAAGAAATCCATGTGATAAGCCGAGATGGAAATCGAATTCTTAAGCTTAAATATGATGATATCATGACAAAGTTATGATCAAAAAGATTAAGAAAAATCATTGCAAATACAGTCGAACTCTTGACCAAGTTCTAGGGCATTTGAAAAATTATGCAAAAATATAAGTAGATTAGTTATTGTCGAAGGTTTTTTTTTTTAATTTTAATCATGTTGTTTTTTACAATATATTATATTCTTGCAGTTAAAATTTAAACCTTCTTAAACAACTTGTTCGTAAAGTTTGGGAATATAGGACTGTTTAGAGATTGGTCTGTAGTTACTAATAGTTATTTAATTGTTTAGGACTTGAAGATAGGGAGATGCCACTATCGACTTACATTTTTTTAAGATAACTTGAAGAATTTGATTTGATCCAGAGAAATAATCCTCTTTAAGTAATGCAAGATTTTGTTTAACACCATTTGAATTTTGTTAAAAGAAATCTGAGGACCTGAACAAAATTAAACAGAATAATGAAGTTAGGTATTGTAGTTTTTAAAATCATCTAGATTTTTTTTTAAACGAAAAAGAAACACTTATTCAATAATTCATGTATCCTCAAAATCATAATATCAGTTTTTTTTCGAATTGTAAACTGTTCTATTTCTAAAATCTAGAGTGATAGATTGATTTTGAAGTCAGAATCGAGCTAAAGCCATCAAAAACCTTAGAAAAAGTATAATTTGATTATCAGCTACATAATACTCGTATCGTTGACTAGTGCTGTTGCTTGAATGTATCTTTAAAGATTAAGTCAGAATAAGTTTTAAAACTCAAACAGTCTAAGCTTTATTCAAAGTAATTTTTCTTTAATTCTTTAATTTTTTTTTAAAAAAGTAACTTTTTAGGGTTTGTGCTGACTTTACTTAGGTACATTTTTTTAAAACATTTTTCACTAAAATTAAAAAAAATTTGTTAAAACTTAATTATTAACAAAAAACTTACTTATAAAAATACAAATTTCATCTTATTTGAATTTTTTATTCCTTCTTTCCTATTCTTCTATTATATTTGTTTTTGTGAAATTGTGTTTAATCATTCTAGAAACCCCCCAAACTCAATCTTGAAATTGATTTATTTAAAAAAATTAATAACCCACAATACATAATTATCAAACACATATGTAAATATTTCACGGAAGAATAAGATCAGGAGCGTGACTTTATAATATTTAACGAATGCACAGAGAATTTTTAAGAAAATAATATGATAAAGTATGTTTTAAGGCACTTTTGCAAAAGTTGTAAATTTGTTTGAACAAAAATTAAATATCTCTGCATCCCCTCCCATACAAATTGTATACATACACAGTATAGACACTACACATGAATATAACCAACAGAAAAAGAACACCTAGCTCCGGCAATGACTTTATAATCATTTAACCTAAATCTTGATTAAAATTATTTGCTCATTCATAACATGCCCATAAAAAAAATAACGCATTAAATTCATAGATACCAAGCAAGACCAGAGAAAAAGCCTTTAGCTAACAACCCTCAAGGTACTTTACATTTTTAAATTAGATAAATATAATAAGAAGCTTATAAAAGCTGAAATAACAACATGGATGGATATTTCGAGTTCCTTGATGAAATACAACAAAAACCTTAGGTAGCTCCAAAGCAAAGAGATATACATACATTTATCTAGATACAAAGTTATAAATAAAATTTCAAAAATTTCATGAAAAGTCAAATACATTTCTCAGGATATTTTTTGATTGTACTCGTATATGTGCAGGAAACAAATAGAAGGCTGGAACTGCTACACAATAACTTAAACAAACGCAAACGCACTTATTCAATTTATATCCACTTTTGTAGCCGCAAAACAAGTCCTTGTTACCTAAACATAAGGTCACGACCGACAACACAAACAGCAACGACGACGAAGACGTTATTATTTATTTTAAATTCAATAAATCAGTTTTTATGTTTCGTATCGAGAGGACAAGACAAGGCACGCCTTAAAGAAGATTTATAAATTCGAAATATTCCTCAGGTCAAATTAAAAAAAAAATCAAAAAAGAAAACGGAAGACAACAAACTGATGTTTTCTCCCAATCCTGGTCGAGTCCTTTCACAACGCAAAGCAACGCAAACAATAATTTAAGGAAAAAGCTGTAGAAACGTGACGTTTTACAAACAACCTAAAGTAGAAAAAGATTATTGTAAATCGCTCTGTTTTGGGGCGAGTGAAGAATTCCTCAGAAATTTATTTATATACGATCTTTTGATTAATTGAAGGTTTAACATGAATACAAAAAAAAACTTTAACAAATATATGTAATATACGAATGTACGAGTATCTTTTCCGGCTTTGATATCTCTCTAACACCCATCGGGATTACACAATTTGAGTTACGTAAGTAACTTGCGTGAGATGTCTTTTTAAACGATGCAATTTCACATTGGGATTTAGCGAAGGAAATCAGCAGGATGGGAAGGGGCGTATGTGATGACTGACACCATGGGGGTCTTACGAAATTGCAGAGTTATCGCGCTTCCTTTTCCGTTTTTTTTTGTTGTATTTGTCCTTGTTGCTTGATACGAGTGAGAATGTTTTATATTTTCAAATTCATTCGTTCTCTGTGTGTAATTCGATAAAAGCTGAATGGAGTAGGAAGAGATAAGTTTGAGATGACTTCCGTATTACTTTAGCACTGTTAATTAAGATTCTTTTAAAAGGATGATCCTGTTGAGTAACTTACATTTTATTAAATTTTACCAATTTATTTCTTTAGTTGTAAGTTTGGAGAAACTTAGAAACTTGAAGAACGTAAAAATGTCAAATAAATAAAAAAGTATACACTGCAAATTTTTTAAAGAAAATAACAAAGCAAATAATACAAAAAATAATAATAAATTATATTGAATAACTCTTTCAACACGACTTATTTTCCAATTTAAGGCATTTTGTTATTTTTGTTTTTTATTAAAAATTGACAGTCAATCAGTAAAGAAAAAAAGAAGCTGGGATGCGACCCACACTGATAACATCCCATCCCCTCTGTCGATTTGTCTTGCTTAAAAGTTTGTCTATATGTACCCGTATCAATTTTTACCAAATTTGCGTACTATTTGTTGCAGATTTTACTTTTTATGAAAAAACGGACTGTTGGATTTTTATATAAAGATTACTGAATATAGAAAACAATATTTTCTGTGAAATAAAAAAAGTTTGAAGACAATATTTTTAATTTTTGAAAAGCTATTTGAGTCGTAAGTAAATTTTTACCAACTTTTATACATTTTTTTTTAGGTTTTTATTTTTTTGTAAAAAAAACTGTCTATTCGATTTTTCTCAAAATTTGTCCTAATGTTGAAAACAATATTTCTTAAGTTTTTAAAAGATATTTGAGTCGAAAATCATTTTTTACCGACCTTTGTTAATGTTTTTTTTTCGGTTTTTAATTTTTTGTAAAAAACTGTCAATTCTATTTTTTTCAAACTTTTACTGAATGGTGACAACAATATTTTTTGAAAGATTAAAGTAAATTAAAGCCAATATCTCAAAGTTTTGAAAAGATATTTAAGTCGAAAATCAATTTTTACCAACTTTTATACATTTTTTTTAGGTTTTTATTTTTTGTTAAAAAACTGTCAATTCGATTTTTCTCAACATTTTTCAAAATGTTGAAAACGGTATTTCTTATAAGATAAAATAAGCTTAAAGCCTAAAATTTCAAGTTTTTGAAAAGATATTTGAATCGATATTCAATTTTTACCTACTTTTTGTAATGTTTTTTTTAGAGTTTTATTTTTTATAAAAAAAACTGTCAATTAGATTTTTCTCAAAATTTTATCAGATATCAAAAACATTATTCTTCGTTGCACAAAATTTTTTAAGAGATAAAATCATATTTCAGTCTTAAAAGTTTGGAGCTGACAAATTTTTTTTTCAGTTTTATTGATTTATAAAAAAAAAGTTATATTGATTTTTTTCAAAAAATATACCTGTTTGGTATTACGTTACAATATAGTATATAAAATTTAATTCAAGTCTCTAGCGCTTTTGGTTCGTAAGATATTTAGGGTTAACCAAAATTTTAACATTTTTTTCAAACTAGCTATGGTAAAAAACCACAAACGCAATTTTCTTGAGAGCCCTTTCTGCATCTTTCTGCCTTATTATCTGTATAACAAAATTTATTTGAAGTTGATATCTCTTCTGGTTCTTGAGCTATGGAGGACGAAAAAACGTCGCGAACGTACAGACGTACGGACGTACAAACGTACGTACACACGCACGCACAGACATCTTTCTAAAAATCTTTTATTTCGACTCTAGGAACCTTGAAATGTCGAAAAATGTCAAAATTTTCAATTTGACAAATCGGACCCATTACAATAGCGTCATATGGGAAGTTAATAACGATTATAGTCCACCACTTACTTTTAATCTCAAAATAGGCGCGTTCAAGGTTCATTTTGACACGGAGTTTACACGGGCAAAATGTACGTCCAGGACGGTCATTTAATACTATTAGGTGATCAATTCAAACATTTTACTCGTTGACTTTGTGCCTTCTAACAGAGCATCATTGCGTTGACTCTCTATTTGATATTTATTATAAAATTAATTTGTTTGCATTAATAGGTCCGAATGTAAGTCCAAATTGTTATAAATAGAAAGGGACTTACTTGAAGTGGAAACCTGGGGCCTAATTAATCGAACACTTTTCACTTTGCAACTTTTCAAACAAATAATATAACGAAAAATTAAGTGCAAAGTGTTTTACAAAATTTATTTGAAAAGTAAAGAGGCTTTTCACTTTTAAATTTTTCAGACAATTTTGAGAAATTGCCAAAAAAACGAGATCCGCAGAAGTCCGGTTTTTATATTTGAAAGTGGATGCAATTGAATATTTGCCAGAATAATTTATCAAAAAATTCCAAAAAACTATATCGAAATTCAGACCAGGGGTGAAATCGTGTAAGCTGATTTTATTTTGGTTAGATGACTATCAAAATCAAGAAAATACGTTTGTGTTATGTGATAGTCGATTTCAAAGTTTTAACCAAACAATTTGACATTAGTTTTACAGATAATGCGTTATGGTCATGTTTTTGTACAAAAAATATAGTTTTGTTTTAATCAAATAAGAAAAAAAAATCTATTTCACTAGAGTTTTCAGTTTTTCATTGTTGAACACGAATCAAACTATCTCACTTGCACTTCATAAGAAACATCGAAACACCATTTGCATTTTAGAAAGTTCTGTCAAATCATTAATCATTTTTAAATCTTCTTGCGCTGTGGAAACACCAAAAAGATTTATTTAATCTAAACTGAGATAAACCTTTGGTAGAAACATACCAAAACTTAATTATCTTTTCTATTGTTTTCTCTTTCAAAATAAGATCAACAGATTAATTTTTTTCCCAAAGGAAAACACAAGATTCCAAATGCGCAATTACTCAACGAACACAGCCATCGAGATATAAATGCAATATCAATCGTACCAACGTTTGAGAACGAAATCACATAACATCTATTCGAGACTCGTATAAATGTCAAAACCCCATCAGTAGTGAGATTCTACTTAAACTTTTATCGGTAGTATTCGTACTACGGATATTGTTTTTGTTATTAGTGTAAAATCTTACCATAATATTGATAGATTTTCCAATGAAACACGGGCATTGTTTCACCAATTTAAAATTAAATCTAAGATTGTCTTTATTTGTTTCAAAAATGCATTTAAAAAAAACATCTCAAATCAAATGGGGTGGCGCAACAGTCCGTTCTGAACCAGGGCCTAGTGACTTACAACTCTCAACTATTCCTGTGTGCGAGTACTGTTGTCAGGAATGGAAGGGACCTACAATTTTAGGCCGAATCCGAACGGCTGGTTTGAGAAAGCACTTTTTCATGACAAAAATTACTCTTGAAGGATTTTTCAATTCCTCGCAAGAGGCAGTACCCGCGAAAATTAATATTTTTTTAAATTAAGGTGGCACAGGCAGGGATTGAACCCAAGACCCCTTGCATGACAGTCCACCGCACTAACCATCATGCCACGGGTACTACAAAGAAAAAAAAACATCTAATTAATGTAAATATTGCAAAATGAGCAGAACAGACAAAAATAATAAACAGTAAGCAGACTTGGAGGTTTTGAAAAACAAAAAAAAAATTAAATCCTCCCTGAGAAAAAAGTTGCCATGCTATTGACTAATTTTGAATATAGCATGCACAAAACTTGTTGCAAAGGATTGGAACATATTTCTTTGGTTATTCAATTGTAGTTTTTTTTTCAATTTTAGGGAACACAAATTCGATGGTATTTTTCGTGATCGAAAATTCACTTTTATCCAAATATAATTTCCGATGTCGAAGTTAACTCTTAGTCACTATTATTAACTTCTTCCTTTTTTAAAATATTCTTCAAAACGATTAATTATTTTACAACATGTTTTCAAAAGAAAAATATTTTTTTTTGCTTTAAACTGTCAAATTCCATCAAATACGATACTGGTGGTTTTAAAAGCCTCTAAAAAATCAGTCATTTTTAAAATTGAAAAGAATCAATACGAATCAAACCATGAAAATCAAAACTCCTGTTCTTTGGTTAAATCATCAACATAAAAAAAAACATTGTCTTCTTAACTATTACTTACTTCTCAAAACATTTCATATATTTTTTTATTAGTTTTCAACAACTTTTCTAAACAAACTTTTATTTCGAAATATACATTTTTCTTTACATATTACTGAAATTAATGTAACAAATTTGTAAAGTATATTGTTTGGTGAAACAAAAAGAACAAATACCTTGCAAAATATCATAATGTTCACTTTTCAGAAAAGACTTTGCCTTTACAAATTTGAAGTTGTTGATACGTAATTTGCAAGGTCAAAGTTGCAAAGTTACAAAAATGTTTTTGAATAATGTTGTCCGAAAATTCATATTGGAAAACATCTTTTTTCTTGGGTGTTTTAATTTTCTGATTTCTGACAATTTTTACCCATGTTTTCAGGTATGTTTTTCCGCAAAACTAATAACAATAAACTTTAAAACATTTTTGTTGATAGCCATTTTTTAAACGTATATGCTACAGATCAAATCAATAGCTACTGACAAATAGCTTATTGTTTTCATTTTGTAGCAATTTTCTATTATAAATTTATTTTTGAAAAATTATGTTCATTAATGTATGTAGTGTTGAGTTGAAGTAGATTTCAAAATTGAAGTTTTTGTGTAAATTGAATTTAAAGTAAGTAAGAACTATGGCTTAGTAACTTAAATACGTGCTATAAAAGAAATTCCGGATGCGATGGTTGAAAAAAATTTCTTTAATAATATTGTCATTTATAACTATCTTTCATCGTTAAACCCTACCGTCAACCTGATGTCACTGCAAACAATTTTTCGAAAAACTTAAACTCAATTCGTCAAGCAAATTTTTAATTTTATTTTAAGATCTTTTGTCGCTCTGATTTCACTTTAAATTTGATTAAGATTTGTTTTCAACTTTTTAATTCCAACTTCAGTTTACGCTCATAATATGTTGTTGTTTGCTTAATGGCAACAATACAATTATTGGCTACTTACCTTTTTTCCAAGCCATCAACATTATTTTTTCATACTTGAAACTATCAAATAATGCTGGGTCAAACCCAAGTAAAGTTTAACGAAAAAGGTACCTTCACATGCCCATTTGTAGCGTAAAAAGAAAAAAGTTCAAAAAATTGCTTTTATAAAAGTTCTTTAAAAAGGTGCCTAATAAAGGGTGATTTATATGAAAATCTTTTTTTTGTAAAAAACACATACAGTTCA
This sequence comes from Eupeodes corollae, assembly GCF_945859685.1. Lineage (NCBI taxonomy): Eukaryota > Metazoa > Arthropoda > Insecta > Diptera > Syrphidae > Eupeodes > Eupeodes corollae. The sequence continues at coordinate 60,199,588 of NC_079148.1, read as the reverse complement.
GTTAAATGCATGAAATCTTTATTTGAATCGAAAGTACTTATTTTTAATGTGCCGCTTCAGTCCTGTGTAAACTAGGGCCTCATCTAAAAAACTTCTCCATCTAGCTCGGTCCCTAGGTAGATGACTCCAGTTTCGCGCTCCAAGTTAGGTGAGGTTACGTGTGCGAGCCACCTGATCCGCGGTCTTCCTCTACTGGACTGTCCTGTGGGTGTGGATTTGAAGACTTTCCGGCTCGGAGCATTGATTTCCATCCGCTCTATGTGACCTAGCAATCTTAGTCGTTGGACTTTTACATTTTTGGCTAAGTCTACGTCGCTGTACAGCCCGTACAGCTCGTCGTTCTATCTTCTCCTCCACTCCCCTTCGATGCATACAAGACTGTAGATCACACGAAAAACTTTTCTCTCGAACCGACCCAAGGTGCTTTCATCTGCTTTTTTCATAGTCCATGCTACTGCACCGTATAGCAGGACGGAAATGATAAGGACCTTATAAAGCAACACTTTGGTCCCTCGAGAGAGTCCTATATACCACTCAATTGCTTTGTTTTGCTCTCATTACCGTTAAACCCATTTTTGCCGCCTCTGCCTCAATACTCACAAAAGCCCCATTGACATCACGCTGAGTTCTTCCGATTATGTCAATATCATCAGCATATGCCAGTAATTGGACAGACTTTTGAAAGATAGTGCCTCTAGTGTTGATGTTTCAAGTACGATGTTAAGAAAATCGCATGACAGCGCATCACCTTGTCTAAAGCCTTTTTTGACATCGAAAGGTTCTGTTAAACTGTTTCCAGCATTTATGGAGCAGCGTGAATTCTCCATGGTCATCCTGCACAAACGGACGAGTTTGGCAGGGATGCCAAAACTTGATATGGCTCTATACAGCTCATCCTCGTAGATGCTGTCATATGCGTCATATGTGGGTGTCGATTTGGTGTTCTTGGGTTTTTTGCAAGATCTGCCGTAATGTGAATATTTGATCGACTGTAGACTTTCCTGGTCTAAAAAACACTCATAGGGACCTATCAGGTTGTTGACGATTGGTTTTAGACGTTCACATATTACGGCAGAGAAGATTTTATAGGCGATGTTAAGTAGACTGATTCCTCTATAGTCTTTATCGATAGTACGGTTCATATAATATATTGACTTTGATTGCGCCTCAAATGGTACATCCGCTTAATCCAATTTTGGCGTACTCTTTCCAACATTTCGGCCGATATCTCACGAATAAATGCCTCAATGTTGTCGTCCAATGCGTCAATTGAAGCGGCCTTTGAGCTTTAACATAGCCTCACAAAAAATAGTCTAGAGGCTTTAAATTGCACGGTCTAGGCTGCCAGTTGACCGGTCCCGAACGTGAAATAAAATGTTCACCGAACTCGCCTTTCAATAACTCCATTGTTGCGCGTTCTATGTGGCATGTGGCACTATCTTGTTGAAACCACATGTCAATCAAGCCAAGCTCTTGTATTTTTCGGCAACAAAAATGTTGGATATCATCTCACGATAACGCTTACTATTCATATTTACGTTACGATTCGCATCATCTTTCAAGAAGTAAGGTCCAATGATGCCACCAGCCCATAAACCGCAACAAACTGTGATTTTTTCTGGATGCATTGGTAGCTTTTGCAATGCTTCTGGCTGATATTCACTCCAAAATCGACAATTCTGCTTATTTACTTAGCCATTGAGACAACTTTCCAAGAGCTCATTCACCTTAAATTTTACGTTGCAGTAGGTCGTTCGGCTTCAATTCTTGCACCAGATATATTTTGAAAGTCAGCACACCTAAATCCTTTCCCAAAATTTTCCACGTTATTGAGTAACAGAGGCCCAATTGCTGCGAACGGCGGCGACAAATCGATAATTGATGGTCATAAGTAACACTGGCCGATACAGCTGCGGTATTTTCTTAAGTTCGCACTTCTTAAGCGTGAAAAATGTAAATTTGTTGCGAAATTTAGTCACAATAGCCTGAATAGCCGCTTCAGTGGGTCGATTAAACTGACCATACAATTAAAAAAGGACACGATGGACTTTTTTAACAGAGCACGCATTTGCAAGCGTAGTTCGTTTGTAAAACGATTCATGGTTAAATTATAGATTAAACTGAAGATGTTTGACAGTGAAAAAAAATTGCCAAAAAAATAGCTAAAAATCACCCTTTACAATTACAAAAAAAAACAAACAAAACCATCAAACAGGGTTCCATTTCAAAATGCAACAAAATTAAAAAGATTGAAAGAGTGACTATTCACAAATTTAAATCACTTTTTTGGCTGATTTTGCAGTAGCATTCTTTAACTACAATTTTTCAAGACTTTGTTGATGGTTTCGAGTTGAAGTTCATGGATTATTTCTATGATATTGTTTTTAATTGCTTGATTGTTGGCATACCATCAGTCTCTTACCAAAGCTTAAAATTATAGCAACGAAGCTGCCAATTGGCATTGCCGAAGTCAGAACTCGTCCAAGTCCATGACTTTACTTTCAGTTTAAAAAATCAGTCAACATGGCACTGTTTTAATTTTCAAATAAAAATGGTACAATATTGTCACCAGTCCACAATCTTCACCAAATTATAAATCTAGGGTGCTTTGCCTTACAACTTCAGATACATTAATTTTATTTGCAACTTAGATAGAAATGCGGTTTATCTTTAAAGCTGATTGTTCGCCTAAAAGTTAGTTGTAAGGACCAAGTTATTGGTCCTCGTTAGCGAATAATTCGAGTTCTTTTTGTGCACCGTAATATGTTGAAATTAAGGGCAAGTTGATGTACTTGAATTGAGTCCTTTCTACTGAAAAAATATCCACGTGTTGTTCACAAGTATACCAGTTTCACGACCTTTTTTTAATAACTTCCAAAAAACATGGGTAGAAGCTTCGACGCGATAAAACACAACATTTACTTTGGAAATCAGTTTTAAATATTACCCAACACTATTAAAGCTTAAAGCAAATCATTTTGTAACGCAAAAACTACTGTAAGTGCCAAAATAATATTTTATTTAAAAATAGACCAGAGGGATCAAGTGGCAAGTAGGAGTTAATTATTTCATTCATTTTGTTCACTTTGATATATTAAAGTGTCCTATTACACAGTTTTAAATTCAGTAAATGTTTTTATGTAAAGCATTCATTACTTTTACCAGGACATCCCTAAATGGTGTGTACCATATTTTGCGTAGCTAATTTTATAATAATTAAGCTTTTAATTATTATATAAGTTTTTATTTGCAATTTGACTTTATACACATAGAAATAAAAAAATAATGATATTTTTCTACGGCAAAATTTTTCCTCAAAATCTCTAAAACTTGCTAAAAGAAATAAAAACAAAAATCCTTTTCAGTTGATTCATTTTATAAAATCAACCTACATACATAAGTATGTTTGTGTGTAATTTTTTTTAAAAAGACAAAACGTAGATTCATCAGCTTTCATGTCTTTCTTAATCAACGCTATTTAACTTTCATTCAACACTCGTCCTTTTGGAAATTAACCAGGGAAAAGACATCATTCCATACCCCAAAGCATCAAACAGACAAAAAAAACCCTTAAAAAGGGGAGTTCTTGCTTATTCCTCCCTTGGGTACAGTAATATAATATACTTTTTGGGTTTGTTCTTCTTAAATTTTTGATATTATTTTTTCTTGTTCATTTCAATTTTTGTGAACATCTTACATTTATTAAACTTTTTACTCATTAGCACAAACAGAAGATGAGAAGATACAACCTAGAAAGAAAGGTGTCTGTATAATGTATTTATAGTAAATATATAGACTAAGGTACTTCTGGAACTGATGCGTAATATTTATACCCTTTTCTTTACATTTAAACTTTTTAACCTATTTACATAATTTTAATTTAGTTTTATTATGTTTATGTTTGTATGTACGATTGTACGTCTTGGTTGAATTGCCTGAAAGGCATTTAACACCTACCCGCACAGTTTTATTCAAGGTACATAAATATATAACTACCTTGTGTTGAGTTGATAGCTTTGGTTAGGCAAAAGTTTTTTAAAACTATTGTTTACTCAAGAATTAAATTGGGTTTGGAGTAGCAACAAAAGATCAACAATCAACAATCAAGTTTGTTTATTTCAATTTAAGAAACATTGAGTTTGTTGTTATTGGTCCACTTGTGTTTAGTTAAAAGAAAGAATTATTTTGTTTCACTTTTTTGGAAGTCTGTTGGAACTAAACTTTTGTCTGTTATAAAATTTAGAAGGACAAATAAAAAGCTAATAAAGTGTTGGAGGAACCAGTATAAATGTAGCATTTCCTAATGTCCTGAATTTATTGTATGCCTAGAGTGTTTTTCGCTTCGTTGCACCAACCATTCTATCTTATTTGTAGGACTTTTTTTTTGTAAGTTTAATGATCTTTGACTGGAGTAGGTAAAGTTTGTTCAAAAGGTTAATTTTCGCTAGTATATAATTAGGATACAAAATAAAACCTATTCCGCAATCCTGTCGGTGTGTCTTAACTATAGTGAGGTGATGTTGCCCAAAATGTCAATTAAGATTTCAAGGAAAAGTCAATTCTCTACGTAAGTAATAGGTACTTAGAGGCTCAAGGATTTCAGATATTAGGATATGTATGTATGTGTATTTGTCTTAGTATCATTTTGCACTTCATTTTCATTAAGTATTTAAGTCATCGTGTGAACTTTACCTTTCAAACAAAAAAAATGTTAAGAAATGTTTCGGTTTTCGATAAGAAAGGAAATTATAATTTTGTAAGATAAACAATACGATTGGGGGTGTTGATGATTTCAAATTAAACTGAACTCAGACAAATTTTATTCTAGATTTGCATTTCAGGATTCAGATTATTGCACCAATTCTTGAGGCAATTTTTACCAGAAGCCTACATCTGGTCCATATTCCCTCGGCATGGAGAGAAGTTAAAGTTTTATTAATAACCAAAGCAGATGCTCGCAAGTCAATCCTAAAGATCTACGACCCATAATTCTATCATCATTTCTTCTTAATACCTTGGAAAGATTGATTGATATCCATTTAAGGGCAAGTATCGATACAAGACTTCTGTCTTCGTCTCAACATGCCTACTGTAAAGGTAAATCGGTGGAAACAGCGTTACACACTTTAGTACTCACCATCGAATATTCACTCCATCATAAAGAGTTCACTATGGTTGCTTTCCTTGACATCGAAGGTGCTTTTAAGAACGTGGACACATCTGCAATCACACCATCTGCACTTACATTTCTAAAGGTAGAGAGTTCGCTTGGGGAGTTGATTTATCTATTCCTGACTAGCAAAATAATTAACTCAAAACTGGTAATAGAAGATTCGTTCGTAGAGGGGCACTGCAAAGTTGTGTTCTATTCCTTCTCCTTGGGAAGCTAGTGTGGAATGAAATGAAATCCTTACTAGTCTGGATGCGGAGGGTTTCAAAGTGATTGCCTATGCGGACGACGTTAAAATAGTGGTTTCTGGAAAGCATCTTAACACCTTGAAAAAACCCTTACAAAATTCCTTAGACAGACAAATGCTTTTGGGTGATCGGTTAGGACTGGGTGTTAATCCAAAAAAAAACCGAATTTGTCCTATTTTCGAGGAAATACAAAATTCGAATGGTTAACCCTCCCTATATTAAAAGAATCCAATTAAAGTTCTCAGACGAGGCTAAGAACGTGGGTCTTCTTTCAGACAAATAACTAAATTGGAAACGCAATGTACACGAAAGAATCCTAAAAACTACTGTAGCTCTCTTCTAACAAAAAAGCTATTGGCAATAAATCGGGCTTACAACCCAAAAACACGTATTGGCTATATGTATCGGTATTCAGACCGATTTTAATGTATGGTGTGGCGGTATGGTGCACTGCTTAAGAGAAACTTCCAGATTTCTACACCTTGCAGACCTTTCTGGGAGAATAGGGCATACCTGGAAGACGAGTGAGTCTACTTTTATACAGATGCTACTAACAATTCTCTGGATTCTTTCTCTACAAACTCTATAATAGTCCATAACTTGCGATCATCTCTTATAGAGATGACACAACAGTTTAATATTCACCTTTACTGGGTGCCGGGCCATAGAGACATTCAAGAAAATTGTAAGGCAGATGAACTTGGCAGAAATGGTACAGTACAAGAATGGCACCGCGTTTGGCAAATGGTGGCATACCAATCACTACATGTAAACTATTGCTAAAACCAGGTGGAATAACATCACCTTTTTTCAGGTTATAAAAACATCTGTCCTACACTAGATTTAAAGCGATCAAGGAAACTGTTTTTCAACGTCTCTGTACATGCCCTGCCTAGGTTAAAAACGCAAGTTTTACCTAGGAGAATTTTCCTATACCAATAAAAATGATCTAAATCATATTTACATAATCAGTCTCTCACGTTTCGTAAGAGACTCAAACTAGTTTCATTGAGCTTAGAAGAAAGTCGCAATATTTATGTTGCATCACAATGGGCCATTAAAATAGCCTAAGTGTGCACTATTCCATCACGCACTGCCACTAACCTAACCTAACATTCATTTCAGGAATATAATATGTAGGTGTGAATGAATGAACCCAATATTCACTCACAACAATTGAGAAAAATTGACTTTCATTTCAATTAAATACGAAAAAAGTACGTATACGCCCTAGTACACCACTTTTATATTATTTAAACGTCAAAGCTAATAAGTATAGTCTGTTTTGACTTAATTTAGGAAGCTAACTCAACCACCGTGTTGTGTTAGTTAAAATAAAAGTAGGTATGTTCGTGCGGTCTTCATTGCTGTTACCACAATATTCCTCTCATGAGTGACATCGTTTGAAAAACAGAATGAGCTAATGTGGCTTTTTTCGGAAAAAAAGGTTAACTGCTTTGAAATTCTTTGGAAAGACCACATAGACAACATTTTTTTTTTTTAATTGAAAACCTCATTATGAAATACACAGTTATTAGGTTGGTGTCATAAATTAATTTTTGGCATAATACATAAGTTTGGATTCTGGGAACTCTTTTTTAATACGTTTTATCTCGAAAAATATATTGTATTTCTTTTGTAAAAATATTTATAGCTGTTTTCTAAAAATAAATGTATCATTAAAGAAAAGTTTACAACCTCGTGTAAGTTATGTTTCTATTTTCATTTGTTTAACAATTAGCATCCTTTTAACAATTGTTTATTTTTTAATTAAAATAGTTGAAATTTGAATTTCAACTATATTTTACATTCAACAATATTTAAGCCAACAACTTATAAGCGCTGACTATATACATAGCTACTCAAATAATGTCACTTATCATATTTCTGACAGTGCTACATTGAGGAACATGAATTGCTCCTAATATTTCGTTTAAATGTTATTGCAATAATTGTTAATGAAATTTAATTTAATAATAATTTACTTTGTTGTTAACTGTGTACCTTAAGCAAAATAATAAAAAAAAAATAATAAGGTTTAGAAGACTTATGATGAAATCAATAAACATCAGGATCAGCTTATTAACTAAAGTATTTTGGTGTTATGTTTCGGTCGTTCAGCTTGGATTTACTCTATTTACATTTTGAACAAGTCTAAGTGCTTGATTTAAATCAACAGATTTTCAAGTTTAAGTTAAGTCTATACATTTTATTGACCCCGATAACGTGATTCATACGAAACATACGGAGCACTTATCTCTTCGAAGGCAAAGTGCAATCATAAGCTCTCCGGAAAGATTGCTGGATGGTAAATCAATAGACAATAACGAGCCATCGCAATACCAGGAATTGAATTAAGTGATAACAGCAGAAAGTTATAATAAAACAGAATTTATTAATATGGAACACAGGGTTCAATCATCCTTTGTCTTAATCTCAATGTTTTAGTTTTGTTTTCTTATTCTCTTTAAATAAGAATATGTTTATATTCAAGACTTTTGTAAGGCTTTTACTAACTTATAAATTATACAAATAAATTTGTTTAAAACTACTCAATGTTGGTGTAAAATATAATTTTTTTCTTAGTTTAATTGAATCACATTAAACCTTAAAATAAAAAACATCTCAGTCCAAAAGTAAGAATCTGAAATGAGACGCAAATAAATATTGAAAAATATGCCCCGACGTTTGAACGTTATGAAAAAAAAACGATTTTTAGGTTTCAACATTTTTGTCTTAATCTAATTTCCTTAAGGAGTATTTTTTTCAGTTGATGAGCTTAAGCGATTTTTTGCGATGGATATGTTTAAGTATTTTTTGATTGAGCAGAGACGTACATCAAGAAGTGGTAAGAATTATCTTATGCCAAGAGCTTAAGAAGCACAAGAAAAATTTCTACGGAAAATTAGAATTAGCAACAGTAATTCCTTATTAATGTATTTTACTTATTAAGCTCAAAAAAAGCCCTTAGGTGTTTAAAAAATAAATTTGTATTTAATCCAAAGAACTTACCCTGAATTTCAATGTTTGGTGCAGAAAGTTTTTTTAAAAGATCAGAAAGGTTTGTTTTTAAAACTATATAATATTTTTTTAATAAATGAATATATTAAATAATAATAACGTGAATGTAGAAATATAGAAAGATCCAATTTTCGATGTGTGTTGAGCTTAAATTAGACTGAAATTGGCCGATGGCATTCTCTACAATTTATCGTAAACGACAAATCAAAAGCTTACTGCTGGTCCTTGAAACAACTTTTACCCATAGTCAGTATTAGAAATTATTAATTATGCTTAAATTAAGCCATAACAATAGCCTTCAAGGTGTATATGTTACTAGCAAATATCTTTTTTAATGAAAATGTCGCTAACGATAAAATAGCACGTATGGCTTGATGTTGTCTTTTCTTATCGTAATGTTCTGAGACTTAAGAAATAATAACATCCAACATTCAGAACTGCTTCAAAATTCAATTAGTGTCATTATTTGCACAAATTTCTCGACGCTGTAACCATGATAAATATTTTGACACAAAGTAAAAAAAACAATAATGGCCGCCACGAGCTGTCAAAATCAATCAGTTATAGCTCACTTCAAAAGGTTATTTTCTCGGTAACCGACTGTAATTGTTTTATTTGCTTTAAATCAAACTTTTACAATTGTAAAAGAGCAACAATTTAAATTTTAATTACTTTACGTTAGTTTTTAGTTACGGTAGTTTTTAGTTAAGAATAAATAATTTAAGATACATTTTTAAATAAGTGCAAATAATAATTGTATAAATTACATGAATATATTTTGTATCTTATTAATCTTTTTTCTTTTCTTTCAGAATTGTTAAATATAAATAATAATAGTTTATAAGAAAAACGCAACAAGGAAAAATCAAGTCACACAAAAAACAGTAACGGAGTATCTACCCATCATCAGGTAACTAATCTACCCCAATATAATTACATAACTATCCTAAAGTCTTAAGACTCAGGCCAGCGTTGAATTTGGTAGATTTTTAAAGCTTGCCAATGACTTATTTAGTTCAACAAAACTTCAGTTATTTAATTTCCCTAAGACTGATTAAGTATTTTATCAACCTGAAACTCATATTATTGAGATTCTTTAAAAAAAAGTTTTAAATAGTCTTAAATTTTAGGTTTTTGCGAATTTTGATATATTATTATACCTATTCAAAGACTTGCCCACTTTATGTTTCTAAGATTTTAAATATTTACTTTTTTTTAAACGAAATTTCTCACTTTAGCTGTTTTACTCGATTTCTTAAGAATTTTCCAAAAGAAATTTAAAGCTAATTTGATTGCTAGGTGAGAATAAATATATTTTTGTGTTTATTCTCAGAAATCTAAGAGATAAAAACTGACCAACTATTTATACAACTTATTCAAATTTAAGAAAAACTTAAAACCTTAATTTAGTTTTGAAGTAAAATAAGTCTTGAAACAGCTTAATATATGGGCGTTATACGTTTTCATATTAATTGATACAAGTCGTTATGTGGCAAGTTAAGAATGCATTTAGAAAAATAAACTCACATTTAAATTTATAAGAGGGTCTTCATTTATATGAAATAATGCTATAAGAATTCATAAGTATTTAATATTTTATGCGTACTTAAACTTTTGAACATATTTAAAAAAAATAGAATAGCCTCGAAACCCGACCATCCTCACAAATAAATATTTCCTAGCGACCGGTGCAAAAAGTAGAGAGCTTTCAATACCTTAGAAGTATCGTCTTTACGGAGTCGGAACCGAACTAGACGTCATCTTCTTCATAGGCAAAGCAAAAGCGGCGTTTCGTACGCTGTTGAAAATTTGGAATCAGCTTAAGAACAAAGCTAAGACTGTTTCGTGCAAATGCCAAATCTGTGCTACCTATCTGTCAAACCTAAAGATAACTCATGGTTTAATTTGAGCTTTAAAGAAGTTATTAGGATCAAAGATCTAAGTTTCCGGATTTGTAAACCCTACTGAGGAAAACCGGAATAAATTTAAACAAGCTAAAAAGACTTGTAAAAGACATATTCGGACGCATTAAGTTTTCGCATGACCAGAAATTACAGCAAAAAATACTACACTGTCCCAAAGGATGTACAAATTTGTGCTCTTTTATAAAAAATGTGCGTTACTCTACGTCATCGTCAGTTCCTAAGCTCGTTTTGTATGACACTCCTTTTGTAAGCTCAATTGAAAAAGCCAATTTGCTTGCAGCACATTTTGCTGTTAATTGGATGCTGCCAGTGAGTAACATGACTCCTCCTGTGCTTGAAAGCGTATACGATTATATGGGACGAATTTTTTTTGCACTTCAGTTGCTAGAGTACTTAAAGATCTTGACATTAACATATCCGCTGGCCCGGATGGTATCCCCGTTATTGTTCTGAAGACGTATTCTTCAACGCTGGCAAATCCACTGCGTAAGCTTTTCCATCTATCCTATTCTACAGGTCTCTTGATATTTCAAAGGCATTTGATAGAGTTTGGCATCAAGCTCTCTTATCAATGGCCTTTCGACAAAATAAACGCTGGTGTGCCCTAGGGCTCTGTTTTGTCTCCGATGCTCTTTCATATTTTTATAAATGATCTTTTGTCTGAAACTTCCAACTCACTAAATTGTTTCGCTGATAACAGTACTCTGAGGGTTTCATATTCGTTTTTAGATTCTCATTCCTGTTCTTCGAATGTAAACTATCAACGGCAGCGCGTATAACAAGCTCATTCAAATCTGCTCTTGACAGCATTGTACAATGGGGAACAAAAAACCGTGTAGAATTTAATGGTTCGAAAACTCAATACTGTCTACTGTCGCAAAAGCGTAACCCTCCCCCAATGTCACTATCCATGAGTAGTATGTACTTGCATCGAGGAGATCGAACAGCTATCAGTGCATAACAAACCACTTGTTGTGGAGTAATTACATCATAACATCGATAAAAATGCTGCAACGTGTTTAGGTCTTCTCCGATGATGCAAGAAATTTTGTACCCCTTCTGATCTGGCTATAATTTACAAAGCTTTTATTTGTCCAAAATTCGAGAATAACTCTAATATTTTGGCTGGTGCATCAATAACGTACTTGTGTCTTCTGGAAATACATTTTATATAAAAAAATGCTCTATTGAAAAAGTCAGTTGCATTTCTCCCCTCAAAGAATTCAACCGTAATACCCCCACTGCTAAGTTGCCCTTCAGTATACCCTTGAGCCCGTACTGTTAAGTAAAGAAATTCTTTCTTTAGCCGCACTTTACCAGGCTCAATATTTCCCATTCATTACAACGTGCAGACACTCAAAACCAATGTGCATCGGTTTGTCCTTTCTAATCCTTTCCTACTTTGCTAATTGCTAGAACTGTGTTAAATCATTATAACGGCATTCATAACCCCTACAAAACGCATCCTGCCAATCAGTCTAAGCTATATTAATGAGATTCATGCAGTAGCGATTAGCCATCTTCTCAATTCTTTAAAAGGTGATAACAAGCCTGGGAGAACGTATTGTATAATTTGTTTTTGAAGGTTTGCGTTATATCTGTTCATGACTTGTATAATAGAACCACAATTGGACTTTAAATTCTTTAAGAAAATTTCGGATTTACCGGATTCGACGTGAATAGCATAATTAAGTGTAAAACTGCGTTTGAAAAAAAAAATGAAAATTATCAATGTGTTAATAGGTAAATACCTGATTTGCATAGCAATTCGCCTCAAACCCCCTAAATTTTGTAGATCCACCAACATATTTGTTTGACAAAATTTGTTCCACATAAGATTAAATGCTGTTTTTGGTGCAACACATTTTTCTGTAACATGTGGTTGAAGATCAATATTGTATATTTCTAAGTACCTAAGTGATAAATGATTCACGCTTTAAGAACAATTTTTTTAATATAAGCCTTTGTCGCTGTAAGCTTTCAAAAATCATTATTTTTGACATTAATGCTTCCATGCTTCCATGCTTCCATGCTTCCATGAGTTCCAAAATCGCTTATATATCACATATGTAAATATTTGAAACTGCAGAGTTATAGGGTTATCTGCCAAAACAAAAATATTGTCCGCATAAAGAAGCATAATGAATTAAAGGCTCACCACACTTAATTCTACCTTGATAATCAAATCTTTGGAAAATCATTAATGTACAAAGCAAACATAATAGGACTTAACCCACAACCTTGAGGGACATCAGTTTTGGCATTAAAAAATCGGACATTGATATTCCATTCTAAATAACAGTGGAAGAATTGCTAATAAGTAGCTTATATGTATATATTAAGGAACTTTGTGATTCACCGTGGATAGTCCCGCTTGTAAACCATCTTAAATTATTGTAAGGAATTTTTTCTCCTCTAACTTATCCTGTCAACCTATAGTATAAAAGATGGGCAAATATTTTTCTTAGACAAGTAAGGATCGATATAATCTTGCTTGAAACTGGAAATCCCCTTTCGTTTTAATATCGCAAATTCATGCACTTAAAAACGATTTTGGAATTGTTTCCTGTTCTAGAAGACTGTTAACAAAAGTTTTTGTTGCTTCCGAGAAATTCAGTGTTAGAATGTATCACTTTTCATTGTTTTAGGCATTACTTATATTTCATTTACTGTAATTGGACCGTCAATATCAGGGGCTAAAATCATACGTAATTAACACTGGAATTATAGATGAATTGTAACAGAGTTTAGAACCCTTCAAAGTAGTCTGCAATCTTTTCAACTTCAATTACTGAAAATGATAAAGTTTTACAACCACCAAGCAGTGTCACCTTTGACCAGAAAGCTTTTGGGTCTTTATAGGATGACAAAGTATCAGCAACATCACTAATATATTATATTTTTTGCTTCTTTAAAACAAAGACTTCTATAAAGCTTATTTGATTCTAAATAAAGCATTTTAAAAAGAGTTAAAGTAGAATTTCTAAATGGATTCAGATAAGAGAAATATCTCTTACGAACCTATTCCTAGATTAGAGTTTTTTCGCAATGCAGTGCAATAATTCAACCATTTGATTAAAATTAATTTCTATAAGCATTTACACGATTATTACATCGTATTGTTTGGGAAAGAACACATGTCATATCGCCCAAAAACTGCCACATTGCTTACAAATCTTCGAACCTTTGATAGACCCAGATACCAAGAAATTAAAGCTTAAATTAACCTCTAGCAATATAATAATACAATATTGAATTTTTGAAGCATAAAATTCTATGCGGTTAATGATTCCTTATTGAACAATGTTATCGAGATTAAAATTTAATGAGTTTTTCATACGCTACCTCATCAAATATAATAACAAGGCTATGAACCTATATAAAAACCTAAGGATAATGTAGTCTGTGAAATAATTTAATGGATTAAAAGTTTCCGACAAAAGATTGTTGATAAATTCAAGCAAGTAAGTAGTAAGTCGAAAACAAAAACGAGCCCTTGGCTACATTATAGCCTTTATTTTTTTCGAATTTCAGATCTTAAACCATTTAAAATGAATTGTTTTTTAACGTAATTTCTAACACAATAAAGAACTGATTCTATGATAAGAGAGTTTTGGGGAAATCATTTCCAAGAAACTTCAATTTCTTAAAAAAAACTTAAAGGAGGGAATTCGAAAGTCAAGGGCGTAATTCGTTCTGTTTTTCTTTGTTCAAGGATATATAGGCCCTCGGATAAGTTGAGCATTAATAAATGGGTTCCACTTTGATTTATGAATTTAAAAACATACTTTTATCTCTATTTTGTATTTGTCCAAAATTTAGTGTCAATTCTTTTGTGTGTTTTAATGGTCAAAACTTAATTGAAATGTTTCACTCAATTATTTCATTTTATATTAGATACTCTAATTTTAATAATTCCACACCTCTATGAGTAAGATGCACAATATTTCCAAAGAAAACTGAAAATCTTTCAAAAGTTATAAGGTCACTATTTTTATTTTTGAAGATTTTAATTTATCTACACAACACACAAAAGTCAAGGCCATGCCTAAAGTGTATGGAAGTAGTTTTTATCTGGAATGGAATTCCTTCGACAGCATTTGATTTATTAAACTTAATGTTTTGCGATGAAAAATCACAATTTTCATAATAATTAATTCCTAATTGATTTATTAGATTTATTATAACAACAACAAAAAAGTATAAAATATGTTTTCATATTTATTTTGTTTGATCTTTCAAAGGAAGAACCCGAGGTTTATAATGACATTTTATTCAAACATGATGAAAAAGGAGGTTATACTTCATTATTTACATAAATATCTTTTCCAACAAAGAGGAACTTGTGTGCCATTGTGAGTGGACACTCTCCTGGATTCGGACAGTTGCTGCTTTTCTTTAGAAAAGTTATTGAAACCCATTCGACTTCGACGTTTACGTCCAAATATACCTCCGTTCATTGTCGTCGTGCGTCGTCGTGTCGGTCGCGTCCCTTGGAAATTTTGTAGTATTGGGGATTTAGGAGATGGTTAATCTAGGGAAGTCCAAACAGCAGCAGGGTGTGTTGTAAAACTGTCCGAAAAACATCACCATATGTCGTTGACAGGAAGAATGCGTATCGAGGCGGTAGTTGGGTTTACTCGTATACCTTATAGGGAAGGAGATTGAAGATAAGAGGATTATCTTTTGGTCGTTTGTTCTTTTACGAAAGTGGAACTTATTTTTATGGAATAGTAGATGAAGCAAAATCAATTTGGGCAGATTCTAAAAAAAAAAAAAATTAAGGGATAACACTGGAGGCTGTGCGTTTGGGTCCCGAATATAATATAAAAGGCAGTAAGGGTATTACACACACACTCGTATATGGAAAATCAAGGCATTCAGAAGAAAAATCTTATTCTCTGTAATACATTATACTTATGAACAAAACATAAAACGTTTTAAGATATGGCTATCAAAATTACTTGGTAAGTAGGATTTGATGATGCGAACAAACATAATATCGAATGAAGAAAATAGACAAGTTGTAGCTATTCACCATTTAACCTTTCCTCTAAAAGTTTGAGAATGAGTACCCTACATACATATGAGCTAAATATGGCATCTAAACTTAGCTGACATCAGAGGTTTTATGTGTTTTTGTTAAAGGAGCAAAGGACAAATAAAAACAACAAATAATAATTATTATTCTCTATCACAATCGATGTTCTAATTTTGTTGTTGTTAAACATTACATAATCGCTGCCATTATGCTTTTAAGGTATGTTTGTATGTGCATTTGATTGTTTATCATCATGGTATTATGTTTTGTGTCCTGTAAATATTACACAAACTGGGTCAATGTTTAATTTCGAAGTAAATTAAATATTGTTTTTATTATTGTGCACTTATTCATTAAGGCAGACTTAAAAGAAAGTTTTCTGACGACACTGTCTCCTCCAAAGTTGGTTTGTAAGTATTTGCTTTAGTTTTTTTTTCTTTGTACCAAAACATACATTTTTAACATGGTCTTAGTTATTCTAGTTTATTCGTTAATAATCTATTTTTTCACATAAATGCATCCTCTTTCCTTTCAAATCGTAACTTTTAAATTTAACCGTTTTTGTATGTGCTTTACTTCTTTAAATGAAAATTCTAAAAATTTAAAACTTATCCTAAGATGTGGAACAAACTTTAATTTCTTTTAGAGATGTTAAATGTAATTGATAAAAGTTTTACCTAATAAAAACAAAAATGGGGTTGAATACCAAAAATTTCCGGTACTAAACCTAAAGTTTTAAATTTGTTGATTACATTCAATTCAAACCGTTCCGCTCTACCAAATTTCATTGATTTTTGAAGGGCAGCTAGTTATTTTTTCAGGCGTCATTAATTTCAAACTTGGAACTTTAGTTTGCTCACCTTTACGTCAACTTGTTCACATAGAAAATACTAAAACATTTCTTCAAAAAAAAGGAATCTAAATGGCAACGATTTTAAAAGAGATGTCTGTGTGTGCGTACGTTCGTAAATTTATACACCTGTACGTTCAAAGTACCTTTTTCTAGTCGGTCATATCTTAAGAAACAGAAGAGACATTGACTTTAAATAAATTGTGATTTACAGATAACAGCATCAAAAGATGCAGAAAAGCCTTTCTTACAAAAATTAAGTGTTTTTTTTTTCATTTAATATAATTAGCAGTTAAAAAATGAAAACATTGTTTTATCTCAAATATCTCTACACAATATGAAGATATAAGAATGGATTTGATCAATGAACTATTTTTTTATAATGATATTACTCCGAAATAATTGTTTACATTGAAAAATAACTAAAATTGCATATGCAAATGACTAATTAAAAGTGGTAAAAAATGATTTTGGAATCAAGTATCTTGAGAACAAAGAAAGATGAATTCGAAGTTTTTCATCCCTTAAAAATCAAATTTCTACTAATTAACTAATTAATGCCAACAGAAAATTAAAAAAAAATGTCTTCTAACAAAAAAACATGAGGATATCACTTTATGAAAGTTTAAAAGGAAACTATGCAATAAATATACATTTATAAACTTAGTGCCAATGAAGTTCATCTTTCAGTTGAATTAAAATAAATAAATCAGTTGGCGCAACATTCCTTTGAGAACTAGGACCTAGTGACTTACGACTCTCAACCATTCCCGTGTGCGACAGTTTACATTTTTTCCAAATATTCATGTGTCATCTGTTGGTGTTAACTGCTTCCTTAAGAAGTTAAGAAAATAATTATCCAAAATCAAACACTTGTTTTTCTTTTAACCACTTACAAAGCTTCCTACTAGGAAAAATTGAAAATTTTTAAGTCAACTAAATAGATACAAAAAAATAAAATTGTTATGGGATTGGAATAAAATAAGTTTCTGTTAAACTTGGTTGTTGGTAGTTATTTATAATTGTTATTTATTACTAAAACTCGACAAGAAGTCCTAGACTTAACTTTTGTCTCTGATACACTCGTTCTGTTCATAGATATATCCAGTTGAATATCAATGTGGATGAAAAGCCTAGTCCATTGACTTTTCGAAATTATCGGAAAACTGGTTGGGCTACATACAGGAGTTACGAAGTTTACTGAAACCTGGAATATCTAGTCCTTCCTCTATCGCTAGCTAACTTGACAACAAAGTCAATGACCTCACCTCTGCTATGAACAGATCGCTAGAAATTGCTTGTTCACTTATACTCATAAGAGGAAAGAGGAAACCACAATGATGGGCCTAATAGCTTGATTCGCTCAGAAGAGAATGTAGGAAACTCTTTACACAACTAAAGCCACAAGACTAGCTTCTCACTAGGATTCTTATAAAAAATCTCTAAGAATTTATAGAAGGCACTAAGTAAATCTAATAGCTCTTCCTGGCGATCCTTCTGTGGGACGATAGAAGAAATTTTGGAAGCCTCCAGACTGCGGAAAATTCTTTTCACTAATCCAGCGATGCAAAGCTGCCTGGCAAATGCAGACGGCTCCTGGACAAATTTAAGTGGAGAATCCATGAACTTACTACTGGATACTTACTTTCCTGGTAGTTCTCTAACCGCAACTTGCAACAATCATTTTCGTTTCAAGTTTCAATACCATATCCACAAGGCCTGATGACAAGAGACAAGCTACAATGGGTTCTCAACAGTTTCGAGCTATTTGAATCTGCAGGACTTGATGGAATAATTCGGACATTATTGCACCAATGCTTGAGGCAATTTTTACCAGCTGTCTATATCTGATTCATATTCCCCCGACATGGATTGAAGTTAAAGTTGCTTTTTTACCCAAAGGACGCAAATGCTCGCAATTCAATTCTAAAGATCTACGACCTATAACTCTATCATCATTCCTTCTTAAGACCTGGGAAGGATTGATTGATTTCCAATTGAGAGAAAGTATTGATAGAAGACTTCTGCCTACGTCTCAACATGCCTACTGTAAAGATAAATCGGTGGAAAAGGCGCTACACACCTTAGTAGGCACCATCGAATACTCCATTCATCATAGAGAGTTCACTATAGCTGCTTTCCTTGTCTTCGAAGGGCTTTTAACAAAGTGGACGCATCTGAATTCACATCTGCACAAACATCTCCAAACGTAGAGAGTTCACTTGGGTAGTTTTTTCATTAAATGCTGACTATTATAATCATTATCATAAAACCGGACAACTCTTCTGCCAGAACATTCGTTAGTAGAGGAACACCACAAGGTGGTATTCTATTCCCTCTCCTCTGGAACCTAGTTTTTATTGAAATCCTAGCTAGTCTCGATGCGGAGGGTTTCAGAGTGATTGCCTTTGCGGATGACGTTGCTATAGCGGTTTCAGAAAAGCTTCTTAACACCTTAAAAGAACCTTTACAAAATGCCTTAGACAGACTAATGCTTTTAGCTGATCGGTGTGCACTGGGTCTTAACGTAAACAAAAGCGAAATACAAAATGCCAATTGTAAATCCTCCCTACATTAAAGGAACTCAATTCAAATTCTCAGAAGAAGCTGGGCCATTAAACTGGCCTAAGTGAGTTCTATTCCATCACGGACAGCCAAGTAAAGGGTGATTTTTTTGAGGTTAGGATTTTCATGCATTAGTATTTGACAGATCACGCGGGATTTCAGACATGGTGTCAAAGAGAAAGATGCTCAGTATGCTTTGACATTTTATCATGAATAGACTTACTAAAGAGCAACGCTTGCAAATCATTGAATTTTATTACCAAAATCAGTGTTCGGTTCGAAATGTGTTTCGCGCTTTACGTCCGATTTATGGTCTACATAATCGACCAAGTGAGCAAACAGTTAATGCGATTGTGACCAAGTTTCGCACTCAGTTTACTTTATTGGACATTAAACCAACCACACGAATGCGTACAGTGCGTACAGAAGAGAATATTGCGTCTGTTTCTGAGAGTGTTGCTGAAGACCGTGAAATGTCGATTCGTCGCCGTTCGCAGCAATTGGGTTTGTGTTATTCGACCACATGGAAGATTTTACGCAAAGATCTTGGTGTAAAACCGTATAAAATACAGCTCGTGCAAGAACTGAAGCCGAACGATCTGCCACAACGTCGAATTTTCAGTAAATGGGCCCTAGAAAAGTTGGCAGAAAATCCGCTTTTTTATCGACAAATTTTGTTCAGCGATGAGGCTCATTTCTGGTTGAATGGCTACGTAAATAATCAAAATTGCCGCATTTGGAGTGAAGAGCAACCAGAAGCCGTTCAAGAACTGCCCATGCATCCCGAAAAATGCACTGTTTGGTGTGGTTTGTACGCTGGTGGAATCATTGGACCGTATTTTTTCAAAGATGCTGTTGGACGCAACGTTACGGTGAATGGCGATCGCTATCGTTCAATGCTAACAAACTTTTTGTTGCCAAAAATGGAAGAACTGAACTTGGTTGACATGTGGTTTCAACAAGATAGCGCTACATGCCACACAGCTCGCGATTCTATGGCCATTTTGAGGGAAAACTTCGGAGAACAATTCATCTCAAGGAATGGACCGGTAAGTTGGCCACCAAGATCATGCGATTTGACGCCTTTAGACTATTTTTTGTGGGGCTACGTCAAGTCAAAAGTCTACACAAATAAGCCAGCAACTATTCCAGCTTTGGAAGACAACATTTCCGAAGAAATTCGAGCTATTCCGGCCGAAATGCTCGAAAAAGTTACCCAAAATTGGACTTTCCGAATGGACCACCTAAGACGCAGCCGCGGTCAACATTAAAATGAAATTATCTTCAAAAAGTAAATGTCATGGACCAATCTAACGTTTCAAATAAAGAATCGATGAAATTTTGCAAATTTTATGCGTTTTTTTTTTTTTTTAAAAAGTTCTCAAGCTCTTAAAAAATCACCGTTTATAATAACATTCATTTAAGATTATAATATAATAAGAGAAGTTAGTTGGCGGCAGAGTTTTGAACTACTTCGCCAATATTAGAAAATGCTAATGTATCAGCAATTACAAAAATGGTTAAATCTCCAGATAAAAAAAATCGATTTTTAGAATTTCAAATACAGCTTTTTTGGTGGAAATCAATAGCAAGTATTTTATCAAAAAAATATATTTCTAATTTTGAAGTTAAAAGAGAGGCTTCTAGGCACGATAGTCGTCCTTAGATGGAGTCCAGTCAATGTGTGGTAACTTAAAATCATCTAAAACTAAAACACGTTAGACGTTAAAGCTGAACAAATTAATAACTTAATATTTCTCTTGAAAACATTTTTTTAAAAATTCTAAATTGACAACTACCCGGACCAAATACACACCATAGCAATTCCCAATAGGAAAATAAAAACCTTGTCTGAACAATAGTTTCGTTCCTTAAAGACTCACAAAGACAGAAAAGTATATTCCATTACTCTGACCATATGTGTGTGGTGTATGTATGTACATACATTTGTTATGTTCTGAAACATTTCGTGTTAATTTTCTTAAAACTTGGCACTACACACTCGTTAATAGCATTTACGGCTAAACGACAACCCACATGATGATGTGATAGTTTGGTATGAAACCGCTAATATCCTTAATCTGCCATTAACTTTTTTAACTTTTGTAATGAGTGACAACATTTTCAAACCACCAATTTCCTAGAAGGTAAGGTTTTTTCGTCATGCACATTTGAGATAGGCAGCCGATGATTACTTAATTTGACATTTTTTTCTGCCAAATCTAGAATCTGGAATAGTCCTTCACAATATAGTCATGTATGAATGTTAATAATGTACGCTATGGTATTTTGGAACTATCAAAAAACTATCAAAAAAATGTTATTGTATTGGGTTTTGGCCTTTGGGTCTATAATAATGAATGAATTCTGTTTCATTCTTGATCATGGAATCATATCGAACTTATGGACACCCCCAGGCAAAACAACAAATATGTACTTCATACTTTAATCAAAAAAGGTCACCTTCGTTTATTCTATACGTACATTATACGAGCATATATATTTATAGGAGTATAGTGATGAAGTATCTTTTATCGATTATTTAAACAATACAATTTTTTGTATGGTTTTTATATGTAATAATATTTTTCATAGCATAGTTTCCTAGAACTTGCTTATAACGTTTTTCAATTTTCAAAACCAAGTTAAAATATCACCTATAGGAATTCAGCCCACAGCAAAAACGTTATTTGTTGAAGGTGAAATATTTGATGAATTAATTCTCCATCAAAAGAAACAAAAAATAAGGATATAAACCTTAGGAATTCCTTTAAAATAAAAAAAAAAGTTACTTATCGTTAGATACAAAAATACATATATGTGTATATATATAAACTAAATACAACATATGTATACTTTATAAACATATTTATTGTGAAGCTATAAGAAAAATTTCAAATAATCTGAAAAGGATTTAATAATAATGCTGAGCAATATTTATGGCATCACATATTTTTCCTCTAAGGACTAGGTTGGCAGCGAGCGGCAGAGTTGAAGGAGGGGGGCAGGGTTCGGTGTCGGCAATGCTGGAGGAGGCTGTGATGATGTTGATGACGGGACAATCTGCTCCTATCAAGAATTTCTCGCCTTGTTTAAGGCTCCATATATAAATATAAGCTCCTCAAAACAACAACGTGAATGTGTGCTCAACTATGATCTAAACTGCACACTAAAAATTCTTGGGTGGCAAAGGATATTTCTCTTTTAATAAGAAGTCCTACATTCTCGTATATCTCTTATACTTAACTCATATATACGAGCTAGTATGTGTGTTCAGTATGTAGGTCTGTGTATATTTTGGATATTCGGATTCATGAGAACTTTAAATTAAATGATTTTATTATGGCAAGTTTTCCGACAGATGAATTTTTATTCAGAGGGTACGTTTCTACGTATCTTTTTGGTTCTTTGAACTTTTGGCACGTCTTTAGTTGGCATACGTGTCTCATTTTTCATACTTTGTTAGAATTTACACCTTTTTAACAATAATATTATTCATAATGCTAGTCTACAAAAAAGGTAGGAAATGTACCCAAATATTGACAAAATAAAGGTTTGTTTGATAAAATCAATCGTGTTGGTTAAAAAACTTAAATTATTTAAATTCAAACAAATTAGCATATACATATTTCGGAATTATCCTTTATTTATAAAACAGTTTTAACACTAAAACTCAAAGAGAAATTATTAACATACACAAAAAAAAAACATATTTTTTCCTAGGAATGAAAGTAGAATCAAATTCAAATTAATTTTGCCACAAGCTAAATTTAAATATCCAAATCAAATAAACGATGATTTAAGTTTGAAAAGCTTTCGAATCGGAATCTATGTATAATTAATGCGTCATTTGAATTTTGATTACTCTTTGCCATGATGCTAATTAAACTAAGCGTAATTAACATCAGTGAAATGGAATTATAAATTATCCCTGTAATGTAAAGAATTGCCTTTAAGGTATTAAAGTCATTTAAGGTAAAAAGATGGAGTTTTGTTTAAGCCTAACTATGCTCTAATCAGACTTTTAGGGCGGATGTTGCTTTCACCAAATGATGAATTGTTTTAAATTGTGTGAAACGAGGAAATTGTCGGAAACGAGTTGGTTTTTACTTTTTCATTTTTGCAAACGATAAAATCTAAAGAATATTTTAAAGTCGTGACTTCTGCTATGCGCTCTTGGAAAACATTTTTATGGTGGCAAGGAGCGATGGTCAAAAGATCTTGGTGGAAATGGATGTCACTTCTAATTACCCTATAGAGGTGAACTCTGTTGCTACCAAGGTACTTTAAAGATAAACTGGAAGTGATAGAATTTTCTAGTTGAAATTAAAAGTGGCTTATTCAGGAGGGTTGAACTGCTTCATGAAAAAGAAACATCTTAAGAAATTAGTCCATTGCTAGTTTGATAATTTAGGTTAAGAACTGTGTAGCTTTAAAGCAATTCCAAGTAGGTGATGATGATGAATTGACGTTGCAAATTATTTTGGAATGATAGTTGAAAGTAGGAAGTAAAATTAAAAACTTAATAGTAAATTAAATAATGTATGTAGCAATTTAAAAAATAAAACCGAAAATATCAATAGAAAAGAACAACCCTAGCTTTCTCAAGCTTCAAAAGAAAAAAGCCAAGAATGATTTTTAAAAACGAAAAAAGTATGAAAATTTGTTGTTTTTTTTCCGAAGAAAATCTAGCGGAATTAAATGACCAAAAAATTAATTGAGCAGCCAAAAGTCTAATAAACAAAAAATTGGCTTTTCAAGAAAATAATTTCGACAAGAAATTATATTTATAGCAGATATTTTTAACCGGCTACACTGGTCGACTAAATTACGTTTTTTTTGTGAGTAAAAACAAATCAATACATTTTAAAATATTGATGTGCAATAAAATCGAATTTAACCTTTAAATTTTTTTATCACATAATGTTTTTCAAAGTAAAAGCGATGAAAAGAAAGCCTATTCTCATATTGTTAAAAATGTGCCGAAGAATGAAGAGACTTCCATAAAAGAAATGCTACAACTTATTCTTAAAAGAATTGATAAACAGGATTTGAATATCAAACTGCTAAGCGAAAAAGTCGCTCTTAAAAAACAATGATAGACAGACTACTTAAAATCGCAACATGGAATGCAAACGGTCTTATACAACATTCATCCGAATTAAAAATCTTTTTAGATCTAGAACATATCGATATTTGCCTGGTGTCCGAAACTCATTTCTCCAATGGGCAAAGTCTAGATAATGTAATAGAAAACTATTCATGTTACCACGCTCCACATCCAGCTGACAAGGCAAGAAGTGGATCGGCGATTCTTATAAAAGAAAGCTTAAAACATTATGAAGTAGCCAAGTTTACCAGTGAAAATTTGCAAGTACCAACAATTAGTATTAATATGAAAAAGAAAGAGTTTAAGATAGCAGCTATATACTGCCCACCAAGGCGCTCCCTGACGGAAGATGACTATATAGATCTATTTAATCTTCTTGGGCATAACTTTCTTGTTGGCGGAGACTTCAATGCGAAACACACCCATTGGGATTCAAGACTTATATCAACAAAAGGCAAAAGACTTTTCCAAACAGGCCGTAAATACAATTGCGAATTCTATTCTTCCAGGTCGCCAACTTACTGGCCTTCCAATACTAACAAAATGCCAGACTTTTTCGTAGATAAAGTAATCAAACGAAATCACATTAGTGTGGAAGGTAATTATGACCTGTCATCAAATCATACTCCAGTGATTCTATCACTAAGTGAATCGGAAGTACTAGAAAAAAGTAATTTAAAGCTTGTAAATAAGAAAACAAACTGGAATGATTTTAGAGAAAGGCTTTTAAGTTTTATAAATTTAAGATATCCCATGGATACAATCGTGCAAATTGACCATAAAGTGGAACAATTTATTGCTCATGTGCAACAGGCAGCTGAAGAAAGTACTCCAACATTTTCTAATAGAAGACAAAATGAAATAAAATATCCTTTAGAGATAAGAGAGTTGATAATAGAGAAAACAAGAGCTCGAAGAAAATGGCAAAATACTAGATTTCTAGATGATAAAACAACGTTAAACCGTAAAAGCAACAATCTTCAAAAACAAATTTTAGAATTCAAAAATGATTCACTCAGTACATTACTTAGGAATTTAACGAATGAGGCTTCTACCGATTTTTCGCTATGGAATGCAGCCAAGCGCCTGAAAAGACCGCAGTTACAAAACTCGCCCTTGAAATCTCAAGATGGAAAATGGCGATCCGTAACCCGAAAGAAAAAGCTAACCTTTTTGCTGAACATCTTGCGAATGTTTTTAAGCCATACTCATCAATAGCTGCTGAAAATAACTTACAGTTTGTTGATAAGAAAGATGAAAGTGAAATACCAATTTTAAGACTTAAAGAAATAAAAAGTATATGTTTACATCAACTATCAAATAAAAAATCACCAGGGTATGATCGAATTACTGCTCAGGTTATGAAAGAAATGCCATTGAAAGCCTTCATAAAACTCCAATATATAATAAATGCATGACTAAGGCACCGGTATGTCCCACACCATTAACAAATTGCTGAAGTAATTGTCATACCAAAGCAAGGTAAACCACTAACAGAAGTGACAGCTTACAGATCTATATCGCTTATACCAATTATGGCAAAAGAGACTTAGCAAAATCATAGAAGAAATAAGGTTAATCCCAAACCATCAGTTTGGCTTTAGAAATTAACATTCCACGATAGAACAAGTTTATAGAATATCGGATGTAATAGAAAAAGCATTAGAAGAATTTCTTAGATGTTGCTAAAGCTTTTTACAAGGTTTTGGCATGAGGGACTTGAGTACAAACTGCAAAGGGATCTTTCCAGGTAGTACTTTGAAATATTAAAATCGTACATCTCAGACCGATTGTTTAGAGTAAGGTGCGATTAAGAATACTCGGAATTGAAGAAAATAGAAGCCGGTGTACCACAAGGAAGTGCCCAAGGTCCTACCCTGTATTTACAATACACAAGGGATATTCCAGTTGGTAATCACACCATAATGGCTACTTTTGCAGATGATACCGCAATTTTGGTACCCGACAAATGTGTCTTTAAGGCAGCAGTAAAACTACAAAATGCTTTCGACACAGTGAGAGCTTGGACCGAAAAATGGCGTATCAAACTCAATGTTACAAAATCTTCACATTTAAACTTTACAAATAAAAAGATAAACAATATTCCAATAATCATTAATAATTAAGCTGTACCTTACGCCAATGCGGCCAAATACCTTGGATTGGCTTTGGATGCAAAGCTTAAGTGGAAAGAGCACATCAAAAAGAAAAGAGAAGAACTAAACTTGAAATATAGAAAAATGTACTGTTTACTTGGTAACAACTCTGATTTATCAATCCAAAAAAAAAAAATAATGAATAATCAAGTACTAAAGCCTGTTTGGACTTATGGAATCTAATTTTGGGGCTGTACAAAGAAAACAAATACCGAAATCATCCAAAAATTCCAATACAAAGTCCTTCGTGGAATAGTTAAGTCTTTATTAGACTTTATTAACTTTCAAAATGTTGAAAAATACGTGTTGGAGTTAATTTTTAATTTTGAAAACCTAAAAAAGATTACTCAAAGTTGGTAAAAATAGAATTTCAACTCAAATATCTTTTAAAAATTTGAGATTATGGCTTCGAACTTATTTTATCTTATAAAAAATATTGTTTTCAACATTCAGTAACATTTTGAGAAAAATCGAATCGACAGTTTTTTTACATAAAATAAAAACTAATAAAAGTTCTTAAAAACAAATTTTCGACTCAATTATCTTATCAAAAATTAAGAATATTAGGTTCAAACTAATTTGTTCATAAAAATTCGATAAAATTTTGGGAAAAGTCGAGTTGACAGTTTTTTAATAAAAAATAAATACATACAAAAATTCATGAAAGTTGGTAAAAACTGATTTTCGACTCAAATAACTTTTAAAATATTGGAGATATAAGCTTCCAATTAATTTTATTTTATAAAATATATTTTTTTTCAACATTCAACAACGTTTTATTTTTATAAAAATCCAATGTCAGTTTTTTCGTAAAGAATTAAAATCTACAAAAAATTGTACGCAAAACTGGTACAGATTGATGTTCGGTTCCTGATATCTCGTGAATTATAAAAAACATTGGCTTCAAATTAATTTCATTCATCTAATTTGTATTTGTTTATATTAGAAATAAAAACTTTTAAGAAATGCTACTAAAATTGGTAAAAATTTGTTCTTGATAAAAATCTCGTTAACTAAAATAAAATCAAACTATTTCATTCCATGCAAACGTTTTTAATATTTTTAGAGTAACTCAAATGACTATTTTTTTAACAAACCACGAAAACCTACAAACCTTTTAAGCAAGACAAATCGACAGAAGGTATGGGAAGTTATCAGTAAGTCGCATCCAAACCTCTTTTTAATTTTGTTATTCGAAAACTTAAAGTAATAGAATTATTTAGAAAACAGGTTCGTTGCAAGGACAAAACTTACTTTCAAACCGTTTTATTTTTTTTTCAGCTGAGAAAGTTGTAGCATTTTGTAAGACGAAGAAGGTGAAATCTTACAACCTATGAATATTTGTTCTATTAATTATATGAAACAATATAAACATTTTAACTGAATATAGAAGAAAAGGTTCATAGATTTAAAATACCATGACGCATTTTATTGAAAAAAGCTACTTCATAAATTATGAACAAAAATAAAATAAAAAAATCGAATTTAAAAAAAGTTAAATCTCAAAACCTGAAATAACACATTCATTTTGAAGTCATTTTAAAAATTTGATTGCCAATAATTAAACCTTGTCGAACAGTGTTATCGCTCTTCAGTCGCTTTTTTTAAATTGATTTTTTTTTTCTACACCCAAATAATTTATTAAATTAGTTAAAAGTTAGATAACGAGAACAATTAATGTATATTTTAGAAAATAAATCTTTTTGCATTAAGAGGGTTCATTTTCAACAGCTTGTTTTTTGGCAGCTGTCACTTTTCATAAAAAAAACTACGCCATTACTAAAAATTACACACGCTCTTCATTACAAACCGGTGCAAATTCTGCAATCACAGTTCTCAAAATTGAAGAGCTTTCAGACTCTCGTGAATGCACCTTTTCTGCCGGAAATTGTTGGCATAAGTTATTACAAAAATCAAAACCGTTTGTTTTGCTTAAGAACAGCAAGAATATTGCTGCTAAAACCCGCATGGTTGACCAGACCCTAATTATGAGGATTGCTCGCCAATTTTTGGAACTAGGCATTTAACAAACAACATTTCAACTTATTCTTAATAAGGGCTAAGGTCTTAAGGCTTTTAGGATTCAAATAATAACTCAAGCCAATCGATCACTAACAACGTCCTATCTTTGGTGATAAAGTCTTTTAATTGTCTCTTATTCTATTTAGAATTTGAATGAGGCCAGTTTTATCATGGAATGCAACGTTAATAAGCGGTTCATTTAAATGATTTTCTAAAAACTTAAACATTCTCAACCCTTTACTCTTTGATGCAGTTAACATGTTTAAAGTACAATATTTCTGTTGTTATTTTAGCAAAATTTCAACCGTTTCACAGCGCACGCAGTAGAATCTTTCAAAAAGGAAAAAATCCATAATTTTGAAATATTCTGTATGGTTTCTCCACTCGTGTCTTAGCTTAATGTTGTATAATTTATAGCCCTTATCAATCAATAGGTTATCTAATACTGAAGAAGTTTATCAAATTGGACAAGTAGTTCTTGAGAATGGCTTGTTCAAACAAACGAACAAACACGTATAGATAATGAAGTCTCTCACTATAAAAGCCTGTAATATAAATCATTTGTGAATTAAGTTCTGGAAAATGTAAGATTAAAAATGTTAATAGACAATAACATCAAGTTAGCAAAACCAATCGAAAGAGTCCCAAAACAAAAATTAAACTGTCAAAACTAATTAACACAAAATTATACACCATTCCATTTTTCGATTGGTGTATTTAATTTATCTAATTTGGAAAATATTATTGAAGCTCTCCGTATTAAGGTTTGGAATTTTATTATTTCATTATCTTTAAATGATACATAATTAAAGACTCGCTATAGTCACTGGATTCTTTCTTTGTATTGACCTAATATACAAGTTCAAGAGACGTTCTACCTTTTAGTCAAAACACCACGCAACTTATGCAAGTCATTTCTTATTATTGTGTCGGTTTTTAATAGAAATTGATTTTTTTTCTTTTGATGGTAGGGCCTTAAATTGATGACGAACAAAAAAGTTTTTGCACACAAATAACACCTCAAGCCCCTCTTAATAAATGTCTTATGGATAGAAAACAGGAAACTTTTCAAAAGTAATTGTACACACTCATGTAGAAAATCATTTACCTTGTCAGCCACATGTCAATTTAATTAAACCCCTTATTTTTTACCCATCTGTATCCATTTTTTTTTGTAAAGGTTGGCAATACCCTTACCCAGGTAGACTTTTCTCATTTGAAAGAAAATTCATTTAACTTTTCTTCAATTTTTTTTTTCACCAAAAACTAAATTTATTCAAGGCAAAACTTTAGAATAAATTTAAGGATAGAAAAAATGTAAAAAAAAGTATTATGCAAACTTATTCATTCCCATACCTTTTCATATACGACTTAAATTTGGAAAAAAAGAAGAAGAAAGAAATAAATACAATCAAATGAAAAATCTCTGGTTTGGATAAATCTGAAGTTATTATATTTATTTGTGTAATCGAATTCATTTTATCAAACCCAACCGAAATTATTTCACTCTCTTATAAAATAATCAACAGCATCTTCTTCTTCTTCGTCTTCTTCGTCTTCTGACTTCATTTAAATAACATCATTTAATTTACATCAATTATGTACCATTTGAATGGAAATAGAGTGCCGTAACAGTATGTCGTATAGATACGTACATTAGAATGTAGATTTAAAGGCTTACAGCATAGAGTCTAGAACATGAGGTGATGGTAGGTAAAAGCAATCCGATTAACCAACCGTCCGCCCCCTACCGCCCGCTCTGCACACAAAACCACATTGACCAAATAACAATCATCAAAGTCTATACAGAGTGAGGAGTATCCGTATTCGTATCCGTATCCGTATCTGTATTATATAGAAGTGAGGTGAGAAACCACAAACATCGGGTTAAGACGTTATGGTAATTACATATTCCGGTTGAAATTCCAGGAGTTTAAAAATTAGCTGGCACGCCCAAAAGCCTTTGGAAACTTTAGCAGAGGCAGTTTTTCTTTTTTATATTTTGTTAACACCTACCTAACTTGTGTATAACGACACAGGATTAACTTTAAACGGGCCAAACTTATTCTGAATGCGTTGCGTTTAGGGGTTGCGGATTTTGTTGCTAATTGAGTGCTTCCAATGGTTGGTTGTGGCAGTGCAGCACCGGCCTACTAGAAAATGCCTAAAAGGTCGTTCTGTAATCATGATACTTTAAGCAAGTTATGTAGTTCTTTTTTCTTCCTCTATTAACTTTACGTATGGGTAGACTTTATTTTATAAAGCGGTTTGGAGTAACGTCTTTTGGTTGCGATGTGATGTACATACAAACATTTTGTGAAAAGAAATTCCAAAATTTGCATATCTAACCTATACCTCCATCATCTACAAACTTTATGGAAAAAGGGTAAGCAAAAAAGTATAAATCTAAATTATGTACATGTCGTCGGTCCGGAACAAAACTGTCAAAACTTAAAAAAAAAAGATGAAAATTTGTGTTTAGCTAAGTAGGTTGCTGCTATACTATAGCAGACGAATAAGTATCTAAAGTTCTTTTGAGTAAAATAAAAATAAATAGATGCGGTGAATTGATGAGAAAAAAGAACTGTTTTTTTTTCATCTAAAGAAAAAGTGTCTATAGGGCGAAAATCATTTTTTTATTCGTCCTTAGTCTGCAAGAATTGAAAAATGAAGCGACCCGACAGCGAACGGTGTGATGCTATCCTCAAGCTTAGGGAAATATATTTTCACCCAATATGTGCGAATCGTTTTATAATATATCTTTGGCATGATGCCTCTGGGGGTTTAGTCGTCGCTATAATATCTTTTTTGCGTGTCTATATTTTGCTCGGATCTGAATTGGTTTCAAATGAAGATTTTCTTAGATTGCACACGGTTAATCTTATAGGACGTTTTTTTTGTAATTCTTGAAAGGCGGATTTCAGTAAGAAAAGTTCGTAAAGGTCTCGAAAGGTTTTTATTTTTTGCTGTTACAGAAAACATTCTTAAAATAAATTACTTAAAATAATTTATTTCCTTAAGTTAAATACTAACACAATAAATTTAAAAATAAAACTTGTAGCTAAATAAATGAGTATGTAATATTTCAATTTATAAATTTATATAATAGGGGATATGTTAAAGATTCCTGATGAAAACATTAAATGCAAAGTTAAGAATTTAACTAGTTTGAGAAAGAATTTATTTTGAAACTTTTGGATTTGATATTTTGATTACTATGATTATTAACTGCTTAATTGGACTGATATTAGCATAGTATGATCGGCTTGAATTTGTTGGAACTTGATTTTTTTGTCGCACTTAATTTCTTTGTCGTTCGGATAGAAGGAAACCTTGCGTTAAATCTGGTAGTTCTTATTTTTTGGCAAATTTTGAGCAAAAGGTTGCGTCAGTAGATATAACGGTTTTCAAAATACATTTGTTCAAAAATTAGCTTAAATACGTGTTTTACAAAAAATCGATTAATTAATACTAAAAGAATAATAAAATTGTTCCGGGAAGACGGTCTATATTCCTCCAGTTAGGCGGGACGATATTTTTTTCAGAAAAACGACGGCAACTTCCACATTATTGAAGTATGTACTATTTTTCTGAAAGCCAAAAATCCATTCTTGCAGTACTTTTAAAAAATTTGATTCTATCCACAGTACGATAATTTAAAATGCACTGCTAAAAACAACTTTCATTATTAAGTACTATTTTTTTCCAGTAATCAATGTTTTTCTCAGGTATTGATTAAACACCACAAAGCCAAATCTAAAACCATATTTTAGATTTTGAGAAAATTGGAAGTAATTACATCTACCACACTATTTTCAAGGCTAGCAGTCTTTTCTGTGGACAGAAAGAGCCGTTTCCGTAAATCCGGTTGATCCAATTTTTTTTAGGTGTTCATGTCGTTGCTCTTGTAAATAATCAAGGTTTTCGAACTTGAGGTCTGAACGCAATATTGAAAAAACTTAACAAAACCAACAAAATCGTCAGTTTTTTTTAGGTACTGCTGGTTTTGACCCTATTGGGCTAGTTTGTTCCCCATAAATGCACTCTACGATTTCAAGTTAGATAAATTTTCTTCGTGTTGAGCTCAATCTCATCTCATGTATGCACAATATATTCTAAAATTTTACCGGTTTTTCTGAAACTTGAATTATTAATTAGCCCAAAATCGACAACTTATAACCAAAAAATTAGAAGTACCAGATTTAAAATATGGTCAAATAAATTGCTTGACTATGAAGACTACATTTCGTAGTCGAAGTTATCTTGTATTAATTTGAAATCTGTTAGAGAACAGTGTTCTAAATATTTTCACGTCATCAGCAGATATTAATGCCATTGAATTATTTATCCTGGAAAAAACCCAAGAACACTTAATCGATACCCACCATCTTTTCATCGATTTCAAGGCCGCATATGACAGCATCTACAGGGACGAGCTGTATAGAGCTATGTCTAGTTTTGGCATCCCTGCCAAACTCGTTCGTTTGTGCAGGATGACCATGAAGAATTCACGCTGCTCCATAAAGGTTGGAAACAGTTTAACAGAACCTTTCGATGTCAAAAAAGGTTTTAGACAAGGTGATGCGCTGTTATTCGATTTTTCTAACATCGTTCTTGAAAGAATTGTGCAGAGCTCACACGTCAACACTAGAGGAACTATCTTTCTGTCCAATTACTAGCATATGCTGATGACATTGACATAATCGGAAGAACTCAGCGTAATGTCAATGGGGCTTTTGTGAGTATTGAGGCAGAGCGACAAAAATGGGTTTAACGGTTAAAGGGGGCAAAACAAAGTACATGTTGTTGTCAAGAAAGGACTTACAACACCCACCTCTCGGTCAAAATGGTACATCAACAAACGTAACTTTGAGGTAGTCAAGGACTTCGTCTACCTAGGCTCCACTATAAACGCAAAAAACAACACCAGCGCTGTGATCAAACGAAGAATAACTCCTGCTAATCGCTGTTTCTTTGGGCTAAGAAAGCAATTAAGTAGCAAAGCCCTCTCTCAAGAGACCAAAGTGTCACTATATTTATAAGACCATCATCATCCCCGTCCTGCCATACGGTGCAGAAGCATGGACTATGACAAGAGCCGATGAAAGCACCTTGGGTCGGTTCGAGAGAAAAGTTCTTAGTTTGATCTACGGTCCCGTATGTATCGAAGGGAAGTGGAGGAAAAGATGGAACAGCGAGCTGTACGGGCTATACAGCGACGTAGACTTAGCCAGAATGGTAAAAGTCCAATGAATAATATGGTTGGGTTACGTAGAGCGCATTGAAACCAATGGTCTGGCCCGGAAAGTCTTTGAATCCACACCCACAGGACAGCCCAGTAGAGGAAGATCGCGGATTAATTGGCGCGCACAAGTGGAAGGTGACCTAACCCAACTTGGATTGCGCAACTGATGACTTCTGCTAGGGACTGAGCTAGATGGAGAAGTTTGTTGGGTGAGACCCTAGTTCACACAGGACTGTAGCGCCACCTTAAGTAAGTAAGTAAGAATTATTTAAGATAGAAGGGAATGTCGTTTACAAACGGTTCAGAAATAACAAATAACAATGGACCAATGTGGCTACCTTAAGGTTCACCAGAATAGAATCGTAATTTTTGAAGACAAAGATTTATTGTGTATGAGCAAGGTAAAGTAATATCAAAGCTATTTATTTGTCAGGTCATCTGATTTGATCTTATTTACTTAAAAGTACTTTATGAATAAGTATGCCCAATGCTTTGCTTAAATCTGTGAATACACCATTAACCTGTTGGTTTTTCTCAAAAGCATGAATACAGTATGTTGAAAATTCAAGTAGATTTGTAACAGTAGGATTTCCTTTTAAAAATCCGTGTTAATTATGACTGAAAATAAAAAAAAAAATTACAGAAAAGAACATCACAAACAGAAGATTCAAGATGTTTTGAGATAGCAGACGATAAAAGGCTTGTGACCCTATTTCCGTAGAACAAGAACATTTAAATGACTTAACCATAAATCATTTTATGCCGTCAAGACTAAAATATATGTTTTGACTAGATTCAGAGATTTCTTTATTTATGGAACTAAGTTAGGAAATTGATAAACATTTGTAATATAATAACTGTCGAGTTATGTTAAGTTTAAAAAGTAGTATCTATAATCACTTTTACAAAAATCAACAAGCATGTTGGTCAGCATTTTAAGATTTTGTATTTTGTAGTGACTAAAAATAATTACAATTAGCTAAGGTCTAAATAGGAAAAAGGTATGTATCTGGAAGGCCACCACAGTGTTTATGATAACAGAATTTTAATACTAGACTTTTGAGGAATGTGCATTCTATTTGAAGTTGTTTCGGCCGACTAATATAGGTATATATTAGATTAACATTTTTTTTAAATCAAAAATAAAAACAATGACATTTTTGTCCAGCAAATATTATCGAGACGGTATAAGAGCTTCAGGTGAAAAAATTATTGAAATCGGTTAATTAGTTCTTGAGAAAAGTAGACAAAAAATATTTATAAGGGCTACCGTCATTTTTAGCATTTAAAAAAAAATTAAAAAAAAAAAACAATCTACGCGAATTGGCTCCAAAACTTAAGTTCTATATTTGAAGTAAATCGACCTAATGCTTTGGGCTGCAGGGGCCATAACAGACAGACAAGGGGCTGAATCTTTTTTCCACGTCTCTACCATCGTAATATCTTGTTTGATTGAAATCTCGAGTTCAAATTTGTTTACGAATGCAAAAGTGGATACATACTACCTAACCTATGTTTCGCAAGTAAAAAGTGAAAAATTTTGCGGACTATAAATTTCTTTTGAACAAATAATATTACCGCCTTGTATTAAATTTTATGATATTTATTTTGACTGGTACTAAATTGGTAATTCGAATATAATTTCCGAGATTTAGTGTTGGTATTGACTTAATACTATGCAAAATATTATTGTTAACATGAGGTACTTTTCTTAGAAATATTGATCCCATTTTCTATAAGAACTGAAAGCCTTAAAAACTACTTCAAAAATTTATAAAAAAATTTTTTTGTTTTAAATTCCTCAGGAACAAATAACAATATTAAAATAAAATTTATTTTATCAGATCCAAAATATTTTTACTAACTTTATTTTTTAATTCTTTAGAAGCGAAGCTGCACATCAACTAAAATCTAAAAAATGGTTTTCGTCTCAAGCATCTTCAAAACGAAAAAAGATTGTAAATTCAAAAATGTTTGTATCCAAAATGTTGTTATTAAAATTTTGTAAAACTTTTAGAAATATCGAATGAAGGAAAAGCATGAGAAGTTTTCAGTGTGGGCTCGGCACTCTATCTAAACGACTTAAAATGTATTCTGTGACTTTTTGTATAAGTCCGTGACCTCCAGTCCATCCCTGCACTGACATTTTACAAAAACAATTGCGAAATTTTTGAAGAACATATGTATGCTATTGTAAGGACTCACAATTTACCAGTGAGGAATTTTCTAAATTTGTATCAAGATACTATGTATTATAACAATTTAATTATTTGACAGTTTGAAAATAGTAACAGTTAAATTCCAATTTTGGAAAATGGATCTAAACTTTAATGTTTTGATCTATGTATATTCTAGTCATTTTAAAGAGTGAATTTTTGCGAAAACTTTCAGTTTAAAAATTCACAACGATTACTTACAAAATATTCAAAGGGAAATTCGAGAATTGTACGAATCGGAGAAATATGACCAAAAGTGAGAAACTGTTCACTAAATTGAATGTTCTAAGAACTAATAAGAAAACTAAACTTAATCGATATCCATGCTATAAAACTTCCTGCAATGTTTGCACCCTTCCCTGTTAAGGCAAAACTACCCTGTAAAGGAATTTAAAATTTAAGCTGTTGTAATACCTATAACTTATGTATGTACATATGTATTTCCTACAAACAGATTTCTACAACATTCTGAATTATATCAGGAAAACGAGCAATAAAACCCATTGTCGGATTCTTTGATTTTAATCAATAAGTTTAGAAAAAAAAATATGCTCTTTGAACGTCTGAAGGACTTGGTTTCGAAAAAAAGATCAATTATTAGATTCTTTCAATTTGAACGTTTAAGGATATTTTTCCTTTTACGAGCCCCTTTTTTTTAAGAAAGCTTCTATGAAGTGATTTACATCTTTTTCTTTGCTGCAAATTGTGTGCTACAACTGCAATCAGTTAACGTCTGAACCATTAAACCACCACCTCATTTAACTTTTACAAAGGACTTTCTTTTCAGTCTGTTTTCATTTTACACTACATCTTTTTTTTGTTTTTTGTGTCGTGCATTTATTGATGTCCTGGCCAGGATACAAAAGGTGGAAATGCTATGTCGCATAGTCGTTGGTGTTGTTCGTCGTCGTGGGATAAATAATGCAAGAACTTTTTGTTGTTGTATTTGTTTTGTTTTCCACAACAAAGCCTTGTACCATCAGCTTACAAAGCTGATGAACAATGAGCAAGGAACGAGATGAGCTTTTTTGTTATAGCTTTGTCGTTTTTGTTAATACCAGCTGATTGATGTGCCGTTTTCATTCCTCATCAGCGAAGATGAATTGTTTTTTTTGTTTGTGTTTTTATTTTTATTTTACACAGTTCTCAAAGTCATTTCTTTTGTTTGAGTATACAGACTGACAACCTGCGATTCTTTTTCTAAAAGAAAATACGTGGTAATGTAGGTTCCAGTCATAGTTATAGTCTTTTCCAAGAAAACTTTGATGTCAGATTTGGAATTAAAATTTTTATAGATCTGAGTCTTTGTGCTTTTGCATGTGTGATAATGAATTTTCTGTGATTTTTTTAAGAAAATACTTGAAGATAAAACTGAAGATGAAATTGGAATTTTAAGGTCCAGTTTTGAAGAAATGAAATGAAGATTCTCAGTTCAGTTACCACAGCTTGTTTTGACCTAAATCTCGCGATAGCAAAATTGAGCTACATGTGTGGAAATAGGTTCTACAATCTTTACACTAGAGAAATATCACTTCAGCTTCCGAAATACTTAAATTAGTGTTTTAAAAGTCTTATAACAACTTCTAGAAGCACAAGATTCTTTCTTTAGACGATTCCGAAATCAACAAATACTTTTATTAGAGAATTTAATTTCCCTGAATATAAATCTCGTATTATGGTTTCTCCATCACATCAGGTATTCTAATAAGACTATAAAATGGTAAAAAGCAACACAAGCTTCAATAATACATTTTATTAATTTTTTTTATGTTTTGTAATTACCACACACTTAAAAAGCTTTTAGTACCTTTAATATGTGACACAGTGTGAGCATAGTGGAAGTGTCAATATACAATGATTTTGAATTCTTCAACTTTACAATGATAATTAAAGAACAATTGAGGTAAGGCTGTCCACTTTCACCTAGTACTGTTAAAAAACTAATATCAGAGGTGGAATCGGCTGAGGCATATTTTTGATAGTCAAATTGACTATCATCGAGCTTTTTACACGCATCTGTGTAAAAATATTCAACTAAATTTAGTTTGATTGAACAATTTCAAATTAGAATTGTCTACATTTATTGCTGTCATAATAAAACTTTAAAGTGTTTCCTATAAAATATCTAAATAAAAATATTGAAATGTCCGTGTTTAAATAACATTCTTATAGACATAGCGCCGGCAGGAAATTTTAAAAGTGGTCTGATAAACAAAATTCCTTGATACGCATGTGTAGATATGCGCACCACTATAACAAATTTAACCGTCAAGCAGGGTTTTCCAGCCTTCTGCTTGCTACACGCCTTTTAAGCTTTTTCAAATGAATTTTTTAACTTTTAACCCTAATAACTTTTTGACTATGATAATGTAACCAAAAGAATGATATTCCAAACTGTCAAAAAAGTTCGTTCCCCTCTTCTTTTTCTTCTTATGTAGTTATAGTCTTATAGTTTTTCAAAATGAAATCCCAACAACTTGTTCGCTGTAGCAGAAAACTTTTTCTGATTTGATATAATTTTCATTTAGTTATTATTTTGATCTTGGAATCAGAAAAAATATCATTTTCGAACACAGGACCCCAGCCACGGCTGAAAAATAAACCTGCTAGACGGTTAAAGGAATTTTGGTAATTAGTCCACTCCCAAAATTTGCTGCCAGCTCTTAGACTATTACGTTTCTTGTCATTCTTTCGAATGTCGTAAGGTTTGTCAGTCACAAATATGATATTTTAACAAGAAAAAGGTAACTGAGAAAATGTTACAGTAGTTTGCGTAAGCGTCTGTTAGCTGTATTCAGGAATAACATATTTGTTGGAAAATGACAATCATATTTTTGCTGTGACAGCTTGTTAGCTATCAATTTGACTATCATTCAAGCCCTGTGCTTATAAATGTGACCAAAGTCGGACTCAGGATTATACTGATGGGTATTTCTAGATGCATGTTGAATTTGCAAGTTAACAATTTTTATATTTTCGATGCAATTAAAACATTTTAATATCTCGCAAAGTTTCTCTTTAATCTTCAT
Organism: Eupeodes corollae; assembly: GCF_945859685.1. NCBI lineage: Eukaryota > Metazoa > Arthropoda > Insecta > Diptera > Syrphidae > Eupeodes > Eupeodes corollae. The sequence continues at coordinate 60,160,990 of NC_079148.1, read as the reverse complement.
TAAACTTTATGTGAAATTTTGAGAAATTATCTTCAAACACATCTACTAAAATTTAAAAAAAATATACGTTTTCAACTTTTATTTTTATATTTTTTCAAAAATTTTCAAATCTCAATGTGATAGCCTTGCTTAAACGAACGATTTGTTATAAAAGCAAAATATTTCTTTTAGACCGTTTTGCCTAGGTTAATTACTAACTATTAAAGAATATTCGAAAACTATTTAAAATACTGAAAATATTTTAACTTAATACTGGAGATGGTTTTTTGTATTCGAATTTTCGAAGAGATATTTGAAAAATTCTTCCGAAGCCAACCGATTACCGTGGGAAGAGTAGATTCAAAAAAAAAACAGATACAAAAATAAGTAAACAGAGAATTAAACATAACAATTAAAAAACAACAAAATATTCTTCAGATTTCTACTTTTAATGTCAGGATATTTTCTTCAGACGAAAAACAGGAGAAATTAAGACTAGCCGAAATAAGACGTTTACTTGGACAAAAAATAATTAATAACGACAACAATATTCTGCTACACAACAGAAACTAAAATACTCTATGGAATACGATTTCTGATGAAAAAAGAATTAAAAAACTAAATAATTAACATCCGATTCCATAGCTAAAGAATTTGCAGTATACAGCAACCGACAGAAAAAGCTGATGACGAGATATTTTCAAATTTGACTACATTCTAGAAGAACCATCAAATCAATAACAACAAAACAAAGTTAATGTAAGTAATATGTGATTTTAATTCAAAACTTGGAAAAAAATTTACTGGAGAAGAAAACTCAGAAAATGAAAGAAGTAAGAGATTCATCAAGTGGCTAGGAGAAATGAATTTGAAATTCGGGAATTCATTCTTCAAAAAGAAAGATAGGAAGAAATGGACCTGGATCTCGTGGAACGGAAGACTTAAAACGAAATAGATCCTCACAAACAAAATTGAAACCATCCAAGAGATAAGTGTCCTTAATATTATATATTTTGCAAGCGATCACAAACTAGTGAGAATCAAGATAAGACTTGACCATAAGACATTGCAAGGCTAAAATAGTTCCGGATCAAAAAATAATTGCCTATAATAAAAATGTAAAGACAAAGATCAATCAGTTTTTAGAACAGTCAAAGACGAATATTGATCTTCAAATAAATATGACATTCTAAAAAATATTATGAAGACTACAGCAAAAATGTCAATCATGAACGCAAAGACTTCCAAAGAAAAAATATCAGATGAAACAAAAGCTCTTATTTTTAAGAGAGAAACCTTAAGAACAATACCACAACTACTTAATCAAAAAAACTATAGAGCTAAACGAACTTAGGGATCAGAAAAAAGAGTTCACCTCAACCAAAATTATCACAGAAGAACATACAATAGACAACATAGTTTCAATACCGACACACATCCCTATGTTCAGCCAAGTAATTACGGAAAGGACTGTAGACGATCTTAAGAAAGACAAATGCACTGGAAATGACGGAATATCATCAGAAATGTTAATATATAAAAAAATCCGTATCCAACATTTAAAAAAAGCATATTTTACAAACAATTCAAACACATAGTACAAACAAAACATACCTCCGAACAATGAAAAGAAACAAAGATAACATTGGTACACAAAAAAAGGAAAGAAGGACGGTATCAATAACTACACACCCATAAATAACATTTTACAATTTACAAGCTCTTCTCCAAAACGCTTTACAGGACCATCAAAGAAGACTTCAAATATAATAAACCAAGAGAACAAGCTGGATTTATAGAAGAATTTTCAACTACAGAAAACTTGGAGAAAATGAATCAGCTAATAGAAAAATGGAATGAATTTAGACTATTTATTGACGTTCGTAAAGCGTTTGACTCCGTTGAACACGAAATGATATGGTCCTCCCTGAAAAATCAAAACATAAACCCAAACATAGTACAAACGATCAAAAACATATACAAAAATAACACAGGACAAATAAAAACAGAGATTATAAGGCACAAATTTAAGAGGAGTTAGACAAGGAGATCCGCTTTCAGCAGCTCTATTTAGTTCAGTTCTGGAAGACATTTTCCAAAAAACTAAATGAAAAACAAAACATGGAATTAGGATATGTTCTTAACAATTTAAGATTTGCAGACGATATCGTTTTTATCTCTACAAAAGCTACACACATTCAAGGCATGTTGACAGAACTAACTACCTGTGTAAAAATTATGGACAAATAATCAAATCGAAAACTAATCTCATGAAAAATCACACAAAAGACGTCATAAGTTCGATGAAGAAAAAATTGAGAAAGTAGAAGATTACAAATATTTGAGACAACTAAAATCATTTAAGGACCAAGAAAATAAAATAAACTTGGAAACAATTCTGGAGTCTTAAACATATTTACAATTGGACCAAAGTGCAGACACAATGAAATATATCTTCGACTCTGCGATTCTACCGATCCTTACTTACGGACTACAAACAATGAGCTTGACTGTAAAAACTCTTGACCAGCTAATGATATGTCAGAGCAAAATGGAAAGAAAAATTCTGAACATACGACCAAGTCAATTGCTACGAAATGAAGATATTCGAAATGGAAGCAGAATTATTGACGTTATAAATAGAACAAGAAGGCTGAAATGGAGCTGGGCAGAACATGTATATAGACTTCAGGCCCAAAGATAGACAAGAATTACAACAAAATGGAAAACAGAGAACAATAGACCAGCAGGACGACCCAATAAAAGATGGAGTGACGATCTATCACAAATAATAATTACAAATGGGTACAACGAAGTTAAAAATAGAGACTTCCAGGCTGGTTTCACACTACATGGTTTTGACCGTGCGGCAAAAAACCGGACAGCATAAACCGAATCAATGGCTAAATACACATTTTTACACGACGCTGCGCCGAGCAGCCGCCGGCATTTCGTCGTGACCGTATAATATGAAAGCGTATATGCTCTTCTTTGCGCCTCTAACAAAATGTCGCCGTCCGGTTTTTTGCCGTACGGTCAAAACCGTGTAATGTGAAACGAGCCTGACAGTTACAAAATCTTATCGACGATTATATTTTATGATTTCGGAAATTAAGCAAACATTTTGTAATGAAAACAATCAGCAAATTTTTCATGTACAATTCTGATTTTTTTTATTTTTAGAAATGCCTATAACGCTACAAAAAATGGTTTAAAAAAATTGCAACAAAACTACCTTTTGCAAAAAAAGATATACAATGTAAAATAAACTTTTCATACCTAGAGATTTGAAAATAAGCCCTGAATAAACATATATTTAATAATTTTCTGACCTAATTTCCAAGACAGGGAGTGTTATACAATTTTCCAAACAAAATCCTACTTCTAAAAAAAATTAGTGCGGTATTTCTTGGAGCAGCATTTTGTTGATCTGAAACCAGATAAGGTGACTAGGTTAATTTTTGATGCAAAATAAGAATTTGCTTCTTGATGGGCAAATGCTTAATTCATTGCGTGGAAACGCGTTTAAAGCAGCGTTTAAGACACTATTAATTTGAATTCATTTAAAAAAAAATATGTATAGTGGATATACATATATTTGTTGCTTTTTTTTTTTTTTTTTATAATTCATTTTTATTAATTCATTCTTAAACCTATCTTAAAGCTAGACAAAAATTCATAAAACTAGCCTAATTATCCATAACTTACAACTAACTTAATGGTCCCATACGGACACTCTAAGTTAAACTATAACACTTAAAACTAATGCCTTTCGGCCCTAAGATCTATTTTACTTCATTTAAATTTCATTTCATTTATTTTTGTATTTATTAGAAAATTTGAACAAAAAACTAATGTCAATATCCTTTTTTATTTATTTTTACTTACAAACTACTTAAAGTTAGGTCCTTAAATAAAACTTAAAGCTAACTTAAACTACCTATTCTACCTATAAACTACTTAAAACTAGAACAACCACAGCAGCAAATCTAACATTTTTTGTTTTTATATTTTATTGTCTTTTTTGTACGTTTTTTAATTTTTTTTTTTTTTTTTTTTTTTTTTGTTTTTTATATTCCTTGTTTTTTTTTTTCATTTTTTTAGTTTTTTTTTGTATTTTTTTTTTGTGCCACCATGCCTATTCTACTTAAAACTAAACCCTAAAACTATAAAACAAGTATGTAAGCCGGCCAAGGCTTAAAAACCCCATCCCGACTACCCACTATCAAGTGCCGATTGAAGCCACCAAAACTGGTTCTCCTGCTTCACCCTATCAGTTCGGTCCCGCTCGGACACAGCCCTACTGAACCGAAGGAGCTCCACTCCACCTTGTGCCAAGACGTCCCGATTGTACGGGAGTCGCCTATCTACGGTTCTTCGTCTGACGTGGTAGATTAACGGGACTGCCAATATATCCTGTATCAGACCGCATTTGTCTAAAAAGAGGAATGCCTCTGGTGGAATGAACCCGCTGAAGCGTGCACTTTCAAAATACTCGTCGTTTGGATAGAACGCCCCGAAAATTAAATTGTTGGTCGAAGACATAGCTCTTGCAATGTGACCTCGAACGAGTTTTATCACGAAATTGTCAATTCTGTTGATTCGAGCCCCGTTGTATAGGACCTCGTTGGAATAGTAATGCACATAAGAAGATTCGGCTGTTCGATATAAGCCGGTACAGCGTCGTAAACACTGCCGCTCGAACACCCGAAACTTCTCCATCTGGGAAGGGGCAACGTTGAACCACACAGGACAACCATAAACGATCATTGGCCGTATGAGGGCCATGTAGCAAATTACCTTCACTCTGGGGTCAAGCCGACTGCTAAAAAACAGCCGTTTCGTCAGAGCAAAGGCTCCTCTGGCCCTGGTCAGAGCAGCATTTATATGTCTGTCGAAATATAAATACTGATCTAACCAGATACCGAGGTACTTCACTACACTTTTGCTCGCCAATGGCTGCCCATGAAGATCAACGATGACCATCTTGCGCCAATTCTTGCACGTATCCCTCGTGGCCCCAGCCAACGGAGTCCGGAACAGAATTGTCTCCGACTTTTGGACATTTATTTTCAGTTTCCAGTCGTCGCAATATCGCTGAATCTTGTCGAAATCACGCTGCAAGAGAATTCTAATAACCTCAACCTTTCGGGCCGTTCTGTACGCAATTAGATCGTCGGCGTACGCAATTGCCTTTGTAAGACTACCTATCAGATCGCTGGTGTAAATGCTGAAGAGAATCGGCGAATTCACCGCTCCCTGTTGAAGACCATTTTTAATTGAGAATATTGTGGTAGAAGTTACATTGCCACTTTTGACAACAAACTTTCTACCGTTAAGCATATCATAAAGTATATAAAACAATGGCTTGCTAATGCCAAACCTGCTCAATTTTAGGTAAAGACCCTCTAACCATACGGTGTCAAAGGCCTTTTCCAAATCAACCAGAACAGCACCTGTGCATTGTTGTTTTGATTTATTCCATTGGATATCAGAAACGAGTTTAGACGCAGCATGAATTGTGTCATGACCCGCCTTGAGCCCGAACTGTTTATCTGGAATTATTTTGTTGTCCGCAGCCCACTTAGTCAGAGCCCTATTAATGATTTTTTCGAAAACTTTGCTGATGCTCGGAAGAAGACTTATCGACCGAAGATTTGACGGGTTGGAGTTGTCCTTTCCCTTTTTCGGGAGAGGATGAACCACAGCGGTCTTCCAATGCACTGGATAATATGCATTATTCAGTGCTTTGTTGAAGAGTGTGGTGTAAATATCAATTGCTTCCATCGGTAAATGTCTTAGTACAACGTTGGATATACCATCGACACCTGCTGACTTTTTGATTTTTATTGATTTAAAGATGAGCTGGAGCTCAACCTTCGTCACTAACAAGGGACTTGGTCCCGTTTGCTCGGCGATTATGGCATTTGCCAAGGAATCGTCATTGAACCGCATGAAACCGCGATTCTCAGATCGCCATTGTGTCATATCATTTCGAAGGTAAAAGTGATTAAGTAGGGCTCTGTTTTCCAGGTCGTGGTTGGGGCGAATGCTAACATTCACCTTGTACACTTGCTGGAAAGCAGCTCCCACCGCCTCCACTTTTTCCTTCGGATCTTCAATTATATAAAAGTCATCGTCAAAGATGGCTTCTTCTGGATCTATTTGCGCTGTCATGAGTACGTCTCTGTTTTCTTCGGTTCTTTGGAGTTTCAGACTCGGAAGGTCATTGTCGTTCTTATTTCTGAATATCTTGTTGATTTTGGCGAACATACTAGGGTCGCTCGAATTAACTGACCGGATCTTGCGGTCCCAGTACTTGTTAATTGATAGCCTGTAGTTCTCCTTAATCAACAGATTGACATTTTTTATTGACGACTTCAGTGTCCTAACCTCCAAGTCGTGTGGGTCTGTAAGTCGTCTGTACAAGTTTTTGAGTCTTGTCAGTAAGCCACTCTTGTACTTTCGCAGTGCGTCAATTGTCGCGTTTCTGTAAGCGTCCATTTGGTCCCGTTCTCTGTACTTTGGGATTGTCCGTTCCATCGTTCGTTTTATTGTTTCGTCCATCTGTTGTAAATGTTGGTCAATTTCTGTATTTGTCAGGTTTCTGTTGTTTGGTGGGGCTATGTCACTCGAACGAAGTTCTCTCGCTAAGGCGTTGGTGAAACAAGGCCAACGCATCTTACTGTAATTGTAAGAGTGCGTTGCAACGTATTCCTCCAACTCCACGCGTTCGTTCGGAATCTGCATTACGGCAGCCAGTCCGCAGTGATCACTGTCGTACTCGACTGTCTGTAAGCAGTTTCGAGGGTGATTACCCACTTTGTCTGTTACTGTCAGTCTAGTGTCGTACAGCAAAAGATCCAGAAAGGAGCCGCTTCTTGGATACGATGGCTTTTCGGTAGCCAGCAGGTCGACGCCATATTCAACGCTGTAAAGATTCATCAAATTAAAAAGATGATTACCTCTGGGATTTCTATGTTGATTTCCCCAATCTTCATGTTTTGCGTTCAAATCACCGGCCAAGATGAAATAGTTTTCTTCCAAGCTCAGTTTCCGTTCCCTAAAAAGAATCTCGAGTTCTGAAGCAAAGTAAGTAACCTGCGGAGCTCCAGCCGCATAAGCCGCAATCATATACATCCGCTTCCCTTGAGTGAGAGAGATGCATACAACGCAAACTTCTAGCGTCTTGAGCTTTCGCAATTCATTGTTGTATATTACTTTATAATTAATGCCTTTTCGTATAAAGAGAGCGACACCACCCCCTTGAGTGGAGTCGGGCCGGTCTCTTCTTACGATATTGTAATTTTTATGAGTCAATTTGTGTTTGTGGTTTAGCTTAGTTTCGCTAGCCATAAACACATCGGGACTGTAGTCTTTCAACAATTGGAACATATTGGCTCTTCGTTCAATCCTAATCAGTGAATTTACATTCACAGCTAGGACTTTTCGGCGCGTCTCCGGCAGCGCGCCCATTATTGTCTAAATTGCGCCAGGCCAGGCAACAAAGAGTAGAGATGATCTACCCTTTTGCCTTGCTCCTTTATCTGACTTTGCAGTCCTGTTAGTTGACCTTGAATGCTCAACAACAAGGCTACAATGTCAGGCTGCACCTCTGGTGCCTTAGGCACAGGGGCCTTTGGGGCAACCGTTGGTGGAGCCTGTCTCGTGTTCCCATTTCCTGACACCATTTGGGCGTAGGAAAATTTGGGATCTACGAATTTTTGTATTGGAGCCTGTCGACTAACTGTTCGACTTTTTTCGGCTTTTTGGCTGGCCTGTTTCTGTTTCATTTGTTGGACCTTAGGGCAACCCCTATAGTTAGCGGGGTGCCCTTGGTTTCCACAAAGGACACACTTGAGCAGGGTCAAATCCTCAACCCGCTCATTCCCCAGCTTACATTCTCCTTCTTTGTGGGTTTCTCCGCACCTCACACAACGCAACTGCATATTGCAATTGGCATTGGCATGGCCAAACCTCTGGCACTTCGTACATTGTAGAATGTCGTCGTGCCTTTTTAATGTCTCCCAGCGTACAGTTTGATTGTCGAAGCTGTGATTCTCTCGACACTATTAAAACTGCTTTGGGGCGATAATGTTACGAGGAACATTGGCAGCCTATAACCCCCTCGTCTTGACTTCACCGTAGTGAAAGGTTTGACCCCGATAAAATCGAGATCGTCACTGGCTTTTTGGCGGAGCTCAGCTAAGAGCTCCTCCGGTTCCGTGCAGGAACTAATACCCTTCAGAAGGACCGTCTTAAACTTTTCACATTTTGGGGTGTAACTAAAGAACTCAGCTGTGGCCTCTTTTAACAATTCTTTCACTAGCTTGTATTCGGCCAGTGAGAAGCACTGGACCGAATAATTCTTTTCTTTTTCGTTAAGAATTTTAATTAAAAATTTGCCCTTAGTGGCCGACTTACATACCTGTTTAATGTCCTGTATGTCAACCTTATGGGTCCTAATAGGTAGTATTTTTTCTTTTCCAGCCTGTGGTTGTTTCTGGTGTTGCTGCTGCTGTTGCTGCTGCTTCTGCGGCTTCTGTTGCTGTTTCTGCTGCTGCTGCTGCCTTGCTTGTAGCTCTTGTTGTTGTTGCTGCTTGGCCTTACTCGAGGTGGATGGGCCCTCAAGCATTGGGCCTGTCACTGCTGGTAAAGTCTTCATTTTTTGCTCCGCTCCAGTGATTTTGGTAGCGGGCTTTGGTTGTTGCTGCTGTGGTTGTTGTTTTTGTTGCCTTGTTTCTGGCTTTTTTTGTTTCGCCTGTTGCTGCTGTTGTTGTTGTTGCAGCCGTTGTGTTGCTTGTTCCTCCTTCTCAGCTGCCTCTTTTTGTCGGCGCGCTTCAATTTTGGCTTTCAGTGCACTGAGAAGGGGTTCCATCTCCTCCTTCAATTTTTTAAGCTGGTCCTCATAGGCATCTATTTGCTGCTTTTTTGCCTGCAGCACTTGTGCCAGCTCCGCTTCATCGGCTTCGTTGTCGTTGGGGGCATCAGGAACCTCCATCTCCCTTTCCTTAGGCTGTTCTGGTGGCGCTAGGCTTGAAAACCTATTTTTATTTTTAGGTGACCTATAGTGCCCCTCTCCATCTTCGGAGACGTAGTCAATGTCACCGCATTGTTCCTTTCTACAAGGTTAGGCTTAAGTTTTCTTTTAACATTTTTTGTTGTTGATGGACTATCAGGCTGGTGGCCTGATGATGTTGCGGTGAATTTGTGTACCGCTGATGGCACCACATTGGCATCACCTGATGAATTGGCAGAGGTATCTTTCGATACCCCTGCTTTCCTCTCCTTCTCCATTTGCTTTTTTTCCCAATCTATAAAATCTACGATTTCACGAGAAAAAAAGCTTCCAGATTTTTAGTGAACTCCGCACGGGATTCGAACCTACGACCCTTGGAGCTGTTTTCGGACGCCACCTCAACTAGGCTACCGATTAGTTGATTAAATTGTGGCTTACTGCCTTCTTAAAAGGAAAACCCTACAAATGCACTTTTTAATTTAAAATTAACTAGCAATCACTTTTAACACTTGGTATCTCTCTGGAAGTCAAAGAACGACTGTGATATATTTGTTGCTAGTTTATAACACAAATATTTGACAGTTTTTTAGATACATAGAAATTTAGTGCTCAAATACATATTTTTCAATATTTTCGTAAAATTATCCAAACATTTTACTTGTTATCAATTTTCTATATAATCTTATAATAAGACGACAGCCCTGATCAATTTTCAAAAAAGTATTAAATGATAGAAGCAAAAATGTGTTGTACCTCTACGTTATTGCATATTACCTTCTTTTTTAGGTCATATGCAAAAATATATATGTATGTTGGTACACCTAGAAATATATAAAAGAAAAATTGACTTATAAAAATAGATACGCAACGCACAAATCAATCCAAATTTACAATCCAAAAACGTAAGTTGTGAATTGAAAGTACAAAATACAAACGGCACAGATGTATGCAAACTTCCTGTAACATCTTTTCAAAGCAATAAAAGGCACATATGTGTCAAAAGTCCTCATCCTAATCGTGGGTGTGTGACATGCGAGTATAACAACATGAGCTATACCAGAACAACGACTAAATTGTGCAAACGCTTTTCTTTTGAAATTGAAAATACGTGTCAAAAATACTAACATGCGTGTTGCGTACAGTAAATGTGTTAGCACAGGATATTATGTAGGTTATGTAGGTAGCTATCTGTTAAGGGTTGAAGTTTAAGTTTAAAGTTGCTATACACATATTATGTAGTGTATCTACTGTATACCTATTTGTATGAACTGTGGGAAGGTAGTTAACACTTTATCAATCGAAAATGATAAGGGATGAATATATTTTTTCGTCCTTTATTCGTAGTGGCGGATGTTATCCTATACTCACTTATGTGCATATATACAATAATGACGCAGTTTTTATAGACACTTTTCTTAGCTATTTTTATTTCGAGTTATGAACATTTTTTTTTCTTTATGAAATTAACAATGGCGTATGGCACGTTTGCAAAAATATAAATAATTATTAGAGACATGCTTCGAAGCTATAGTAAAGTCTGGAATGTCGGCCTTAAATCAACCCAAATAGCTGATGCTTAGACTGGGAAAATTGAATTCTGTGTCACGAGAGAGGTTGTGAGCAGAAAAAGGACAAAGACAAACATTTTATGGTTAGTAGCCATGGAAGTTGTTATTATTTCAATTATGAGATTCTTTTTGTCATAAAATGTGGTATGATCGCCGGATGTTTCTATAAAGAAAACAAAATATATTTTAGTATATTTTTATTCACGAAATTCTGCTTCCTTTATTTTTGTTTACAATGTAATAAATTAGCATGCATCCATTTTTATGAAATTCAAATGTGTGTTCTAATAATAGAGCTTGATTACAGTATGAGTTGGGAATTGTTACAAGATCCGAGATTATAGATGTTATTAAATTGCTGTCTGAGATAGAAAACAGTGCTTAGTTAAATAACATCTGCCAGCAAAAATCACTGCGGATTTCAAAATTACAATTAGTTAGAAGATGAAATGAAGGTACACCCCTCAATTGCAGATCAATTACTGCTTCGGTTCTAGGTAATAGAGGTTAAGGAATTACAGTCTCAGATCAAGAATTAATATCATATCATAAGACATCAGATTACACGAAATTGTATTTAACATTACGAAATTTTTCTAAATCGAAGACCTTACAGTCTAAGTAAGTAGATACTATCCTAAAAGTTTGGATAAGAAGAAATAAAAGGAATCATTATTAATTTTCAATGTGTGCATAATTTTAACTTTACAAAGATACTCGTACAAGCTGTTACCCGCGGCTTTGAAAATGAAATATAAATATCACATACGGAAATTCCAGGAGCAATGAGTTAGTTGGTAAATTAATATAAAGTGTTGCCATTTCTCTACAAAGGTCCCTAAAATCTAGAAAGTTCTTGAGAGATGTTCGAGACGCTTTTTTCGTCCATATCTCAAGAACCAGTAAAGATATCGACTTTATAATGCAGAAAGAACTCTTAAAACAATTAAATTGGTGTTTTTTTACCATAGCAAATTTAAAAAAAAAGTGAAAATTTGGTATAACCAAAATATTTTACGGACCAATAAAGCTACCGACTTAAATTAAACTGTATGTTATATAATGTGAAGTAGAACCAAACTAATATAATTTAGAATACAAATTCTATTTCCGTTGTTACTGAACCAAAATTATTATCGAAAATTTTACAAACAATAAATAATTTTATTAAAAAATAATTGTATGCAATGTCGAATAACGTTTTTGGCATCTGATAAAATTTTAATAAAAATACAATTGACAGTTTTCTTACAAAAAATTAAAACCTAAAAAAACATCACTAAAAGTTGGGATATATTGATTTTTTACTGAAATATCCCTTTAAAAATGAAAGAAATTCGTGTCAAACTATTTTCGTTTTATAAAAATTTATAGTTTTCAACATTAATTAAATTTTGGAAATGATCGAATCGACAGGTTTTTAAAAAAAAAAAAATAAAATACATAAAAACATTACTAAAAGTTGTCAAACATTGACTTTTTCAAATATCTTTTCAAAAATTAAAAATTTTGGCTTTACTAGTTTTAAAAAAAGGGGCTGGGATGCAACCCACACTGATCCCATCCTGTCTGTCGATTTATCTTGCTTAAAAGTTTGTAGCTTTTCGTGTATTTTGCAATTAATGAAATAGTTTTTATTTATTCTAGTTTTGTTAACGAGAATTTTAGTCGAAAACCAGTTTTTACCAATTTTAATTGCATTTCTTAAAAATTTTGTATTTCTAATATATATAAAAAACAAATTAGATCAACGAAAACCGAACATCAATTTTTAAGACATTTGCGTACTATTTTTTGTAGTTTTTATTTTTTTATGAAAAAAACTGACTGTGAAATTCTTATAAAAAAAATAGTGAGTCGAAAACAATATTTTCTGTGACATAAAATAAGTTTGAAGCCAATATTTTTTAATTTCTGAAAATATATTTGAGTCGGAAGTAAATTTTTACCAAGTTTTAGTATTGTTTTTTTTTTAAGGTTTTTTTGTACAAAAACTGTCAATTCGATTTTTCTCAAAATTTAATCAAATGCTGAAAACAATGTTTTTTATAAGATTAAACTAGTTTGAACCCAATATTTTTAACTTTTAAAAAGGTATTTGAGTCAAACATCAATTTTTACAAACTTTAGTTGTCTAGGTTTTTACTTTTTGTAATAAAAAACTGTCAAATCAATTTTCCTAAAAATTTTACTGAATGTTGACAATAATATTTTTTAAAAGATAAAATCAGTTTAAAGCCATAATATCTCAAATTTTAGAGAACATATTTAAGTCGAAGATCAAATTTTACCAACTTTTATAAATTTTTTGTTTTAGGTTTTTATTTTTTGTAGAAAAAACTATCAATTCGATTTTTATCAAAATTCGTCCGAATGTTGAAAACAATATTTTTTCAAGGTAAAATTAGTTAGAAGCCATAATCTCAAATTTTTGATAAGATATTTGAGTCGAGAATCAATTTTTACCAACTTTTTTTTTAACTTTTTTTAGTTTTTTTGAATTTTTTGTACAAAAAAAACTTTCAATTCTATTTTTCTCAAAATTTGACCTGATCTTGAAAACGTTATTTTACGTTGCGCCAAATTGTTTTAGAGATGAAATCATTTTCTCTTCGTAAAATGTTCGTGGTGACAAATATTTGTTGTCATTTTTTTGATTTATAAAAACCGTTAATTGAAACTTTTTCCAAAAATGTATTTGTTTGGTGTGACGTTACAATACATAATATTGGATTTGATCCAAGTCTCAAGCGTCATTGGTTCGTGAGATATTTAGGTTAACCAAAATTATCAACTTTTTTTCAAATTGCTATGGTAAAAAAAACCTTTCTACTTCTTTCGGCATTAATATCTATGTAACAAAAGCCGATATCTATACTGGTTCTTGAGCTATCAACGACTAGTTCTTGAGCTATGGAAAAAGTCGCAACCGTACGTACACACGCATGCACAAACATCTCTCTAAAAATCTTTTATTTCGACTACATTGACCTTGAAACGTCGAGAAATATTTAAATTTTCGACAAATCAAATCAAATTTTTTCTAAAAATCCAAAAGTCAGTTTTTTTCATAAAATATAAAATCTACAGCAAACAGTACTCAAAATTGATAAAAATGGATATTCGATTCTCTACATCTCGTGAATAAATGGAGTTATTGAATTAAAAAATTTGATGAAGTATATTTTTATGAGCTTTACTCCCTTTCGCAAACTAGCTGTAGTCACATACCTGTGCAACAGAGTACGGTCCTTGATCTTTTATCTGCGTTGAATGATGACTGCTCAGCCGGTCCTGATGGTATTCCCCCGATAGTACTAAAAAAGTGTAGTAATGCTTAAGTTAAACCCCTTATACGTTCTTATTCAAACTTTCTGTAAAAACAGGCAAATTTCCCAGCATATGGAAGAAGTCATTTCTTACACCAATTTTCAAGAAAGGTTACAAGTCGGATATAAGCAACTACAGGCCCATTGCAAAGCTTTCTTGCACTCCTAAAGTATTTGAACAAGTTGTTTGTGAAAGTGTAGCATATTTTAGTAAAAATATCATTTGCGAACAGCAACATGGTTTTGTGAAAAAAAGATCAACCGTTACTAATCTCCTCACATTCTCAAACATATGTTCAAACGCTTTAGAACAAGGTAATGAAGTTGATTGTGTATACACTGACTTTTCTAAAGCTTTTGACCAACTTAGCCACGGAATTATTTTATTTAAACTTAAGGCTCTTGGTTTTCCACCATTTTTCTTAGCTTGGATTAAGTCATACCTTGAAAACAGATTCTACGAGGTAAAATTTAGAAATTGTCATTCTAAACCTTTTGTTGCTCAATCTGGTGTTCGCCAGGGAAGCCATCTTGGCCCTTTTCTGTTCATCCTGTCTATCAACGACGACGTATCGTCATGTCTACGTTCAAGTGAACTTCTCATTTTTGCTGACGATATGAAGATTTTTCAAAATAATAAAGTCCACCCATGATCGTATTCTTTTACAAGCCGACATTGATAGTTTCACATTTTGATGTGGGATAAATAGCCTTTTATTCAACCCTTTAAAATGCCAGACTATAAGTTTCACTAAAAAACTAATCAGTAACGTATTTGACTACTGTATATCACAGCAAAAACTCTGTCGTGTCTCCACATTTAAAGATTTAGGTGTAAATTTCTGTTCAAACTTAGAGTTTACACATCACATTAATTTTATTGTTAATATTGCTTGGTTTATAAAACGCTGGGCAAAGGAGTTCAATGATCCCTATGTTACCCTTTCTTTGTATAATTGCCATGTTCGTCCTTATCTTGAAGATGCATCGCAGGTATGGACTCCCTATTACGAAATTCATAGAAAACGTATTGAATAAATTGAACGCAATTTCATTCGCTTTGCCCTAAAAGGTCTTCCTTGGGAAGATCCCTATGATCTGCCTCCCTTCTTCAAATGCAATCTCTCCATCAAAGGCGTGTTAATAACGACTTAGTATTTTTTCATCAACTCATTAATGGTGAAATTGATGCACCTTATTTGCTTTCTTGTGTACATTTAAATAACCGAGGCCGAACTCATCACCTGCGCACATTTGATTTTATACACATTGACTTCCATAGAACTAACTATGGGAAAAATGAAGCTTTAAGTCGAATAAGCATTTTATATAACCTTAACTGTTCATCGATAGATTTAAATATAAATAAGGTGGGATTAAAATCATTGCTTAGAACCAGTGCTCCACTATCGTAAATGTTCTCATTTTATTTTTTGTTTTGTAATAGTTAAATGTTAATTATGTTTTGTATTTTGTGCGTGTGTTATGCTAAGTTAACACCTCGCGCCAACACGCGCGACTATGATTTGCCAATTCAGCATAACAGCATATTCTCATAAGTTCCCACGATTGGTGGGTATCATATTCTGGACAACGGTGCATTGAGGTGAATGCACCGACACTACGAGTATCAAGGTCGCTGACGCAGCAATCATCGATGCACGCCGTTAGGTGTTATTTTAGGGAATTAGTTTTAAGTTAATCAGTTCAATTGTGAGCCCGGACCTGATTAGTCGTTAAATAAATATATTGTCAAATTTAATAACCGTTTATTTATTCCGTAAGTCGAACCGTTGGGCCAGCCCCTCAGGGGTTGGCGTTCGCTTTTTTTTCATATACGAATCCGCGATTCGTTAATTGGCGCCCGAGCAGGGACCGCGTTGCAAAACTGTATCCTTTTCGCCTGTAGATCCTAGTTCATTACCAATACGCTCTATTTGAGTGAACGTCACTGTTAACATGGGAACACAGTTGACCATTTTGGATAATAACTAAACTTTTCGCATAAACATGGGAACATGCGAATATCTGTTAAGGCTAAAGGATACGACGGTGATGGTGATCGTTCCATTAGTAGGCTGCTTGCGGCTAAACGGGATTCAAACGACACCTCCCACGCAACACGGTTCCTTGGAAACCCTATTCCGTCGGTTAAGGGGAGTACTAAATCTAAACCCTTTTTTTTCAGGAAAAAATATTTCAACAAAAAATATATATCTTTTAAAAGACTAAAGACTAAAGCGAGGAAGTTATGATAATTGTGTGAGTGGGAAAAAAGAGCCCATAATTTATCTATATTCTATAGAAAAAGTGATCCTTGAAGCATTAAGCTATTCAAAGAAAAGATATATATATATTATTCCTAATTTGAAAAGAATAATCATATTTAATTTATTAATTGTTATTAATTGTGCAAGTGTGAGTGTGTGCAGTTATTTGATATAAAAGAAAAAAGAAGTTTAATAAGGTGAAAAATAATCTTTCATAATCTGTGCCTAGTGTCTGTTAAGGTAAGCCTACATTTTACATTTTTTTTATTCTTATTTTATTTTTTGAGAGAGATTTTTAAAATAAAAACATAAACTATGGATCAAGTCGCCCAACAAATTGTTGAATTGACTGGGGCAGTCAGTAGCTTGATTTCCCAATTGAAAAGCTTTGAGAGGAGAATCGAAGCTGTCGAAGGAAAAACAAATTCGTCAGCCTCCTCAGCTGCACCTTCTTCGGCTGTTAGCCATTTTGAGCTTAGTCCTCCTCAAACAGAGGCTGATCTCAGGGAAATAAGTAAGCTACCTGACTGCGTTAAAGAACTTCAGGTCTTTAATGGAAATCCTACTCAATATGTATCATGGATACATACTGTAGAGGGAATCCTTAAAGACTATGAAATAGTTAAATCAAAACCGCTTTACCGTGCGATTTTACAACACATTCGGGGTAAAATCAGAGGTCCGGCTGACGCCGCTCTAGTTAGTTACAATATCTTTGATGGTGACTGGAGTGAGATGAAGACTTGCTTATCTCTACATTATGCAGATAAGCGAGACCTTCGAACCCTGGAGCACCAGCTCAACCAGCTTGCTCAAAAGGGCAGCAAGCTGGATGAATTCTATGCGGCTGTTAACCATCAATTATCGTTGATGGTTAACAAAATAAAAACGGAGTCGCATAGTGAGGAAACCGTAAGGGCTTTGGTAGAAACCTACCGGAATAGGGCTCTGGATGTGTTCGTGCGTGGCCTCAATGGTGATATCTCACGAATGTTGATGATTCAACGGCCACGGACACTCCCAGAAGCTTACTCTGCCTGCCTGGAAATACAGAACGTCAACTATCGGAGTAGTTCTGTACACTCCTCTTCCTTCTCTAACACCATCACGTCTCCTATGAATCAACATTTTGGTAATAGAGACGTG
Organism: Eupeodes corollae; assembly: GCF_945859685.1. Lineage (NCBI taxonomy): Eukaryota > Metazoa > Arthropoda > Insecta > Diptera > Syrphidae > Eupeodes > Eupeodes corollae. The sequence continues at coordinate 60,143,679 of NC_079148.1, read as the reverse complement.
AGACCCAATATTCCTCCGAGAAGGCCCCAACAAAATTCAATAGGGAAGCATAACAGGTTTGCCTGGAATGCTCCTCAGGAAAATGTTCCTGCACCGAAGCCTTCGGAGAAGATGGATGTTGATCGAAGCATCCAGAGCAAACAAGTGAACTATGCAAATCGATCAAAGTTCCAGGGCAACCCCTTTAAACGTAGAGCAGCCTCTGATAACTTCCCTAACAAGCAGCAACGCTTGTACAACATCGAAGCGGAAGACGAAGTGGATTTAGAAAGCTACTCCGCATCTGCGGAGGAAGCTACTTGTGACGAGATAAATTTTATGTCAGGGGGCCATCTAGCGTACCATACATAGAGTATGTTGCAAAGGATGGAGTAGTGTTGAAGTTTCTTGTTGATACGGGGGCCAACAAGAATTTCATTAGCCCAAAAATCGACCAGCCCTCAATCTCGCTTCCAAAACCTTTTTCTGTAAAGTCTGCCGCTGGTAATGTTAAAATTTCTAATTATGTCGAGGGAAGATTTTTCTCTAAGGTTGGCAATGATACTCCTGTTAAATTCTTTGTACTACCTGGACTCGATTCTTTCGATGGAATCATTGGGGATGACACCCTCAAAGAATTGGAGGCTGTCATTGATAGAAAAAACAACCTTCTAACGATAAAACCCAATATAGAGATTCCGCTCAAAGCAAAGATATCACGACAGGTGAACGTTGTGCTTAATGAGGATCTTCCCCACGACATTAGACAGGGATTGGAAAAATTGATTAGGAAACACGAATCGCTTTTCGGGCCGATCAATATTAACGAAGTAATCGATACTTCCATTCAGGCCGAAATCAAAACAAATACAGATGAGCCTATATATACAAAGAGCTATCCGTACCCGTCATCCTTAAGAGAAGTTGTTGAGGAAGAAATAAATAAACTTCTAGACGAAGGGATAATAAGGCCTTCCAGAAGTCCTTATAATTCACCAATTTGGGTTGTGCCCAAAAAACCTAAGGTGAATGGCGAGAAGCAATTCAGAATGGTCATCGACTACAAAAGACTTAACAGCGTGACAATTTCTGATGCATATCCAATACCGGATATAAATGCCACTCTTGCTAGCCTAGGGAACGCCCGATACTTCACAACCCTAGACTTGACCTCGGGATTTCACCAAATTCCCATGAAACCCTCGGATGTTCCTAAAACAGCTTTTTCCACTATGAATGGCAAATACGAGTTTTTGAGGCTGCCATTCGGGCTCAAAAACGCTCCAGCTATTTTTCAACGCACAATTGACGATGTGCTCAAGCCATTCATAGGGAAAATATGTTACGTTTATATCGACGATATAATCGTTTTCAGTGAGAATGAGGAAAAGCACTTAGAAAATCTTGACATGGTTTTGAAAAGACTTAGTGAAGCGCACTTGAAAGTCAACCTTGAAAAAACCCACTTTATGGATACAACTGTAGAATTCCTTGGATACGTCATAACTGCTGATGGTGTACGACCAGATAATACGAAAATCGAGGCAATCCAGAACATACAGCCTCCTACTAACCTTAAGGAACTAAAATCATTCCTCGGGCTTACTTCCTACTATAGGAAATTTATTCGTGACTATGCCAAGATCGCCAAGCCCTTGACTAACTTAACTAGGGGAGAAAATGCCCAAGTTAAAGCCAACCAGTCAAGGAAAATCCCAATTAAATTAGATGAGTGTGCGCTAAAAGCTTTCAATAATTTAAAAGTACTCCTTACCTCTGCCGAAGTCCTGGCATTCCCCGACTTTAATAAGCCGTTCATTCTCACGACGGACGCTTCAAATATAGCAATTGGTGCAGTTTTGTCGCAAGGTGAAACAGGCAAGGAAAGACCCATTGCCTTCATTTCAAGGTCTTTGAGTGGTAGTGAAGAAAATTACGCCACGAACGAGAAGGAAATGTTGGCGATAGTCTGGGCCTTAGACAACCTCAGGTCTTATCTTTACGGAGCGAAAAAAATCCGAATATTCACCGACCATCAACCGCTGACTTACGCCCTAGGTAACCGCAACTACAATGCGAAATTGAAGCGTTGGAAGTCGAGGATTGAAGAATACAATTGCGAACTGATTTACACGCCCGGTAAATCTAATGTCGTAGCGGATGCACTCTCTAGACTTAAAATTAATAACGAACACTCAGCCGTCTCAGCTAAAGTTGACACGGAATGCCAAGTGAATACGTTACATAGTGATTCATCAACGGAAACTGCCTCTGAAAAACAATCTTTAATAGATGACAACAGTTCCCAAACTGATACAGCCTTGGAGCATGTCTCTTCCACGGAACCTTCCAATGACGAAGCAGCTTCCACTGAATCAGCCAACGAAACAGTGCACAGTGCAGAGCAGGACTCCACAGATCTGATTCCTCATGTTGAAGCGCCTTTGAATGTTTTTCGAAACCAAATAATTATCAAGGTTTCGGATAACAAGGTTGATTCAATGGAGGAACCACATCCCGGTTACATAAGACACTACTTCTCAACTCCGTATCTAGATAACGTTGCCCTAACAGCTGTCCTTAAAGCCAAACTTAGGCCCAATATAGTTAATGGCATTAAAATTCCTGAACTTTGTATGGAACTTCTGCAAAAGGTATATTTGGAAACGTTTTCCAGCTATAAGATTAGGCTGACACAAAGAATTGTTGAAGATGTCACAGACGAGAATCGAGTGTGGGAACTCATTAGTAAGGAACACAAGCGAGCTCATAGAAATGCTCGAGAGAACAAGGAACAACTCCTTGAAAGATATTACTTCCCGAAAATGAATAGCTTAATAACACGCTATGTAAAGTCCTGTGACATTTGCCTTACAAACAAGTATGATCGACATCCGGCGACCCCTATGTTTCAGCCTACTCCTATTCCCTCTTATCCTTGTGAGATATTGCACATGGATATTATGGAAATCCAGGGTGAAAAGTTTATATCATGTATCGACAAGTTTTCAAAGTTTGCTAAATTATTCCACATTAGGAACAAGTCCTCTCTATATCTAAGGGACAAAGTGATGAAAGTACTTCACTATTTTACAGTCCCCAGGATATTAGTTACAGACAATGAAAAAAGTTTTCTCAGCCCCATAATAATTAACTTTATCAAAATGCTCGACATAAAGATGTACCAAACACCCGTTAATCGTAGCGAGGTTAACGGCCAAGTTGAAAGATTTCATTCAACAGTTCTCGAAATTTTTCGATGTTTGAGAGCCGAGTATAAAGAACTTAAGCTAAGGGAGCTGATACACATATCGGTCGATCGATATAACAATACAATTCACTCGGTCACTGGCAGAAAACCATCTGACATGTTTTTTAACAGAAGTTCCAGAGTAAATTATCAAAAGATGTCAAATTATCGGATAAAAGTAAATCAGGAACTTAGGGAAAAGATAGAAAAAAATCAAAAGGCCAAAAACCAATGGCATAATAAAAAGAAATCTATCCCGAAGAAATACAAAAAAGGTGACGTAGTCTACACATCCTTCAAGAGGATTCAGGGCAAACATAAGCCGCTGTATCGGAAGGAGGTGGTAGCAAAAGATAACAAGGTAACCATTATAACAGACACAGGTAGAAAAATTCACAAATCCCAATTAAAGAATATTTAACTACAGAACACACACCCGCACAAAGAAAGCACACATCGAAAAAAAAAAAAAAAAAAAAAAAAAAATGTACCCTTGCAATGTAATGTAAAAAGACATAAAATGATAAAATGTAATGAAATAAATACATAAAATGTATAAAATAGTACATTTAATAAAATGACATAGGTAACGAAACCTTAATGTCAAAGCCAAAGCATAGAATAATGAAATGAATAAAATGCAGAAAAATTGTATATTTATTAAATGTATGGCAAAAATCATCATACTAATGAAATACATGCATACATAAAATTGCATAAAAATTGCAAAAAATTATTTATATATAAAAATTTAATTTTTTATAATATATATGTATAAAAAAAAAAAAAAAAAAAAAAAAAAAAAAAAAAAAAAAAAAAAAAAAAAGGTCAATGGCACCATGCCTAAACAAAAACCAAACTATATTATCTATATTATTACATAATTAATAACCATTTCTTTTTCAGAATATTAATTTTAATTTTTCCATTTTTTCTAGATATTTTAATAACGATATTACATTATTAATATTTTTAAACTTTTCATGACCTATTTTTTTTCCTTATTAAGTTTATATTTAACTGATTTATTTATATTTAACCAATGTAACAAATTTAAAACACAATATAGCTTATTATTCCTAACGGCCGTGCAAGGCTTCACTATCTTCGAGTACCAGTCCCCAATGGTAACAATAAAGGAAGGACCAGGGTGGATTATCGATGGACACTTCAAATTGGTGCATTTGATCCGGTTAGATGAATTTGAAGATCTGCTCAACAAAATGACTTTAGCTGTCCAAGCTGTAATCAAGCAACCTGAAAAGAAAATCGTGGCACGCCATCACCTTACCCAGCTTCACGAACGAATCGATATGCTCAAAGGAAAAATGCATAGAAGGCAAAGGTCGATTAATTGGATTGGTTCTGCGTGGAAATGGTTGGCCGGTAACCCTGACGCAGCAGATTGGGATGAAGTGCTCAAAAACGAGAACAACATAATCGAGAATAATAATCATCAATACAAAATAAACGAGAGGATCCTTAGGATAACAAAGGATATCACCCAAAGGATCAACCAGGTCATTAACAGCACCGTAATCCAAACGTCATCGTCTAATAGGGCTATCCACGAGCAAAACGTTATGGACGAATTATTAGTGGTGAAAGAAGATGTAAACGAAATTGTTCGCGCCTGCCAGATGGCGAGAAGCGGAATCGTAAATACAAATCTCTTGGACCATGAAGAGATCAACAGGCTTATCAGCGAAGTTGAAACTTTACCATATGCTAACGTTGTGGAGGCTTTGCAATTTGGTAAACCATCAGTCTATACCAACGATTCCATCCTACTGTACGTACTATCTATGCCTAAAGTCAGCAGGACTGAGTACAACTTGTTATTGACCAGAGCGTCAATCCTGGGAGGAAAGCAAGTCGACCTACCTTATTCTAAGATTCTAGCAAACCATGAAGATACCTATGGCATAATATCCAACTGCCTTAGTATGGGCAACATGACGACTTGTGATGAAAGCTCTTTAGAAAAATTGGAAGAAGAGGGATGCGTAGTTCGGTTGCTTAAAGGAGGGCACGCTAATTGTGCAATTCGTACCAATACAGCCAGTATTACGGAACTGATCAAGGAAGACACGATATTTGTCACAAACTTCCAAGGAAAATTATATAGCAAGAACATATCAAAGGATCTCTCCGGTACATATTTGATCCAGCTCTACAATGAATCAATTCGACTAAATAACAGAACATTTGTTAGCCTGACGGCAACATCGCTTCAAGCGCTTCCACCAGTTTTAACCAACACATCCTTGAAAGTGAACAAAGTGGACATCGAATACCTTCATGACATGAGCATCAAGAACATCAAGATCCTGAATGGCCTATCATATCGGCTAAACACCTATACTGCTACGGATGTGACGATCCTCCTGATATTGGCAATAGTTGTATGGATGATATGGCGCAAGCTGCACAGGAAGATTGACTTACCAAAGATCCAAATCCTACCACCACCGGTGCTACCTACCCCTAACATCTCATCTTAAAATACTGATCTACGGGACGTAGATTTTCAAAGGGGGAGGAGTTAACACCTCGCGCCAACACGCGCGACTATGATTTGCCAATTCAGCATAACAGCATATTCTCATAAGTTCCCACGATTGGTGGGTATCATATTCTGGACAACGGTGCATTGAGGTGAATGCACCGACACTACGAGTATCAAGGTCGCTGACGCAGCAATCATCGATGCACGCCGTTAGGTGTTATTTTAGGGAATTAGTTTTAAGTTAATCAGTTCAATTGTGAGCCCGGACCTGATTAGTCGTTAAATAAATATATTGTCAAATTTAATAACCGTTTATTTATTCCGTAAGTCGAACCGTTGGGCCAGCCCCTCAGGGGTTGGCGTTCGCTTTTTTTTCATATACGAATCCGCGATTCGTTAATTTGCTATAATTGTATTATTTTTTTACTAACAACTAACACATGCACTTATGATGAGCCTCTGATCGTAGTTTGACGCTTGCTATAAGCTTACTACTTTCTGAAATTCTGGAGTGTAAAAAAATGATGGCACAAAAGCAGACACTTATTTTGTCCTCGAATGAATTTTTGGGACTAATTTTACATTTATTTACTAGCTTTCTAGGTCGAATAGTTTTACCCTTATTTAGTTGAAAACCATTTTAAAATATTCCATATTTTTCTGATTTATTTTTGAGTGAATTGAAAACACCTTCTTTCATTTTCTATATATCTCCCAATTATTTTTCTTAATAGTTGAATTAAAAAATTTAAGATATTGGCAGTACATGTTTTTACTACCGGAAAGACTGAACAAAAAATAGATGCATCTCAAAAAATGTAAATTTTATGAAGAGCAAAGTTTGAAGTCAATGACGTCGTGCTGTGAAAAACATAAAATGTTTTGTATTTGCAATAAATTATAATATTCAATAACATTTTACACATGCATATATATATGGTTTTTCGTTTTTAACTCCGATCCGAAAGCATAACTGTAGAAGAAAATATTCAAAATTTTACCTCAATCCACTGTCGATATAACATCGCAATTTTTCTATTTTAAATTAGATTTATCGAGAAGTTCAATTATTTTCAGTGCACGTGGATAATTGCTATTTATTAAACACAAAAATATTTAAATGCGTATACGCCTAAGTGAACCATATTCATGTTGTTTTTATTATAAAGAAATATAACAGTACAGTATACACATATGCAAAGGTTTCTTTATTAATATAATATTAATTGAAGTCGTCACAATCACGTTTTTGAAGAAAAGAAAATGTAATACATTTTTAAGTTGAATTTGTTCCCTGATTTACACGTTTTTTGTGTGGGATTGATTTTAATTCAAACAAATGTAGAATTTTTTAATAACTTGACGCTAAAGAGAAGTTACTTTTTCAGGCCTGTGTAAATACAGAAACAAAACTCACCCAATTTCAAATAAACCGACAACTTGACTAATTTAATATAATAACTGGAAAGATGAATGATGGAGGAATTTTGTTGATTGATTATTTAACTGAAATCGTCATTGACTTCAAAATTTATTCACTTTAAAAAAAAATGTTATTTCTGCGAACTTAAATTTTCAGGGCATGTGAATCAAAATCTTAAGGGAAGGTGCTAAAATACATATTATTCAATTTGGAATTTTCTTGCAGCTGTAACTGTGTTTGAAGAATCTTTTATTTTTAATTTCACATCAAGGAGTGACATTATTGAATTATCCAATCCTCTACCCTAAATTTCAAGTAATTCTGTCCATAAAATTCTGAAACAACGATTCTTTATAAATTGAATTTATGTGTCTGCTACAATATATGTATATATGTATGTATGTGACTAACAAGAAGAAACAAAAGTACATTTTTTTTATATTAATCTATGATTGGGTTTGATTGTTATTTATTTACAATAAATTGATTTAAAATAACTCAATGGCGAGACAGTTAGATTCTGGAAAGCCCGAATAGGTTAGTGACCTTATTTTTAAATCATTTCTCGAAGGGAATGTAAATTCTTTATCAAATCCGAAGCCAAACGTCTTATTGATGAGAGGTATTCTTTGAGAGGATTTGTAGCCTACTCGTATAAGAGACATCAATAACCCTGAAAAGAAAAATTATAAGGGTGGCTGATGGACCTTTACTGTAAACAGAAGCTTTAAGGCTGAATAAAAATTGATCCCACTTAAGATGAAAATTTAAAATAAATCACCCTAGGTACGCGTTTTTGTTTTGAAAGATTTTTTTTTCTTTGTTGATTGTTTGAGAAAAAGGTAGGTTTTTGTATCAAAGTTATAAAATTATCCAGTATTATGTGTGTTGATACAACAGAAGTTAGGGTTGGAGGATAACCTTTAGCAACGGCTTATTTTGGTTTATATATTAATATATGTATATTCAAAAATCAGCATTGATATGAGATATTGTTATTTTAACTTAAACAATATTTAAAGCTTTAAGCCATTTCATGAAATTAAGGTATAGGTAAATATGTATTCAAAAAGCTCTTGGAAATCAATATAAACCTCCAGTATCCATATCAAAATCAGTTAAAATTCTGCTAAACATATTTATGTATCGAGGGCAATCTTAAACTAAATGTATTAATATAAGCTCTTTGAGTCTTTAGTGGACAATAATTTGGCATTCAACTGTAAAGCTATAATCTACATATCTATGAGCCTTAAAGTGGATTCGAGGTTGAAGCCGTTAACATTACCCTTTTAACTTGTTTTAATTCAAAGATGCTCAAGTGCTCAAGAATATAACCTGTTAACCGATTTGTATCCTACCACCATGCTTTCAACTTATTTATTATATCATAACATTTGCATTAGTTTGAAGGAATAATTATTTTCTCTTTAATTCCCTTAGAAGGTTCTTTAAGCACTATTTATAATATAGTAAATGCTCATCATGGTCAGGTCTATAAAATTTTTGGAACTCTTGTGTTACTCACGCTCTTTACTTCATTCATTCATTCTTAAAAACTTACTAATGAAATTATAGTGGTCAAAACAATAATACTTTTTTTCTGTCGTCTAAGCAAAACAATAATTTTTGAACTGATTAAGTTAGCATGAATTCGAGTCTAACCTTAAAATTTTCCCTTTAAAAAGTATAAATATAACCAAAACTATTGTTTTTAAGACCTAAGTAAAACACAACGTAACCTTTAATTTTAAATTTCAAGCTGATTTTGTAATCTAAAGGATGATTCATTTTTAAGAACCCATGATGAAAGTGAACCAAAATTAAATGTCAAGATTTTTTGGCATTTCATTTGATATTTCTCAGTTTGAGACAACTTGAACCATGAAACGCGTTAAAGTAATTCAGGCTTATAATGAAAATGAGAGTTCAAATCAAAATTTTTACAATCAGAAAAATTGTGAAAAATTTGAGCATACAAAGAATACTGAAGGTATTTGGGTACTTAGATGATATACTCGTTGGAGGCGAGACTTTAGACGATTGTGAGAAGAAACTTGAACAAGTTTTAAATAGACTTGACGCGTATCAGGTTAAAGTTAATGAAGGGAAGCGTAAGTTCTTCCAAGAAAAAGAAAAAAGAAGGAACAAGACCAACAAACCATAAAATGTTACTAGTTTCAAGTCTTATTTAGGGTTATTAAATTTCTATGGAAAATTCATGCCGCTGCTTTCGTCTGAATTGAAACCGCTTTATGATCTTTTGCGTAAGAATTCAAATTCAATTTGTTTAGACAAATGATTGTCAATTAGCGTTTCAAAAAAGTAAGGATTTACTTAGGAATAATCAGCTGTTAGTGCACTTTGATGCAAAGAAACCAATTATTGTTTCATGTGACGCAAGTCCATACGGGGCAGGGGCCGGCCGTCCTCTCACATATGAATGATGTCGAGGAACGCCCAATACTGTTTGCATCGTCTACTCTTAGTGACACTGAAAAGAAATATTCCCAGCTTCAAGGTGCAGAATTGGCAATTGTTTATGCAGTTCGAAAATTTCACCGATATTTGTATGGCAATAAATTCATTTTGCTAAGCGATCATAAGCCTCTACGGGAAATTTTCGGACACAATAAACAAACACCTGCAGTAGCAGCTGCGCGCACACAGAAATGGCCAATTTTTCTAGAGCAATTTTTTTATGAAATCAAGTACAAAAAGGGAACAGAGTTGGGTAGAGACTACAGGTGATGAATCTGATATGATTTGCAATTTGAACGTTCATGGTTGTCTGTCCGATTTAGCCGTACAATTTGCCGATGTTATAACTGAAACGAAAAACGATACAAATTTGGTGCAAGTGATGAAATATGTAATGGAGGGTTGCCCAAATAAAAAGTACAGTGATGAAATAGGTTTATATTTTAAACAGCGAATTTCATTGTCATGCGAATATGAAGTAGTTATACCTTGTACAATGAGACGAAAGGTTCTTAAGCTATTGCATGAGGGACATCCTGGTATAGTCCGATCTAAAATTCTTGTCCGTGGTCATCTGTGGTGGCCAAGCATAAATAAGGATATAGAAGACTATATTAGGACCTGTTCCGTAAAAGTAAAATTGATTGGCCAAAAACATTTTATCCATATGAGCGGGTGCATATAAATTTTTAAAAACTAGAAGGGATAGATTTTCTTATTCTGGTTGACCATTACTCGAAATGGATAGATGCTGCAATACTGAAAAACACTAATGCTCAATTAGTTATAGAGCAATTATCTTGCTGGTTTTCAATTTATAGATTGCCACAACACACACCGACAACAACAACACGTATAACGCCTTCTGATTTATAATTTACGTATAAACCAAGAACACTTTAGAAAAGGTGTTCATCAATAAGTTCAAGAGCTTAAGGATGAGACAATTTGGCACATTATTGGCATTAGATTGTCAATTGAAAATTTGAACCATTGGATGGAGGTGTGCCCCTAAGGTCGCGGAGGTAATTTGGCCACTAATTTTTTACATGCATTATTGAACCATACCAATTTTATCATAATAAACAAAAATGAAAATAATTTTTTAAATAATTTATGTTTTATTAAAGACCAACATTGGCCCTTAAATTTAACCACCCTTTGTATTACAAAATCATCCTTATAAAATATTTGCCTTTTAAATACAGCTTAAATCATTTTAGTATCTTACTTCAAATCAAATGGGGTGGCGCAACAGTCCGTTGTGAACCAGGGCCTAGTGACTTACAACCCGCAACCATTTCTGTGTGCGCGTACTGTTATCAGGAATGGAAGGGACCTACAATTTAAGGCCGAATCCGAACGGCTAGTTTGAGAAAGCACTTTTTCATGACAAGAATTACTCTTGAAGGATTTGTCAATTCCTCGCGAGAGGCAGTACCGGCGAAAATTATTTTTTTTTTTTTAAATTAAGGTGGCACAGGCAGGGATTGAACCCTAGACCCCTTGCATTACAGTCCAATGCACTTTTTTTTTTTTTTTCAAATTCGTTTTTATTTATTCAATCTTAAACCTATCTTAAAGCTAGACAAAAATTTATAAAACTAGCCTAATTATCCATAACTTACAACTAACTTAATGGTCCCATACGGACACTCTAAGTTAAACTATAACACTTAAAACTAATGCCTTTCGGCCCTAAGATCTATTTTACTTCATTTAAATTTCATTTCATTTATTTTTGTATTTATTAGAAAATTTGAACAAAAAACTAATGTCAATATCCTTTTTTATTTATTTTTACTTACAAACTACTTAAAGTTAGGTCCTTAAATAAAACTTAAAGCTAACTTAAACTACCTATTCTACCTATAAACTACTTAAAACTAGAACAACCACAGCAGCAAATCTAACATTTTTTGTTTTTATATTTTATTGTCTTTTTTGTACGTTTTTTAATTTTTTTTTTTTTTTTTTTTTTTTTTGTTTTTTATATTCCTTGTTTTTTTTTTTCATTTTTTTAGTTTTTTTTTGTATTTTTTTTTTGTGCCACCATGCCTATTCTACTTAAAACTAAACCCTAAAACTATAAAACAAGTATGTAAGCCGGCCAAGGCTTAAAAACCCCATCCCGACTACCCACTATCAAGTGCCGATTGAAGCCACCAAAACTGGTTCTCCTGCTTCACCCTATCAGTTCGGTCCCGCTCGGACACAGCCCTACTGAACCGAAGGAGCTCCACTCCACCTTGTGCCAAGACGTCCCGATTGTACGGGAGTCGCCTATCTACGGTTCTTCGTCTGACGTGGTAGATTAACGGGACTGCCAATATATCCTGTATCAGACCGCATTTGTCTAAAAAGAGGAATGCCTCTGGTGGAATGAACCCGCTCAAGCGTGCACTTTGTTGGTCAAAGACATGGCTCTTGCAATGTGACCTCGAACGAGTTTTATCACGAAAATGTCAATTCTGTTGATTCGAGCCCCGTTGTATAGGACCTCGTTTGAATAGTAATGCACATAAGAAGATTCGGCTGTTCGATATAAGCCGGTACAGCGTCGTAAACACTGCCGCTCGAACATCCGAAACTTCTCCATCTGGAAGGGGCAACGTTGAACCACACAGGACAACCATAAACGATCATTGGCCGTATGAGGGCCATGTAGCAAATTACCTTCACTCTGGGGTCAAGCCGACTGCTAAAAAACAGCCGTTTCGTCAGAGCAAAGGCTCCTCTGGCCCTGGTCAGAGCAGCATTTATATGTCTGTCGAAATATAAATACTGATCTAACCAGATACCGAGGTACTTCACTACACTTTTGCTCGCCAATGGCTGCCCATGAAGATCAACGATGACCATCTTGCGCCAATTCTTGCACGTATCCCTCGTGGCCCCAGCCAACGGAGTCCGGAACAGAATTGTCTCCGACTTTTGGACATTTATTTTCAGTTTCCAGTCGTCGCAATATCGCTGAATCTTGTCGAAATCACGCTGCAAGAGAATTCTAATAACCTCAACCTTTCGGGCCGTTCTGTACGCAATTAGATCATCGGCGTACGCAATTGCCTTTGTAAGACTACCTATCAGATCGCTGGTGTAAATGCTGAAGAGAATCGGCGAATTCACCGCTCCCTGTTGAAGACCATTTTTAATTGAGAATGTTGTGGTAGAAGTTACATTGCCACTTTTGACAACAAACTTTCTACCGTTAAGCATATCATAAAGTATATACAACAATGGCTTGCTTATGCCAAGCCTGCTTAGTTTTAGGTAAAGACCCTCTAACCATACGGTGTCAAAGGCCTTTTCCAAATCAACCAGAACAGCACCTGTGCATTGTTGTTTTGATTTATTCCATTGGATATCAGAAACGAGTTTAGACGCAGCATGAATTGTGTCATGACCCGCCTTGAACCCGAACTGTTTATCCGGAATTATTTTGTTGTCCGCAGCCCACTTAGTCAGAGTCCTATTAATGATCTTTTCGAAAACTTTGCTGATGCTCGGAAGAAGACTTATCGACCGAAGATTTGACGGGTTGGAGTTGTCCTTTCCCTTTTTCGGGAGAGGATGAACCACAGCGGTCTTCCAATGCACTGGATAATATGCATTATTCAGTGCATTATTGAAGAGCGTGGTGTATATGTCAATTGCTTCCATCGGTAAATGTCTTAGTTCAGTCCAACGCACTAACCATCATGCCACGGGTACTACTAGTATCTTACTTAGTTTTGGTAATTTTCGAGTTAAATTTTAGTGCTAGTTCCTAATCAGAACTCCGATTAAACTCAAAAATGCCCGTTTTCAACATTATTTTTGTATTTTTCTTTTTTCAATTTATAACAAAACAAAAATTGTTCTAAATTGCTTTTATGTACATCGTTTTGTGTTCTCAAATTTAGAATCCTTTAAGCATAAAAGCTTCAGCGTTCTTTAAAGTGTTCTGTGCAGCAGAAAAAATGATAACTTTTAAATGGAATATTAATATAAGATATTATAGATTTGGAAAATCTAGGTAACAAAACCTTGTTACAAAATGTAATAAAATTTGTTGACAGCTCCTGCACATCATGATTTTTCCATTCATATGATTTTTCCATTGATTATCGGCAGAATCAGTAATCATGACTCTTTAGCGGGCACTATTGACTGTAACGTTTTGGCCAGCATCTTTTTCAAAGTAGTGCGGACTAATTATTCCACCAACACATAAAGCACATTAAATAGTTAGATTTTGTGTCTCATACACTTCAGAATTAAATAAATTGGGTGGCACAACAGTCCGTTGAGAACTAGTGAGTTACAACTCTAAACCATTCCTGTGTGCGAGTAATGTTGTCAGGGATGGAGGGGACCTACAGTTAATATGCCGAATCCGAACAGCTAATTTACGGAAGCACTTTTTCATTACAAGAGTTACTCTTGGAGAATTTGCCAAGACCTCTGGCATGACAGTCCAACGCACTAACCATCATGCCACGGGTACTACCACTTCAGGATTATAAATCACTCAAAATATGACAGGTTTATTTATTGACGTATCCATTTAACAAAAAGTAGGCTTAATTTCTTAAAATATTCAATCATGAAAAAGGTGATTGGAAACATGATTATCATTTCATTTCCATTCATATTGAATTGCCAAGCTTAAAAAGGAACTTTTGCGTTGTTCCCCAGGTTGAAAAAATAATCGTTTTCATAATTTAAAAAAAGAGGCTGGATTGCGTTCCACATTGTTAACTTGCCATAGTAATAAACCCAGCTGTCATTTGAAGAATTTGTTTTTTTTTTTTCTTTTCGAGGCGTTAAATACATTTAATAATATTTTTGATAACCGTCATTCACGTTGCTTTTTCACATCCCATAGGAAGTTAATGTAATGGGTCTGATTTGTCAAATTGAAAATTTTGACATTTTTCGACGTTTCAAGGAACCTAGAGTCGAAATAAAAGATTTTTAGAAAGATGTCTGTGCGTTTCGTGTGTACGTACGTTCGTTCGCGTCATCTCGAAGATTTTACCAATAAAAAATGATTTTATCTAGACAAAAATTTTGTGCAACGAAAAATAACGTTTTTAACATCTGCTTAAATTTTGAGAAAAATTGAATTGACAGTTTTGTTTGCAAAAATAAAAGCCTGAAAAAAAATGTATAAAAGTTAATAGAAATTGATTTTCGACTCAAATAAATTTCAAAACTTTGAGACATTCGTTTTAAGCTAATTTTATTCTTTAAAAAAGAGGCTGGGATGCGACCCACACTGATAACTTCCTATCCCGTCTGTCGATTTGTCTTGCTTAAAAGTTTGTCTATATGTATTTTTACCAACTTTGCGCACTATTTTTTGTAGATTTTATTTTTTATGAAAAAAACGGACTGTTGGATTTTTATATAAAAACAATATATTTTCTGAAATAAAATAAGTTTGAAGCCAATATTTTTAATTTTTGATAAGCTATTTGAGCCTAAAGTAAATTTTTACCAAGTTTTAGTAGGTATTGTTTTTTTAGAGTTTTATTTTTTGTAAAAAAAACTGTTAGTTCGAATTTTTTAAAAATTTTACCAAATGTTGAAAACAATATTTTTTATAAGATAAAATTAGTTTGAAGCCAATATTTAAAATTTTTAAAGAGATATTTGAGTCGAAAATCAATTTTTACCAACTTTTATACATTTTTTTTCAGGTTTTTATTTTTTGTAAAAAAACTGTCAATTCGATTTTTCTCAAAATTTGTCCTAATGTTGAAAACAATATTTCTTATAGGAAAAAATTAGTTAGAACCTATTATCTAAAAGTTTTTAAAAGATATTTGAGTCGAAAATCATTTTTACGAACTTTTGTTATTTTTTTTTCGGTTTTTAATTTTTGGTACAATAACTGTCAAATCGATTTTTTTCAAACTTTAACTGAATGTTGACAACAAGATGTTTTGAAAGATAAAAGTAAATTAAAGCCAATATCTCAAAGTTTTGAGAAGATATTTGAGTCGAAAATCAATTTTTACCAACTTTTATACATTTTTTTTAGGTTTTTATTTTATGTAAAAAAAACTGTCAATTAGATTTTTCTCAAAATTTTATCAGATATCAAAAACATTATTCTTCGTTGCACAAAATTATTTTAGAGATGAAATCATATTTCAGTCGTAAAATTTTGGAGGTGACAATTTTTTTTCAGTTTTATTGATTTATAAAAAAAACCGTTATATTGATTTTTTTCAAAAAATATACCTGTTTGGTATCATGTTACAATATATTATATAAAATTTAAAAAAAATTTAAGTCTCTAGCGTTTTTGGTTCGTAAGATATTTAAGGTTAACCAAAATTTTCACCTTTTTTCCAAACTGCTATGGTAAAAAAACCACCCACGCAATTTTGTTGAGAGCCCTTTCTGCATCTTTCTTTCTTATTATCTGTATAACAAAATTTATTTGAAGTCGATATATCTTCTGGTTCTTGATCTATGGACGACGAAAAAAACGTCGCGAACGTACGGACGTACAAACGTACGTACACACGCACGCACAGACATCTTTCTAAAAATCTTTTATTTCGACTCTAGGGACCTTGAAACGTCGAGAAATGTCAAAATTTTCAATTTGACAAATCGGACCCATTACAATAACTTCCTATGGGAAGTTAAAAATGTTGTTGTAAAATTTAGTACCATTTTCAGAAAAAACGAATATACAGTTTTCTTACTTAAAATTAAAAACCTTAAAAATAATTAACAAAAGTAGCTGAAAATTGATTTTCGACTTTAATATCTTTTTAAAACTTTGAGAGTTTGGCTTCGATCTAATTTTATATTATGAGAAATTTTGTTTGAATATTCGATGAAATTTTTCGAACACTCGAATTGAAAGTTTTTTTTTTTGACTCAAATGTATATCCAAACATTCAAAATAGTTTAAAACTTATTTTAACTCAAAGAAAATATTGTTTTCGACATTCAGTGAATTTTTGATAAAAATCCAACAGTCCGTTTTTTCATAACAAATAAAATCTACAAAAACAGTACGAACATTTGGTAAAAATGATGTTCAGTTCTCGAGATCACGTGAACAATAGAAGGTATTGACTTCAAAATAATTTCATGCATCCAATTTGTATTTGTTTGTATAAGAAATAAAAACTTTTAAGAAAAGCTACTAAAATTGGTTAAAATTGGTTAACGACTAAAAATTCTCGTTAACAAAATGGATTTTGAAATTAAACTATTTCATCACATTCAAAATATTGTAATTAATTTTTAATTTTTTAAGAATAATCCAATCGACAACTTTTTTACAAAACACCTACAAACTTTTAAGCAAACAAATCAACAGACAGGATGGAAAGTTAGGAAAGTGTGGGTCGCAATTAAGCCTTTTTTTTATTTTATCAATTGTGGGAAAATTGTTTCTTTGTAGTATAAACTTTTTATAAGGGTATAATTATTTTTGGTCCGTAAAATATTTCTGTTGAAAAATATTTCAGTTCAGTTTATTTGATTTAAAAAATGTTTTTTTTTATTAAATTCGCACCGATTCTGTAAACCGTCATTATGTGTGTAGCAAAATTTAATCAAAGTCAATATCTCTACACTGATACAAAAACGTATCCCAACATGACAAGTAATACATTAAAGGAAATCAAATAAAAGTGATACACATGTTTCTTAAATTATTTCACATGTGTCCACAACTGTATAGATAAAAACTGAATTATAAGAATTTGTATTTATCCAAATATAAACTTCCCGAAATTTTAAGTGCAGAATTCTGAATTATTAATTCAAAATAATTCTGAAGAGTTTAAAGTTTTAAGGGAATATTTTACAGGAATGTAATCAAAGCATTCTTTTACAAAGAAATTCACTTCAATATCTTTTAAAATTAAACATCAATTTTAAATCAATTATTAATTTTTCATTTCTATACATTTACAATAAATTAAACTATTTGCCCTGAAAATTTTAAAGTAAATTGTTGGCAACTTTGAAAAAATGAAATAGAATTTATAGGTAATAGAACAAAAATTGCTTTTATTTATCAATCAAAAATCTTCTAAAAACCATAAGGATCGAAAAGTTTTGCTAACACACACTGCTCATCAATATACAATACAATCATCTCTTTCATTATGAATGATGATGAAAATACTGTTTTTTAAGAACATTAAGTTGACAGCTGTCAAACTTCTTTGCTTAAATTTTGTGTTTATTCTGGCATACCTTTTGCAAGCCAAACTAGATTGATCACCAGGAGTGGACATTTTGAAAACACCCTTTCCCAAGAATGAATATCAAAATTGACAAGTTCCTTAAGAATGATTTGAGCGTAAAGTAACTCCTCCAATAAATGGGATTATAGTAGTATAAATAGGTAACTCCCACACCACAAACTTGGCACGGCACGGCACGGCACGGCACATCCCAATTGGGATGGATTACCAAGGTTCGAGTTTGATTCTAATTGGGAATGAGTGTGAGTGGTTGGATTTCTAGCAGCATTTGTATTTTCATTTGAATATTGGTTGTGGGATTGGATTTTCAGTGATAAATTGGTTGTGGGATATACTTTTCTAGTCGGATTCCTAGTTCAAAATTTGTTTTTTGTTGGAATATTGCTTTTTTGGTTGGGTAGCTGCTACTCAACCCAATTCAAAATCTATGTCACTCCTACTCCACCCAATTCAAAATCAATGTCACTCCTACTCCACCCAATACAAAATTGATGTGTGCACCAAACTTGGCACGGCACCGCACGTCCCAATTGGGATGCATCCCAAGTTTCCAGTTTGATTCTAATTGGGAATAAGTGTGAGTGGTTGGAATTCTAGCACCATTTGTATTTTCATTTGAACATTGGTTGTGGGATTGGATTTTCACTGTATTTCTAGTCCAAAAATTAAATTTTTGTTGGAATATTGCTTTTTTGGTTGGGTAGCTGCTACTCCACCCAATTCAAAATCTATGTCACTCCCACACCACAAACTTGGCACGGCACGGCACATCCCAATTGGGATGGATTACCAAGTTTCGAGTTTGATTCTAATTGGGAATAAGTGTGAGTGGTTGGATTTCTAGCAGCATTTGTATTTTCATTTGAAAATTGGTTGTGGGATTGGATTTTTAGTGATAAATTGGTTGTGGGATATACTTTTCTAGTCCGATTTCTAGTTCAAAAATTTGTTTTTGTTGGAATATTGCTTTTTTGGTTGGGTAGCTGCTACTCCACCCAATACAAAATTGATGTGTACACCGATTTCTGGCACAACATTTGTGCTAACCTGCACGGCATGCAATATAAAATTGATGTGTGCATTGGCTAAACATATTCTTAATAGGTTGTTCATATGCTTATGAAACTAGCATTCCAAAATACTTACCTCTGTTGGTTGTGCTGGATAGGATTATGTAAAATGCAAGAGAATTTGAAGAGTTTGATTAAAAGACACATTTTTTTACGATATTCATTTATATTTAATTTTAGATCTTGAAAACTTTATTACATTGTTCTAATAAAAACCTTAAACATAAATGACCACAAATAAATGTATCAAAATCTTGTTCTTGTATATAATTATAGTTTATTTTTTTACCAAGATAGCTTATTACTTCTGAGGGTGGTCTTAAATTTCCAAAACTATCAAAATATTTAACAATATTTTGTTTTTTATTTCTTATATATGCTACCCAATGGGTACCCAAGCCAATTTCATTATCCAGATTTATAACACCACACTCTTTTGATGTTGGTACTTTTGGTAAAGAGTTTCGCATAAAAACTCCTCTAAAATGCTTCAAGTGTTTCCTTCCAAAATGTTGAATATCAAAATTGGTTAAAGGATTGTTAGGTAGCATTTCAATTAGTTTTTTGTAATTGTTGAGTTCAAAAAAAGTCCAAGACCATTTTTATATGGTTTTAAGAAAAGTCCATTTCCTTGGATAGCAACTGACTCCATAGTCTTATTATGACGCTTATTTTCTTCAAACTGTCTTTTAGCAGATCGTACATCATTGAGCGCTTTTACAACTCCAGCTGCTCCACCTGTTAGTGATCCCACAGCAGATAAACCAGCTAGAATAGGAGCTAGAAGTGGTAGAAAACCACCACTTTTTGGAAGTGGTATTACTCTCGGTGTTTGAATTTGTTTTTTCTTATTTTGAATAACATTTTTTGCTGCCTTCACAGCAATATTAGCAATAGATGTTGTACCGCAACAATTTATATTGTTTTTAATAGCATTTCTGGCTTCGCTTATTGCCTTTTTAAACATATTCTGTTTGCAAACCTTTTTTGATTTTGTCTTCTTAGTTCTTTTAGTTGCGTTCTTTTTAGTCTTGCAGTTACCCATTCCAAATTTAGTTTTAGCTTTCATCATGTTGGTTACAAGGAGGCCACTTAATTTTTCAGAGGTTGATGAGTCGTTTGCTTTAAATCTTTTCCACGCTTGGTCGGTTAGAATTTTATCAGCAATGTGTCGGTCTGAGAGAGAACTACTTTTTGAGTATGCAATATCATGTGATCGACAAGCATCATCCAGTTGATTAATTCCTTTATCCCCTCTACGTAGGCGTTCCTCTAATTTTGTCCCAGGTCCACAATAATTATATGAAGGAATATGTAGTTCAAATGGAAGTTTGTCTATAGCTTTATTCAAAATCCCTTCTCCTTTAAATGATTTTCTTTTTTTTTTGCACTTATTCTGAGTGTTATATTCAATCATAGTATGATTAACACACCTTCTTAGTTGAAGGTTGAAACATTTATGATTACAAGTGTATAAAAACAAAATGTTTTATTAAAAAAGATCTTAGTCGTCAATATGCGTTTTGTAAAGCAGTCAGATGTCATAAAAGTAAGGAATTTTGATTCCAATGTAAAAATTAAGAAAAAACATGGAAATTTATTTCCAAACAGTATTCGAGGAATTATCGTTGGACCATCAAACTGCGGAAAAACAAATGTAATGTTAAGCATTCTTCTTGATCCAAATGGTTTAAAGTTTGAAAATATTTACATTTATTCCAAATCCTTACACCAACCAAAATATCAATATCTTAAAAAACTTATTACATCTATCAAAGGAATGGAATACAACGAATTTTCAAACAATTGTGAAATAATGCCTCCTTCAGACGCTAAAAACAATTCAATATTTTTATTCGATGATGTCGCTTGTCAGAAACAAAATAATATAAGGGACTATTTTTGTATGGGTCGTCACAATGGAGTTGATAGTTTTTACTTATGTCAGTCCTATACTCACATACCAAAACATCTTATTAGAGACAACGCTAATTTCATTATTCTTTTCAAACAAGACGAATTGAACTTGAAGCATGTTTACAAAGATCATATTAACTCTGATATGACATTTAATCAATTCAAAGAGTTATGCTCCCATTGTTGGACTGACAATTTTGGATTCCTAGTAATAGACAAGGAGAACAGTATTGAAAAAGGTCGCTACAAAAACAGTTTCAATAAAATTGCTATACTATAAATATACATATTTCATTTAAAATCAAAACATTATGACAACAACACTGTTTGGGAAAACTAGTCCTTAATTTTCATTCTAAAAAAAAAAAAAATTTGTATCCAAACCATAGAAATGGATGAGAACGTGTTAAGAGATTTAATAAAAACAAAAAATGTGCTAAGAAATAAATATTTCCAACTAAAAACTGGGAAAATGACTAGAGAAACTGATTTAGAAGAGACTTTCAAACCAATTGTGGAACCATTGAACAAATTGGTTGGAAATGTTACAAAAGAAACAAAACTGCTGAATGATGACATAAAAACAATCAAACCTCGTAAGCTACATTTCAAATCTTTTGATGAAAATGAAAAGGAAGAAGAACATAACAAAACAAGATACATTCCAGAAATGGATACTACAGATGATTCCATTTTATTCAGTACACCAAAAAATAATTCATCCCTAAACAAATCATCTTCTTTCGTTAAAAAAATATTGTCAGATTCGAACCGTGATACAACATATGGTCCATATTTTGATGCAAATACAAATTCTATTAAAATAGGAAAATGTCGATTTATAATGAATGAACATGATATTGTTATTGATGATGAAACTTTCACTCTGACTCCTGGTCTCATTGAGTTACTTCTAAAGAAAAATCCACGCCAACAAATATATACTAGTGATGACTTAGAAGAATATGGAAAAATTTTACACAAAACTAATGCACATAAAACTAATCATGATAGTTCCAGTAGAATCAAGTCAAATAGAGGTGCAAAATATACAAAAATAATTAAACAACTTGCTGCAGGATTTAAAAATAAATCAGAAATAACTGGAAAATCGTATTCTGACATAAGTGAAATGGAGTATACAAATAAAAATATTGAATATACGTATTGGAACGATCCTAATGAACTTGTAAATAGGCTAAGACTTCTGATAGCATCTAAAAATGCTGGTAATAATAACCATCAGAATGAAATAAATTCTATAATTGAAGAGCTAAAAGAGTCAAATATTATATATTAACTTCGTTTCAAACTATTAACATTGCATATTAACAATGAACGTCGACAAGTTCGGTAGGAACTTTAAGCCCCTTTCAAAAAACAAAGGTCTTGTAGGACCTCCAGGAATAGGTTTTAAACTTCTACCGTCTGGTGATTTTGATTTAGAAAGTAAATATTTAAACAATGTTGGAATTAATCCTGAATATCGCCACCAAGCCGTTTGCAAAGGATATGTTGATGATCAAATAGGTCTTAAAGAAACAAGTTTTATAAACCACATAAATTCTTCTTTAATGGAAGTTTTATCCACTTTTAATAAGGAAATTCATATGCTAAAAAACCATATAGACTCTTCTATAAAGGAAACGATAAAAAGTATGGAACAAGAAAACATGGCATCACAATTAATTTCCCAAAAACTTAACACAGAAGAAAAGTATGTTGACGAGAAAATAAAAAATAAAGTTGAACATTTTATGAAAACGCTGTTCCCTAATGTGGCCTTTTCATCCTTACATGAAAATAAGTAAAAAAATGTTGTTATATTTGTATTAATTTTATGTATATGTATTTTGTATATACTACATATACATAAGTAAAAATGAAGAAAGATTTTTTCATTTTTCATAAAATAAAATAAAGTTTGTTAGTTAGCATTCAACACTTCAACAACAAGTATCTTCGAAAATGGACTCAGTGAAAATAATTAAAGATATTTTTGATTTTCTAAAAACAAATGGGGAATCAATATTAGATGAACACTATCGAGAATTTACTAACTGTATTTCAATGGTTAGTAAATTTAAAAATACTACATACATGGAATCATCGCATGGACATCATTATTCTAATTGTTGTTGGTCATCTAACCTATGTGAAGAAGGTCCAGATACTTGCAGCTGTTACATCATGGAAAAAAGGTTAATTAAAATTAAGAAACTTATGTTATTGTATAATAGATTGCAATAAAAGAAAACAAAAAATAAATATAAAAGTCTTTTCTTTGATTTTGTTGAATTCACTTCTTGTAAATATGAGTAAGCGTGAGGTTGTTGAGGAGTTGCATAAAGCTGCACGTAAGAACTTCAAACGTCGTCATGTTATCATCAAAGGCTACGATGACTTATGGCAAGCTGACCTGGTTGAAATGATACCATATAGTGAACAGAACAGAGGATTTAATTATTTACTGACAGTTATCGATACATTTTCGAAATTTGCATGGGTCATCCCAATGAAAAACAAAAAGGGTATTACTATTTCGAAAGGAATAGAACAAATATTTATATCTTCTTCTAGAATTCCAAAGAATATACAAACAGATGATGGAAAAGAATTTTTCAATAAAAACTTCAAACTCATAATGGAAAAGTACAGAATTAATCATTACTCAACATTCAGTTCATTAAAGGCTTCCATTGTGGAAAGATTTAATAGAACTTTTAAAGAAAAGATGTGGAAGGAATTTAGTTTCAATGGAAACTATAAGTGGATCAACATTTTCGAGAAATTACTTAATGATTACAATCACTCTTTTCATAGAACCATTAAATGTTTTCCTGCAGATGTAACGAAGAAAAATTCAAAGTTATTGTTACCATTTTTTAAAAGTGATAAAGAAGGAACAAGTAAACGAAAATTTAAGATCGGTGACAAAGTAAGAATCAGCAAGTATAAACATGCATTTGAAAAGGGTTATACACCTAACTGGACAACAGAGGTTTTTAAAATAAGAAAAATCAAAGTTACAAAACCAAATACATATCTTCTTGAAGACTATCAAGGAAAACCTGTTCAAGGTAGTTTCTATGAACCAGAACTGTTGAAAACTAAATGTGGAGATATTTTTCTTGTAGAAAAGGTTTTACAAAACAGAGGAAATAAGGTTTTTGTTAAGTGGTTGGGTTTTCCATCAGAACATAACTCCTGGATTAATAAAAATGAATTACTATAAAATGTAAGAATTGTAAAAATAAAAACAAAAGAAATAAAATATATTTTTTTTTCAACTGCATGTTTATTTTTTATTTTGTTTACTATTATAATTTTCGTTCTTTTGTATTTATTAAATCCTAGGTCTGCTTTTCTCTCCTTTTAATTTTTTTCCTGCTGGAAACCGCTTTGCATCCAATAAAGGATCTGGGATTTTTTTCCTTTTTGGACGAAACTTGGCCAGGAGTACTTTGTCCAGAAGCTTACTTGTTTTATATTCCTCATCGTCGGATAGTTCCTCAGGATCAATATAGTTTGGCCCGTATTCGTCATCCAATTTCCTTATGGTAGCAGCCCAATTGAATGGATCAAATAATGCTTCTAGGTATCTTTCAGTTGGTCCGCCATCCAATCTTTCCCGGTTTTGACTTGGACAGAACAAATCTAACTCCTCAATACCCTGGAACCTTGTATGGTACTCATCATAGTTCTCATTTTCCATTTTTCTTTTTCGTAGCAAACGTTACTGTTGTCGCACGTAAACTAACTAACCATTTCTAAGTATCGAACCCTTATATCGGTTTATATCTATATACCTACTCTTTGTACGCATATACCAACCAAAGAAAAACAATAACTTGTATTGTGTATGCATCACGAATCTAATCAGTTTTTTAAATTTTCTACCCTCATAAAAAAAGAAAAAAGTGGGTATATAAAGCAACACACATGTACAAATTAAAAGATGGATACGTCAGTGAAAAAAAAAAAATGTAAAGAAATAAAAAAAAACAAATAAAATAAAGTTCTTTTTGTTTGAAACCGTATATTTTTTTTTTGTATATTTACAAATATTATTTTTTATTTAAGGAATGAAAATGGATTATTATTTCATTTTCATAAATTTTATTTCATAGGTTGAACCGATTTGTCTTAGAATCTCTAAGGCATAGCCACCTCCGCCAATAGTAGTCATGGTGCTAACCGAAAGTTGGGAATATCTCTGAGGTAGAAAAGTCTGTAGGAATAAATAATTACAAATTGCTTTAAATAGAGTACAACAAAAAATGTTTATATTTATTTAATTCTTTTTACTTACTGTGAATTCTCCAAGATCTGCGACAATGCGATCTCCCCATCGCGTTTTAACTTTTCTTAGAGCCAAAATGTTGTATTTATTGTTTGCATCCAGCTCCGATATTTTTTTTGATGGTTTAAAATTGCTTATTTCGTTAAGCGAGTTTGCTTCTCTAACCGCAAAATCATCAAGAGTGAATATGGAATATTCTTCTTCAAAATACATGTTGGCTTCTCGTAATAAACTGTGCTCGTCGGTAACAACGAAATTTCCTTTTATAGAAGTCTTCACATTCAAAAATCTTTGTATTTTAGTAGAAGTGTAGAAGTATACCCATCAGATCCCCACTCAATATTAATATTAAACATGCATAAACATTTTTTTCTGAAATATTTTCCTGTTCAATCAGGAAAATAAAATTAAATCACAGTAGTAGTAATACACAGACCTATGAAGGTGATACATTTAAACAAAAAAGAAAATTAACTGAAACATGTTGAATCCTGTATTTTCCATTAGTGTGATTGTTCAGTGTGAGGGGTCCACGATCAATTTTCTTTACCCATTAGATAATCGTGATAAGGAGTTGCCTTTTGTTACAAGTCTGAGTGGTTTTCAGGTATTAAGGTGATTAAGTTAAAAAAAATGTGATACTTGTTGATCCCATGAAGAATTTTCTTTGATGTTTGTTTTTTATTACCCTTAGAAGAAAAACCCAATACACGTTATCAACGAGGTTTGGAACCTTATATAAAAACCCAATACATGTTGCATTTTAAGTATATTACCTTGGAGAATTTTATTACCATTGAATGAAGGTGATACATTTAAACAAAAAAGAAAACGAATTGAAACATGTTGAATCCTGTATTTTCCATTTGTGTGATTGTTCAGTGTGAGTGGTCCACGATCAATTTTCTTTACCCATTAGATAATCGTGATAAGGAGTTGCCTTTTGTTACAAGTCTGAGTGGTTTTCAGGTATTAAGGTGATTAAGTTAAAAAAAATGTGATACTTGTTGATCCCATGAAGAATTTTCTTTGATGTTTGTTTTTTATTACCCTTGAAAGAAAAACCCAATACACGTTATCAACGAGGTTTGGAACCTTATATAAAAACCCAATACACGTTATCAACGAGGTTTGGAACCTTATATAAAAAACCCAAACCACGTTGTGAACCAGGTTAAGAACATAAATTTACGTTACCCAAAATAGGAGTACATAGCTACATAACGAGGTTAAATACGTAAGACTTTCCTTTTTTAAATTCAGTTTGAAATTAGTTTTCAAATCAAAAGGAAGTCCTGTGCAAAGTGTTTATTTAAAAATTTTAATTTGTCAAATACTAAAATTATTTTTCATAAAGTTTTGTTCATTGAATACAAGTGAAAAGTTTGTAAAAAAAAAAAACAAATATTAAAAGTTATTTTTCATAAAAATTTGTTTAATACAAGTGAAAAGTGTGGAGAAAAAAAAATAAAAATAAAATAAAATTCAATATTTGAAATATTGTTTTCATACAAAGATTAATTAAAAAAACTGTTTTGAAAGTTATTACCTTTTTTGTTTGTAAACTACTAAACAAAAAAAATAAAGATGAATAATACAAAATCTTGTGCGTTTTGCAAGAAAATGTTTTCAAGTGTCGGTGTGTTAAATCGTCACATTAAAACGAAGCATTTAAACTTGTCGGGATCTTGTCTTCTCTGTGGGGAGACGTTTCGATCTCAAACAGATCAAAAGTCGCATTTAATTCAATGCGCAAAGAATCGAAATGGACAAGGACATCCATTGAACCAACTACAAAAACCACAACAACAACTACCAGAACAACATCAACAGCAAATTCAACAACATCAGAAATTAATTGAAAAACTTCAATTACAAATACGCGAACTTCAACAACAACATAAGGAACAGCAACAAGAACGACCATCAATCTCATCAGCAGCTTCGAAAATAATTGACGACCAACCATCAACTTCTGCAGCGGGAATTGCACCAAAGATAAAGAATACAAGCACGGTTACTTGTACATTTTGCGAAGAACAAATACCCAAAAGCAAATGGGTACAACATATACGCAAAAATGATCACAAAACCAAAGTGCAAATACTTTATAAGGAAAACGTGAATGAAATAAGGAATTCATTTAAGAATCGAGTAATATCCCTTTCTGTTCAAAATAAAAATGAACATGAACTGGATGCGATGGTTTTCCTCAATAATAATAAAGCAATGATGCATGAAATCCTACAACAAAAAATTAGTGAACACCAATCAATAAAATTCAATTTGGAACTATTTGCGGAGTACGCAAAAATAAGTGGTGAGGAAATGGTAATAGAACTGAAATCAATGGCTGCGGAAATGAAAGCAGTTTTCCTGGAAATAGAAATAAATCCAATTCTTGAGGAAATGTTCAAGACTATCCTCACCAAAATGGATGAATTCCAAGAAAGGGATAGTGGATGGGCTCTGATAAGAATAAAATCAGTTGAAATCAATATCAACAAATACCAGCCATTGAGTGGTTCAAGATATTTATCTTTGCCAAAAAATATCGCGGCCAAGAAAGCCATTGTAAATGTACAGAACAATGATGAATATTGTTTTAAATGGGCGATTATATCTGCTTTTCATCCAGAGCTTGAGTCACATGTAGAGAGAACATCTTCCTACTATCAAGTATCTGATATATCCAGAGATATAATTGCCCTGGACAATATCATTCTGGATTTCACAGGGCTTTCATTTCCCCTTGAACTACCAGAAATAAAAACGTTTGAAACTAAGAACAACATAAGCATCAACGTTTTTGGAATTTCTGAGGGGGAAAAATCACAAATTGAGGGTCCATATTACATGACAATGGAAGAGAAACACAATCATGTTAATCTCTTACTCCACATGAGTGGTGAAGTTACGCACTTTATGTGGATAAAACATATCAGTCGGTTGATCACAAGTGAAGTATTAGAAAGTTCAAGAAGAAGATTATTGTTCTGTAATGCTTGCTTGCAGCATTTTTACAATGACCGCTCATTTGATAAACACAAGAGCGAGTGCAAACAAATTGTAACAAAAATGCCAGCAAATGATAACAAGATGATCAAATTTTCAAGCTATGATAAACAAATGATGGTTCCATTTGTAACATACGCTGATTTTGAATGCATCTTAAAACCGATTGATACATGTATACCGGACCCGTCAACGTCGTCAACATCCAACCTCCAAGAACACGTTCCCTGTGCATTTTCATACTACATGAAATGCTCATTTGATGAAACCGAAGACTTAATGCGGACTTTCATAGGTAATATTTAATAATAACTTTTTTGTATGAACTAAATTCTTATATTTTTGTACTTCTTTTTTCTTTATAGGGGA
Organism: Eupeodes corollae; assembly: GCF_945859685.1. Classification (NCBI taxonomy): domain Eukaryota; kingdom Metazoa; phylum Arthropoda; class Insecta; order Diptera; family Syrphidae; genus Eupeodes; species Eupeodes corollae. The sequence continues at coordinate 60,115,132 of NC_079148.1, read as the reverse complement.
AAACTGTGCTAGTGAGTTCATTCACAGTTTAGTTGGAGATACAATGCATCAATATAATAAACATATTAAAACCGTGACACCGATGAAACCTCTCTCAGCGATGCAGGCATCTTGCTTTGAGAAGGCAACAATCTGCATAATATGCCGCAACAAGATCAACATGCTACTAGGAGAAATTAAGGTAAGGGATCATTGTCACTTAACAGGTGAATATAGGGGGGCAGCCCATAATCTTTGTAACCTTAAGTATAAGATGCCAACATTTTTTCCAATTTTGTTTCATAATTTATCTGGTTATGATGCACATTTATTTTTCAAATCGCTTCGAGAAATCGATGGTGAAATTAAAGTGATACCACTTAATAAGGAAAAATATATTTCTTTTTCTAAGAAAATTTCTATTGATGAAAAGCATTCAATAGAACTTAGATTCTTAGACTCTTTTCGCTTTTTGGGTGATAGCATAGATAGTTTAGCTAGGAACTTAGTTTCTTCAGACTTTACAATAACCCGAAAATGCTTTGAAACAGAGCAAAGTCTGGAATTAGTCAAAAGAAAAGGTGTATTTCCATATGATTTTATGGATTCTTGGCAAAAAATGTCTGAGCCATGTCTTCCTGAAAGAGTGAAGTTTTTCAACAAACTCACGAATGAGGAATGTTCATTGGAGGATTATCAGTTGGCCATAAATATATGGACACATTTTAAATGTAATAATCTAAAAAATTATATGGAAATATACTTAAAAAGTGATGTTGTGTTGTTAGCTGACATTTTTGAAAATTTCAGAAAAGTCTGCAAACATAGATACTCTCTAGATCCTTGTCACTACTATACAGCTCCTGGTTTATCTTGGGATGCTATGTTGAAAGTGACAAAAGTGGAACTGGAACTCTTGACTGACATTGAAATGTACAATTTCTTTCAAAAAGGGATAAGAGGTGGTCTAACCCAATGCAGTCATAGATATTCCAGAGCCAATAATAAATTTGTTGAGTCCTATGACTCTGAAAAACCATCTTCATACTTGGTTTATTTAGATGCCAATAATTTATATGGATGGGCGATGTCTCAGAATCTTCCTTGTGGAGGTTTTGAATGGCAGAATCCACAAGATTTTTCTCTGACGCATATAGAAAGTCTAAATGATATAAATGTTGGATATGTTTTAGAAGTTGATTTAGAATATCCCGAACATCTTCATGATATTCATAATGATTTGCCTTTTTGCCCAGAAAATATAGCAACACCAGGCTCTAAATTCAAGAAATTGGTGGCAAGTTTTTTACCAAAAGTGAACTACGTTATTCACCTAGAGAGTTTAAAGCAAGCTCTGAAACATGGTTTGATTTTAAAAAAAGTCCATCGTGTGATTAAATTTAGACAATCAAAATGGCTAGAACAATATATTTCCCTTAATACCGAACTTAGAAAGAAAGCTAAAACTGATTTTCAGAAAAGGTTTTTCAAGCTAATGAATCTTTCTATTTACGGAAAAACAATGGAAAATATTGAGAAGCGTACTGATGTTAAAATTGTTACACGATGGGAAAATAAAAGAAAATCACTGGGTGCTAGAGGTTGGATTGCGAGACCAAACTTCCATAGTTCCTTACAATTTGCCCATGAAGATGATCGAGTATCTAACCCATTGTTGGCTATACAGATGAGTAAATGTAATGTTACACTTAACAAACCGATTTATCTAGGTTTCATAGTACTTGAGCTCTCAAAAATTCTTATGTATGAATTCCACTATGACTATATCAAACCAAAATATCATGAACATGCTCTTCTCAACTATATGGATACTGATTCCTTTATTTATAATATAAAATGTGAAGACTTTTATTCGGATATTTTGGATGATATACCATTAAGGTTTGATACATATGACTTTGATCCCAATAACCAACATAATATTCCTAGGATGAATAACAAATCTTTAGGTATGTTTAAAGACGAGACCTGTGGGAAAAAAATGTTGGAATTTGTTGGTTTGAGAGCTAAAATGTACTCTTTCACCGTACAAAATGATAAATCTGTCCAGAAAGCTAAAGGAGTCAAAAGATCTGTCACCAAAAGATTACGAATAGATGACTATAAAAGATGTCTATTTAACAAAATTGAAAAATATGAAAATATGTTAACTTTTAGGAGTACATTACATACAATTTACACCCAAAATTTAAATAAATTGGCATTAAGTTTTAAGGATACAAAAAGATATATATGTGCAGATAACATCAGCACACTTGCCTGGGGACATAAAAATATTCCAAATGACAATGATCCCTTACTTTGAAAAAAACCTGTAGTATATATGTATATCTATAAAAAAAATTGAAAAAAGATTGTTTGATAATATAATATAATAATGTAATGTAATAGACTTAGAATATAAAAAAAAAAATTATTTATTTATTTATTTTAATATAATAATGTAATGTAAAATTATTTATTTATTTATTTATTTATTTATTTTAATATAATAATGTAATCAAATATGAATAAAATGTTGTGTAGAAATGAAAAATGTGTCATTTGTCTTTTAATCAACATGTCGTTAACACTTGCTTTAAGTGGGAATGAGTCAACTCTTAATGCTCAGTATTTTCCACCAATCGTCCTTAATTCGAATTATGTTTGTGGACTTATAGATTTTCAAACATATAATTCAATTCCGAATGTGGATGAGAGTAATAACATGTTATGTATCGGTGAAAGTGTTATTTCTTTTCCTATTGGTTCATATGAAATTGAAGATATTAATAATTTAATACAAAAAAAAATTAATGATATAAATAAAAAAAAGAAAAACCAAAGGAAAATTGAAATTAAAATCAAAGCAAACAACAACACTCTGAAATGTGAAATTTTCAGTTCAGATGATATCGACTTTTCAAAACCAAATTCTATTGGTTCGCTTTTAGGATTTAGTGAGAAGTTGTTGAAATCAAACTTGCTACATGAATCAGATCTGTATGTTAACATAAATAGAGTTAATACAATCCGCATTGAATGTAATATCATAGATGGAACGTACATTAATAACCAATCGGCGCATATTTTACATGAATTCTCTGTTAAAGTAAGTCCTGGCTATAAAATCATAGAAGTTCCAAGCAATGTTATTTATTTACCTGTGAACGTCAAACGAATAACATCATTGTGCCTTAAGCTCTGCGACCAAGACGGTAAAGATATTAATTTTAGAGGAGAAAACATAACGGTTCGGTTACATTTACAACCAGAAAAATGATTGTGTATGAAAGCATAGACAACAACTCAATTTATTATAAAAACATTGTTAAGAATAATCTAGTCTTCAATCAAGCTTCCAACGCAGCTGCGGTAACACATTGCCTTAGCAAACATAATCAGGACTTTTTGTTATCAATAGGTCTTCAATTAAAAAAAAGAAGTAATAAATAATGTTGAACATTTTCCAAGATCCTGAAATAAGTGAAAGTATTTCTAAATATGAGTACCATACTTATTCACCATATCAAAACAATTTTGAACGAAATGACATCATTCAGATTTGTATACAACATCAAAATCTTAATGTTCTCCCTTCGGAAAGTTTTTTATATATTGAAGGATCACTATCGACAGCAGATGTAAAAGAAATAGCCAATACAAAACTTGTGAACAATGCCATGGCTTTTCTATTTGATGAAATACGTTATGAACTCAATGGCAAGGAAATCGACTACAATAGAAATGTCGGAATAACATCAACAATCAAAAATTATTTATCTTTAACTAAAAATGAAAGTGATATGCTATTAAATGCATCCTGGTCTCCTGACTCACCTATTAATTTGAAACCATTTCATTTTAATTATTGTATTCCACTGAACAAACTTTTAGGATTCGCTGAAGATTATAAAAAAATCATTCCAAATGCTCGACATGATCTTATTATAACTCGTTCAAGAGTGGATGAAAACGCATTGATCTCTCCAAACAATGAAAAAGTACAAATTAACATTCAAAAAATACAATGGAAAGTTCCCCACGTAACCTTATCAGATTCCATGAAATTAAACTTATATAAATCTATAAGTAAAAGCAGCTCTATGAAAATTGCTTTCCGAAACTGGGATCTTTATGAATATCCTATGCTACCAAGTTCTGATCATCATATCTGGAATGTCAAGACAACAACACAAATAGAAAAACCTCGATACATTGTTTTTGCTTTACAAACTGGGAAAAATAAAAATCTGTCTGCTGATCCTACAACGTTTGATCATTGTAATCTAACAGACTTAAAAGTTTATCTAAACTCGGATGTTTACCCACATGAAGATTTCAATGTTTCTTTTGAAAAAAACAGATATAGCCTGTTTTACAAAATGTACACAGACTTTCAAAAATCTTACTATAATAAAAACATCACTGAACCGCTTCTTTCCTGGGAATTATTCAAATCACATGCTCCAGTTTTTGTGGTAGACTGCAGACACCAAAATGAAACTATGAAAACAGGACCCATCGATATACGTTTGGAAATGAGAACATCAAAGCAAATTCCTGCAAATACTTCCGCTTACTGCCTTATGCTTCATGATAGAATTATTGACTATAATCCGCTTGAACAAGTTGTTACCAGAATAGTTTAGGAATAAAATAAAGTATTTTTATTCATTCATAACGAAATAATTGTAAACCTGATATATGGAAAGCAAATATATTTTTAATATATAAAAAAAAGAAAAACTTTGTATTTTTTTTTCTTAATGGTTTCTTTCTTTCCTGACATTCTCTTGTATTGTACAACAGAGGTAAGTATTTTGGAATGCTAGTTTCATAAGCATATGAACAACCTATTAAGAATATGTTTAGCCAATGCACACATCAATTTTATATTGCATGCCGTGCAGGTTAGCACAAATGTTGTGCCAGAAATCGGTGTACACATCAATTTTGTATTGGGTGGAGTAGCAGCTACCCAACCAAAAAAGCAATATTCCAACAAAAACAAATTTTTGAACTAGAAATCGGACTAGAAAAGTATATCCCACAACCAATTTATCACTAAAAATCCAATCCCACAACCAATATTCAAATGAAAATACAAATGCTGCTAGAAATCCAACCACTCACACTTATTCCCAATTAGAATCAAACTCGAAACTTGGTAATCCATCCCAATTGGGATGTGCCGTGCCGTGCCAAGTTTGTGGTGTGGGAGTGACATAGATTTTGAATTGGGTGGAGTAGCAGCTACCCAACCAAAAAAGCAATATTCCAACAAAAATTTAATTTTTGGACTAGAAATACAGTGAAAATCCAATCCCACAACCAATGTTCAAATGAAAATACAAATGGTGCTAGAATTCCAACCACTCACACTTATTCCCAATTAGAATCAAACTGGAAACTTGGGATGCATCCCAATTGGGACGTGCGGTGCCGTGCCAAGTTTGGTGCACACATCAATTTTGTATTGGGTGGAGTAGGAGTGACATTGATTTTGAATTGGGTGGAGTAGGAGTGACATAGATTTTGAATTGGGTTGAGTAGCAGCTACCCAACCAAAAAAGCAATATTCCAACAAAAAACAAATTTTGAACTAGGAATCCGACTAGAAAAGTATATCCCACAACCAATTTATCACTGAAAATCCAATCCCACAACCAATATTCAAATGAAAATACAAATGCTGCTAGAAATCCAACCACTCACACTCATTCCCAATTAGAATCAAACTCGAACCTTGGTAATCCATCCCAATTGGGATGTGCCGTGCCGTGCCGTGCCGTGCCAAGTTTGTGGTGTGGGAGTTACCTATTTATACTACTGATTATATATCTCGTAATTTGAGCCTTTGAACTTTCTTTTTATTTTTTACGATAGTCATGCCTTCTTCTATCTTCGTTATTAACTATATTGGCCTTTGCAACAATTTTTCCTACACATCCCTTACAGGAAAAAATCGAAGACAAGAACGATGTTAGATTTGTTGACCATCGGCATAATCCTCATTCGGCCTCAATAGGTCAATTTAATGTTACATACATAACGTAACGATAACATAATACCCGAATTATTCATAGACCTGTGTTATTTTTTATGATTGCGGTCGTATACATGATAAAAAGACTGGTAATATAATAACATGATGCAGATAAACCAAAGCCTTTAATTTATTGTTCTTTTACTTTAGTGTATCATTGTAAATCGTTCAACATAAAACAGAAGCAACACAAAAAGCACAATAAAAAATTAAAAAACTAAAAAACCAAAACTCAAAACTTTCAACTTCAACGTTAACCGGAAGTATCTGGGGAGCAATTTATGGATTGTTGAATGAATAGTGCTGTATGAAATGAATAAAAAACAAAATGAAACAGGTGGATTTATATATGGCTGTGCGTTCCGTAGTAACTTTGGGTTACCCCAGAGGGATACAAAAGTGTTAATGTGGATTCATTCCAGAATGCTATTTTTTTTTCATTTTGCCATCTAAAGCACTAGTCAAGAAGAAGAAGAACCTATTTTGAAAACTTTAAGCATATACCCCAACTCCCAAGAGCTCATGCTAGCAATAATAAAAAAAAGGAAGAAAACTTTCCTTACCTAGGTATACCTATTTCTACGCGAGAAGTATGTGAAGGTATCTACATTCCTTTGCATATTTTCATTTGGTAAAATTTAAATTCAAAAGGAACTGACTTTGTCTTTTTTTTCAAGGTTTTTAAGTAAGCATTTTTTGTCGAATAGGTACATACAATGTCGACCGACCGACATACATAAAACTTCTTGCTCTAAGGCGAAAAAATGTAAATTTTACATAAAAAAAGCTTACGAGATACCATCGACGAAACAAAAAAAAAAGACTATAAAAGATTAAGGGGTGTGACCGAGCAAATTGGTTGTTTCTGATTAGCCTGTTTATGTATTCATAGACTCGGCTCTAGATGGAGGAATTTAGTATCATTCTTTTTCATTAAAATAATTCTCTGATGTTGTTTGCGGTTTTTGGTGAAAAGTTCAAAGATACTTATTTGGAAAATATTTGCGTATTTTGATGTATTTAAATTGTTGTCAGGCTCTTGATAAAATTATTTAAAAAAAAAAGAATATGATCCCAATCAAAGTATTTATGTATAGTTTTTAAATAAATATGTTGTAATAATCTTGAAATAAGCCTGAGGCATTATGCCCCTGGGGGATGGTTCTAAGTGTAGAAATATAACATAATGGAAATTTAATATTCAAATCTCTGAATCATGAAATTTTATGATCGTTGGTATTATCCTTTTCGGCAAAAACCCATCGAATTTAATTGTATTGGATCATTAAACAGTCACATTGAAAAAGGGAATTTGAGAGATTGGGGTGGTCCAAATTGATAAGGCTCAAATATTTGTTTGGTAAAAACTATGAGTATGACATTCTGTAAGTTTAAGGCATCATAAAAAGATACAAAAATCAAAATGATTAAACCACCAATCTATAATTTTAATTTTTTGAGCCGCGCCCATAAGAGCATTTGAGGTAAAATTATGTTTTCTCAGTGGTAGGGAGAACTGTTGAAGGCCGGGCATAAGACTTCTCCTAAAAATAGTAAACGAATATGGTAATGTATATGCTTGAACAGCGATGGGAACACCGCTTAGCGAAGACGCCGATTTTTCCAAAATAATTATTTTGTTAGATGAATCTCATTTTGATCTTGGCGGGTATGTAAACAAGCAGAATTTTCGCATTTGAGGAACAGAAAACCCACACGCATACATTGAAAAACCGATACACCCAATACGAGTCACTGTTCGGTGAGGATTTTGGTCCAGAGGCACAATTGGGTAATTTTTCTTCGAAAATAAGCAAGTAGTGGCCGTTTCAGTCAATGACGATCGTTAATAGTCCTGTTGAACGAAATTTTGATCATAAAGATTGATAAGGGGATATTGGCATTTGGTTTCAATAGGACGACTATACGCGCCACAAAGCCGAAGCTACACTCTATGTTTGAGTAGCATTTTCAAAAATAAATGTTATTTGGCGGACCCTTAAGTTGGTTTTCTAATAGTTTTTATTCATCTGTAACTTTATTTTGCCAACAAAAAAGTTATGGCTCTACTGCTTCTAAAAAACAGAGCCTTATGATTTACTTACTTAAGGTGGCACAACAGTCCTGTGTGAACTAGGGCCTTACCCAACAAACTTCTCCATCTAGCTCGTTCCCTAGCTAGATATCTCCAGTTTCGCGCTCCAAGTTGGGTGAGGTCAACTTCCACTTGTGCGCGCCAATATCCACGGTCTTCCTCTACTGCCCTGTCCTGTGGGTGTGGATTCGAAGACTTTCCGGCCCGGAGCATTGGTTTCTATGCGCTCTACGTGACCCAGCCATCTTAGTCGTTGGACTTTTACCCTTCTGGCTAAGTCTACGTCGCTGTATAGCCCATACAGCTCGTCGTTCCATCTTCTCCTCCACTCCCCTTCGATACATACGGGACCGTAGATCACACGAAGAACTTTTCTCTCGAACCGACACAAGGTGCTTTCATCTGCTTTTGTCATAGTACATGCTTCTGCACCGTATAGAAGGACGGGGATAATAAGGGTCTTAAATAGCAACACTTTGCACCCTCGAGAGAAGACTTTACCACTCAATAGCTTTCTTAGTCCAAAGAAACAGCGGTTAGCAAGAGTTATTCTGCTTTTGATCTCAGCGCTGGTGTTGTTTTCTGCGTTTACAGCGGAGCCTAGGTAGACGAAGTCCTTGACTACCTCAAAGTTGCGCCTGTCGATGGTGACGTTTTGAGCAAGACGTCGGTGGTGTATGTTCTTACTTGACGAGAGCATGTGCTTTGTTTTACCCTCATTAACCGTCAAACCCATTTTTGCCGCCTCTGCCTCAATATTAACAAAAGCCCCATTGACATCACGCTGAGTTCTTCCGATTATGTGAATGTCATCAGCATGTGCCAGTAATTGGACAGACTTTTGAAAGAAAATGCATCTAGTGTTGAGGTGTGAGCTTTGCACTATTCTTTCAAGCACGATGTTAAAAAAATCACATGGCAGCGCATCACCTTGTCTAAAACCTTTTTTGACAACGAAAGGTTCTGTTAAGTTGTTTCCAACCTTTATGGAGCAGCGCGAATTCTCCATGGTAATCCTGCACTAACGGACGAGTTTGGCAGGGATGCCAAAACTAGACATGGCTCTATACATCTCGTCCCTGTAGATGCTGTCATATGCGGCCTTGAAATCGATGAAATGATGGTGGGTGTCGATTTGGTGTTCTTGGGTTTTTTAAAGGATCTGCCGTTATGTGAATATTTGATCAACTGTTGACTTTCCTGGTCTAAAACCATACTCATAAGGACCTATCAGGTTGTTGACGATGGGCTTTAGACGTTTACGTATTACGGCAGAGAAGATTTTATAGGCGATGTTAAGTAGTAGATTCCTTTATAGTTGGTGCAGTTTAGGGGGTCTCTTTTTTCAGGATTGGGCAAACAATACTGAGGTTCAATTCATCGGGCATGCTTTCCTCCGACCATATCTTACAGATAAGTTGGTGCATGCATCTAACTAACTTATCTCCAGCTGCTTTAAAGAGCTCGGCATTGAAGCCAACCGCTCCAGCTGCTTTTTTAGACTTCAGATTAGATATGGCAATCTTTACTTCTTCTAAGTCGATAGGACGGGATTGTTGGCTTTCGTCGTCTATGTTGAATGAATGAATGCCTGACAGCAAAATTCTTATGATTTACAACTCTCAACTATTCTCTTGTGTGATAATTGTCAGTATTAAAAAGGACCTACAATTTTGTATACCAAAACTAAGACGCTAATTTAAGAAGTACTTAACAACTTTTTTAAGGTCAAGTAGTCATGGATTGATACTGACCTTTTGCATAAAAAATCTCTTTTGCAATTAAAGTCACAGATATACGAACACATTTTTGAAGTCGTGTTTTATAAGGTTAACGTGGTGTTGAAAACTTAAAAAAAAAAACTTTATGTATGACAAGTCTACAACATAAATACATTGATATGGGCTATTTATAAATACTATTCACTAGTTTTAAAGAATAGTTCGTCGATTTGATAAAAATAACTTCTTCTGGAAGATCTTCGTTGTGGTTGGAAAATCAGGTAAAATTTTAAGATAAATCTTATTAAAATTTGATTTGAAAAAATGTCTTAACTTTCTTCACGAGCAGTAAAAACCATTTAAGTTTATTCTTAAGCGTTGTGTAAAAATTGGATTAGACTCATAACCGGCCAATTTTATCACAGATTCCTAATGTTATGATGACCAATAATTGTCCTAGAATTAGAACTCAAATCGGTACCAACTCATTTTTTTCACACAATTATTAGGACTCATTTCCAAGCAACATAGGAAAACTTGACAATTGTCAAAATCTATTCCGCCATTTTTTTCAATTTTTAAGACAATGAATTGGCAATTAACATATCTGTCGGGCTTAAAACGGTAAAAGATATAATTTATCGAGACTTGATGGACGTCTACAGCATCTCACAAAGAGGAATTTCTATCTTGATGCAATTTTGCAAAAGAAAAAAGTTTTCTTATTTGCAAAATACGTTTCACCAAACTTACATTTGCAAAGTGTAAAGTCTTTTCTGAAAAGTGAAATGTTTTGTTATTTTTCGAAGTATTTTATCTTTCTATTTCATCCAACAATAAAATTTGCAAACTGTATTTGGAGTTTTGAAAATCTTTTCTAGTAATATGCAAAGAGAAATTTTCATTTGAAAATAAGAGCTTCTTTTGAAATATTATCGAAAAATAATGAACAAATAGATGAACCGCTTTGAAAATGAAGAAGTAAACAATAGTTTACAAGACAATAGACATATAGGCTAGTTATTTTTATATTTTTACCAAAGGACATGAATACTGAATTTTAGGGTTAACGAGTTGATTGATCTCAATTTTTAAAAATGTCTGATTTTGAGGAGGTTTTTTAATTCATCGACATCGTAATAATCTTTCAATGCAATTTGACTGTTTATATCAAAACAATGTTTATATTGAAAAGCTATTGTAAGATAATTTATAAGAAATTAATCGTTTTAAAGAAAATTTTGATTACAAAGAAGTTAGTTAATAGTGATCAAGGAGTAGTGAAGCTAAGAATTAACTTCGATATCGGAGGCTTTTATTTGAATAAAAAAAGTTCCCATTAACAAAAAGTATCATCAAATTTGTGTTGTCTAAAATTGAAAATAAACTACAATTCAAAAATCGAAGGAAGTCCCTTGCAACAGCTTTTGCGTACACCACATCCGGCTAGGAATGAAGCTCAATAATACGGTGTTGTATCTATGCACGGAATAAGCAAAGAAACCGTCTGTAGGGTATTTGATCGAAAGTCGAATTTTATCATTGATGATTAACCTTTTAATTTTCTACAACTTTTAAAACGGATAACTTGTTATTCATTTTTTTCTGAACGACTCATATTGCATTACTTACGTTCATTAGATACACACAACTTTCAACTTTATTTTTAATACATTTCTGATCTAAATGCAAAGTGTAATTTTACATTAGTGAAACATTTTACCTTTTCACTTTTCAAAACATGCCTGAAAAATTGAAAAGTAAAAAGTCTTTTCACTTGGCACACTTTCATTTCACACTGGTTGGTGAAATAGACCCCTGGTTATTATGCAAGTTGTTAGAACTCAAATCGAAACCAATAAATTTCTTCACAAAATTACTAAGTTAAAGTTCTGTCAAATAGGTAATGAGTACTAGCTAGATCTCGGTAGGGTGTTAATACTGAAATCAAACCAAAACGATTCATTCAATTTTTGTTAAAATAATTTGTTTACAGATTTTAAAAATATCGTGAATAATGAAGAAATGCAGAAAATTGTTGGACTTGTTCGAAAGTATTAACCAAATGCCACCAACATGGAATGAAATTCCTTTTTTGGATTTTTCGACGTAATCAGTTTAAAATGTACGTTTACCATTAATTCAAAATCAACAGACATGGCTCTAACGGTACTACTTCAGAGTTATAACCTTGTAAGAAAATCGTTTTAAGATAAGTATATAATTAAATGACCAAACTTTGAAAATCTCTAACTATTGCAAAGTTCAGTTGAACAGAAATAAAAGAAAAGACCAAATTAATTACAAACATTTGAAGCCTAACAAAAAATTTATCAAATCCTTGTTTTCATTTGTTTTAATAAATGTTGACATTTTTGTGTGCCTGCAAATTTTAAATAGATATAAATTTAATATTTTGAATGGGGATTTAGTCACAAAGTCAAAATTAGACCAGCTTAGATTAAGGTACTTATTATGTGAAGAAATGAAGGGTACTACTATATTGTAAGGACTACGTATCAGCTAGACTGCGTTCTAGGACACCTTAGGATGAAAGTTTTATTATTAAACAATAATTGCTGTCTTTTTTTATTTTTCTGTTTAATATTGTAAGATCTATGAAATTGGTATTGTTTAAATGTTTTTTGTAAATTAAAAAAAAGCTTCAAATTTATATTTAAATCAATTTGAAAAGATTACAAAATGAAATGAACTGAAATATCTTAAAAACAATTTAATTGTATAATGCGTAGATTTATGTCAAAGCATTAATTTACACTCCCAAACATTCACCACATGCAAGCTTCCTTTGTATACATTTACATAATATACAAAAAAATAAATACCTTTTTTTGATTCAATTCAAACAAATGAAATACAAATTACACAGAAAATTATTTAATATAATAAAATCGATTTTTTACCAACACGCAATTACAAAAGTTAAAATATACATTAGACTGATTCAAAAAGAAAAATATCTTCGATTTTCAATGAAACTAACTTTTTGGTTAGGGCTTGGTGATATTTGCAGCTTTTTAGATTGATATTTAGAGGTTTTTCATAAAAATTTCTTTGATAAGAAAGTGTTAACTTTTAATAAATATTTGAACCTCAATAAAGTGGTATATTATAGCTGATAACTTCTACTGGTTATCCAAAAAATAGTAGAATTATTTTTGAATTTAAATTATAGCCTTGATAACTTTGAAAGATGGGCACAAATTAGAAAATATTTTAATACCTTTTTTAAAGAACTTTCAAATTCCTAGTAGAAAGGAACTTATTTTGTATCTAAATATCAATCTAACAAGCTGAAATTAGAATATTTCGACAAGCTTTAACCAAAAAAGCAAGTTTCATTTTAAATCGTAAACCGTTTATTGAATCAATCTAATATAGTGATGTATAATATCCATATGTATGTAAAATAGGTTTATACGTACCGAAATGTTGTATGTGAAAGGATGAGCTTTGTGTGTATATTTCTGCAAAAAAAAAAGAAGAAAAACAAACAATTTAAATATTTATCCTGTCTTGTTTTCAGTTTGAATGACAGCTATTCAATATATACGAGTAAAATTGTCAAACAGTATATTTTAAACAAAAACACAACATCAACAAAAGCAAAAGCCAAAACTGCGAAAAAGGTACCTACCTACTCTATTTAATAAAGGAAAAGCGAAAAAAGAGTCTTTTCAATAATTTCAACATTGAATATCAACAAAGTCAGTTTGGAATGAATACAATTTTGAATGCGTTTATTCAAAAGTTTATTTTATGATGAAACGAGAATGCTTTCTTTTTTGAATGAAGCTAAATTTATATGTAACCGAAATGATGCAATTTTAAGTTTTTGATACACTTTAGAATCATTGATAAAAAGTATAAAAGTTAAATTTAAAAATAAAAATAAACTATTGATAAAAAAAAATAATTTTACTCCAATTCAAATACCTATTGATATTTTGTTTAACATTTTTAAAATTGTGCCATTAAAACCGAGTTTTTTTTGGTGGCAAGAGGATAAAAAAGCAAATTATGCAATCGAAAATTAATTGCACGACTGGTTTTGGAGATAAAGATAAAAGGAAACACTTTGTTTATTTTTCATTGAAAAATGTAATCCTTTTTGTATATTTTTTTCACAAACAGATATTTTGATTATGTGATTTTAGTAACATCAAAAATGACCAAAAATAACTTCTAACTCAAATATAATGGTTAACAGCTTGTTTTAATGTGGATTTTCCAAATACTATGAATACAAAAAAAAATAAGATATTACCAGCAAATACAATTTTTTTCCATTCTAATGATACATCACACTTTACTGAATTAAATTTAATTACATATGTATATATTAAAAGTATTAGACATATATCCATAGCACAAACGAATGTGATTCTTTCTCAATATCAAGGATTCAGATTATAAGGACTTCGAAACCCCGAATGTGATAAATTCCAAAATTCTGATTAAATAACATGGAAATGTTTTTTGAGTTATAGCAAATTATGTTTATTCATATAAAATTAATATTTTTCACACGATTACATGATTACATTTTTTTCGAAACCCTTCAAAATGTAGATAAAAATGATATTCCAATAAAGAGTTAGGTTAAATTAAAAAAATAAAAATAAATCTATTACTGGAAATGTCAAATTTACAAAAAAAAAATAGTATAATAGTAGCCGAAATTCAGAAAACTAAATAACTTTGAATCGTTACTAAACTTTTTTTATCCGCAGTAAAAAAAAATGGTGGACAAATTTGTGAAACGCAGAACAACTAACATTCGATTCTAGATAAAATAGTCGTAAAATTCATTAATCCTAGAAATAGTTCGCATACCGATTAAAATTGGTAGAGGCGCTGTTGATATTGTTATTAGCAAGCAACAAAAAGTTATCAAAAATCCCACTAGACCATACAAAGTTATTAACGTTTTTCTGTCGAAAATTTCCGTTTTCAGATTGTAACATTTATACGATAAATGCTACGAATAATCATAAGAAGACTATAAAATAATTTAATTACATTTTTTTACAATCAAGAGTTAAGAAGTTATAGGGTTTTCAAAAAATGTCAAATGTCGAAAATATCGCTTTTTAAAAAATTGTGCCCAAACGCTAGAATGTATCTAAATAAAGTTATATTAATTGGAAATTTTTTTAACAGTATATAACTCGATCAAACTTTCTCGGTTGTTTTTGCTTGTATTTCGTTCATACAATGCTTTAAATCATTAATATAAATGATAATGTGTGGTTATATGGAATTTTCAGCGGATTCGGTCCAGAGACTTAATTGGGCCATTTTTCTTTGAAAATTAGCAAGGAGTGGCCCATACAGTCAATGGCGATCGTTCCATGTTGAACGAATTTTTGTTCAATTGAAGAGGAGGATATTGCCAACATTTTGTTTTCAAAGGACGGCGGCGTGGCACGGCGCTACGTGCTCCACAGCCGAAGCTACACTCGATGTTTTGCGCCCATTCAACAAACAAAAAAGAGGCTGGGATGCGACCCACACTGGTAACTTCCCATCCCGTCTGTCGAATTGTCTTGCTTCAAAGTTTGTCTACATGTACTCGTACGAATTTTTACCAAATTTGCGTACTATTTTTTGTAGATTTTTTTAATGAAAAAACGGACTGTTGGATTTATTACTGAATATCGAAAATAATATTTTCTGTGAAATAAAATAAGTTTGAAGCCAATATTTTTAATTTTTGAAAAGCTATTTAAATTGAAAGTAAATTTTTACCAAGTATTAGAATTGTTTTTTTTACAGTTTTATATTTTGTAAAAAAAACTGTCAATTTGATTTTTTTCAAAATTTTATCGAATATTATAAACAATATTTTTTATAAGATAAAATTAGTTTGAAGAAAATATTTCAAATTTTTGAAAAGATATTTGAGTCAAAAATCAATTTTCACCAACTTTTGGTAATTTTTTTTAGGTTTTTAATTTTTTGCACAAAAACTGTCAATTTTTATTGAATGTTGACAGCAATATTTGTTGAAAGATAAAAGTTGTCAACTTTTATACATTTTTTTTATGTTTTTATTTTTTGTAAGAAAAACTGTAAATTCGATATTTCTCAAAATTTGTCCTAATGTTGAAAACAAAATTTCTTATAAGTAAAAATTAATTAGAAGCTATTATCTCAAAGTTTTGAAAAGATATTTGAGTCGAAAATCAATTTTTACCAAGTTTTATACATTTTTTTTAGGTTTTTATTTTTTGTAAAAAAACTGTGAATTCGATTTTTTTCAAACTTTAACTGAATGTTGACAACAAGATGTTTTGAAAGATAAAAGTAAATTAAAGCCAATATCTCAAAGTTTTGAAAAGATATTTGAGTCGAAAATCAATTTTTACCAACTTTTATACATTTTTTTTAGGTTTTAATTTTTTGTAAAAAAAACTGTCAATTAGATTTTTCTCAAAATTTTATCAGATGTCAGAAACATTATTCGTCGTTGCACAAAACTGTTTTAGAGATGAAATCATATTTCAGTCGTAAAATTTTGGAGGTTACAAATTTTTTTTTAGTTTTTTTGATTTATAAAAAAACCGATATATTGATTTTTTTCAAAAAATATACCTGTTTTGTATCACGTTACAATATATTATATAAAATTTAATTCAAGTCTCTAGCGTTTTTGGTTCGTAAGATATTTAGGGTTAACCAAAATGTTCACCTTTTTTTCAAACTGCTATGGTAAAAAAAACCACCCACGCAATTTTCTTGAGAGCCCTTTCTGCATCTTTCTGCCTTATTATCTGTATAACAAAATTTATTTGAAATCGATATCTCTTCTGGTTCTTGAGCTATGGACGACGAAAAAACGTCGCGAACGTACGGACGTACGGACGTACAGACGTACGGACGTACGAACGTACGTACACACGCAGGCACAGACATCTTTCTAAAAATCTTTTATTTCGACTCTAGGGACCTTGAAACGTCTAGAAATGTCAAAATTTTCAATTTGACAAATCGGACCTATTACAATAACTTCCTATGGGAAGTTAAAAAAAAGTTATTTGGCGGACTCTATAAAAAACCCCAAACATACTGCTGGAAACAAACACAAGTATTTTATGGGAGGATGTTTTACTTTTTTTGAAAGGGTATCGGCAGGCACAGACCTTAAACAAATTTAACTTCTTTGATGGCACTTTTAATAAGCTAAGCCACTTAAAACTAACACCAAATTTCATGTTCTTAATTCAAACATTATATATGCTTGTAAGGCTTTACTCCCATAGAGCGAAGATGAAAATTCTAAAGTTATGTTATAGAGTATACAGTTAAATACTGTTAATAAAAAAATAAATTTAATAAATAACGAAACAAACAAACTGTTGTAATAGTGAGTTTCTTAATAGCTGTCCACAGCTGTAACTTCATATTTCACACACTTAAACTATCGAAAAAAATTTCATTCATCAAACCTTGGAATATTTTGAATATCGATGAAAATTAAAACAGAAAATGAGAACAGCGTTAACAAGTGACAGAAAGTCCTCAAAAATTCTTCGTTATCATAAAAAGTTTTAAAGTTTTTTGTCAAAAATCTTCGTGTTTAGTCTGTAACTTTTGAATGCAAACTGCTAGACTTTGTAGATTATGAAATGTGTTACAAAATAACTGGTAATATATTTGTTTTATAAAAACTTTCAGTGAAAAATATACAATAACAAACAATAAAAACAAATATATATGCACCTTTTTTTATTGTTTGTTAACTTTACAATTCTTAAAAAAAGTGATTTCCGTACATTTTTTCAAACTTTCCGTACGAAAACAATATTAATTAATCAGAATTTTAGTTATCCAACTTATATAAAAACGCAATGCATTCCAGAAACTAGATTTTAATACAAAACAGTTCCCCATGTAGAGGCTCAATAAATATTGATGAAATCAAGAAAACATACAACATTATTTTAAGGATCTTCTTAAACTTCTAATGGTGATTATATACACTTCACATAAAACAAATTAAGTATAGTATACTTAGGCGAATACGTACTATTTTTTTAAATTTGTATTATTTTAGCTGATTAAACAACAAGATTTTAAACCATAAATTGATTTTGTATATTTCATTAGTTCAATTTCAGATCTTTTAACTTAGTTTTGCATTGTTTTTTGTTAAATATCAAAAAATACGATACATTTTTTAATAAGTTATAAAGAATCTGTAAAAAGTTTCCAAAAATTCCAAGTGTGCACATAAAGTCATTCAAGTTTTTTGTATGTATTTTTTATTATTTTAGTGCTAGTGGCTAAGTACTGAAAATTTTAATTTTGAACTTTAAGGCTCTAGAAATACATTTTTTATTTATTTATATTAATGTAATATTTTTTACTTCAAAAAATACTATGGCATGTTTAATCTCATGAGCTTACAGTCAATATATTTCACAACTTCTGCACTTCCTTTTCCTATGAAGTTTTCTGAAGTTTGAGTCACTAAAAGTTTAAAAAAAAATCAAACTTAATCTTCAAACTTCAAAACATGAATGCCAAATTAAAGGTCAAATAGTGGAAACATGAAAAATGTTACAAAAAAATAACATTTTAATGGTCCTAGTTTTAATTAAGTTCATGTAACTTCATAAATTGAAACTATTTTTCAAAAATAAAATTGTTTAAATTAAAAAAAAACAATTGTTTTTAATTTTATGTCAAAAATAACAGCATTTAAAAAAATTATGTTTTGAAAAAAGTTGATAGACACAAACATTTCAAATCAGTACCACTAAATTCAAAGAAAGAAGATTTTTTAAACCAAATATGCTGTTAAACAACTGAAGAGACCAATTGAGAAATTGTATGTGAAAAAAACGAAATTTCGACAATTTATTATAGCATTGTCTAAAAAAACATCTAACCCTCGTTTGTAGACAATTTCAAATACAACAAGAGGCTGGGATGCGACCCACGCTGATAACTTCCCATCCTGTTTGTCGATTGGTCTTGCTTTAAAGATTTGTAGGTTAATCAGTTTAGTTAAGAAATCATCAGTTGAATTGTTTTAAAAAAATAAAAATTACCAACAATATTTTGCATATGATGATATAGTGGGATTTTTATTCAAAAACTAATTTTTACCAATTTTAGGAACATCTCTTAAAAATCTTTATTTCTTCTATACACAAATACAAGTTGGATGAGTAAAATTAATTTAAAGTCAATACGAGAGCCAATCACGAGATATCGAGAACCATACTATTTTTTGTGGATTTTAAAAAACTGTTGGATTTTTATTAAAAAAATTATTCAAAGTCGAAAACAATATTTTCTGTGAGATAAATTAGTTTAAAGCCATTTTATTTTTTGATTTTTGAAAAGATATTTGAGTTGAAAGTCAATTTTTACCAACTTTTAATATTCTTTTTTTTAGGTTTTCTTGTAAAGAAAACTCTCAATTCGATTTTTCTCAAAACTTTACTGAATGTTGACAACAATATATTTTACAAAATAAAATGAGTTTGAACAAAATATCTTACGTTTTTGAAAAGATATTTGAGTCGAAAGTCAATTTTTACCAACTTTTAGTCATGCTTTGCTTAGGTTTTTATTTTTTGTAAAAAAAACTGTCAAATCGATTTTTATAAAAATTTAAATGAATGTTGAAAACTATATTTGTTATAAGATAAAATAAAATTTAAGTCAATTTCTCAATTTTTTCAAAGATATAGTCGAAAATTAACTTTTGACAACTTTTAGTATTGTTTTTTTTTAGATTTTTATTTTATGTAAAAAACTGTCAATTCGATTTTCCTCAATTATATTTTTCTAAAAATTTTACTGAATGTTGAAAACAATATATTTCACTAGATAAAATTAGTTTTAACACAATATGTTAGTTTTTTGAAAAGATATTTGAAGCGAAATCAATTTTTACCAAATTTTAGTAATTTTATTTTTAGGTTTTAATTTTGTATAAGAAAAACTATGAATTCGATCTTTTATTCAGCCCTATCATGAATTCCATCGTATACGAATTCGTTCGTAGTGGAAAATCTCATACAATTTTGTATTACGAACGGATTTCATGATATAGTTTTTCGGAATTCGTAAAAATTCCCGATTAAGATGGAACTCATGATAGGGCTGATTATTTTTTGATGCAGAAAATTATTTTCGACACATAATCAGTTTTTGTTCGTAAAATATTCGAAGTGACAAAAATTTTGTTTAGTTTTTAAGATTTATAAAAAACCGTTAATCGGATTTTTCCTAAAAATATAATAGTTTGATATCACGTTACAATGTATAAATAAAATTTAATTCAAGTCGCTAGCATTTTTGGTTCGTGAGATATTTTGGGTTTAACAAAATTTGCACCTGTTTTTTGAATTGCTATAGTAAAAAAACCACCCACTCAATTTTCTTGAGAGTCCTTTCTGTATTATTATCTGTAAACTGAAATTTGTTTGAAGTCGATATCTCTACTGGTTCTTGAGCTTTGGACGACGAAAAAAAGTAGCATACGTACAATAACTTCCTATGGGAAGTTAACAAGCAAGCTATAAAATATTTTTAAAAGCTTAGCTATTTTAGAGTTACGATAAGAAATGGATTTTCTAACTCAAAACAATATTTAAAAAGAAAAAGAAATATGTTTTCTTATAGAAAATAACAAACCAAAACAATTGCAGTTATTATCTCAAGCGCTTGAAATGCAAAGCATCAAAATTTTCCAATTTTTTTGGTCTACAAGGGCTAGCTGAAAAAACTTTCTTGTAGCATTTACCTTTCAAAAGTTTCATCTTACTGTCTTTTTGAAAAACAACTTTTAAAAATTTTTTTTTGGGGAATTTTCGTTACTTGTCTATTTTGACTTGACTTGTCAGTGTTGACAATTTCCTTGCTTTTCGATTCCGCGTTTATCTTTTGAATAAGGAATTCAACAAACGACAAAATACTATTTTTGCTTAATGACTTACATAGGTCTTAAGGTTTTTGAAAGTTAAGTTAACTTTACAGGTGTGTTTTATCTTAGCTGATAGCATCAAGATTTGCATCGATAATTATGTTTAGTGATGATGCCCATTTTCACTCCGAAGATAAACGGTGTACAAATAAAATTGAAAGTTGTCCATGGAACGATTTTGTTTCGAACTATTAAGTCAAAAATCAGTTGTTTTTAATAAAAAGATTTAATCATTAAAAATAGTAACTTGAATAAAATCTAAATTCTTGAATTAAATAACTATTTTTTAAAGTAAAATTATCTTTAAACAAAATTTTAAATATTTGAAACCATTGATAAAAATAAATCCACTGGGGCAACAGCTTGTAATGAACCAGGGACTATAGTGACTTCCAACTCTCAACCATTCCTATTTGCGAATAATTTCAGAATTTTAAGGTAAGTGCAAGTTTTGTTTGAATATTTTTAAAGAAAATCTTTTCTCAATAGTTTCTTCGCATTTCTGTTACTTTCTAATAATTGTTTAATTTTATTTGTATATTTTTATAAAAAAGCTTTAAGATTTTAAGTGACATCAACTGAAACCAACAATATTCTAAAAATTAAAAATAAAACAAATAATATATATTCTTTCAGATATATACATAAGATACACTTCCGCAAAAATAGTCTTGAAATTGATGTGGTAGTAATCCTCTTTGATTGAATACACGTTATTTTTAAAAATACACATAGATACACAAATTTCTGTAAAAATGTATAGATACTGATGAAATGTATCTTAAAGAATAATTGATATACAATGCCCAACCGTTCTGTGTTGTCCTCCATTTAAAAAAAAAAACTTTTCTCGAAATACCTCAAGAGCGAGTCAATTAGTCGAATTGATTTTACATATGTGTCAACAGTTTGCAACACACGATTTCATTCAGTTAAGGTTACAAAAACGTAGCTTCATACTATATTTCCTAGGAACAATATTATTAAGATTTTCTCTTCAACATACAATTATTATCAAGGGTTTTTACTTGGAGAAAGTTTCAAGGAACCCTACTTTAGAAAAAGACACCTGTCACGATTAATAAATGTCACGTAGCCAATATAATTTCAATGTACATGTCAGAGTTGTGGTGGTAATTTCTTTCAATTTCAAAATATTCCTCTACTTAGAGTCACGTTCGTCGTACTACGAAATGAAAATCCTGCTCACATTCAGTTCTTTTTATCAGGCATGAGACATCAGAATCAGATCCTTATTTTAAGTATTAGGATATAAGCTTGTCTAAAAATACACTTACCTATTTATAAAGAATCCAGAATTAAATACAAATGATGATTTGATGACCCACTTATTTGCTCTCGGTTGTTTTCTAAAGGAAGCCAAATTTAAAAGATTCATAGATAAGACACAAAATCTATTTTATTATTATCTCCAGAAAACAGCCAGTCATCCAGACATACGTCCAGTCCAAGGAGAAATTCATGGTTCCAGATGCTCTGAGTGCTCTATTAGAAGTCAAAAGAAACAAAAACTTAACAATGTCAGCTTAACGTCGTCGGTCGTCGTCGTCGGTCGTCGACTTCAATATAAGAATGAGACATTTGGGAGCGATTGATTCATAATGTCATTTATTCAATAATAATAATTTAGGTTGAGGTCTCTATGGTGGCCATTTTACATAACTTAATCGAGTTCTAGAATAAGTTATTGTTATTATGTGACGAAATACAGAATGCTACTTGTTGTATTGACATCATCATACAATGTCTGTTTGGGGCTTTGTGCCTGAGGCAGGGTGGTATATGGGTCAGAAGAGCATTGGAGCAAAGCTTAAGGCTTTCCCTCAGTATCCATAAAGGACCATGATTGGATGTGCTTTGTTGTTTGTGCACATGTACACATGTAGACAAATATACCTAAGGCTTGTTCCCTTTTATGCCCAACCCAAACGTTATCCCATTGTGCTCTAGATGTGCTTCGCATTAGAGTGCGGCATACCAGCATTTTCAACAATTTAGGAGATGTGTGGTAATTCCACCAGAGGTTTTCATTGCATCTCCCAACCGATGATAGTGGACGAAAAGCCATTTCGACCTCCATATTTTAGCTTATGCACCAATGATGGATAATGACCGTTCCGTTGGTCGTTCGGTCGGTCTGTCTGTCAGTTGATGGTGGTTAACGATTTGTTACAATGACAACCAGACAATTGTAGGTATAGGTTCGTTCTAACATTCTCCGTTTTATACGTTCGCCGTTCAAGCATTAAATTCCACTTAGCTGTTTTTCGAAAACCTCTTTAGTATGCTGTGAAGGTAAAAACTAAATGAGTGCAAAAAGCATTATACTCCTTTATACACCGGGTCCAAGGACACAAGCTGAAGGCTGCGTAGAACGTGAATTTCTATAAAAGAAGATAAAACCCAGTAAAACACATATCCTTGTGTATATGTGTTTGTGTAGATGTGTATATACATCCAGATACACTTTCCTACATGTGTTCGGTGACCATTGGTCTTTAATTCAAAAGGAAAGTCCTTTGTTGGAAAATATATGCCCTCTAAGGATTTACTTTATAAATAGACATAGGCACACGTTACAGATACGCGTTTTGTATTTTTATTTTTTTGTATGTATTCTTTACTTTTCAAACTGGCACTTTGTAAAGAACCATTCTTTAAGATGTACCAAGTACACACACATTTTATACCTTCTTACCTCCCTAAACATATTACTTTTTTATGAAAAAGAAAATCAAGAATGAGTTAAGGAGCGATTGTCATAAAATGTTTTATATTTTCCTTAAATACTTAAGTTTTGAGTTTTTTTTTTTTTGGAATTTAAAGAGTCTTTTTAAAATTTTCCATGATTTAAAATTAAATCTTAAACAATTTTCAATATAGAAACTGAAACTTTTAAAAGGCACTTAATTCTCTTTTTTGTTTCCTAAAAAAGATCATTTAGAACAATTTTCAATATTGAAAATGAATTTTTAACAGGTGTGGGTGTTATCATTGAATGAAAGCCATTTGTATCACTATGCAAGTAAGGCTTCACTCTTTCTGATCTGGCTATAATATACAACTTTACTGAGACCAGCATATTTGAGATTTTTAATAAGTTAAAATCTTTTGGACAGAAGCCAAAAAAAAGTTTTAAAAATGAAAGACGACAAAAATATAACAGAAACATTTATGCATATTGTTCAAACATCGCCGTAATGTCCTGTCGATATTTTTACAAACAATGTTCTTTCGTATCAGATATAAGCTGTTTTAACGCTTATAAACAATTCATCCCAATACTTCCAATACTTTAACTTCCAGGTATACCCGTCAGTTTACCCGTGAGCTCAATTTCGTACGTACTGTTAACATAACTCTGAAGTTTGAGACCAAAGTATGTTATAATCCTTTTATTTCCGAAATTTGTTGTTTTATTTGACAATTTTGCTTCAAACAAAACAGACACTTAACTTGATCTTTAATTCTTTGAAAATAAGATAAAGAAAACTGGTAAAGATGTTTGATTATTTAAGTTTAGAATATAGCATTGGAATTGTCGAACACATTCAATAAAATTAAGAAATATTTAAACTTTCAGGGTCCACTAGCAAGAAACGTGGTAATTTCTATTCAGATTTTTTAAACAATAAAATGCGGGACACCTTTACTCATATGTTTTTTAGCCAACAAAGATATTTATGATAAAACAATATTTTATCTTTTTATTAATCATGACAAAATGAATTTTTCAAAAACTTAATTCATGTAAAGCTTTGAGCTACGAGGGCCTAAAGAAGTAACATAATATTAATCAATTTAAAAACATTTATATCGTTCAAATTTAATATTTGGACATTTGAACATTTTTATAGTAATTGTTTTTACTTTTAGACTTCCAGTCTAGAATTGATAAACTATTGCACTTTGAAAATTTGGCTGGTTTTCAATACAAAAATGTATGAGTATTTATTTATTTTTGTATGTATTTAATTATATGCACATTATGTTGATGCATGATTGTTGAACATACATAGCTACGAGTAAAACAAAGCACCAACAAAAGTTTTCAATCAAATTGATGTAGTGCTTACCTTTAGTCAGCTGCCAAAAAATCAAAATGGGTCACTTTAAGCTTAAGTAATACTTTAGTCAAAAATCGAAAATGCAAATCGAAATTAACCAAACTGTATTAAAATTATTAAGAAAAATTATATAAGAAACTGACTCAACAAATTTGAAATAAATCAACTTATATATTTTTCTCGGGAAGTACATAAGTAAAAAAATTTAAAGTAAGAATATTTTATTTTATATTGAAAGATGCAAAATGGTCGCATAGGTTACGTTTGCAGTGCCATATGCTTTTCAAGAAATTTTCCCCTGCCTATTCCCGATTTCCCGCTGTAAGTCTTCGATATAGTACCCGTGGCATGATGGTTAGTGCGTTGGACGCCAGAGGTATTGGGTTCGATCCCTGGCTATGCCATCTAAAGTCTTTTCACGGGTACTGCCTCTTGCGAGGAATTGACAAATTCTTCAAGAGTAACTCTTGTGATGCTTTCTCAAATTATCCGTTCGGATTCGACATATAAACTGTAGGTCCCCCCCATTCCTGCAACATTACTCGCACACAGAAATGGTTAAGAATTGTAAGTCACTAGGCCCTAGTTCTCAACGGACTGTTGAACCACCCTATTTATTTTATTTTAAGTCTTCGAAAACTTAAGGAATTTCACCTTTAAGGTCTTGAATTTACTGTGGAGCATGGGCATAAACAAAAGGTTTTAAAGTATAAAGGCGTTAAGTTGTTAAATCACGAAATATGGGAGCGTAACTTTGACGACAACTTCGAGGAATAAACAATTGCCAACAATCCATTAACAGTAACAGTTGTATCAGTCTTATTTTCGAATAATCAGCTCAAAATCCGTTTCAAACAGTGAGCCTGAACCCAACAATTCCAAACATTAACGTAGCCTCCTATGTTAAATGGGCTTCATCACTGATAAATTATAGAATAATAAGTTTAAAATTCGGATCATTGTGATGGGTTTTAAGGACCTAATTACTTTAACAGCCTTAAGACCTAAATTTGCATACAAAATACTTTGTTGTTGTCGATGAGGCATCGACAAACTTGTGGTTTTTGTCAACTCAATGAGCTTAAGGAGCAATATTCTAAATTGTTATTGAGTGACGCACACAATTTACATTCTTCACATAATTAACTTGTCTCAAAATTACCTAGTTTTAGCAGCTTTGAATTTTCACCATATTTGCAGTCAATTTTATCAAAGGTTGAAATATGACAGCATCGAAGGTAACAGCTGCCAAATTCGCGATCTATTGAATCGATCGATGAAAGCTCTCATTGGTAAAACTTTTACGTCTACCATAAAATGGAGGTGTAATAGGGCTTTTAGAGCCATAGTTTTTATGCTTATAATAGTCAGAAGAAACCAAATCAACATATCCCCCCCTACCCCCCAACAAAAAAAAACAATCAAAGTGGGTTCACAGATTTTTGATCATTTTGCTCAAATTTTAATATCTACGACATTAAGCTAATCATTGAAGCGCGTTCCAGGTACAGTACAAACCATTCTACCACGTTTGGCAAATTGTGGCATACCAATCGCTACATGCAAACTATTGCTAATGCAGGACGCTATGAAGATCGCAAAGAACAAGTGGAATAAAATCACAACGTATCAGGTCACAAAAAATATCTGTCCTAAACTAGATTTAAAGCGACCAAGGTGCTTGCTATGTCTAAGAAGATCACATATAAGCTCGATAGGTGGTGTCACAACTGGACACTATCTAATACAGGGTCCGGCAAAAATACGTAAAATGTGTGCTGTGGCTCCATCTTGTTGAAGCCAGACTTCTTTGCGGTTCCTAGTAAATTGATTTAAGTTTGGTTGGAGGGAGGATCAATCATGTGACAGTAGCGATCCGTATTAACTGTAACTTTTTGCCCATT
The DNA here is from genome assembly GCF_945859685.1 of Eupeodes corollae. Lineage (NCBI taxonomy): Eukaryota > Metazoa > Arthropoda > Insecta > Diptera > Syrphidae > Eupeodes > Eupeodes corollae. The sequence goes on along the minus strand of NC_079148.1, from coordinate 60,088,330 downwards.
TTCTTCGAAAAAAATACGGATATATTCCTCTACGACAATGCTCATCATGCCACGCCATTATGATTACTAATAACGGCACCTAGACCTCTATCTATCTATACCCGTAATTTTATCTATAATTAGCTTTAAATATATACTTCTAAAAATATGGGAGGTTTTTTTTCCGGACCCTGTAGAAAAGCACGCTACACTGTAAGGATGAGGAAGAGGAAGGAACAGTTCTTCACACCTTCAGAACATGCCCTGCTTTAGCTTAAAAATGCAAGAACCATCTAGGAAAATTCTTCAATAACGATCTAAACTATGTCAATTATATTAACTTAATCAGCTTCTCACGTTTTGTATGGGACTTAAACTAGAGCTAGAAAGCCCCAAGATTCATGTGGTATCACAATGGGCCATTAAACCGCCACTTCAACCCAACCTAAGGTTAAGAGAAATGCTTTATCGTACATTTGTCTGCAGGAGACGTATTTATTTATTTATAGCCTCTACAATATCATTTAATAGATAGTGAGCAAATAGAATCGGACCAAGATGGCATCCCTCAGGTAGATCTGAGTAAGTAAGGATAGAATTTGAAAGAGATTTTTAAGATTTACATTTTATAGAAATTTAGAAAATTGCAAATGCTTAGAATGAAATATGATATCAAGAAGACGATTATCGAAAATGGTATTTCCTTTAACCATCAATTTTGCTTTTCGGTGTTCTATAATATGGTCACCCTAATATTCGGACTCATAGAAGGACCAAAAACTAAGTGGAGAGGACTGGCCGACAGGAGATTAATTAAAATGATGGTGATGTTCGGATTTCCATCAGCTATATATGTATATGTACGTACATCTACTGTGTAAATATTTTTTTCTTTAATTATTTTTGCACCCAATCTTAGATTAACTATACTGATACACATACTTATATCTATATAATTTTTACATTTCCGGACCTTACATGTAGGCCTGGATGTTCATAAGAATTCGGGGATAATAGCCACGGTTCGATGGGCCGTGCCATCCCAATGAGTTCTCCATTGATCCGTGACGGTCTGTCCCAAAAAAAAAGCAACAACAAACGAAAAATAAAAAAAAAATTAAATAAAATATTTGTAAGTAAGGGTTGAAAGGTTTGGGATGTGGTTAAGGGCAGATAACATCAACCAAACATTATTTCAAAAAGTTGTTTGTTTCTTTGTCTGAAATACCAAACATTTTGTTTAATATCAAAGAAAGAATTAAGCATTCATATCAGACATGTTTTTGATGGATTTGGACATTATTTGAAAAATGAACATGGTTCAATAATTTTGTGTATTAATGAAAAGTTGAGTGTTGTTTTCTTTCTTGCTCGTGTTGAAAAGGAATCTATCGGATAATATAGACGATGTATTGTAGACTTGTCGTGGTCTCAGAACTTAGGATTTGTAAAGAGAATTTCGCGTTTGTTATAATGAAATAATTATTCTAACATTAATCAAATTATTGCGTAAGATGCTTTTAATAGCATAAGGAACTTTGAAAACTTTCGAAATGATGAGAATTTGAAGCTTTTGATTGTAATTCAACACCAAGTTTGTATTCTCCCAGACTTTTTATCGTATGCATTAATTATATCATGTTCGAATTTCCAATGAGTGTTTATAAAGTATAAATGAAATTGAATTTAGCGATTGAAAAGGGGTTTGGTGGACTAATTAATTCGTTAATTAGTTGTGAAAATTTAAATATTGCTGCGTTATGTTTTTTAATCGAAGTTGTCACAACTAATTAACAACAAATTATCCACCTAACCATCCTTCAAATGTGTTTCCTTAAAATTGACAGATTCAATGTCATTGAACTCCAGATTTTGAGTTAGGTAAATGGATTGAAATTGAGTTATTAAAATATTGACATAATTAAGTCATTTTAAAGAATGTATAAGGCTTCGAACTTTTCACTCTTTTTAAAGAAGTTGATTTTAGTCAAAAAGTTCCCTTTTTTTTCCTAGTTTGCTTCAATATCGTTCTTGAAGACCGATTTCAGTATTTATGGTAAACTTTTTTGATGATTTTTTTATCAGAGGAAGATTGTTCTTATTCTTTTTTGAAACGTCTTTTTGGTTGACTCATATAATGCCTTTCAAAAGTTAATATAAGTAAATGTTCAGTAATTGTGCTCTTGGGAATGAAATTAACGTAGAGATATATGTCTGAACTTTTTGTATCCTAGAAAATTTGAATTTCGTAACACGGATGGATCAGAATGGGGTTTTTTCGATAATTATATTTTAAGATGGCATCTTATAGAATATATTGTATTGTTAAATGTTCAAGTAATCTGTGAACTTGAATGTGTAAAGTGTGGGTGTCTTGTTTTCGTTAAGCATTAAAATTATTATTTTTTTCTTTCCTATTTAAATTTATTATAGATTAGAAGATAATTCGAAATTCGTTCATGGTTCAAATTACCTCAGTGCTTGAAAAAAGAATTAATTTTAAAAATAATTGCCTCGGGAAAGGACGGCTGCTGGGACGAAATAGGGTCTATGAACACTAAAAAAGCAGGATTGGAATATTCTATAATAAAGATCAAGGTGAGATAACTCAAATTAAAAAAAAAAAAACACAAAACAAAAGGAAATATTTATGCAGCCAAGGTCAGGCAGGCAAAATGAAAAGGATGAAGGAAGGAGCTTGTCTTTACTGCAAGGATTTTTATTTTAAAGGAAACCAATGAAAAGTGCTCCGGCATTGTGTGTGAAAGTTTGACCCAGAATCCCTATACGCAGGCATTTAAAATGATGAAAAATCAAAAAATCACCTCTTCAGTTCTGCAAAAATTTTTAAAACTCCTATTTGAGCCTCATCTATGTAAGTGTGTGGAACGTCAAAATGATTGTATTTAAAATAACAGTGACCGACAAAATTTGTTAAAAGAATAAGATATCCGAATTTCGAATTACACCTTTAAATTTTGTTTATACATCAGGTTTTTAAAATATATACTTCTTTAAAAATGCTAAAGACAAAAAAAAACGTTTTCTTAATTGATAAGATTAAACAAAAATATCTGTTAGTAATTAATTGAATACTGATTTTGTAAATGATTCTTGTATCTTACTTAGTTTATGGAAACTCTCATTAGCTATGAGTCTTTTTTGACTCTATATACAGTTTTGATTTAACCATTTATTTAATACTTTCAGAGATTTGAAAAATTCATTTTTACGTTAATTTTTAGTACTGGTATCGAATCCGAACTTCAAATTCATCTGCTCAAGTTTTAATACCAATTTTCAAAATTATTTTTCACATTTTTGTAATATATTTGAAAAAAAAAATGATATCATAAAGTTGTTAAGATGACGAATTCGTTACAAGAACAAACTTTACTCTCAATCCTTACTTACTTATTGTAACTCTACAACGCAAGGCGGACCTGGGCGTCAACCAACATGCGTCTCCACTCCAGCCAGCTTTTTCCCTATCTACCTGTCTTCAGTTTCGCACGACAAGTTGGCGCCACCTGTGCAGCGGTCTTCCTCTACTGAACCTCACCCGAAGAAGTTTGCTCGAAGCGTAATAAGACGTTCTCATCTTTCTTTGACAGGGTCCAAGCCTCAGCGCTATAAATGGTATCCGGAATGATGAGTGTCTTATAGATGGTGATTTAAGATGCTCAAGAGAGGACTCAATTGCCTTCTAAGTCCAAAGAAGCAGCGATTTAGAAGAGTTATGCTTCGTTTGATCTTAGCGCTCTTGTCGTTGTCTGAGTTGATAGCGTTGCCTAGGTAGACAAAGTCCTCAACTACCTCGAAGTTAAAGCTGTCTATTGTGACGTTTTGCCCAAGACGTCGTCGTTCAATGTCCTTTTTTGATGACAGCATATACTTGGTCTTGCCCTCATTGACCACTAAACCCATCTTCTTCGCTTCTGTCGCAATACACACAAACGCTCCACTAACATCTCGCATTGATCTTTCAATTATGACAATATCATCTGCGTATCCGAGTAATTGGATGGAACTTTGGAAGGTTGTGTCTCTAGTTTTGACGGTTGAGTTTTGCACAATTTTTTCCAGACGATATTGAAGAAGTCGCATGACACTGCATCGCTTTGTCTAAAACCTTTTTTGTCATCAAATCCATCGGTGAGATCTTTTCCGACCTGGATAGAGCAGCGTGCATTCTCCATTGTCATTCTTCACAAACGGATAAGTTTGACAGGGATGCCAAAAATAGACATTCCCTATAGATGCTATCATATTGTCGATTTGAAGTTCCTGGGTTTTTTCCTAGATCTTCCGTAGTGCGAATATTTAATCGATGGTTGGCTTTCCTGGTCTGAAGCCAGGACGTATTAAGTTGTTGACGAACGGCTTCAGACGTTTACATTATACTTTCAATCCGTTTTGCCTTTTTCTTTTATCAGCCACTTAAACACAAATGTTTCAAGGTTTTCTCTAAAATTATTTTGGGACACGTAAAATCCAACAACAAAATGCGGATTTTCGAACATTTTAATATAAGGAATTATAAATTTTGATATTATCACAAACTTATTCATAATTTTAAAAAACTGACCTGTTTGAATATTTTTGGAGTCGAATTTTAATTAAGGCAATCAAAACAGATTGAAAAAGTGCAATTTGATTAGCAGAAATTTTCGAATTTTAATAAAAATTAAAACTTGTAAATCCAAGTTTTTTTTTAAGTATAAGTTTTATTTTTAGTATTCGTCTTAATTTTGAAAACTAATATTATAATACAAAATATGTAACTCTTCTAAAGTGGGTTTATCTGGTCACTTTCGAAAATTAATTTTGGAACAATTGTAATCAATAAATTTTATTTTTCCTCAATTACAATTTTAGTAAAATTTTATAATACCATTTCAAAAAAGCCTTGTTTCAAGTTAGTTAATGCAGATGAAACATATCTTACTGGTGCCATTCGGAAATTGTTAAAGATACGGTTTGAAAATGTTTTTGAAAATATGCACTGTCCAAAAAAGCTATAAAAATAAGGTAAATGACTGAGTTGCACAAACTTGCTCCTGTATCCAAGAACTCTGTTTACAAATAGTAATTATGCTTCAAAAATTAACTATAAAATAAGTTTGTTTTCAAAAATTGAGATGCCATTTAATCTTTCCACAAAAACGTAAATGTAAATGCAGTTTTTTAGTGCTTATAAATGTACATTTTACATTAGAATTTCGTTAAAAAACCAAAAAAGTAAATATTAAATCCAAAAAAATACATTTTTGATAATCAAATATGTTGAGGACTACTGAATCGCTGAACTTTCTATTGGACACTCACTTTCCTGGTAGTTCTCTTACCTAAACTTGCAACAGTTATATGCGTCCAAGTTCAAATACAACACATCCACAAGGTCTGATCACACGGTATAAGCTACAATGGGCTCGCAACAGCTTCAAACCATTTAAAGCTGCAGGAAGAGATGGAATAATACCAGCCGAATTACAAAAGACTTCTGATATAATTGCACCAATCCGTGAGGCAATTTTTACCAGCTGTCTTTACCTGGTCCATGTTCCCTCGGCATGGAGAGAAGTTAAAGTTGTTTTTATACCTAAAGCAGGTAAATGCTCGCAAGTCAATCCTAAAGGTCTACGACCTATAAGTCTATCATCATTCCTTCTTAAGACCTTGGAAAGATTGATCCATTTAAGGGCACGCATCGATACAAGACTTCTGTCTTCGTCTCAACAGGCCTACTGTAAAGGTAAATCGGTGGAAACATCGTTACACACTTTAGTACGCACCATCGAATATTCCCTCCATCATAAAGAGTTCAATATGGTTGCTTTCCTTGACATCGAAGGTGCCTTTAACAACGTGGACACAATCTGCAATCACATCTGCACTGACATCTCTAAATGAAGAGAGTTCGCTTCGGGAGTTAATTAATTTTTAATGCTTACTAGCAGAACAATTCACTCAAAACTGGGAAACTCTTCTAGTATACGATTCGTTAGTAGAGTAAGTGTTCTATCCCCTCTCCTCTGGAACCTAGTGGTGAATGAAATCCTAACTGGTCTGGATGCGGAGGGTTTCAGAGTGATAGCATATGCGGACGACGTTGCTTTAGCAGTTTCAGGAAAGCATCTTAATATCCTAAAAGAACTCTTACAAAATGCCTTGGACAGACAGGGGTTGGTGGAGGTGTGTACTCAGAACGACTGAAATTAAGTCTCTCATTCCGCCTTCCCAATCATTGTAGCGTGTTCCAGGCGGAACTTTTGGTGATAAAAGAAGTCTCGTCTTGGGTCAAAGAAAACGTGATATCAACATCTGATATCCGTATTTTCTCTGACAGCCAGGCCGCTATCAAATCTCTGGACTCAGTCTCTACAAACTCTATAACAGTCCATAACTTTCGATCATCTCTAATGGATATGGCACAACAGTTTAATATTCACCTTTGCTGGGTGCCCGGCCATAGAGACATTCCAAGTAACTGTAAGGCCGATAAACTCGCCAGGAACGGTACAGTACAGCCCATGCTACCACGTTTGGCAAGTAATGGCATATAAATCGCTACTTGTAAACTGCTACTAATGCACGACGCTGTGAGGAGGGCAGGCACCAGGTGGAACAACATCACCACGTGTCAAGTCACAAAAAACATCTGGCCAACACTGGATTTAAAACGTTCAAGGTGCTTGCTCTCTCTAAGCAGATCGCATATAAGCTCGATAATAGGTGTCATAACCGGACACTGTCTAATAAGAAAGCACGCCACGAGACTAGGCGTATTCTCAAATGACTTTTGCAGAAGCTGTATGGACGAGGAAGAGGAAGAAACGGTTCTTCATCTTCTCTGCACATGCCCTGCTCTAGCTCGAAAACGCAAGAATTACCTAGGAGAATTCTTCTTTAAAGATCTAAACGATCTAAATCATATCGGTATAATCAGCCTCTCACTTTTCTTAAGGGACTCAAGCTGGTTCCATTGAGCTTAGGGGGAAGCCTCAAGGTTCATGTGGTATTGGACAGCCACTACAACCTAACCTACCTACCCTTACTATTATTTTTAGTCTTAACAATTAAAAAGAAAAAAAACAACGGGAATCTACTTAAAACCTTATTTTCCAAGTTTCAACTCACTCGACTCCATAATTTAAGTTGTAGGAGAGATGATAGATAGATGGACAGACGGAATGAGGGGACTCACTTTAGTTTGCTTCTCTACCGCATCGTAATGTAATGTTTGATGAAAATCTCTTGTCACAAGTAAAAACTGTTGCACCGTTAATAAACATTGACAATTGCCTAAGTGGAACTTTGTTCATTTACAACTTGATAACTTTCAAAATCTGTTTTCGACAATTGCCATTTTTTCTTCTCATAAACATAGAAATTATCATGACAATGAAATGTCAAGAATTTTTTCACAATTATCAGAAACTTTCCGACAAACTTGTACTAACATATTTGTCAGTATTTAATTGACAATTCCGTCAGAAAACTCAGTTATGGTCAAGTGTTGACAGTGCGATAAAATATGTCTGTTTTCGAAAAGCAATTTTAGTAAACTTAGATATATTGAGAATTCTATTATTTTTTAAGCTCTCAATTTGAGTCCAGCGTTCGAAAAAATTTGTCGAGAAACGATGAAAATTAAAACGCTAAATGCAGAGGTTTTGTTCCATATTTCATCATTTTTCGAGCATAACTCATTTCAAGATTATACCATGAAATCGTCAAGACAAATTTGCCATTGAGTATCACAATGACGGGACAATGTCAGGATAAATGTGTCAGTATATTTCAATGAAAAATTCGTCAATGTATTTCAATTATGTCAACAGTCAATATTTTATGAAATATGGATTTTTCAGGCAAGTGTGACAAATTTGTAGAATGGTCACTTTTTGAAAATTTGTATGAAATATGTATGAGCTGTGAAATGCATTATGGCTGAAACACCAACACACTTTAGCTTCGGCTTCGTCTGTGATACGTTGGGCCTGCTTCGAGGTTGCTTTGAATGACACTTCCGATATGACATTTTTAAAACTTCACATTAGCAGCTGTTATTTTTTCTAAAATATGAGTTTTGAAATCGAAAAAAAAAAAAAATTATCGCGGAAGTAGCTTACACAGCCTATAATAACCAATGGGAATACCTCCAAAACAAATGTATTTTGTTTGGTAACTTTTTTACAGCCGTTGAGCAGTCAGACAAAGCAAATGTTCAGCAAATCTGAACTAGAGTTTCCGTTTGGAGTCACATTACGTTGTTTCCTTACGATTGTCAAATGAAACGTGAGGTCGAAGCTTCATTGTTATAGCATGCATTGAATTCCTATGGCTGGACTCGTAAACGTCAGGCAAAGCTGAAGCTGAAGCGTGTTTGTGCTTCAGTCATTATAAGTATATGCTTTCCATGCTTTTTTCTGACTTCTTCTATTAATACCACACTAAGACCATTTGGTATTTTGGGCATGAGTTGTGAATTTTAAGAGCAGAAATGTGTCTGTTTGAATTTTAAACTGTTAATTAATAATAAATGAAGGAATATATATGAAAAAAAAAAAACATTTTTTTTGGTGTAATTTCGTTTATTTTGATTCCAAATCAAAACAGTGCAACAATCCCAAAAAAGGGGTTACACCACTTTAGGCCGCAGTTATACAAGCACTCATTTTTCTGAAGAAAATGTCATAAAAATGCAATTTATCCAATACAAATTCTCCCTTAAACAATCACTTTTCATAAATAGAGTTATTTTTTTAAACGCTTTGCTTAATACGTTAAATAGAAATTCTTTTAAATTAAACATTTCACAGGAAATTTAACGCAAAATAATTTTCAATTACAAGCGATGGAAACTATGTAACAGCTCATGTGGTCGATTGTAATAACATAACAATAGCATTTTATGAGATTTTTTACGGTCTGTTGTTGGAACTTTTGAAAGTTAACAAAAAGCTCTTTGTGACAAGTTTGTGTACGTTTTTTTGTTTGTAGATACATTTAATTAAATACTATGTTGTTTCGAAACTATCTAACAAAAAATATTTAATTGGGCATATTTTTCTATTGTCCAGAGTTTAAATAATGTATATTTTAGTACGATACATTGGAAAAATGATATGTATTTGGTGTTTTTAACATCACTCTGCTGGGCACTTTATGGCGGCATTAAAAATGAATGTTACATATGTGCAAATTTTATCCAACTTAACTCAAATTTAAACTGAAATTCACTTTTTTCAATTGAAACGTTGTATTTTGGAGAACAAAAAAAATTGAATTAAATAAATATATAAATTAGGCGGCTCAACAGCTCGTTGATAACAATTCAGGGATACAAGAGACCTACAGATTTTATGCCGAATCCGAACGGCTAATTTGAGAAAGCACTTTTTTGGACAAACTTTTCTTTGGGAGGAGAGACAAAAGTCATGTACAAAATTTTAGGTTGAAGAGTCAGGGATTGAACTCAAGACCACTGGCATTAAACATTAGTCACGGAGACTTCAAAAAATGTATTATCATGTATATTATTTCTTAATTAAGCCCCCCTTTCCTGGATTTCACACTGAACCAATTTCAACAAATATGGTGTCCAAAGAAAGTGAGTTTTCAAGAAATTGTATTCATATTTATTCTTTATTGAAAAACTTTACTTTTTTTTATAATGAAAATTTGAAATACTAAGAATTATTTGTGTATTTGAAGAAACGAATCAAATGCAGAAACAATTACTTGAATAAATTGGTTTCACGGTACTTTATATATTTTTCGGGATGATTTATTTCCAACCTTTGTATATGAAAACAATGATACCCCAGGGACACGTAATTTCGAAAACAAAAACTTGTTAAAAAATATCCTCCACTATAAGATAATCTCAGTTCAAAAATTAGCCTGTTTTACAAATAAACCAGGGTAAAAAAATTATTGGGTTATAGATTAACCTGGGATTTAAAATAATGGTATATGTAATAATTTTATACCATTTAATACCCAACTATTTATTTTCCTTACAATGTTCAAACTAAATGCACACGAAAGAAGTTCTTATTTTCAGGATTTTTTCATCAATTTTTAGTTTTCTTGTATTTTTTATTGTTCACAAATTTTACATGATGAAAAACTCCTAACAAAAAGAAATGAAATAATTCCTAATTCTGAGTTATTTTACTCTTCTTTAAATTACACTTTTATAGAAAACAATTGTTTTGTATACTGTTATGTAAAAAAGCCTGCAACTGTCTGGGTTTTATAGTTTGTTTGCCTTATTTTAAGACGCTTTTACATATTAATATGTAAATAATTATGCTAATAAAAACGAAATCAAACCACGCTCACCTTCTAGCGGGCCAGTAAATGCAGCCCGAACACCACCTCGATCAATGAGACGTCACGGTCGTTGCCAAGAAGATTGTTGTTTTTAAGAAGTAAAATGTCAAAAATGGCAGGTGATTGCATACTAAAGATTCATTTTTGACCAACTTTATAAAATGCTAGAAAGACTGAGACTATCTTAACAAAGCTTGAAACATATAATTAATCATGAACTTTGAAGAAAAACAAATTGGCTGAGGGAGTTTCCGGACGTGAATGCTAGTTTAACTTTTATTTGAAAAATAGAGTTAAAACCAGTTGATGTATCGGTAATAACCAAAAAGCATCTCTCTCCGATCTTTTTGGTTACATTGTTCTTCCAAAGAAATAATAAGAATTGGGGCTGGGCGCATCCCTGAAACATCCACATTTTTGGAATAATTTTAGAATGTTCTAAGGATCTAATGATGCGATTAAACGTCGCATAAAGTTTCGAAATAGTATTTTTCTAGAAAGAACTGTCAATAGTCTTTTAGTTAGGGTTGGACATTCGCAGAGAAAGTATAATTTTAAAACTTTGGGAGTAACAGAATTTTTTTGTGAAAAGTCCTTGGTCCTTCCTTTTTCGTTCAAAAAAAAAGAACACATAACGTTATTTTGATGAATTTTAATTTTCAATTAAAAGGGAGAGAAAGGTGACCGTTCTCCTCCTGAGACATTTTCTATTCTTAAACACCTCTGCAAAGCCTTATGCCTATCCTTATCATACCTCTTAAAAATTATTATGATATATTTTTAGCGTCAATTTATCTTTTCTTAGAAAATTGTAATTGCAGAATTTTCATAGATATGGTTTAGATACCTTACTGATGTCAATAATATGTTTAAAAAATTGAAATAACGTGATCGAATATAACTGGAAGGAAAAGATAATGATAAAAGACTTCATCAATACCTGTGTTTTGTTGGAAAATCTATCAAAAGTATAGTTGGATTTTACACGAATACCAAACAATATCCGCAGAATGGATACTAACGATAAAAGATAACGTAGAATACGGATGAGTTTCTGATATTTATACGAGTCTTGAATGGATCTTATGTGATTTCGTTCTCAAATGTTGGTACTAATGATACTGCATTTACATCTCGATGGCTGTGTTCTATGAGTAGTTGCGCATTTGGAATCATGTGTTTTCCATTGGGGAAAAAGTCAATCTGTTATTGTTGATATTATTTAGTTTGTTAGTGAAAATGGGCTAACTGGGCTTATTTTGCAAGAGAAAACAACAGAAAAGATAATTAAGTTTTAATATGTTTCCACCAAAGGTTTATCTCAATTTAGATTAAATAAGTCTTTTTGATGTTTCCACCACACAAAATGATTTAAAAATTATTAAGTTTGACAGCACTTTCTAAAATGCAAATGGTGTTTCGATGTTTTCGATACGTGAAGTGCAAGTGAGACAGTTTAATTCGTGTTTAACAATGAAGAACTGAATTGTTCAGCACATAAACAGACCATAATGCATTGTCTGTAAAACCAACTCCTCCACACAGGTTTTTCTTAACAAAGTTTGACTCGATTCCGATCGGCGAATCAAGGTCATTCCAACTCGATTCAGGTATTTAAAAAATTGAGCCGAGCTTCAAGCTGGCTTCAACACCACATGTTAATGTAGTAGTCTAACCCGTTCTTGAAGTTTTTATTTAATGTCAAATTTTTTAGTTAAAACTCTGAAATCCACTTTCACCTTACACAGACGTATTTACTTGATTTCGAAAGTCAACTATTAAAAATCAGCACCCCTGGTCTGAAATTCGCTATTTTTTTTGGAATTTTTTGATAAATTATTCTGGAAAATATTGAATTGTATCAACTTTCAAGTATAAAAAGTAGGCTACTGCGGAACGTTTCTTTTGGCAATTTCTCACTGTGCTATATATTATAGAACACCAAAAAACACAGGTCTAATGATTTCATAGTAACTATGCTTAAATTAAGGTGAGAACGAGAGTAGAGATTTTAGTTTTTCTAAACAAGTTATTCGCAACATACATTTATCTTACAGTTTTTGTTACAAATTAAAAAAGAGACTGGGATGCGACCCACACTAATAACTTCCCATCCCGTCTGTCGATTTGTCTTCCTAAAAAGTTTATCTATATGCATTCGTATCAATTTTTACCAAATTTGCGTACTATTTTTTGTAGATTTTATTTTTTATGAAAAAAAAGGACTGTTGGATTTTTATATAAAAATTACTGAATGTTAAAAACAATATTTTCTGTGAAATAAAATAAGATTGAAGCCAATATTTAAAATTTTTGAAAAGCTATTTGAGCCGAAAGTAAGTTTTTACCAAGTTTTAGTATTGTTTTTTTTAGAGTTTTTTTTTTGTTAAAAAACTTTCAATTAGAATTTTTTTTAAAAATTACCAAATGTTGAAAACAATATTTCTTATAAGATAAAATTAGTTTGAAGCTATTATTTCAAAGTTTTTAAAAGATATTTGAGTCGAAAATCAATTTTTCCAACTTGTATACATTTTTATTATTTTTATTATTAAACTGTCAATTCGCTTTTTCTCAAAATTTGTCCTAATGTTGCAAACAATACAACAACTTTTGTTAATTTTTTTTCGGTTTTTAATTTTTTGTAAAAAAACTGTCAATTCAATTTTTTTTAAACTTTAACTGAATGTTGAAAACAATATTTCTTATTAGATAAAATTAGTTTGAATCCAAAACCTACAACTTTTGAAAAGATATTTGAATCGATATTCAATTTTTACGAATTTTGAGTAATGTTTTTTTTTAGATTTTTATTTTTTATAAAAAAAACTGTCAATTAAATTTTTCTCAAAATTTTTTCAGATGTCAAAAACATTATTCTTCGTTGCACAAAATTGTTTTAGAGATGAAATCATATTTCATTCGTAAAATTTTGGAGGTGACAAATTTTTTTTCTCAGTTTTATTGATTTAAAAAAAAAAACGTTATATTGATTTTTTTCAAAAAATGTACCTGTTTGGTATCACGTTACAGCATATTATATAAAATTTAATTCAAGTCTCTAGAGTTTTTGGTTCGTATGATATTTAGGGTTAACCAAAATTTTCACCTTTTTTCAAACTGCTATGGTAGAAAAACCACCACGCAATTTTCTTGAGAGTATAAAAAAATGTATTTGAAATCGATATCTCTTCTGGTTCTTGAGCTATGAAGGACGAAAAAAACGTCGCGAACTTACGGACGTACGGACATACGGACGTACAAACATACGTACACACGCACGCACAGACATCTTTCTAAAAAACTTTTATTTCGAATCTAGGGACCTTGAAACGTTGAGAAATGTCAAAATTTTCAATTTGACAAATCGGACTCATTACAATAACTTCCTATGGGAAGTTAATAATAAAATACAAAAATTAAATACAAATAAGTTCTAACAATTGTATACAAATGTTATAGTACAATATTCGCTTCATTAATAGTTAAATTAGTCTTTTTATTTTGATAGAAGTAAATAAATAATTGAATGAATAAATAAATAACAACAAAATATTAAATACATAATTAAAAAAATACAAGAAAATAAATAAATGAATACGTAAACAACTAAATGAATAAGTGAACATATATGTATATTATTCTCAATAGATGGACGAAAAAGTTAATAAATAAATAAAGTAATTATAATAAATTTATTGGATAAATATAGAACGATTGTGTAAATAACTGTATTTTATTAATTTAACAAACGCATCTATAAAATCACTTGTTTTTTTCGTACAGTTTTTTCTTTTTAAGAAATTAACCAAAATCGAGATTAAAAATTAAGAAATTTTCTGCTTTTTAGCAGGAAATAATATACTTTACTCAACTTTAAAATTGTATTTTGGACTAGCTCAGTATTTGTAACAGATAGTGTTCTTGTCTTGAAAAGTTTCAAAGCAAGTTGAGCATCATTTTTAAAATTTTGTTTTTTTTCCATCGACATGGATTTTCCAATCATTCAAATTTGAATGAATTACATTTAGATCGTTTTGCAGCTTGGTTTTAATAACAGAACTATGTGAACCTGATACGTAAATGAAAGTGTCGTCTGCAAAAATACTCTTGTCACAGTACCTCAAATCCGGGAAATCGGATGTACATACATAATATGTATAAACTTGGCCCAAGAGCAGACCCTTGTGGTACGCCTGCGTTTGTATGACATAAATCTTAAATCTATTTTAAAAAACAATTCTGTAGTTACTTTATTACTGAAATAGCCAGTTATTTATAACACCTTTAGTGCAGGCACAATACGTACAAATTATGGATTATGGTTAATTTGGGTAAACTCATGTTTAAATTATGAACTTTTAACCCTAGCCAACTGTCCTGTCCTTTGAAACTGAGATTCGAAGAAACCCTTGTTTTTTTTAATGTTTCCTCCTTTTTTGAAGATTTTGAAAGCTTATATTTTAGCTGATTTAGATCAGACTGTAATATTCCAAAAATCATTTTAATATGAAACTCAAAGGAAATATACATTTAATACGTTATAATTTTTGGCCCTTATGGTTTTGCAATTTTAAATCTTCTTTAAATTAAGCTGCACCGCTTAGTAACTATAGAAAAGTTGTCAAATTATTACCTGCTGTTGTAATATTCAAATCTTACCCATTTAATTTAATTTTTGTAATTGTGTCCGCTTAGTAACTATAGAAAAGTTGTCAAATTATTACCTGCTGTTGTAATATTCAAATCTTACCCATTTAATTTAATTTTTGTAATTGTGTCCGCTAATTTTAAAATTATTTTAAAACCATCAGATCAATTAGCACATTGTTTCTATTCCGCACAGTTTCATTTTCGGTATAAATACTATGATAGTTATTTTGATTAATTTATTGTGAATATTTCGTGACACTACTACGTCCAATGGAATCTGTTTATAATGCAAGCAAACCTAAAACAAAAATCCTTCAATAGAAAACAAATTAAAGTTAGAAAATAAAATTCAATTTATATTCTGAATTTAAAATACCAAATAACTTGCAATATTAATTCTCCTTCCCTAGTCAGACATTTATTTTCAATTGAATTACATAAAATGGCTTCGAGCTATTTTATACTATAGCTGCAATATTAATTAATGCTGTTGCTGTAAAATTGCTTCAAGCTTTGTTTTCACAAAGTCTGATAGCCTTATAAATAGAACAAAACATAATATGTACATCTACATACATTCTGTGTATAGATATATATTATGTATTAAAATCAGAAAATGAGGAAAATAAATAAAATCTAAACCTAAACAAAGCAAAACATTCGAATCTAAGTTGTATAACATTAAATTATATTTAATTACATGTTGAAAAATTTTGTAAAATGTTAAATAGGCTAAACATAAGGAAACTGCATACTTTTGTATAATGTGTTTTGTTTAAGTTTCTTGCCCCTTATTTAGTTTCACATAAAGTTTAATTTAAATATTTAAATAATTACTTAATTCTCGTTACACTTAAGATTCATTTTTTCCCCAAGTATGTATGAAAATAATCCTCTAGCCACTCACTACTTCACTTCTTTTGAAATGTTAATCAAGTGTTTTATGTGCCATTTTTAAATAATTCATATCCGGTGCTCATGAGCTTATATTATGATTATAATTATACATATTTAGCTACTCCCACGCAGCAGACTTTATATCGTATAAAATTATAAAGAATTTGATTATAGCATTATGTTGGGGAGGTGCGCTTTTGAAGCGGAAACGTCAAATGTGAGTGAAATGAAATTAAATGGGTGTTGCTTTCACTTTTCATATACTTTTCCAGTTTAAATATTTCGTTGAGCATATTAAGGAGTTTCTAATTAGCTGTAATTCTGGATTTGTTAAGTCAAGATTGAGAATAATAGAATTCATCAACACGGAGCAAATTATTAAATTGTTTTATGAAAATGGGTTTTCAGTATGACTTTTTTGTCGCCATAATCGGGTTTTCGAGATTTAGCCAGTTCACTGACCAAAATGCCAATGTTTGCAAAAATATCGCTGCGCTGTTTTTAAGAGCCTATAGGGAGCACCTGAGGCAGTAAATTCTGTATCGAACATCATGAAAGCAATCGATGAACGATAAACAATAATTGGATACTATGAACTGGACATCGAAGATATTCGTATGTTTGATATTTCTACAGGACCGTACATAATGTAGAGCGGAATGGCTTCTTTTTTCATTTAATATATATTTTTTAATTTTTAAATTTATATATTTTTTTATAGATATGAATATCCTTTATTTTTGGTCATAATATAAAACAGTATTTTTCAAATTAAAATGACGTATTCTTAATACAATATTTTTTATAAATAAATATGAGTCCAATTAAAATAGACATACAATTCATCAAGCCTATGAGGAATTCGCATATCGATGAAAATTGGTACAATCACTGAAGACATCGTTTTTAACAAGTGACAAAAAATCCAAGTGAGCATAAGAAGATATTTTAGTTTTATTCCGAAAATTTCCGTTTTTTGAAGCAAACACTTTTATCGGTAAATGCAAACAAAGTTTGTTTCAGATATAGTCTTTGTTAAATATAAAATGAAAAAAGAGGCTGGGATGCGACACACACTGATAACTTCAAATCCCGTCTGTCGATTTGTCTTGCTTAAAAGTTTGTCTATATGTACTCCTATCAATTTTTACAAAGTTGTGTGTACTATTTGTTGTATATTTTATTTTTTATGAAAAAAACGGACTGTTGGATTTTTATATAAAAATTACTGAATATCGAAAACTAAGCTAGGGACCGAGCTAGATAGAGAAGTTTGTTGGGTGAGGCCCTAGTTCATACAGGACTGTAGCGCCACATTAAGTAAGTAAGTAAGAATATCGAAAACAATATTTTCTGTGAAATAAAATAAGTTTGAAGCCAATATTTTTTATTTTTTATTTTTTGTAAGAAAAACTGTCAATTCGATTTTTTTTCAAAATGTTACTGAATGTTTATGAATATTTTTTGAAAGATAAAAGTAAATTAAAGCCAATATCTTAAAGTTTTAAAAAGATATTTGAGTCGAAAATTAATTTTTACCAACTTTTATTAATTTTGTTTTTAGGTTTTTATTTTTTTTTTAAAAACTGTTAATTCGATTTTTCTCAACATTTTTTTTCAGTTTTTTTGATTTATAAAAAAACCGTAAAATGAATTTTTTTTTTAAATACAATTTTTTGGTATCACGTTACAATATACTATATAAAATTAAATTCAAGTCTCTAGCGTTTTTGGTTCGTAAGATATTTAGAGTTAACCAAAATTTTCACCTTTTTTTCAAACTGCTATGGTAAAAAAACCACCCACGCAATTTTCTTGAGAAGCCTTTCTGCATCTTTCTGCCTTATTATCTGTATAACAAAATTTATTTGAAATCGATATCTCTTCTGGTTCTTGAGCTATGGACAACGAAAAAATCGTCACGAACGTACGGATGTACGGACGTACGATCGTACGTACACACGCACGCACAGACATCTTTCTAAAAATCTTTTATTTCGACTCTAGGAACCTTGAAACGTCGAGAAATGTCAAAATTTTTAATTTGACAAATCGGACCCATTACAATAACTTTCTATGGGAAGTTAATAAAAACTAACTTCAATCAATTTTTTTAAGAGCAAAAGTTTAGAAGTTACAGCGGTTCTAAAATATGTCAAAAGTCGAAAATATCGATTTTAGAAATGTAAATTTATTGTTTTTATTTAAAAAATCATTTTTGTTACTACATATATTTTTTTTAAATTCTTTTATTAGGTGGCAATTCTTTCAGAATATATTTTTGTCTTGTTTTTTTTTTTAACTTTGAAATTCATTGGAAAAAAAATTATTTTCGTATATTCTTCCATACATAAAAAGCAATATCAATTGATCAAAATGTAATTTATCTAAATTTTATAAGAAAGCAACCAATTCTAGGAACTAGGTAAAAATAAAAAAAAATGCCTCATGTAGTAACTTAATCAATGTTCATTAAATTAGGAAACCTTATCAGTATATATTAAGGATCTGCATCTTCCTTCCTTCGCCTAAACTAAAAATGTCATAGCCCCAAAACAATTTAATAACATTTTGCTGTTGAACGATTTTGGCAGTATTACTAAACTTCTAAGCGTTAAAACTTTCTTGGATTTTATGAAATTCCAAATAAAAAGAAGCTTTTTGTCTTAAAATAACGCGAAGGATATGAAAAATTTCATATTGCCCAAAAATGGCCCTATCTCCTAAAAACCTTTTTCAGAAGAAAATCGCACAATGCTTAAAATCAATGTCGTATTGCTCAAATCAATTTTAAAGTATTATAACTCCCACACTAGCAATTGACATATATCACCCAAAATATGTCATTTGTTTAAACATTTGCGCATTCTGACAAAATTTGTAAATATTTATTTTGTGACCTACGTCATTTTCAGTTTTATATTATCCGCTGAACCAAAAAATGTCAGATCACAAAAAAAACCTCGGAACGTCAAGAAAATGTAACAAATATGTTGGGATTTATTTCAGTTTCAGAAAGCGAAATAGAGCTCCCATTATGGCGTATAAAACAGTGAAATATTACATGGAAAACATTGTGCCCACCTGTAACCCTCCTGATTGGGCTCACGATAGATTTGAGGTAAGTGTGTATTCAAAGTTTCTTTAAACCCAGAATCTTTAAATTCAAAGAAACATACAACCGAATTGCCACCTACCCAGAATCCTGTAGTAAGTACAAGCAGGAAGGCTCCAAGGAGCGCCATGCCCCCCATATATATTTTACTATTATTACTAGTCAAGAAATCTTTTGGGCGTCTCATTAAATGACAACTAACAATTTGGGATTTTGTTTTATTTAAAATTTGTTTGTGCTGTATGACAACATTCTCTTTGGGCATTTTGGCGATTTTTAAGAGCTTTATAGCCTTTGTGACCGATTTTGTACTTTATAACATTTTAGGATTTGGGAGTTATGGCTTGGGGCGAAAAGATCTAACTGCACCGGTCGCTTCATATAAAGGAAATAGTTAGTGTCGTATACTCAGGCGTATACGTACTTTTTTGTAATATTCTTTTATTTCAGCTCATTTTACATTAAAACTTTAAAAATAGAATTGATTGTTAGGTAGCGCAACAGTCCGTGGAGAACTAGGGCCTAGTGATTTACAACTCGCAACTATTCCTGGGCGAGTACTGCTATCAAGGAAGAAGGGGGAGCTACAGTTTTAAGCCGAATACAAACGGCTAATTCCTAATTTGAGCAAGCACTATTCATGACAAGAATAACTCTTTGAGGATTTGTCAATTCTTCGCAAGAGGCAGACCAGCGAAAAAACTTAAGATGGCTTAGGCAAGGATTGAATCCAAGACCTCTGGCATGACCGTCCAACGCACTTTTTCTCAAATTCATTTTTACCACTTCAATCTTAAACCTATCTTAAAGCTAGACAAAAATTCATAAAACTAACCTAATTAACCATAACTACAACTAACTTACTGGTCCCATACGGACACTCTAAGTTAAACAATAATACTTAGTGCTAATGCCTTTCGGTCCTAAGATCTATTGAATTTTAATTCCATTTTATTTATTTTTTATTCATTAGAAAATTTAGAAAAAAACTAATATCAATATCCTTTTTTATACAATCCATCTAAGTATCATGCCACGAGTACTACCATAGAATTGCTTACAGTTCTTTATTTGAAAACATTTATATTTTTTTTTTTTTTTTTTTTTTTTTTTTTTTGGGTGGCGCGACAGTCCGTTGAGAACCAAGGCCTAGTGACTTACAACTCTCAACCATTCCTGTGTGCGAGTAATGTTGTCAGGAATGGAGGGGACCTACAGTTTATATGCCGACTCCGAACGGCTAATTTTGAGAAAGCACTTTTTCATGACAATAGTTACTCTTGGAGAATTTGTCAATTCCTCGCAAGAGGCAGTACCCGTGAAAAGACTTTAGATGGCATAGGCAGGGATCGAACCCAAGACCTCTAGCATGACAGTCCAACGCACTAACCATCATGCCACGGGTACCACTAAACATTATATTGGTATTTTTAATTTTCAATTTTTATCAATTTTATTTAAAACAACAATAATATAGTATCTTTTTTTGTATTGAATACGAAGTCAAAATATTTCACAATTCTCACACTTTCTATTTGTTTAAGATTGTGTGTGTTTTATGTTCTATTATGCTATCCTGAATCTGATTTAATTAAAGTTTAAACTACTAACAACTTAAAAAAAATCATTAAGTAGCCTATTTATCATTTAAAGCTCGAACTAAACGTCAAATAGTGAAACATGCAAAAAAGCATATTTTGATATTGTCATGTTTTTTAGTATATTAATGATATTTTCGAAAATTTCGCAAATTATTATTGCAATATTATGTTTGTGTTGCATTTTTGGAAAAAAGTCTAACCTTCGTTTGTAGAAAATTAAATAATTAACAACTAAGCTATAACATATTTTTCAACAGCATTATAATTGCATAGTTAGGATTAAAAAATTTAAATTTATTTTTTGGTAAAGAAACAATACGACTACGGTTATTTACAATTACCTGAAGCGCTACACAAAGTAGCGTATGTATAAGAAGTATATTTGAAAAATCGATATTTTCGACATTTTGTAATTTGTTTAAACAGTTGTAATTTTTAAACTCTTGCTCGTACAAAAAAATAGGTGAGGTTATTTTGTAGTCTATCTTATGCGCTACAAAGAAAACCTAACTATAACTTTGAGGTAGATTTTACTGTTCAAAAGTGAAAGCCTAAAAAGGAAATTTTTAACTTGGAATTTTTGTCAACTTTTTGTTATTTGTTAATACCAATGTTCTAAGTGTTAGCTACGTTTTTCATTGATAAATTATTCCGAGGTAAAATGTCAATTTTACCTGAATAAAAAGCCTAAAATTAGATTTACTTTTCTAAGTGTTTTGAAATAGAATTAATTTCTGTTTTTCGGTCAATTTAAAAATATCATAATGTTTATACTTTTTAAAAAATGTTTGCAACGTTTTTTCTTAAAAACTTTCTCATATTTTGGCTTTTTTCTTCTAAACGACGACGACGGTCGTTGTCTTTAAAGAAATATCAAAAATGCAAGGAACAAATGTTCAGGCTTTTGGATAAATATAAAATCAGAATACTATACTTCTTTTTAATTGATGTTTCTTATTCAACTATATTAAGACAGTGAAGGTGTCAAGGGAAAGCTTTATTACTTGTGACATACAACTGTATTACAAGTATTGCATTCATAAAAAAATTCGAATTCGGGATTTTAATCAAACATTACCTAACGTTAGTAGAGAAGTCGGAAAAAGTTAGACCCCTAATTCCGCCTGACTGCATGTCCTTGGTACTACAGCTGAAACCATTGGGTCGATTACAAATTTTAAGCAGATGGTTTTCAGGCTTTTTATCATTTTTTTAACACTAAACATAACAGTAGCACCCCCCCCATACAAAATTTGTTGGTCAAAAATCGAAAACTCAAATTTTCTGAACTACAAATCGTTCAATAAAAAGAAATAATTTTCTATTGCTCGAGAAAGGTACCCTCATAGAACCGTCATTTTGTTTTTAAAAGTGATTAACCGATTTCAATAATTTTTGGCAAGCAGAAGCCGTCTTAATAATATTTCCTGATCAAAAATGTCTTTTTTTTAGGAAAAAAATATTTTATTTTTATTTTCAAACTTCGATATCTAAAAAAAATGGGTTATAATTTTGTTTTAAAAAAAACTACTAAGATGAAAAATTCACCTTAAATTTTCTAACTATTGACATTTTGTTTATGGATGGTATGAATTAGTACAGCTTGTCATGAGACGAAAAGAAACCCCGTCTAACCTTGGTTTAGTTTTTACCTTCCCATAGGAAGTAATTGTAAAGGGTCCGATTTGTCAAAATGGAAATTTTGAAATTTCTCGAAGTTTCAAGGTCCCTAGAGTCGAAATAAAAGATTTTTCCATAGCTCAAGAACCAGTAGAGATATCGACTCCAAATAAATTTAAAATTATTTTTTACCATAGCAGTTTAAAAAAATGTGAACATTTTGGTTAACCCCTTAATATCTCACGAACCAATGACGCTAGAGATTTGAATTAAATTTTGTATGGGGAGAGTACGATCACTTTAGTTTAATGACGGATTTGTATAGAATAGTTAAAACAAGCATTTTTTGATATGGGAGGGGGGTCTATCTACCCCCGTTTATAAAAAAATATGTACTTTAAATTTTATCTTAAAAGAAATATTGTTTTCAACATTCGTTAAAATTTTGAGAAAAATCGAATTGACAGTTGTTTAAAAAAAAAAAAAACTTAAGAGAAAATTTAACAAAAGGTGGTAAAAATTCATTTTCGACACAAATATCTTTTCAAAAATTTGCGATAATGGCTTCCAACTAATTTTAACTTATAAGAAATAGTGTTGTCAATATTCGACAAATTTTGAGAAAATCTCTCAAAATTTGATATTGGCAGACCTAGAAACCTAAACAAAATTTAACAAAAGTTGGTAAAAATTGAATTTTGACACAAATATCTTTTCAAAAATTTGGGACTATATCTTTTAACTAATTTTAAATTGGTAAAAATTTACTTTCGACTCAAATAGCTTTTCAAAAATTAAAAATATTGTCTTCAAACTTTTTTTATTTCACAGAAAATATTGTTTTCGATATTCTGTAGTTTTTTCAAAATCCAACAGTCGGTTTTTTCATAAAGAAATAAAATCTACAAAAAAAAGGACTCAAATTTAGTTCAAATTAATGTTCGGGTCTTGATATCTCTCAAATTCAATACATTAATCCAATTTATAAAAATTTCAGAAATGCTACTAAAATTGGTAAACATTTTGTTTTTTTTTTGACTAAAAATCTATTCAACAAAACTTGATTTTCAAACTTAACTATTTCTTGATATGAAAAATATTGTTGGTAGTTTTAAAATTTGTAAGAATAATTCAACGTACAACTTTTTTTACCCAACACGAAAACCTAAAAACATTTAAGCAAGACAAATGACGGGATGGGAAGTTATCAGTGTGGGTCGCATCCCAGCCTTTTTTTACTAAACCAAAACAAAGAAATATTATTTTTAGACTTCAGACTTCAGCTTATTGCAAACATCAAACTACGATAAGAATCTTATCATTAGCGAATTAAAAGTCAAATGGCCAAAAATATATTTTCCTCCATCCATGGATTCAAAAACTACAATTTTAAATCACTGCCCATATAGGCTTTTCACATTTTATCGAGCGTCGATTAAACATTCTTTTAAGCTAAAAGCCTTGAACAATGAATAACAAACCACAAATTACCCTGAAAGTCAACATCTTTACCATTTGTCAAAGAGTCTGATAATCGGTTTTAATATCCACCACATTCATCAAACATTTGAATGGTATTATATATATTTTGTTTAATCAATATTCATATTTTCAGTGGTATTTCACTTGAAATAGGAAACTTTTAAAAACAATTTCTGAACAAATTATATTAACGATGGTTTGATTGTGGTAATCGTAGATTGAGATATAGGTGAAAATGCTATTTTCAGAAAAACTCAATGTTTAAACTTAGAAAAGAATCATAGTCGAATCATACTTATATTACCATCATTGGCTCTTGAACCTGCATATTTACTTCTCTAAAACAATCCTGACCTCAAAAATATTTGCACATGTACAACCTACATAATGATATGCAAGTAGTGACGGTTTAAGATTGCAAGAAGTTGGGAAGTCAAAACTACTCTTGAGGAAAACTTCCAGGCCAAAGAATTTAATCCATAAACTGCTGAGGCGTATAACTACACGTACTTATGTACATTCTTACGTTTGCCTATTATCCTTGAGAATTGTCTAAAAGGAAATACCAACAACAGCAAAAAGCTGACAGAATGGTGTTACAAAACAATACAAGACAAGATGTTCTATTTATTGCTTAACTATAACATTGACGTCAATATGTCAAACAGATGGCTAACCAATAGAGGTATATTTTTGTTCATTGCCACCAAAGCAGGATGAAGGATTAATTTAGGACATTCGCAAGATAAGGTCATGGCAAAAATGTATGCATGTAAAAACTAGATATATGTACATACGTATGTGAGATCTGTGGTGAAATTCAATAAGAAAGAAAAAAAAGAAAATTATATATGTAGGTAGATAGGATTTGCGTTTGATTGTGGGTGGAAAAGATGAATCGATTAAACACCATTATCTTTGCTTACCCAACTCTCACTCAACAAATTGACAACCTTGAGAAGGATAAAGCCGCAGAAATATATTTGATTGAAATTCTTTATGTTTCTGGGTTTGAGATTGATGCGTGTAAGATACTTTTATATTTATAAGATATATACATATTTGTACGTACGTTGATAATTTACAAAGGGCTGGTTTTGGGATTGTAAAAGAACAGAACTCACGAGATTTTAACATTCAATGATAAAGATCGCGAAGCAAGTGGAATTGGCAAGTCCATAAATCTGTTTGTTTTTAACTTCCTGTAGCTTACTGTCAATTTTGAAGTAGACTTAAAAAATACCCAAGAGTATTTTTTGATTTAATCGAAAACCCGATAAACATAGAATAAAATATATTTTTAAAGACCTAATTTCTTACATGATTTAAAACTTAATTTAAATAAGCATCTTAACATTGTTATTGTGTTTTCAAATTTTGACTTATTTTCTCAATTATTACCATCTACTTTTTAGCCATGCAGAATTTTCACGGTGCTTGATGGCTTGAAATCTTTAAATTGGTAAGTTCAATATTGTTGTAAAATTAGTTCTAAGCTGTTACTATGCACAGAAATACGTTCAAACAAAATTTTTCATACAAAGAGGCCTGTCATAGCTGTCATTGGTTTTCATCATTGATTTAAAAGTGGTTATGAAAGTCAAGTTTTGTTATATTTAATATCAAAAATTAAGATAATGAGTTCTAGATTTTTCTTATGAAAACAACATATATCTATTTTTAAGGTTATTTACAGTTTCAATAAAGAAATCATTTTCAATGTCCAGCTGATTTTTGAATTCATAATTTTCTTTGCATTTCCAACTGTCAGATTTACTTTCAATGATAAACTCTAACGTCAAATGCTTGATTTCAATCAAGAAAAAATTCCAATGATTGATTTCAATTATCGAAAACCAATAATAGCTATAACTGGCCACTGATGTCTCGTTTTTGCTGTCAAAACTATGAGCTAGAAATGGAATTTTTTTGAATTGAATTGTCAAATATTTTTTAACGTCAATATAACCTAATCTATATACATAACATAGCCAAATAAACGCAGAATTTCAATTGACAGCTGTCAGTTGAAACAAAAAATTCAACATTCAAAACAGGTAAACGACATTACTTAGAAATTGCTCATTTCCTATTAAATATTGAAAATGTTTCCGATTGATCTAAAATGATCGAATTTGGTTAAACTCCTGGATCCAATTTGAGATTACATGCGACATTCTGTTGATTTAACTTATTTACCTTCTGGTTCATTCTGAGGGAAGGTAATTCTTTTACATAATTCGAAGTGACTTGTTTTTCCTGATTTGTTCGCTATCTGAACATAAATCAAAGATTTCTTCCTTGGAATGATTTCCTGGTGAATCTACTTTGATTGAATGGCAACAATACCATTTGACCTTCTCCGAATAGCTTATAAGAGATTGGATTGGAAATACAGTTGCTCCAAGCCAAACTCGAACACCTTCACTTCAGAGTTAAGAAAAAAATTGCAGCAATAAGATTGAATAGGAAAGAAACAGAATTATATTCAAATGACTCTATATTTACGTAAGAGTTATAAATTGAAAAAAGAGGCTGGGATGCGACCCACACTGATAACTTCCCATCCCGTCTGTCGATTTGTCTTGCTTGAAAGTTTGTCTATATGTACTCGTGTCAATTTTTACCAAATTTGCGTACTATTTTTTGTAGATTTTATTTTGTATGAAAAAACGGACTGTTGGATTTTTATATAAAAATTACTAAATATCGAAAACAATATTTTCTGTGAAATAAAATAAGATTGAAGCCAATATTTAAAATTTTTAAAAAGCTATTTGAGTCGAAACTAAATTTTTACCAAGTTTTAGTAGTGTTATTTTTAGGGTTCTATTTTTTGTAAAAAAAAAAATTCAATTCGATTTTTTTCAAAATTTTATCAAATGTTGAAAACAATATTTCTTATATGATAAAATAAGATTGAAGCCTTAATTTCAAGTTTTTGAAAAGAAATTTGAATCGATATTCAATTTTTACCAACTTTGAGTAATGTTTTTTCTTAGATTTTTATTTTCTATAAAAAAATTATCAATTCGATTTTTCTCAAAATTTTATCAGATGTCAAAAACATTATTTTTCCTTGCACAAAATTGTTTTGGAGATGAAATGATATTTTAGTCGTAAAATTTTGGAGGTGACAAATTTTTTTTCTCAGTTTTTTTGATTTATAAAAAAACCGTTAAATGGATTTTTTTCAAAAAAAATATATTTCTTTGATATCACGTTACAATATATTAATAAAATTTAATTCAAGTCTCTAGCGCTTTTGGTTCGTAAGATATTTAGGGGTAACCAAAATGTTCACCTTTTTTTCAAACTGCTATGGTAAAAAACCACCCACCTTGAGAGCCCTTTCTGCATCTTTCTGCATTTGAAATGGATATCTCTCCTAGTTCTTGAGGTATGGACGACGAAAAAACGCCGCGAACGTACGGACGTACAAACGTACGTACACACGCACGCACAGACATCTTTTTAAAAATCTTTTATTTCGACTCTAGGGAAACAAAACTCGGACAGCCAGGAAAAACGCCTAAAGTTGTCCGGTTTTCGGAAAATTTAGTACTTTACGGCCTTTATTTTTAAGAACCACTTTAAGTCTAGAAAAGAGTGTTCGAACTAGATTTGCACACAAATGTTGGTTCAATTTTATTACACTCTTCTGAAACAATCTTTTTCAGGTCAGTTTTGTTCGAAAAAAAACGTGTTTTTTTATTGTTAAAATGTTTCCACAGGTTCCCAATGGCATATATGTCGGAACTTTGAGGTGGGGTTTCCATGACGTGTGAACAATTAGTATACAGCCAGAATCGAACACTATAAGCTTTTCTTTTCTTTTCCAAACATATGGTTTGCCCTCAGAACCAAAAGTATTAAAATTGCTTTCGTCCGTAAAGATAATATTTTAATAATCTTTAGCGAACTGTAGTCTTTTTGTCTTATTTTGCTTGCTTATTGGGTCTTTCAATTCCGCTTACGAAAAACAATCTCTGATGGTTAATGTTTCACATGTTTTCCGAGTTCTTTTTCAGAAATGTCAGCGAGCTTTGGCGCCCTCAAAAATGGATTAATTTTTTAAAACAGTTCATCAGCGTCGTTAAAAATTTTATTATGTGCTGTTTTTGGTCTGTTTTCAATATTTTTAGCTGTAAGAAAATTTTTAGTGATATTCTGAACGTTAGAATGATTTCTATCAACAATCTTGCGAATGTTTTATAATTAATTTTCTCACTTCGATAGTATTTTGGCCTATTTGTCTTCCTATTTTCAGTTCAGGAAGTTCTCCTAAGAAAATCTGAAGAACACATCTAATGAAGTTGGTAACGATTCAAATGTGAAATAATAAAGATTTCAAACAATATTGCCAACTGTCCGAGTTTTTTTTGCACATTGTAATTTCTGTTGTTAATTTATAATTTGGGTTAATTTTTCACACACGTGAATTTAAACATTTTTTTTTGTTTAATAACTATGGAAGTGTAATTTACAAATCACTGTTTTTTTTTACCAACTTCGTCTGATTGCTTAATCAATTTCCTTCAACTTGTTATTTCGAAGTGTCCGAGTTTGGCTTCGAGCCACTTTGATATGTTTATCCAAGAGGAATGTGTGAGGCTGTTCTTGCCTGTGACTTTCAAGTAATTTTTCCGTAAATTTTTCTCAAGACCTTTACGCTTAGTATATCGAGATAAGAACTTTGAGATTAACAGTCCTATATCATAACTGCTAGGCCAATTTTATAAGTTAACAAGTGAATTAGATCTAGATAACTTCCCATCCCCTCTGTCGATTTGTCTTGCTTAGAAATTTGTATGTTTTCGCGTTGGGTTAAGGAAGTTGTCAGTTGAATTATTCCTTAAAATTTTAAAATTACCAACAATATTTGAAAATCTAGTTTTGTTAAACAGTTTTTTAGTCGAAAACAAATTTTTACCAATTTTATTAGCATTACTTAAATTTGTACAAATTGGATGAATAAAATTACTTTGAGAGATATCAAGAACCGAACATCAAATTTTACCAAATTCGCGTACTATTTATTATAGATTTAATTTTTTATAAAAAAACGCACAGTTGGAAGAAAAAGAAACTACTGAGTATCGAAAACAATATTTTCTGTGAAATAGAAAAAGTTTGAAGACAATATTTTTAATTTTTGAAAAGCTATTTGAGTCGAAAGTAAATTTTTACCAAGTTTTAGTGCTTGTTTTTTTTTGTAAAAAAATTGTCAATTAGATTTTTTTTTCAAATTTTACTGAATGTTGACAAGAATATTTTTTAAAAGATAAAAATAGTTTAAAATCAATATCTAAATTTTTTTAAAAGATATTTGTGGCAAAAATCAATTTTTACCAACTTTTGTTAATTTTCTTTTAAGTTTTTTATTTTTTGTAAAAAAAACTGTCAATTCGATTTTTCTCAAAATTTGTCCTAATGTTTAAAACAATATTTCTTATAAGATAAAATAAGTTTGAAGCTCTAATCTCAAGTTTTTGAAAAGATATTTGAGTCAAAATTAAATTTTTACCAACTTTTATTTATGTTTTTTCTTTAGATTTGTATTTAAAAAAAAAAAAAAAACAGGCCAAAAAATTGTTTTGGAGATGAAATCATTGTTTATTCGTAAAATTTTCGAGGTGACAATTTTTTCCATTAATTGGATTTTTTCCAAGAATATACTTGTTTGGTATCACGTTACAATATATAATATAAGATTTAATTCAAGTCTCTAGCGTTTTTGGTTCGTGAGATATTTAGCGTTAACCAAAATGTTCACCTTTTTTTAAAAATGTTGAAGTAAAAAAAATCACCCACTCAATTTTCTTTCTGCATCTTTATGCATTATTAACTGTATAACAAAATTTATTTGAATCAGTATCTCTACAGGGTTTTGAGCTATGGACAACGAAAAAAACGTTGCGAACGTACGTACACACGAACGCACTGACATCTTTTTAAAAATCTTTTTATTTCGACCTCTAGGGACCTTGAAATGTCGAGAAATGTAAAAATTTCCAATTTGACAAATCTTACCCATTACAATAACTTCCTATGGGAAGTTAATAAATTCTATTTTTTAAGAACATGACTAAATGTTTTACCTCAAGACGTCAGTACTTGATGGATTCTGCTTTTAAGAAGCGGTTCGCAACTTCTTGGTATAGAATCAATTAGTTTTCGACATTTTTCCACCAATGCTTCATACAATTTGTTTTAGATTTTTTTTAAAACCTCCCTCCAAAGTGGTTACTTGCATGAACTTTTATTTCCAAAGATTTTTAATGGAGTTTAGATTTGGTGAATGTGAAGGCCATTATAAAAGTAAAACATTCTTTGTCGGTATGTTTAGGTACATTATCCTACTGAAATGCCCACATTAATGGCAGATTATCTTCTACCAATGGAAGCACAGTGCTGTCCAATTTTTAGAAGTTCGTTTCTTGGACAAAATATTTTCGAATCAAATGATAGAACCAACTCCTACTAAGAAAAACAACTTCAAGTTTTGATATTACAGCTTTACCGTCTTTATGGTGTTCCTAGGATTCTATTCTTTGGTTTTTCTTCCTTCTAACATGAAGATGGTCATCAGATCCAAACAAATTATTTTGGTTTCGTTGCTGAAGAAAATATTTTTCCTATGTCTTGGACTCCTTGATGGTTTAAGTTTTCGAATTCAAAGCAGCGCATTGTTCCTTTTTTCTAGGAAATGGAAATTTCCTAGGTTTTCTTGAGTGCATTTTCTTTAAAATGTTGGCAAATTTATAAAAGTGGTTGCTGCAAAAGGAACCTTAAAAACTTCTATAACTACCTTTCTTTCGAGGTTAGGTGACGATTTCTTTGAATGTTGTTGTTTGTTTTATTTTGGTTCTTTAATACTCCAGCTATAACACACGAAAAATTATGAAATGCATTTAGAAAGAAATCAAGGTGTTGTTCTTCAGAATAAGATTTTACGCTGTTCTTTTTTTTATGTTTCAAAACTAAAAATTATTATTTTAGTTTATTGGATATTTAAAAAGAAGAAGAATTTCCTAGAAATATGGTAAACTTACAGTTAATTCTTATTTTATTTTTTCCGCTGAAAAATGATTTTCGGGAAGAAAATTGATAACTACTCATCGAAAATTTTCAGTGACTACGGAAATGTTTGTTATCAAATCGTACTAATTAAAAAAAAAAAACTTCGATGGTTATAGCTACATTGATGAATTCTTATTATTTTGGCCACGACCGTATTATACCTCCACGACGACGGTTGAACTTTTTACGTTATATTTTTATTACTCATGTGGTCATCAGTTTGACCCAAAGAGTTGATTTTGGAGCGTTTGTTGGCTAAAAAAAATCAATAAATTAGGTGATGCAATTGTCCGTTGAGAAACAGGGCCTAGTAACTTACAACTCTCAACCATTCCTGTGTGTGAGTACTGTTGTCAGGGATGGAGGGGACCTACAGTTTTACACCGGATCCGAACGGCTAATTTGAGCGCGGTTCATGACAAGAATTACTCTTGGAAAATTTTTCAATTCCTCGCAAGAGGCAGTACCTGTGAAAGAACCTTACATGGCAGAGGCAGGGTTTGAATTTGAATCCAAGACATCTGGCATGATATGTTTATATCTCATTATAAATGGGTATCCCTTTCAATTCAAAATCGGAAAAGTACAATTTTTGAACACCTACCCCCTTTCCTACAAGACAGTTCAATTTAGACTAATGTTTCTCCAAAACTGGGATTATATCTTTTCGACCAAAACCATATCGCCTAAATTAAAAAGCTCATAGCTTTAAAATTAAATTTTATGAAATTCCAAATAAAAATTTCACATCTCCCAAAAATAGCTCTATCGCCCAAAAACTTCTTTAGAAGAAAATACCACAAAGCTCGAAATCAATGTTTAATTGCCCAAATCAATTTTAAAGTGTGATAACACCCAAACTACCCATTGACATATCGCTCAAAAGATATCATGTAATGCAAAAAATAAATGAATGCGTCATAAAAGCCGAGTTTAAAAGAAGAATTATTTTGGACAAAATGGCAACCAATTTTTGTGTTCTTTTACTTAAAATTTATTTTGGCGTTAGCTTTGGGTTTTTTTAGGGCTCTGTGATCAATTTTTAGTTTTATGACATCTTGGGCTTGCGTTTTGGTTTTAGGCAAAATCTAACACGCCCAAAATCTTGGTCAATATAATTAACACGGGCCTTTTTAAGAATATTGTATTTACCATTTATTGGTATTGTATGATTTTCTAAGTGAGAACCATCGACCATAAATTAGGATCGATCTAAAATTCTAAATCTTATTACTCGAAAATTGTCCGCAGACATTGATCTTTCAAAACTCCTCCTTCCATAATTTCTAGTTTATGTAAAATCAATTAAATATAAAAAAGAAGAATTCACACTTTTTCATTATTTCTTGAAAGGTCAAATATTTATGATCAAGTGCATTAAAGGCACACTACACATTTAACGGTTTTAGTTTCTTCATTCTATTCAAAGATCACATCCATGTAAACTTAGAGGGTATAGTCTTTTGCAGAACATTTATCAGTTTTGTGTTATTGGATTTTCTACTATTTTTTTTTCTGGAATATAAAAATAATATATTTATATGACATCATTTAAATGCCCGCCTCTGCTTCTTACGGTGGCACGGATACGAGTGTACCTGCGACAAGAAAATCCACAGGATAAAGTCTAGTAGTATCAAATCTCATGACCTTGGTGGCCAATTCGCATCACCCCTGTGAAAGATAACCTTACCCTCAAATCGTTCATACGAAATGTTTATCGTGGCGTTTGCTGTGTGGCATGTAGCGCGCGCCGTCTTGCTGGAACCACATGTCGTCTTGTTCCATATGGTTCAATTTGGGCCATATTAAATTAGTTACGGTGATCGCCTCACTAACCAATACCTCCGGCCCAAATTGCACACCAAACGGTAACTTTTTGGGGATGCATAATTAACTGGTAAACCCCGCGTTTGTTGGTGTCGTCCCTCATACGGCAATTTTTCTTGTTAACACAGGCATTCTAAATATGCGTCTCGTCAATAAAGATGATTTTTCGGCTAAAAATTAGGGTCCTCTTCCAGCCCATTCAGCGAACAAAGGGCGTTGTGTATTGTCATGAACTCCTGGGTCAGTTTCTGCCAATCTTGCGCTCCTTGATCGTACGATGGATGGCTCATTGTTTACTGAACCGGTCGGCTCAAATTTTGTCACCAAACGTTGAAGAGTCGACTGTAAAGGGCCACCAAGTCATCCATAAAATGGGCACAATGCGAGCAACGTTTGCGTTAAGGAACACCCAAACAAAATGGCTGCCACGGGGCACCAAAATCTATCCGAGAAAAATCGAAAACCCCTTATATATTCCATAAGCACTTGTAAGTCTTTATCTACCTCAAGCCCTATATTAACTATTTAATACCGAGAATTCTTTTTTAATTGCATTTTAAATTTATGTGAGAAAAAAATAATCAAAAAATAAACAAGAAGCTAATAAATTTATATTTTTTGTTCCAAGAATTAATAATCCTTCGCTTTTTTATTGCAAAGGAAATTAATGAGACAAAAAGGAAAATATAAGTATGTAGCTCTTTAAAGAAGGCTTATAAATAACTCAGGTTAAAGTCTTGATGAGGGAATGCTGTATTCTACTTATATCTATAGTATATGATACCTTCTCTTTAACCCGACATGACATAGACGACAAAATATTATTATAGAAACATTGAAACAGCTTCATCAACCGTTAAACATTGGATTAAATCCAAGAAGTGCCTAATTAGAGAAGAGCTCTTGCTCAATTCCTTCGACTTCCGTTAAGGAGCTTCATTAAGAAAGATAGCCAAGAGCACTCGCACAATCTTAAGTCGAACAAACGCCAAAAGCATATATAAACAACAATATTCTACTTCTCACCATATCACATCACATCGTCACTTCCTCTACAACTCCTCCAACTCCTCATCTTGATCCTTTTTCAGATTCTCACTTTATATACGAGTATGTACTATAAGTATGTATGTACGCTAAAAGGAATATGTGACTCCAATAAAACGAATGGGACTTAAGTGAATAGGTCACACATCGTGTTGAGTTGACAACTAACGCATTCTGACGGCAAAAACAACAATTGAAAAAAAGAAGAATAAAAAATAATAAAGACGCGTTCCTAATTCGCTTGAATTGCCTAAAACAAAGACACAGGAAAACGCCTAAGTCCTAAGTACTCATGAAAATAATGGAGCAGAATAGAGCCGTCTCTCAAGTGGCAATAGTATGTAGTACTACGTGAAAGTCCTTCAATTGGAATAAAACAATGCCAAAGAACACACAGGACTAAAAACTGTGAGAAGTAGCAAACACACACAACAACAACAATAAAAAAATGGAAACTTTTTTACGTTTTTTGATTATTTTTTAATGTTTGTTTTTGTTTTCTTATACAAAAAACAAGCAGTCTAAGTTTTTATATTTTCGATTGCAAGTTAAACACAAACAGCTTCCTTCAAGGACCTCATACAATAAATCAACAGTGAACAACAACAAAAAAAGGAAGAATATAATTGAATAAGTTAGACAAATAAATTTGTAGCTTCTTCGACAAAAAAAAAACACACATAACATCTACAAGTATGCAAACACTTTTTCATTTCACTAATGCGTTGCCGCTGCATGAAGTTTTGTACCTTCTGATAAAATTTATAGGTATATAGGATTTTTGCATAAGTAGAACAGATGACTTACATTATTTTTAATTGAAATCCTCTGTATCTGGCTTTAGGGCATCCAGCTTCCAGCTACCACCTCCGATAGCTTGTGTGGATGGTGTGTGAGTGGAAAAGAGTTCTTTTACGCCACTTTGGGTAACATTGCCTTATTACTCGTGCACCTATGCTACATTGTATAGTTATCTAGTGAGTTATAGAGGTAAGTAACGAAAAGGATGTGATGTTGGTGTGTCTGCTCTCCTTTGTTATCCTTTTTTACTTGCTTGCCTTCAAATTTAATTGGAGCAGCACAATTTTCGTTGAAATTGATTGTATCCAATACATTATCCGTCCCTGACCTCGGACAACTTTTTCACTTTTTCACTTTTCCACTTTTTCACTCGTTCAGTCGTTCACATTTTTTAACTGGAAAAGCCCGGAAAATTACATCGGATATTTCACTTTGTGAATTTATTGAGATGGTTATTAGTTTGACCCAAAGAAATTTATGACTTTAAATTCTCAAAATGCACAAATATACATACATACATACACATTACACCACACTCACACACACTGACCTAATGAACACACAAACTACATAATATCGATGATGATGGTGATAATATTAATAAAATTATTACACATATTTAAGTTCAATGTGATAATTTGTGCGTTCGGAGGATTATGACCGATGAACTTTTTAAGCAATAATTTTTCATTAGTTATTTTTGGAGGGATGATGTGGGGATTACATGGTTTTTCTCGTTTTTTTGGCTCTCCATAGTTTCCCACTTCTGATCTGTAGTCTGGGTAGTGTACTAGTGTACAACACACGCACTAGGGTTCGTGTTCTATTATCCTATGAAAATATATTGTAAACGAATTTTATGCAGCTATTGGATGAAGGAACATAATTTACAGGTCCTTGCGCATGCTAGGGATCCCAGTTTTAGTGTACAACAACCCTTTTATTGTTGGTTTTCTTATTTTGTAATTATTGTTAAGGGATGGTATTTTTTTCAAAAAATTTAAAAAAATATAGGCTTTTCACTTTTTTTAAAGGCAATTTAAAGGAAATGATAATTTATGCTTGAATTAGAATTTATAATTTTTAAAATGAAGGATGAGAAACGAAGAGCGTTATATACCGAAGAGTGACACGTCCCGAACCTAGATAAATACTCACAGGAATTTCTTGTTTATCAAAAGACTGTAAAATAATTTGAGCTTTTATTTTCTTGCACATGGTCAGTTAAAACTGAAGAGATAGTGAGAAAAGAATGAGAGTAGAGAGTCATCGGCGCAGTGGTGGAGGCTTTGAGACTTGAGAGTTGTATATAAGCTTTTTCTCATCTCATCCGCAGAAGCCTCACACAATATAACAGAAGGTGTGCACCAATTTGTGCACTTGAATGGAAAAAAGTAGCTAAACCGCAACTCTGCTAGTTATATGCTTCTTTATTGGCAATTAAACGTCTCTATTTTCTGATATGGATGGAATATTATTATCTGATAATTGTTGTGGTCGTATACAGTTAGATTCATGGTTTTTGTTTTTATTTTTATTTTGTGTGATAGTAATACATACATATATCTAGTTAAATATACATTGTATGTAGATGTGTAATAAAATTTTGTGGAATGAAATTTACTCTTGCAGCAGTATTTTGTCCTTAAAATCAAAGACGAACATTTAACTGTTTGCTTATTTTTTAAATTCACTCGTCCTTAATTTTAGAATTTGTTTTTTTTTCATCAACGATCTAACTGACATGTTTAAATTAAATAGATGAAATTTCTTAAAAAATAAATTACGTATACGCCATAGTGAACTGCTTCAATAGGAAAAGATCTGTGTTATAATGCAACCCAAATCTTTAAAAGAGGACTAGGCAAGGGGTCCAATTGTTAAGGATCATTTCAAAAAATTGGTCTTTATGGATAGTTTCCTTTGAATATCCTTGAAGTACATATGTTTAGTTTAGTATTGAAGAGGAGTAAATAACATTGTACTCGTATGACTGAATATGAGGAGTGTTTTTCTTAGATTTGGACTTTATGGCTTATTGACATTGGATTGGATACCTTTGGATTTATCTTGGTGTGTAATTGTGCTTAATGATGTGAGTATGACGCTCTAAGATGTCTACAGATAAGTAAGAATGTTAAAGTCTGGGTAAGGACTTATCAGGTTGCATACGGATGCATGAGAATACTTAAATATGCAAACGAAAAGCTAAGGTCTGTGCCATTAAAAAACTTATTCAGGTAGAGTTGAGATTTAGGGCGTAAAATTACACCCGTCAATGTTCTTAAAATTCATTTCTTATGAGACAAATTCATCAAGTTTTAATAAATGAAGGATCAAGGGGGGGACATATGTTTAATAGTTTAAGTTGTACAGAATTATCCATTTTGCGGTTTCAAACGTAAACGTATATATAAAATAACTTTGTTCATGATTCTACATCATTTAATGGCCACCACTTGAATTTTTGCAAGCCTCGATTCTTTTGAGGTAATCTTCGACCACTTTTTGACACATATGTAGGTATTGGGTAGTATCTCAGCCATAACTTGCAGAATGTTGGTTTTTAAATGCTCAAAAGTTTATAGTTTATATGCATAAAACGTTCTTTTGCGTGGTCTCACAAAAAAGGTCTAGCGGTGTCACAAGAAGATCTGTCAAAATACTAATAAAAAAAGAGGCTGGGATGCGACCCACACTGATAACTTCCCATCCCGTCTGTCGATTTGTCTTGCTTAAAAGTTTTTCTATATGTACTCGTATCAATTTTTACCAAATTTGCTATTTTTTGTAGATTTTATTTTTTATGAAAAAACGGACTGTTCGATTTTTATATAAAAATTACTGAATATCGAAAACAATATTTTCTGTGAAATAAAATAAGTTTCAAACCAATATTTTTAAGTTTTGAAAAGCTATTTGAGTCGAAAGTAAATTTTTACGAAGTAAATTTTTAGAGTTTTATTTTTTGTAAAAAATGTCAATTCGATTTTTTTAAAATTTTATCAAATGTTGAAAACAATATTTCTTATGAGATAAAATTACTTTGAAGCCAATATTTAAAATTTTTAAAGAGATATTTGAGTCGGAAATCAATTTTTACCAACTTTTATACATTTTTTTTAGGTTTTTTTTTTTTGGTAAAAAAACTGTCAATTTGATTTTTTTCAAACTTCAACTGAATGTTGAAAACAAGATTTTTTGAAAGATAAAAGTAAATTAAAGCCAATATCTCAAAGTTTTGAAAAGATATTTGAGTCGAAAATCAATTTATACCAACTTTTATAAATTTTTTTTTAGGTTTTCATTTTTTGTAAAAAAACTTTCAATTCGATTTTTTTCAAACTTTAACTGAATGTTTACAACAAGATTTTTTGAAAGATAAAAGTAAATTAAAGCAAATATCTCAAAGTTTTGAAAAGATATTTGAGTCGAAATTCAATTTTTACCAACTTTTATAAATTTTTTTTTAGGTTTTTATTTTTTGTAAGAAAAACTGTCAATTTGATTTTTCTCCACATTTTTCAAAATGTTGAAAACAATATTTCTTATAAGATAAAATAAGCTTGAAGCCTAAATTTCAAGTTTTTGAAAAGATATTTGAATCGATATTCAATTTTCGCGAACTTTGATTAATGTTATTTTTTAGATTTTTATTTTTTATAAAAAAAACTGTCAATTAGATTTTTCTCAAAATTTTATCAGATGTCAAAAACATTTTTCTTCGTTGCACAAAATTGTTTTGGAGATGAAATCATATTTCAGTCGTAAAATTTTGGAAGTGACAAATTTTTTTTTTCAGTTTTAGTGATTTTTAAAAAAAAAAACCGTTACATTGATTTTTTTCAAAAAATATACCTGTTTGATATCACGTTACAATCTATTATATAAAATTTAATTCAAGTCTCTAGCATATTTGGTTCGTAAGATATTTAGGGTTAACCAAAATTTTTACCTTTTTTTCAAACTGCTATGGTAAAAAATCCACCCACGCAATTTTCTTGAGAGCCCTTTCTGCATCTTTCGTGCTGCGGTAATGGAAAGTCGACCATTTAATTATCTTTTCTATTATTTTCTCTTGCAAAATAAGCCCTTTTCATTAACAAAACTAAATAACATCAACAGTAATAGATTGATTTTTTTTCCCAATGGAAAACACAAATAATTCCAAATGCACAACTACTCGACGAACACAGCCATCGAGATACAAATGTAATATAAATCGTACCAACATTTGAGAATGAAATCACATAAGATTCATCCGAGACTCGTGTAATGTCAAAAAACCATCCATAGTAAGATACTACTCTCACTTTTATCGGTGTTATTGATACTATGGATATTGTTTTTGTTATTCGTGTAAAATCCTACTATACTATGGATAGATTTTGCAACAAAACACGAGTATTGTTTTAAAGTAAATTTGGCAGTTTTAGTCCAAAGTTTAAGAGCTACTGCCGACTGGTTTTTCAAGGAATAAACTTCTGTCTTTCTGTATTTAGACACGTACAATGTTCTTGGCGTTAGTCTTAATGTTTTGCAAATGACTTGATTTAGTCATTTTGTTTACATCTTTGAATTCTATTGTCATCATTTTAGAACTAGTCCAAAACTTGTGTTTGTTCCACTTCCGCCAGGTATAAAATGTTTTTAAATGACTGGACTAGCGTTGTCCATTCCTTTATTTTGAGACGTTTAAGAAAAATTTGCAAGTGAACGGGATTTTTTGTCATTCTGTAATTTTTAAACGATAATCGTCAAAACGATTTTCTTTAACAACATATGATGAGTATTTTTGATTAACGATATTGTCAATAAATTGCTTCACACAACTTTATCACTATCGTCTCGTCAATCGTTTTCAGTATTAGATCCTTCAGTTAATTTTAAATACTCTTATACTTTGGCTGAAATGTCAAGATGAACTCAACGAAAGATAATGCTTGTTCGATAACTTGAAAATGTTATTAAACTTGGTATATGGGAAATTTTTAGAATTTGCAAAATATTTTGTTACTAAACATGACAACTATTTTGTGATGTTACTTTTACTTTTTGTGTTTTTATTTGTTTTCCGCCGATGACAAAATTATAATTTCAAAATGTATGGTTTGCTTATGTCTAATATTATTGTAAACTAATAAATCTAATTATAATTTTGAATATATTAATACATATGTAGGTTAGTAACACCAAATCAGCTGCAAGTGTGGATTAAATTTATGAATAAACATCCTTCCTTCGGCAATGAGAATCAACCCAATTCTGTGCAAGGGAAATTAGATAAGGCTCCATTTAACCACAGGAGAGGGAGACATTACTTTGTTGTTTCCGAAAATATTTTGGATAGGTGCTTTGTGCAAGAGTGATACTTAAATCGTTGCCTGTCAAACATACAAATGTTCCCCCTACCGCAAAGTTTCAATAGTTACAGGAAATCTTAATATTGAAAGCACACATGCAGAAAAGCAACCGTTTGGAAATTTTTGTATGTCCTGTTGCATTATAAAGTCCTCTTTGGAAATTCCAAAACTTTGAACAAAACTTTAATTGGCTAATTTATTTTGAAACAATTAAGAAAGATTACTTATGAACATACGTATTTATGTTTTGGATTTAAAAAAAATGCAATGGAGATTAATAACAGACAATACCTTCCTAGTTATCGTGCTATCGCTATCGTTTTGACTCACCATTCTCTTAATCCTCTTGACGAAAGCTCTAAAGTACTGGGGCCTGATTATGAGGTTCGCGGTTGGTCGTTTTTAATTCGACCTTTCAAATTCTATTCACGTCGTATTTCCTTATTAACGAATTCGCGGCGAAGCGAAAATAGTTCTTCCTATATTCCAGTGATTTAACACTTTTGGTTTGATTTTTTCTTCCTATATTCCAGTGATTTGACAGCTTTCTACAAATTTTGTTTTGTTTTTTTTTTTATATTTTATTATGGATTGTGGATAAATTATAAGAAAATTAAAATAAAGCTAAATAAAATTACAATTTCGCCTGTGTATCCACCAAAAAAAAACATTAAGACAACAAACATTAAGACATTTCAAATTCTCCTTCCAATTTGTTAATTGGTCGAATTCAAAACCAAGAAAGCGAAAGCAATAACTGAAAAATGGCAAACTCGCTAGCAAAACGATTCGCGAGAATCCCATAATCAACCCCCCGTCCATTTCCTTTCAGTAAGAATACAGGGTGCCTAAAACATCAATGAAGTAATTTTATACAGTGACTCACAGCTTATTTAATACAGTACTTGATTTCAAATATATATCGGATTTGCATAGAAGCTAAACAATACTAACAAATTTCCAACTGTACTTGAAAGAAAACGAAATGCACTTCAACAAAGAACTATAATTTATTTAAAAACAAAACAACTAAAAAACTAAAACAACATACAATTTTAAGCCACAGCTTATTTGATACGCAAATATATTTCATATAAAACTTAAAAGTTAAGAGCTTCTTGCGACACTTTAATATTTAGTAAGATAACCCATGGCCTTTTCAACCGCTTTCATTCTTTTAGGCATAGAGTCTACTAACTTACGGGTCACTTCAGGTGCTATTTTCCCCTATTCGTCTAAGATTATTTTTTTCAGTTCGTTCTTGTTCGGAATCTTCTGTTTTCGAATGTTGTCGTCCAATAATTCCCATAAGTTTCCGATGACATTAAAGTTAGGTGACTGTGCCGGTGGCGTCATCAAGTGGGGGCAATTCCAAATCAGTCAGGTCTGCACAATTCCTGATTTGTGTTTCGGGTCGTAGCCCTGGTAAAATCGAAAATTCGAACGAATTCCCAACTTTTCAGCACTTGGAATCAAATTTTTTTTTGAAGATACATAGTTTTGTCCATTGTTCCCTCAATAAATTCTAAATTTCCGACACCAGCTGCAGACATACAAGCCATACCATGACACTTCTTCCTCCGTGGCTTACAGTAGCTTTGAGGTTCTCCTTTTTTATTTCCGTATTCGGTATCCGCTAGACGTAGAACATCCCATCAGAGTTAAATATGTTTAATTTGAACTCATCTGCAAAGATAACTGAATCCCAGAAACTGTTGTCTTTCTCTCTCTCCAATTGAAATCATGCTCGCGAAGCACTCGACGGATGGTTTTAGCGCTACAAGATTTCCCCAATTCATCATGAACCTCAGCAGCAAGTTTTGAAGCCGATAATTTTAATTTGGCTTTAATTTTTCTTAAGATAAATCTTTCATCAGAAGGATTGAAAATTTTGTTTGGTATATTTCTTCCTTTGTCCTTGTTGCGATTTTCATGAACAAACCTCTCCACTACGTGTTGTACCGTTGATGGGGTAAGGTCAACACATTTTGCGCTTTTAT
Source organism: Eupeodes corollae (assembly GCF_945859685.1). Taxonomy (NCBI): domain Eukaryota; kingdom Metazoa; phylum Arthropoda; class Insecta; order Diptera; family Syrphidae; genus Eupeodes; species Eupeodes corollae. The sequence goes on along the minus strand of NC_079148.1, from coordinate 60,046,515 downwards.
AATGCCGAATAACCAATTCGCGGAATTCAACAGTTGTTCGACGACCCATTTTAATAAAAATAATAAAATTGATACAACGTTTCACAATATTACACAAGCAATTGGGAAAAACTGTTTCAAATAACCATACTACCATAGCAACAATAATAATAAGAAAACAACAACCTAATGCGGGTAAATAAAAAGTCAAGGTAGATTAAATTAGGTGTATCAATTAAGGTGTGAGGTGTTTTTTTGACGAAATTCTACTTTTTGTAGTAAAAAGAGTAAACTTCTAGAATATTTTGGTACCTATTTAATGCAAAATTATACTCTGAGTATGAATCCATAAGCCCACATAAAATGTTTGTATGTACTGTTATAAACTTTGGTAATTCATTGGTTTTCATTTTGTTCTATTCACTGTATCAAATAAGCTGTGAGCCACTGTATGTAAGATCTTCGAAGGGGATTTTTTGAGTTTCTTATTCTTAACTACGTTTATCAACTTTAACGATTTCCAATTAACGTTATCATTTATTTTGGAATTTATGTTTGGCACATTTGTAAGTTGCATTTTATTTTGAAGCTTAATGCCTGTTGATTGAGTCTAAACAAAAATAGCGTTTCTTTAGTAAATAAAACAAACCAATCAAAATGTGATTGGTGTTTAAACTGACTCAATAAAATAAATGGGTCTTTTCATGAATAAAATTGTACCTCGGATTGTTTTTCCCCATCAAACAGGTAGGAAAGATGATGAAAAACACGTCCTTTGGGTTTAAGATATTTATTTTTCATTAGAAATTAAAATATAAATAATTCAACAAGTATATTTTATTTTCAATTTCAAATTCCTCACTAAAATTCAATATATTTATAAAGTCCCATTAATTAATTAAATATTTTAATTTTAACTCCACGAAAAGGTTTTGTTTTAATGTCAGCGAAAATTGTATCAGCAGAAATAGTTTTAATGTTGATTTTATTATTAGCTATATTGTCTCTAATAAAATGATGACGAACATCCACATATAGTTAGATAGTTTTCATTAATTGCCAGCTGAACCGCTCCATGATCATCACAAAAAATATCTGTTGCTTCCATTAGTTTATTAAAACTTTCTTGTTCCAATACTTTGATCCATAGAGCTTCTTGGACAGCTAAGAATGCCGCCATGTATTCTGCTTCACAGGTAGAAAGTGCAGTTGTTATTTGCTTTCCGATCCCAAGGAAATTGCGCCATTTTGTTTTTAAAATTGTATATCCGCTCAAAGATTTTCTTTCATCTTAGTCATTTGCAAAATCAACACAACATAATAGCCTTTTACTTTGGAATCTAAAACATTTTTTGATATCGAAAGGTTCTGTTAAACTGTTTCCAACCTTTATGGAGCAGCGTGAATTCTCCATGGTCATCCTGCACAAACGGACCAGTTTGGCAGGGATACCAAAACTAGACATGACTCTATACAGCTCGTCCCTGTAGATGCTGTCATATGCGGCCTTGAAATCGATGAAAAAATGGTGGGTGTCGATTTGGTGTTCTTGGGTTTTTACCAGGGGTGGAATCGGGTAAGGTGATTTGTGATAGGTGACAGTCACAATCAACAAATTCGGTCTTTGTAAGGTGATAGTCACCGGTGACAATCACGATTTGGTGACTTTTTCTGGTGACAGCTCTTTAGTTGTCACTTTTATTGGAAATTGAATTTTATTTTAAGTTGTGGAAATTTCAAGTCAATATGAATGTGTTTGTGCCTTTGATTTTACATTCTGAAAATGCTGAAAATAAAAATATTATTCATAATAGAAATGTCCGGCTCTTGAGGATTAACCTCCGCAATAAAATAAACATTCTTGATCTTCCAAGTCCAAACACACATTCCCCCTATTTTTCGATTAGGCGTGACTATAAATTTTTTAGTAGGTGGTGGCTACCAAAGGCAAATTGGCGCTAACTGGTCAGCTCCAATGGGCCAAAGTACTGTTTGTGAGGTTATTTCTTTGACCTTAAAACAAATGAAGAGGAAATTGCGCCCACTTACAATTAAATTTAATCAATGGGCTTCAGAAGCAACAAAAATGTTCTTCTACGAAAAATATCAAATTTATGGAGGTAGGATTTTGTTTCTAAGTAAAAATAAATTATTTTTATTACTTGATTTTTATTTTATTATTTGTTTCCTAGTAATCGGCTGCATTGATGGGAGTCATATTATGATTCTCCACCCTTCGGAAAATGATCATATGTATTTTAATAGAAAAGGAAGACATAGTGTTAACGCTATGATCGTAAGTCAATTGTTTGATTCATTAATTTTTGTTGCCTAGATCTGCAACGAGAACAGAAAAATTCTGGCAATAAATGCAAAATATGGCGGGAGTGCTCACGACAGCTTTGTATGGAGACAGAGTGCTCAACGAGAAAAGTTAAATGCTGACTATTGTGCAGGCAGAACATCATCGTGGCTACTTGGTACATCAAAACTTATAATTACATTATAATCCGGATAGCTTCAGATCGGTTTTTGAATACAACCACTGAAATTGTAACAAACGTCAGTGAATTTCTTTTAAAGTGATACCAAATTCTAAACAAAATTTGGTGATCACCTTACACAGACGCAAAAATTAGTTTGATCACTTTTTATGATCACAAAGGTGACAATCAAAAATCACCTTAGCCGATTCCACCCCAGGATCTGCCGTAATTTGAATATTTAATAAACTGTGGAATTTCCTGGTCTAAAATCACACTGGGCTTTAGACGTTCACATATTACGGCAGAGAAGATTTTATAGGCGATGTTAAGTAGACTTATTCCTCTATAGTTGGTGCAGCTTAGACGGTCTCCTTTTTCAGGATCGGGCAAACAATACTGAGGTTCCATTCATCGGGTATGCTTTCTTCCGACCATACATTACAGATAAGTTGGTGCATGCTCCTAACCAACTTATCTCCAGCTGCTTTAAAGAGCTCGGCATTCAAGCCATCCGCTCCAAGCCATCCGCTCTAAGTCGGGAGGACGGGATTGTTGGCTTTCGTCGTCTATGTTGAATGGGTCATCCTGCCTGACAGCGGAATTGAGTTCGTCGTCGCCGTTATACAGTCTGCAGAAGTGGTTCTTCCATATCCTCAGCATTGACTGCGGTTCCACTATGATGTTTCCACTTACGTCTTCGCAGCCTTCGGTTGTAGGTTTATGTACCTGTGAATTTCGTTTCACCTGTTCATAAAACTTTCAAACTTCATTCCTGCTTTTAAACATCTTCAACCGCACGCTTCTCATGCCCTCTGTTTTTCCTTCTGAGAAGTCGGCGTTCCTCTCGCCTCTTTTGTGGCTGTTTGAAACCCAGCACATCAGAGGCAGCTTCTCTGATTGCATCTTGGCAATGTTACCACTGGTTTTCGATACATTGTGTCGGCGGCAGAGAACTTCGAGAGGGATTACTTGTAAGTCGGTCGAAAAAGGATTTGGCGATCTCTGGCGATTGTAGCCATTCGACGTTGTACCTTCTGGTCTGGTAATCTGAAGTGCTACCTTCTCTACAACGAGGTAGTGGTCCGAGTCGATGTTAGTTCCTCGGAAAGTTCGTACATCCATGATGCTGGAAGCGTGTCTGTCGTCGTCCATCGCAATATGGTCAATCTGGTTGACGCTAGATTGATCTGGAGAAGTCCAAGTTCCTTTGTATAAGTTGAGGTGTGGAAAACGCGTACTAGCTACCATGACGTTCCGCCCCGCAGCAAAATCTATGAGCATGAATCCGTTGTCGGAAGTGTTGTCGTGCAGGCTGTTCTTCCCGATTATTCCACCAAAGATGTCTTCCCTTTCTAGCTTGGCATTAAAATCGCCCAAGACAGTTTTAATATCGTAGCTAAGACGCTGCTCATATGTTTTGTCTCAAATAACATATCTTTGATGTTGTCGTCTTTCTTTTCTGTGGGGGCGTGCGCGCATACCAGGTTAATGTTGCCGAATTTAACCATGATGCGGATGGTCATAAGGGGCTAATTGATGCACCTATAGCTCAAGACTTCTTGCCTAAGTCTGGCTCCAATGACGAAGCCGCATCCAAATAAGCGTTGTTGGTTATCGTGGTAGCAGTCACCATAGTAAATATCGCAGTTTTTCATCCTCCTTTTGCCCGGCCCATCCCATCGTATTTCCTGGACGGCGGTGATATCTGCTTTAAATCGTTCTAGGGCCTCCGCTAATTCTTCGGCTGCATGTGGCCTGTTAAGGGACCTAACATTCCACGTGCATATCCAAAGCTCGTTGTCCTTAATTGGTTTGCCTTGGTTGTCAACAGTAAATCCGTCCGTATCCGAGGCTTGTTGGTGCTTCGCAACTATGAAAGCTTTTACTTGGCCAGGTAGTCACCCTGACGGCACAACCCCCAATCTGGAGGGCCAGATCCTAAGTATAACTCCAAGGATGGGGAGCCGGATAAAACCACTCCTTATAGACCTGGGCTCCGAATAAGTCTATAAGGTGTTCACTAAGTAGTTCAACCTTACTGGAATTGTAGACGCCACCGTTGATTCCTCCGCTGTCGTCTGGATAAGGAGAGTTGCCTTAGTGGAAACACCTCTCCCACCCCTCTCGTTTGCTGCCACCCACAACTTTCCACTGGGTTTGGAACCCAATCTATAGTTAAGGTACTGGGCACCCGATGTTCACCACCGGGAGATGAGAGTAGGAGTTGATAGACAGAGGTGGATTTTGAGAAAAACCTGTGGACACTTGTGTCCTCTTGAATGCACATGTCTACCATTCGAACATCGCAGCTAACCAACGTGAAGGTTTAATCTTTCTCGGAATCTCTCTAAGCTTAGGCGAAGTGTTTCATGCAAGAAGTTTGCATTCACCGGAATTGGTAAATGAGACGTAAAAGTTGCAAATAATACTTCAAAATCATTAACAGCCTGAAGCCAATCACCATTCCCTGCACCCAGATCGATAACTGAACTTCCCTGCCCACCCACAAAGGTCAGTTCACCACAAACACCACTTCTAGATATACCATTCCAGACCCAGAAACCGAAACTTTCAAGTAATTTAATTAACGTTCTCCCGTTTCTATTTAGTGCTTCATCTTTAGAGATTCTTGTAAATGGATTATAGTCTCTAAGCTTTGGTATTTTCACAGTATCCTGACATCATACATTTTTCTGACTTTTCTCTTGGTACTAAAGCCATTGCTACACATCTACGAATACCCTTAAATATTTCAAATTCTGTTTAATTCCGGTCCATATGTCTTCTGGTAAACTATTGTTTCAATGCTTTCGAGGTGTTCTGTTCAAAAGGTACGCAGCTGTATTAGTTGCCTCTGCCCAGAATATATATTTTTTAAATTTGCATTTGTTAGTAAAGATCGTGCCTTTTCAACAAAAGTCTGATTCATCCGTTCAGCCTTACCATTTTGCTGTGGGCTATACGGTGCTGAAGTTTGATGAATTATAGAACTTCTCAATCTTATGCTACAAAAAAAACTGCTCTTCAATAACACTTTGTTTTTAAGGCACATCAGTCGACATTGCAAATTTAATTCAAATTAATAAAAAAAAGAATATCCACTTTTTTTATATAAAAATTGTTTTAATTGTATAAAAAAAACTTAAGGCATAAGAATTTCCTCGCTGAGAAAATGTCAATTGGGATTAACGTGGAACTTCTGAGATTCGCAATCACAGACTTTTTGGCGACGACGGACGCTGAGTATTTTCTCGTTTGTTTGATAATAATTCTACTCTCAAATATTCGCCAACAGGTACTTTGTGTGTATGTTTCAATTGCCGATTGCCCACGTTCTAATACTTGTTATCATAGTTTAACCTCTCTTATCAGAGCATCCCCGTGATCGGGAACAAATCTCTTCGCACTGGAAACACACGTCTGCTTGACCGATTGTTCTGGAGTACGTTTAGTGCACTCGTCGAAGTAGCACTTTTCGATTCCATGAAGGAATTCGATTATCATTTTGGTGTCGCCTCCATTTGGTCCAACAAAGTACTCACATTCGTAGGAGAAGTCCTTAACATCGCGGATACAACAATCGAGGAATTGGGCATTCGAGGAGAACCATTCGTTGAGCTTGATTAGGGGAATGGAGAGTCTGTCACGCAGCACCCCAGTTACCCAAGTGTCGTCAATCCAAAAGAACTTTTCACTCTGGGACCGGCGGACCAGCTGCAGTGCTGTGATGGGATTTGTTATGTACAACCACCCGGAGAGGTAGTCGGGATAAACGTCGCCTGGGTATTCGTCTCTCGTCACCGACCACTTGTTGGCAGTGAGACGAATCGGAGTCTTATTGTCAAGAACATAGCCAGCCATGAATTTGTTAGGGGAGCCATTGATTTCTAGGCCCTCGAGGTAGTACCTGAGATGGAACAAATCGAACACAACATCGTCGTCTATTTTTATGATGAATTTGGCCCGGAAACACTTTGTTGTGGCCCATTTCAGGCCCATGACATGCTTGTAGGTGAGATTCCTGTAGGCTTCTACGAAGTTACCCTGCAAGATGTCTCCGAATTTCCTATTCTCATCGATAACCTGCGATTGCTTGATGTACTTCTCCGAGGCGGGTATTTCGGCCAACAGAAATACCCTGGAGAAGCCTATTTCCACTAACTTGCTTTGGGATATTGATTGTCGATGAGCAGATCGCAGTTCATCGTGTCCAACATAGGAAGTCACAATTATGATACCTGTTTTGTTTGGAATTTCAAGACAAATAATTTTAAACCTATTTCCGACAATAAAAGTAAATGAATGGGTGTACCTATGAGTTCTCGGCGACTTCTATTGCATACGTCGTTGTCAATTGTGTACTTGAAGTCCTTTAGATCCACCAAAGTTTCACTTTGTAGTTCCTCCTCGATCTGGCGAGCTGTTTCGACACAAACGTATTCATCATAGTTGCACAGACGGCTGTGGGTTAGAGCCCAGAGTATGGACAAAATGAGTGAAATTGACACCAGATATGATAAAATCCTAAAAGATAGTCTTCCTCGAATGATCATGATTGTTATTTTTCATTTAAAAGTAAATGTTTTAATTAAATGCAAGTAATTTCTTGAATTTGGGCCGTGGGAAAAATTAGTAATTTCTTTTCCAGAGCAAAAAGCAAATAAACAAATGCAAATGATGAGTGATGACATTTGTTGAGTATGTGAGGTCACAATAGACTAGGAGATTGAGAGCTACTGGATGGATGGCCAAATCACAATGGTTTATTCTAGCACTAATGCCCAGTTTCACCATGATTTTTTTATTTAAACACATATTATATTGTGGGGTAGTACTATTTCGTTTTGAATTACGAAAATTCTTTAGAAAGTATACACCGGCGGCGTTTACTACATGACTATCGTTCAAAAACGTCCAAACAATAAAATAAGCTGCAAAATGATTGACATTTGAAATTAGTATTTGCACCTTAAACATAAATTCAAAATCTCACTTCGAATCTACCCAAAACTTATTCATCGGATTCCGTTACCAGCGTTATCTGAGGCCTATTTCAACGTTTCTGGTGTCACTGAAATGTACTAGCTTGACATATAGCCGTAGGTAATAAATACAGAAGTGTAAAGAGGAAGGTTTTCGCATTTGTTTGATTCCATTGTAATACAAAAATAAAAAAACAAGAAGTCGTGAAACAGAATCAAAAATATGTTTCCAATATTTGAATTGGAACCTTAATTTTATTCTTCTGCTGTGTTTATAACAGTTTTAATTTTTAAATAATGAATCGTATAACCATTGACTAGTAAGATGTGGACTGTAAGTCGATGGCGTCATCTTAAAGCTACTTGTTCTTCTTTGGTTTTAGCGGAAATTATAAAGAAACAACTTTTAAAAAACTTCCAAATTAAAATCATATTTATTGAATCACTAAACACGTTCGCCCCTTGCCAACGACCAAATTCGAATGGTTGAACAGTGAGGTTAAAGTTCGACCTTTCCTGACTTTTCACCGTCCTCGGTGTCATCATCCGCCTTACTGTCATCGACATCAATTCCATCTAGGTGCGGTTCAGTTAAACAGAATAGTCTCATTTTCTCCGCGGTGAATACTGAACTAAAAGGTCGATCTCTGCATACCAGGAATATCCTGGATGACGTACCTGTCATGGTCCAATACGCGTGCAATAATGTATGGGCCCTTGTATTTAGGTTCAAGCTTCATTCAATTTGTGGGGCTTGGAATGTCTGATATCATAACATCATAACGTATCTTCCAGGCATCTTTACTTTTGTCGATATTTTCCACAGCATGTTGTCGTTTAATTTGTATTGACGTTTCCTCCAATGTTGGACAACATCACAGATAGCGCCAATAAGGACGTTCTGTTGGGAGTCCTTCGAAATCAAATGACACTTGGTTGGGTGTGAATCTGGTTGTTGAGTTGATTAAGGTTTTCCATTTCCAAATCCCAATTTTGATCTACTTCTAATACTGTCCGAAGAAATGACAATACAGTCCTATTTTCGCGCTCAACCTGACCATTTGCTCTCGGAGTCCGTACAGCGTTCTTAACATGTTGTATTCTATGTGACTTGCAGTATTGTTGAAAGGTTCTCCCGTCAAAGATGGCCACAATGTAATGGTTTCCCCGACGACTTTGAATAAACGGTCCAAGATGATCGATGTGAAGGGTACGGAAAGGAATCGAGTCAGTATCCCAAATATAAAGTTCACCTGGAGTTCTTCCACCGGTACATTTGTTACCCTGACAATGAATGCAGACGGCCAGATAGTCCTTCACATACTTTCTCATCTTAGAGAACAAAATGTTTTAGGATTCGTTGCATCGTCTTTTCCAATCCAAAGTGTGCATTGTCACCATGTGCAGACATCACTATGGCCTTTGGAATTACCAACTTGTTCTGGTCTTCTACTCGTCTGTATAATCGATTTCTCACGACAATGTAGTCCTTCAAAAACTGCTCTCGACGATCAGATGGTGATCCATTTTTAAGGATGTTGACAATATCTGTTATATTCGGGTCATTCATTTGCATTGTGTTTATGAAGTCATTATTATTAATCTTGATTTTCATTATGCTGCTTCGAAGAATTTCGGGTTCCTTCGCTTCGTTGATTGGAGCACGGCTGAGTGCGTCAACGTGTCGTATTCGTTCAGCGCTTCGGTGCTCTACTTGGAAGTCAAATTCCTGTAATTTGAGCCATCAACGAGCAATGCGCTTTACCAAATCCTTATTTTGTTCTGTAGTCGTAACAGCAGCACAATTCGTAACCTATTTTAATGGTTTTCCAAGCAGGTGTGAATCCGAAATCGCTCAAGTGTTTCAACTATTGCCAGCACCTCCAATTCATGGCTGTGAAACTTCTGTTCAGAATTTGTGCAATGTCGACTATAATAAAACACAGGTTGGAAAGCCTTTCCATCGGTCGATAGCAGAAGAATCCCTGCTAGACCTATGCTACTAGCATCAGTGTGTACTTCATGAATGCGTTTCGGATTATAAATGTCGAGCACCACGTCAGAACTAAGAATAGTTTTTAACCTCTCGAGTGCTTTGTTCTGTTCTTTTTCCCACTTGAAATCAACGGTCTTACAAAGAAGTTGTGTCAGTGGGAGAGATATAGTGGCATAGTCCTGGACGAACTTTCGAAAATACCCAGTTAGGCCAAGGAATCTTCGCAGTTCATGAATATTTTCGGGCTTCCGGAAATCAACTATCGAAGACAATTTTTCCTGTCCATGCCGAATACAATTTCCTGAAACTCTGTGCCCCAAGAAGACAATTTCAGTTGATAAAAACTTGCACTTATCCATTCGAATTGTAATTCCGCTATCACGAATGATTCCTAATAACTTTTCTAGCCTTTGAAGTCCTTACTCGATGGTGTTGCAAGGAACTATGATGTCATCGATATATCCCATTGCCTCATTAGGTTTCTTATTAACCATGCTTTCAAAAACAGACGGTCCAATTACAACATCATACGGCATGCAATTATATTCATATCTGATGATATCCGGAAAGCAAATCGATGGTGGTGAAATATTTACTATCTGCAATTCGAGACAATACTTCCGTAACTACCGCCATCTGGAAGCTATGTTTGACTGTCATCGAATTTAGTTTGCGAAAATCCACGCATAGTCGATCGTCTCCATTCTTTTTAGGAACCAAAACTACTGGCGACAGATAAGGAGAATCACTAGGCCGAATAATCTTACATCTTTTTGCAAACGAAATTCGATATGGTCGTAACTGGAAAGGAACGCCTGATGTTAATTCGATTTTCATTTTCATGAAATTACATCTTCCTAACTCAGCAATCGAATTAACAAAACACATTGTGAAATCTTTCAAAATATTATTCACCTTTTCGTATTGAAGTTCGTTTAGCTCGGAACAGATATTTGATTCAGAACGTTCAATTCGGCATATGTCTTTCTCGATAACAATTTTGTTATTATTTTGGCAGAGAATGTCGGTGCCAAGAAGAACATCCTGCTCAAGTAAATCATCATCTACCACATGCAACTCCGCATCAAACTCGAGCGTATCCAGAATCATTTTACAATTCATTTTATGTTTACATATAAACTCACCTCCAGCGAATTCGTTCAAGATTATATCAACACTGAGTTGGATACTGGAAATCTCTTCGGCTCTTGACCTGGTGATAAGTGAACAGACGTTGCCAGGGTCCACAAGAGCCTTCATCTCATGACTGTTGTTGAGAACAATCTTCTTGGTGATAATCTCCGGAGCAAAATCTTGGTGCACGACTTGAATTCTGTTGACATTATCTTTCCTTAACTGGTCACAAACTGCAGCTGTATGTCCAGGGCGATGACACTTGGTGCAACGGTCTCTCTTTTGCGGTTTGGTGCATTCAACGAAACGATGACCGGATTCATTGCATCGCAGACTTAACTTTGTGGTCGGTGACCTTTCGAAAGCTACTTTCCGTATCGGATGCTTGACTCCTACGATTGGAGTAGAACCTGTAAAATCGTACGCTCTTACTGACCTCAGTAAGTCCAACAATGAAGAAAAGTGATGTCCGGATAGAGAATGTTGCATCCTGCTGTCTCTTAACCCTCTGATGATGTAAGTTACGATCGAGTTGTCTCTTAAACCGTATTTGCGTTCAATCCCTACCATTATTTATAGTAAAAATGCTCAGGGCTTTGGTTTGGTTTTTCGGCATCATCATCATTTGAGTTACTCGGAAAGTCTTGCTGTAGATGTTGACCAAAATGACCCAACTCTGAAAAATCATTTGCAAGCCTTCAAACCAGAGCTTAACAGCCCCCTTCATCTTCGCAATAAGTGCTTAAAGTAATATATTTTCAGGCCACTGATATGCTTCCATTAGCATGTTTGAGCGCTTCACAAACTGATCGGAGCTAAGCGAAGTTCGGTCCAGTGGGCTAAAATCTTTCAGTTCGCGAATGTTCGGTATCGGTGTTGAGACATGAGACGAGTAGTACGAGGATGGTCTTGGTGGTTCGCATCGTTGGGTGTTCGGATATTCCATAGGTACTGCAGTCAGGGTACATTAATTGTTCTCTCGGTGTATCATTACATGGATCGTATTCGTATTCCCTCGGTGCTACATAATTTGAAACAGTACGGTGTTCCCTTGGTGCAGCATAGGAAATGTTAGTACGTTCTCTCGGTGCAGCATGGTATGGAATATAATTTGTTCCTTCGGTGCAGCAAAAAATGGAACTTTTAGGTGCTCCCTCGTTGCAGCATTTAATGGAATATTATTATGTTCCGTCGGTGCATTGTAGTATGGAACATTACGGTGCTCCCTCGATGCAGCATTTTGTTGCACATAAAAAGGGTGAGAATGGTGAACAGTTTGCTGTGCTTTTTAAAAGCATGTACTAGGTGGAAGCATACTTACTGTTGGACGGGTTGCAGAGGAGAATGTAACAGTAGATTTAGAATCTCGAGGCGTCATTGAACACATCACCGCCGCAGTTGTCGCAACAAGATAGTCAGATGGCGCCGTTGTGAAAAGCGGCACAACGTTGTTGCCTCGTTGACCCAGTCTCGCTGCAGTCGTCTTTGGAGACGATTTAAACTGCGGTAATTGTTCGTCAATTGATTGGAACATTTCAGTCGGTGATATTAATTTATTTTGTCACAACGAAAATATGTGCTTTTACAGGGGTGGAATCGGCTAAGGTGATTTTTGATTGTTGACAGTCAAAATAATCGAATTTGATCTATGTTAGGCGATATTCTGATTGATACCTTAAAAGCTGTCACTAGAAATATTTGATACTCGTTTTCCTACAAATATTTCGTTTCTGAATAGGGCTATCAGACGCTTACAAAAAACGAATGGAATTTGTTTTCAGTTACTCTTTTTAGGTACAAAAACACATTCTTTTGATCGACGAAGCTTACGTAATTCGAAAAAACACAAGAAAAGTAAGAATGTTATTTAAGCACAGCCAATTTGATAGTTTTATTTAGATATTTTATAGAAATCATTTTAAATTTCATCATAGTAACAATGAATTGTGAATTGAATCAGCTTACACAGACGGAAAAGTAGGTGATAGTCAATTTTACTATCAAAAATTTGATAGTCAACTTTCACTTTAGCCGATTCCACCCCAGATCTGCACCAAAAAATGATTTATTTTATCCAGGAAAAACCCACTCGACATTCTATTGTAGTAGTTAGTTAAAAACTTTTGAAATCTTAAAAATGCATTTCAGGTTTTGATCCGATGAAATGGCCTTTTTTTTGTTTAACTAACATCTGGAGTCTAGAAAGACTGCTAGATACCGTATTAATTTGGTCTTTAGACAATTAAGACAGACTAATTCATAGCTGTTTTGATATGAAAGTCTTAAGTTAAGTTTTTAAGTTCATTGAGTATGTGACTTCAGTCCGTTTTGCTTAACGTTAAAAGTTTATAACATAAGATTTGAAAATGGCGCTATCTCTAGGAAGAGAATTGAAAACCTAATTTGCTAGACTTGTTATATAAGAACATTCTTCTTTAAATTACTATTATAACCACTAATATCTTTAAGTTTAATAGAAATTGTCCATATTTAAAGGGAACGTTAAATTACGAAGCGGGACAGTTCACCCCCGCCAGTTTACCCTTGCCAGTTTACCTTTGGACAGTTTACCACCGCTGGTTTACCTCCGGAAGGTTTACCTCCAGAGCAGGTTAGGTAGTTTGAAAAATGGCTTATTTTGCTTATAGGGTGCTTCTTAAGTAATTTGTCATACATATGAACATTGCATCGTCGTTAAACCTCATCAAACTCACCGACACATTGATTTTTTTAATTTTATTTCTCACTTTGGTAGTTTGAAATGTAGTCTCGGGCTTTTCAATTTTGATAAGAGAATCGAACGTGATAAGAAAAGTTTACGAACAGACCTTTAATTTATTCTGACTGAATTGAAGTTGCTCAAGCAAATGAACTAGCCACATAGAAATTCCTCCAAATGACGTCTGTCAGTCAGCTGTCACTACCTTAGAAAGAAAGACGTTACAAAAAAATTCTACCACCCTCTTCAGCACGTGCAGCAAATAAACCGGGTCAACGCTTATTTTGTTATTATTTTATTGACATTCTTTTTAATTCAAAACAAAAACTAAAACCCTTAACCACCACTCAAGTTCCATATTAATATCAAATTACAATTAACAATCTCCATTTGTTCATCTATTTATAACTCACGCTGAGTGACATTTCTCCTTCCCACATATTTTTCATTCATCATTTTTGTTCGCCAACATAAAAGTCTGCCACTAATTGGGTGTGACAAATAAAATAGTGCGAGGCCGGTCAGTAACCAAAAATATTGTCTAATTAGAAAATTTATAAATAAAAATAATATCAAAATGGGCAAGAAGCAACAACAAAAGAAAAAGCAACATCAGGCTCAACAGCAACCGCACCAAGTGTCTGCTTCTGCCGATCAACAACCGACGACTTACACAGCCAAGGATGTCACTACTGCCACCGCGACCGGTGGCGGATTCAAACGGATTTCGGCCCAAAAAAGAAATGAACTCAACGAGTTAGTCATGAATCTGCGGAAGATTACATTTATGCGTAAAATCAATCCAAACGAACAGTGGCAGGACTACGTTGAGATGCAGGCGATTCTCGAGCGCATCCAGACGATTGAGAGTTGTCTGAAATTCAAGAGTTCTGGTGGTCGGAACCGTGCCGCGAATGTGGAAGCCTTCAACAAATGGGCTGACGATAATGAAGTCAAACACGATGGTGTTCGGATTCGTGAATTTCCTGGATTCGATTTGGGATTGGAGGCAACCAAGGACATCAAAAAAGGTGACCCCATCATAATTGTTCCCCGCAAACTAATTCTCTCCGAAGAATTGCTTGGATCGAGAATGTCGATGTTGCCGTTCGAACCGAAAATGATGTCCAATCTAAAGTTGACTTATGTTCTGATGTGGGAAAAGGTGAATCCGGAGAGTTTCTGGAAACCCTACATCGACCTGCTGCCCGAGAAATACTCGACAGTTTTGTATTATTCTGTGAATGATATGCAAGAGCTGAAGGGGACCAGCGCCTTGTCACAAGCAATCGCACAATGCAAGAACATTGCGCGACAGTACGCAATGATGTATCAGAACTTCCAACAGATGAAGCAGAAAAGCCACTTGGCCGAAAGATTCAGCTATGATTTATACAGGTAAGTGGTTTTACTTTTGTATTTTATTGTCATTCATTTGATATCGCAGTTTATTGATGAATTAAAGGTACTATTAGACGCATGGAGAACCAGAACTCAATTTGGTAATTCTCTTGAGTTTGTCTTTGTCTTTGTTTTTTAAAGCTTCTTATGCATAACTTTCGCCACCAATTCAATGTTGTAAGAGAGTCTTATGCCTGTACTAAAGAACAATCTTCTTTCGAACACGTTAAGTAGCCAGAGTTCTAAAAGATCTCAGCACACATTAAACCGCAGGCCGGTACGAAAAGGTGTAGTTCAATGGAAGCAAAATCACTGCTTGAACTTTTTGATGTATTATACTCTTCGGGTATCGTTCCGAGTGGAAGGGAAACGTCATTTGTCCAGCCTATACACAAAAAGGTGAGTCCGCCTCGTCCCTGAATTATTCACCGATCACACTAACACCCCTTCTTTCCAATGCTGATTATCTCGAAAACCGAGGGCTTTTTAATGACCGTCAGTACAGCTTTCGTTGGTTTATCACTTCGAAGAATAAATATCTACATTGTTTTGGGAAAAGTAAGATTACTTACTTACTTACTTAATGTGGCGCTACAGTCCAGGGCGGACCTGGGCCTCAACCAACATGCGTCTGCAGCCAGCTCGGTCCTTAGCTAGCTGTCTCCAGTTTCGCACGCCAAGTTGGTTGAGGTCCTCTCCCACCTGGATGCGCCACCTGAGTTGCGGTCTTCCTTTACTGCGCCGTCCCTCGGGATTGGAGCTGGAGCGTTGAAGTCCATCCGCTCTACATGACCTAGCCATCTAAGTCATTAGACTTTAATTCTGCTAACTAGGTCAGTGTCGCTGTAAAGTTCGTCGTTATATCTTCTCCTCCATTCTCCATCTATGCGTACGGGACCAAAAAGCACACGAAGAATTTTTCTCCCGAACATCCTAAGACACTCTCGTCTTTCTTTGACAGGGTCCAGGCTTCAGCGCCATTAATGAGAACCGGGATGATGAGTGTCTTATAGATGGTGATTTTACATGCTCGAGAGAGGACTTTACTTCTCAATTGCCTTCTAAGTCCAAAGAAGCAGCGATTTGCAAGAGTTATTCTTCGTTTGATTTCAGCGCTGGTGTCGTTGTCTGCAATAATAGCGGTGCCTAGGTAGACAAAGTCCTTAACTACCTCAAAGTTATAGCTGTCCATGTTGACGTATTGTCTAAGACGTCGTTGTTCCGTGTCCTTTTTTGATGACAACATATTCTTGGTCTTGCCCTCATTGACCACTAAAGCCATCTTCTTCGCTTCCGTCGCAAAGCTCAAAAACGCTCCACTGACATCACGCTTTGATCTTCCAATTATGTCAATATCATCTGCGTATCCGAGCAATTGGATGGACCCTTGGAAGATTGTGCCTCTAGTGTTAACGGTTGAGTTTTGCACAATTCTTTCCAGAACGATGTTGAAGAAGTCGCATGACAGTGCATCGCCTTGTCTAAAACCTTTTTTGACATCAAATGCATCGGTAAGATCTTTTCCGACCTTGATAGAGCAGCGTGCATTCTCCATCGTCATTCGGCACAAACGTATAAGTTTGACAGGGATGCCAAAACTAGACATTGCTCTGTAGAGCTTTTCCCTATAGATGCTGTCAGATTTGAAGCTCCTGGGTTTTTTCCAAGATCTACCGTAGTGTGAATATTTGGTCGATAGTGGACTTTCCTGGTGTGAAGCGACACTGATAAGGACCAATCAGGTTGTTGACGAATGGCTTGAGACGTTCACATAATACGGCAGAGAGGATCTTATATGCAATGTTAAGGAGAGTGATGCCTCTGTAGTTGGCTCAGTTTAGAGGTTCTCATTTCTTATGTATCGGGCACACTATGCTGAGATTCCACTCATCGGGCATGCTTTCTTCTGACCATATTTTGCAGATGAATTGGTGCATGCTCCGTATCAAGTCATCGCCTGCTGCTTTAATAGTTCGGCAGCGATGCCGTCAGCTCCAGTAGCTTTGTTTGACTTAAGTTTAGATATAGTTATCTCCCTTACAGCGGAATTCGGTTCGTCATCGCCGTTATATAATTTGAAAAAGTGATCTTTCCATATTCTCAGCATCGACTGCGGTTCTACTACGATGTTCCCCTGATAGTCTTTACAGGCTTCGGTTCGTGGCTGGTACCCTTGGGAGGTTTTTTTTACCTTTTGGTAAAATTTACGAACCTCATTCCTGTTGTGACATCCCTCTATCTCCTCGATCACGAGCTTCTCATGCTCTTTTTTATCTGTCTAAGAAGCCGGTGTTTTTCTCTCGTCTTCTACTCGTAGAGCTCTCGAGCAGCTTTAGTCCTTTTGTGCAGGTTTTGTATGCCTATTGTTTCGCTGCGTGCGCTTGCCGGCATTCGTCGTCAAACCAGGGGCCGTGTGAAACCTAGAACCTCAGAGGCGGCATCTCTGATGGCTGCAAGGCAATGTTGCTACTGGTTTTCAATGCTTAATGCAGGCAGCATAGGACTCCTTAAGAGGTTATTAGAGACTCGATCGGAAAAGGACATGGCAGTCTCTTGCAATTGTAGCCGTCAAACGTCGAATTCTTACTTGTTTTGGCTTGGATCTTTCTTGTTTTTTACATCGAAAGGTTCTGTTAAGTTGTTACCAACCTTTATGTTGCAGCGCGAATTCTCAATGGTCATCATGCACAAACAGGTGTGTTTGGAAGGTTTGCAAAATTAGGCTTGTACAGCTCGTCCCTGTAGATGCTGTCATATGCGGCCTTGAAATCGATGAAAAGATGTTGAGTGTCGATTTGATGTTCTTTGGTTTTTTCCGTCCTGCCTGACAGTCTGCAGAAGTGGTCCTTTCATATCCTCAGCATTGACTGTGGTTCAACCATAATGTTTTCCTTCTGAGAAGTCAGTCTTCCTCATGCCTCTTCTGGTCATAGAGCTCGTGAACCACTCTCTTCCTTCTATGCAGCTGCGCTTTTCGTATCTGTTCTTTGGCTGCTTTTGCCTGCCGACATTCCTTATCAAACCTTTTTGGTGGCTGCTTGAAACCCAGCACGTCTGAGGTGACTTCTCTGATTGCATCTTGGTAATGTTGGCACTAGTTCTCGATACATTGTGTTGTAGAGAGCTTCGAGAGAGGTTACTTGTGACTTGGTCGGAGAAGGACTTAGCAATCTGTTGCGACGTTGTTAATTATCAAAGCATCTCGCTGTTTTGCCATGGGTCTGGAAACACAAAGTGCTACTTTGGCTACAACGAGGTACTGGTCAGAGTCCATGTTAGCTCCTCGAAAAGTTCGGAAATGCAGGAAGCGTGTCTAGCGTCGATCGCAATATGGTCAATCTGGTTGGCGGTAGATTGATCTGGAGAAGTCCAAGTTCCTTTGTGGATGTTGAGGTGTGGGAAACGCGTACTGGCTACTATCACGTTTCGCCCCGCAGGTGGAAATACCTCTCTCGTTTGCTACCCTAACAACTTTTCACTAGGGTCGAAACTCAATCTCCAGTTGAGGTACTAGGTACGCGATGTGCACCACGCTGAGGTAAGAGTAGGAGTTGATAGACAGAGGTTGGTTTTGCGAAAAACCTGTGGACGCTTGTGTCCTCTTGAACGTACATGTCTACCAATTAAACATCTGCCAAATAAATAACATTGGAAAATCTTCCAATATTGGCCAATGTGTTAAAAGCCTTCCAATTAGTTGACAATTATCAATTTTTTATCAAGCGAAAGTCACCAACCTCTTGCCTCCGCACAATCTGCATTCCACAAACATCTCCTGGTCTTAATCTCCTATATAAACTGTAAAGTTTGTTTATGCATCCTTCTCGAGTTTTATTTTAGGCAGCGGCTTTTTATTTCTTTCCAGTTTCGTAGTTTTTCTTTAAAATTCTTTTAAAATCCTGTAAATTGTTGGATGATGTTGTTGACAAGAATATCATCCAATTAGTTGACAATCTTCTATTTTTTTTGAAAATACAGACAAATTGGGTGCTTTGAAGAGTTTAAACGATTGCAAAGAGTATGCCAACTTTTTTTCTGTTACTTATGACAGATAAAATTAGATATTTACAATATTGGAAGATCTTTCAATCATGTACACTTAGCTTAACTTTACAAAGTTAATACTGATCACATAAATACTTGTGTTGGCATTGATCCAGTTGCACCCAATGAGCTCCACGATCCCTGCATTGAAGTCTTCTCGACGATTTATGTTTAGCAACAATGTCAACATTAAAAATGCTGTTCAATGGAAAAATGGTCTGTGTGAACATGAAATAAATCATTAACCGATTGTAGGCGGTGATATCGCTTAACGTATTAAAGATGTTTCAATCCGATGAACCAAATCGAATGTCAAGCCGAAAAGACATATAATCTTGGGTCTATGAAATAACCCCCACAAAATTGCTTAAAAAAATGAAATAAGTCCCACTTTTGAAAACGAAATAAGTCCCACCAAAATAAAATGATTTAAAAATTTACTTGAAATGAAATAACTCCCACTCAAAATGAAAAAACTCCCCCTTGAATAATATATTTCTTAAATAAATTAAGGCCCACTTTCATAAACGAAATAAGTCCCACTAGTAACAACGTTTGGATTCGTAAATGGATTAAGTACAGATCAATTGTTCTTATAATTAAGATGGAAACCGTTTCGGAAGGACCATCAGATTAAAATGATCGACCTTTATAAATGGCTTGAAGATCCAGTGCATGGTAGACGGTATTATAGTTTTAAAGTGGCATTGGGATTAGTTGTATTTTGTAATGGTGGTATTAGAAAACATGGAACACGAATTCCAATTTCCTACTAAAAATATAATAAAACACTTACATACGTAATTACGTCAACAATTTTTTTTAATATTGTTTTTCCAGTAGTTAAGTTCGGTACCTATTTGTACACATTTCTTTAAAGTTTTTTTTTATTATAGTAAGTAAAGGGTGTCCCAAAATTAACGCAAGGTTTGAATTAAATAGAAAACGCCGTTTTTAGTCTTTTGATAGTTATATTTTTATTGACTCGTAAAGTACATAGGATAGGGTTATGTATGGAATAACACATCGGACAAATGGCCTCCACGGCTTTGCAAGCACATGCGCACTCTTTTGTTGAAATTTTCCATGACCATTCTGCATAAATGTGGCTGAATTTCGTTAATGCAGCGTTGAATCTCCTCCTTTAATGCACGGGTGGTTGTGGGCTTGTTGACATAGACTTGTGATTTCAAATAACCCCATAAAAAGAAGTCTAATGGTGTTAAATCACACGATCTAGGAGGCCAATTTTGATCACCGAAACGAGAGAGTACACGACCTGGAAATGTCTGATGCAGTAATTGAATTGTTTCACAGGCTGTATGACATGTGGCACCGTCTTGTTGAATTGTTTTACGGGCTGTATGACATGTGGCACCGTCTTCTTGAAACCACATATTGGACACATCAATATCATCCAATTTAGGCAGAAAGAACTGTGTGATCATGTTGCGATATCGAGCACCAGTAACAGTCACTGCTTGACCAGCAGCATTTTCAAAAAAATATGGCCCAATTATGCCTCCAGCCCAAAATCCACACCATACAGTCACGCGTTGTGGATGCATTTGTTTTTCGACAATCACATGTGGGTTCCCCGAACCCCAAATGCGGCAATTTTGGCGATTGACAAAGCCATCAAGATGAAAATGTGCTTCATCGCTTAGGATGATCAGTGTCCATTTGCTGATGTTCAATAATCCATTCAACGAACTCTCTTCTCTGTCCATGGTCATTAGGCTTCAATTGTTGTGTTAATTGAATTTTTTATGCATGAAGACACAGATCTTTGGTGAGTATACGCTGTAGAGAGGTTCTTGAAATTTGCAATTCTTGTCCACGACGTCGAATTGAGGTTCCTGGATTGTCAGCAACACTCTCACGCACTGCTTCGACATTCATATTTGAACGGCTTGTTTTTGAACGACCAGTGTGTTTGGCGTCTCCAACGGATCCAGTCTCCATGAATTTTTCAATTAATCTCTTCACAGTTGACGAAGTTAAAACACTATTCCGACCATATTTTGTATGAAATTTTTGAACTGCAGCCGCCAAGCTTTCACTATATTTGAAATATTCTTTAATAATGAAGACACGTTGTTTTATCGTGTAACGCTCCATTTTTAATAACCCTATACTGTTAGCTGTCAAATTGCTTTTTTCAGGGTTGCCAACACTTCACTGCACAAATGACGGCAAATTTAAATGTTGCGTTAATTTTGGGACACCCTTTATAAAGTAATTAATAACAAAAAAAGGAGAGCCATGAGAGATAAGGAGACAAAATTATGGTTATCCCTTTTACGAAATGTCCAATATATAACTTTTTTCATAAGAAAAAAAATGAGAAATAAAGCCATAATGGCTTTATCGCACCCCTCCATAAAAAATCATTTATTTATCAGATAAATATCTGAAGGGTTTCATGAACTTCTGCACGACAGAATGGACATACTAGTTTACTTGTTTGATCAATTTTGTGAGTTTGGATTGTACGACAGCATTCACTGCAAATTTTCAAGTGCTTACAAGGAACAAATAAGATATTTGGCTGTTTTATGAAATAAATCACACACATATTATTATTAATTGTATTCTGGTTGGTTTCAATATGGTTTAACGACTCGTCTTCAATGTCCTCTTCCAAATATTATAATTCTTCAAAAAGATCTTCATCAGGCTCCATTTGTACAGTTAAATTATTTTTTGATAACACCAGTTGGTCAAGGAATTTAGAAGGAGTTATAGTACCTTGTAAAAGATCATTCTTGAATTTCAAAATCATATCTGCTTTCAAAACACAGGACTTTTTAATACACTTTTTTCCCACACTACCATTGGCAAATATTATTAAGCATTCACTTATAAAAATGAAATACTTACTTACTTAAGGTGGCGCTACAGTCCTGTGTGAACTAGGGCCTCACCCAACAAACTTCTCCATCTAGCTCGGTCCCTAGCTAGATGTCTCCAGTTTCGCGCTCCAAGTTGGGTGAGGTCACCTTCCACTTGTGCGCGCCACCTGATCCGCGGTCTTCCTCTACTGCGCTGTCCTGTGGGTGCTGATTCGAAGACTTTCCGGGCCGGAGCATTGGTTTCCATGCGCTCTACGTGACCCAGCCATCTTAATCGTTGGACTTTTACTCTTCTGGCTAAGTCTACGTCGCTGTACAGCCCGTACAGTTCGGGACCGTAGATCACACGAAGAACTTTTCTCTCGAAGCGACCCAAGGTGCTTTCATCCGCTTTTGTCATGGTCCATGCTTCTGCACCGTATAGCAGGACGGGGATGATAAGGGTCTTATATAGCAACACTTTGGTCCCTCGAGAGAGGACTTTACCACTCAATTGCTTTCTTAGTCCAAAGAAACAGCGGTTAGCAAGAGTTATTCTGCGTTTGATCTCAGCGCTGGTGTTGTTTTCTGCGTTTACAGCGGAGCCTAGGTAGACGAAGTCCTTGACTACCGCAAAGTTACGTCGGTCGATTGTGACGTTTTGACCAAAACGTCGGTGTTGTATGTCCTTTCTAGACGACAGCATGTACTTTGTTTTGCCCTCATTAACCGTTAAACCCATTTTTGCCGCCTCTGCCTCAATACTTACAAAAGCCCCATTGACATCACGCTGAGTTCTTCCGATTATGTCAATGTCATCAGCATATGCCAGTGATTGGACAGACTTTTGAAAGATAGTGCCTCTAGTGTTGACGTGTGAGCTCTGCACTATTCTTTCAAGCACGATGTTAAAAAAGTCGCATGACAGCGCATCACCTTGTCTAAAGCCTTTTTTGACATCAAAAGGTTCTGTTAAGTTGTTTCCAACCTTTATGGAGCAGCGTGAATTCTCCATGGTCATCCTGCACAAAGGGACGAATTTGGCAGGGATGCCAAAACTAGACATGGCTCTATACAGCTCGTCCCTGTAGATGCTGTCATATGCGGCCTTGAAATCGATGAAAAGATGGTGGGTGTCGATTTGGTGTTCTTCAGTTTTTTCCAGGATCTGCCGTAATGTGAATATGTGATCAACTGTGGACTTTCCTGGTCTAAAACCACACTGATAAGGACCTATCAGTTTGTTGACGATGGGCTTTAGACGTTCACATATTACGGCAGAGAAGATTTTATAGGCGATGTTAAGTAGACTTATTCCTCTATAGTTGGTGCAGTTTAGAGGGTCTTCTTTTTTCAGGATCGGGCAAACAATACTAACCAGCTTATCCCCAGCTGCTTTCAAGAGCTCGGCATTCAAGCCATCTGCTCCAGCGGTTTTATTAGACTTCAACTTAGATATGGCAATCTTTACTTCGTCTAAGTCGGGAGGACGGGATTGTTGGCTTTCGTCGTCTATATCCTGCCTGACAGCGGAATTCAGTTCTTCATCGCCGTTATACAGTCTGCAGAAGTGGTCCTTCCATATCCTCAGCATTGACTGCGGTTCCACTATGATGTTTCCACTTTCGTCTTTGCAGCCTTCGGTTCTAGGTTTATGTACCTGTGAATTTCGTTTCACTTGTTCATAAAACTTTCGAACCTCATTCCTGCTTTTATACCTCTCAACATCTTCAACCGCACGCTTCTCATGCCCTCTCTTTTTCCTTCTGAGAAGTCGGCGTTCCTCTCGCCTCTTCTGCTCATAGAGCTCACGAGCAGCTCTCGTCCTTTTATGCAGCGCCGCTTTGCGTGCCTCTTGTTTGGCTGCATTTGCCTGCCGACATTCCTCATCAAACCAGGGGTTCCTTGTTGGTGGCTGTTTGAAACGCAGCACATCAGAGGCGGCTTCTATGATTGCATCTTGGCAATGTTGCCACTGGGTTTTCGATACATTATGTTGGCGGCAGAGAACTTCGAGAGAGGTTACTTGTAACTCGGTCGGAAAAGGATTTGGCGATCTCTGGCGATTGTAGCCGTTCGACGTTGTATCTTCTTCCAGCATGTCCCTGTCTTGCCTTGGGTCTGGAAATCCGAAGTGCTACCTTGGCTACAACGAGGTAGTGGTCCGAGTCGATGTTAGCTCCTCGGAAAGTTCGTACATCCATGATGCTGGAAGCGTGTCTGGCGTCGATCGCAATATGGTCAATCTGGTTGACGATAGATTGATCTGGAGAAGTCCAAGTCCCTTTGTGGATGTTGAGGTGTGGAAACTGCGTACACCAAAGATGTCTTCACTTCCTAGCTTGGCATTAAAATCGCCCAGGACTATTTTAATATCGTAGCTAGGGCACTGCTCATATGTTTTGTCTAAGAGCTCGAAGAACATATCTTTGGTGTTGTCGTCTTTCTCTTCTGTGGGGGCGTGCCCGCATATCAGGCTAATGATGCCGAATTTAGCCTTGATGCGTATGGTCATGAGGCGCTCATTGATGCACCTATAGCTCAAGACTTCTTGCCTAAGTCTAGCTCCGATGACGAATCCGCATCCAAATAAGCGCTGTTGGTTTTCGTGGTAGCAGTCACCATAGTAGATATCGCAGTTTTTCATCCTCTTTTTGCCCGGCCCATCCCATCGTATTTCCTGGATGGCGGTGATATCTGCTTTATATCGTTCTAGGGCCTCCGCTAATTCTTCGGCCGCACGTGGTCTGTTAAGGGACCTAACATTCCACGTGCATATCCGAAGTTCGTTGTCCTTAATTCGTTTGCGTTGGTTGTCAACAGTAAATCCGTCCGTATCCGAGGCTTGTTGGTGCTTCGCAACTATGAAAGCTTTTACGTGGCCAGGAAGTTACCCCGACGCACAACCTCTAACCTGGAGGGCCAGATCCTAAGTATAACTCCAAGGATGGGGAGCCGGATAAAACCGCTCCTTACAGGCCTGGGCTTCGAGTAAGTCGAAGAAGCCCTATAAGGTGCTCACTAAGTAGTTCAACCTTACTGGAACTGTAGACGCCACCGTTGATTCCATCTCGGGAATTCCTCCGCTGCCGTCTGGATAAGGAGAGGTGCCTTAGTGGAAACACCTCTCCCCACCTCTCTCGTTTGCTGCCCCCAACAACTTTCCACTGGGGTTGGAACCCAATCTCCAGTTGAGGTACTAGGCACCCGATGTTCACCACGTGGAGGTGAGAGTAGGAGTTGATAGACAGAGGTTGGTTTTAAGAAAAAACCTGTGGACGCTTGTGTCCTCTTGAATGCACATGTCTACCATTTGAACATCTACATAAAAATGAAATAAGTCCCATTTAAAACGAAATAAATCCCACCTAAATATAAATTTAGGGGTAGAAAATAACTCCCACTTTACAAAACGAATTTATTCCCACTCAAAACGAAATAAGTCCCACTTAAAATAAAAACGCGTAACGAAATAAGTCCCACTTTTAAAAACGAAATAACTCCCCCTTTCAAAATAGCAATTTTTGGTGGATATTATTTCGTTTTTAAAAGTGGGACTTATTTCGTGGGAGTTATTTCATAGACCCATAATCTTAATGTGTTAACCTCTGTTTACCCGATTGCTCCTTCTCAAATATTCCAAAACTTTGATGAATGTCAGTTTTTTTTTAATGACAATTTCGCAAATAAAACATTAATCCGGGTAAAATAATATATATATTTGAATTGTAAGATAATAATTGTGTCATTCTAAAACATCATGAGTACTGTTAATAAATATAACTAATATTTTCTTGAGTGTTGTTTTTTAAAAAGACTTGGAGTCATTTATAATCTTGTTCGAATAATAAATAATGAAATATACCAACTTCTGTAATATGAATATGAGTATCTTCCCTAAATATAGTCTTAGTCCTAAATATTTTAATATATATAATGTATACTATAATAAACTATACAATTTGTTTTATTTTATTTTTATATTCATTCATTTTTTTTCTTTTATTTAAACATTCTACATTTACAATTATTATTGCTTTTAATATGTTTTTTTTTTTAATTTGTTTAGTTTGTGTTAAACATTCTCGTATGCATTTTAAAATATTTTATTTTTGTTTTTCTTTAAGAAACCCTACTTATTTGAAAATCTATTTTCTTCTATAAATATTTCTTTAGTATATAATATAAACATTATAAAGATTAAATTTAATGGTCTTCGTTTGTTTATTATTATTATTCTAATTATTATTGTTTTTTGAGCGCATTGTCTTTAAAATAAACACTAATCAATAGTTGTTGTTTATTTTGGTTGTTATTTAATTAAGTTTTTTAATTTTTATGAATTTAAAAAGGATTGCTGAATACATTTTTTAATATCATAACATGAAATCAAAATAGCAGTATCTGTTTCTTAACTCGAAATCGCAGTTTTTGTATTAATTAAAGTTCAACGGTTATAACATTTGTTAACAATTAACTTTTCTAATAGCGACTAAATTCAGCTTAATCATTTTTGAAGCTTGCAACAAACCGACTCTTGAATGGTTTCATAGAATTTAAATTTGAAAGCTTGGAGCTTTGCTCTTTGCTTTAACTTATAAAATATTTGTTAGTATGTAAAAGCCGAACTAATGGATTATTTTTGGTCATCATCAATTCAATCTAAACAATATAAGTCGAAAATTTCCAAACAGCAATCCTTTCCAAAAAAATTTCATTTAAACACTTTTTTAATATGTATTTTTGTGTATAATATTTTCGTATGTATTGTAAAAAAAATTTCACAGCTCCTTCCTCTCGACAAACTAAAAAACCACTACAGCAATCTTAAAACCTTCCAACCCAATCTGACTAAAACGATTTTCGTAAGGAACTGAAGAGATAATCCTGCACCTGTGTCGAACTGGGATCCATTGTTTCAAATTTTGAACTATGATGTATGGAATGAGATGGCCCGGTTAAATAATCACCATCATTGGGACCAGGGAACACAATGGAAATGTGGTGACGTTGACTCTGTCGACTGTTACTTCTGCTCGTCCTCGACGGGGCCAGAGAACTGTCCATTCCCAAGCTAGTTGTTGACGTTGCTAGGTCATCAGTTCTATGTGAAGATTTCATTGGCATCTTGCTACGCATTGCAGCATATGCCTCGAGATAGTCCAACTTATGGCGACGTCTTCTCTGTTTCCATCGGCACGCCACAAATACCACCATAAAGGCCACCAGTGAGGTCAATACAATGGCTGCACTTGCCACAATTGCCGAACGTATCCCAGAAGGCACTTCCGAAGTATGCACTAGATTCAGAGCACTGCGTTTAAAACCGTGACCGGATAGTTCCAAATCGATTAAGTCATGCGCCCGGGCTACTTCGTCCTCGATCTGGACAATTGGATCTTCTTCACTGACGGTCGATTGGTGTCGCTGAACAGTTTGTTGTGGTGGGTCGAGGTCGGAGCGCTGTAGAAACCTCTTTGCATTTTCCGATGCTGTTAAACTCGCTAAGGCTAGACTCTTCCATGAGGGATAAAACGGTTGTCGTTGGATGTTGCTATTGTTGGGATCTGTCAAAATAGAGTTCAAGCAAAATTTGTACCTATTTTTCAATATAATCTGTATTCATGAAAAATGAAAATGAGAATGAAAATTATTTGTGCACAATATTGTTGCGTGCGAACTTACTACGAATAGAGGATTTTCCAGCTGTGGTATCACGACTTTGCTCCTTCGAGGAATCATCTGTTGGTTCGATATCGATGATGGATGTGAAATAGCTGGAACCCTGTGAGTCGGTCTTGATTTCGTCGGGCTTGACACTTTTTAAATTCAACAAATTGAAGTGTGGGAAATTTTCAAAAGCTGTCACAATGTCCATGTCATCATTGACGACGACTTTCTTGCCGGGAAACACTCCTGAACGATTTTGTACGAACGTCGCCAGATGCAATTGACTTGATCCGCGTTTTCGATGCTCAATCAGCTCTTCCAGTGTCATATTTCGTTGCTCGAGAACCTTTATGAGACGATTTCCCGAACGACGATCTTCGATTAGTTCTAGAAGATCAGTTCGATCGTCGACGGGATCAATGTCGGCTAGGTCGATGTCCATTAGCACCGCATGGGGTAAATTATTATCGATGTAGTTTTTAAGTGAATTGTATCGATATATATGATCGGTTACAGGTTCTTCGAGATTTTTTGTTTTTGATTTCTCCCGATTGTCGTTTAATGGAACTAGGGAATTATTTCTGCTCATACTTGTGCTTGCATTCTCTGAGGTGTCAAATTCTTGAAGAACTTCATTCTCACCTGATGAGTAGTCAACAAAATTCGATGCTGGATCAGTGAGATCGGAAGTAGCTTCGGTTGTTGTTGATGTCGTTGTTGTCGATGATGATGATGAAGGTTGGCGGGTTCTTGATCTTTTGACAGTTGAATTATCTTCTCGGGATTCGGATGTCTCGCGTGATGGTGAAGATTCAAATGATTCTACACCCGTTCCAGTTGTAGGATCTGGCTTTTTGAAGTTTGGAATTCTTCCCAGAGGGAGTCTTGTATTTTGTCGTTTTTTGTACAATGGAATTCGAGTCGTGGATGGTTTAGGGGTAGTGGATGTAGTTGTGGTGGTTGAAAACCGCTGCTGAAGAGTTGTTTCGAAATGTTGTTGCCTGCGAGTGGTAGAAGGGCTCATTCGGATTCTCGAGGGAAATTTCAGATTTTTCCTCAAAGTGGCTGGAATTTTTGTAGCTTTGCTTTCGTTTGAGGTTTGTTCTTCTGAAAGAATCTCTTGACTTTCGCCAGATTGCGAAGATTGTTCTTCAACTGACTGATCTATTAAATTGGTATCAGTTGTGGTTGTTTTTGAAGTCGAAGTTGTAGTGGTCAAAGAATGTAATCCTAACGATGGGATTTTTCTGCTTGGCTTTCCAAACCGTTCCTTCGATAGGTTTTGATTT
The DNA here is from genome assembly GCF_945859685.1 of Eupeodes corollae. Classification (NCBI taxonomy): domain Eukaryota; kingdom Metazoa; phylum Arthropoda; class Insecta; order Diptera; family Syrphidae; genus Eupeodes; species Eupeodes corollae. The sequence continues at coordinate 60,017,981 of NC_079148.1, read as the reverse complement.
TCCATTTGCTTCTCCGGAGCAGCAGCTGTTGTTTGAAGTGCAAGTAGAGCGTTTTGTTTTCCCTTCAGTAGATCGTCAAGAGAGAGATTTTTCTGTTGCAGGATCTCGCTCAAGCTAAGACCACCAGAGTTTTTGAGAATCTCTTTCAAATCGATTTGTGATCGGGGTTTGGGAGATTTGCTCTCCGATGACTCCTCCCTGCTTGGATATGCCTGTTGGTGTTGATGGTCCTTCTTCGCCTGTGAATATGGTCTACGGTATGATTTATCTCTGTTTGTGGTCGACTTCTCTTCGCTTACTTGCTGTCGTTGTTTGTCCCTCTCTTCGGAGAGTTTCTGTTCCTTCTCCAAAGCCGCTAATGGCTCTCGAATTTTTTCGGAATTTCTTGATGAAAATTGCTCCCGATTTCTATCAGTGGCGGCTGCAGTTTGTGCTTTCTTTGAATTCGCTGCCCCATCACGGACTCTTTCTGTCATTCGAGATGGCACGACGGCCGCTGCTTCGGGTATAACATTTTCTGTTGGCTTTGTCGAATAGGATTCTCTGTTCTTCTCCAAAAATCTAGTTGGTGAAGGATCCTGAAGCATCTGCTCGTCGGGCTTCGTTGAGTAAATCTCTCGGTTTCTCTCCAGGATTCTTGTGGGTGAGGGATCTTGAAACTTATCGAAAATCGTACTCGTAATTGGTTGTCGTTGTATGAGTGATTCCTTAGTAGGATTGAATTCTCTTATTTTCTCCGAGAAAATTGTACTGGTCGGCGAAGGTCTTCGAATATCAGGATATTGAGAAGAATACATATTTGTATGCTGTTTAGTGGGTAAAGGATCTTCGATTATTTCCGAAGATCTGCTGCTTGTCGAAAAAGCTTCTCCAATTCTTTCGGAAAGTTTTGTTGTACTTGGTTCTTGTAGACGCTCAGACATTTGAGTGGGTAAAGCTTGGAATTGTTGAATTTTTTGTCGACCTCTTGGTAGTTCATCTTCAACATGACCACGCCAATATTGTTGTAACGGTGACAATACTGGTGGGTCGGTTGTACTACTATAAATCACAGCTTGAGGTCGTCTTTTTCGTTTACAATTTTTCATGTTAAGTTGTTGTTGTGGAGCTTCTTGTTGGTATTGTTCTTTATTGGAAGTGTCCAGATTTGACCAATTTGGATTGTAGTATTCCCGCTGGCCACCAACATCAGCTGCTGTGTTGCCTTGCACCACGAGTGATACTCCAGTCCTAAGCATCTAAAAGAACAAAAAAAGAAAAACGCATTACTTATTGTTTGCGAACACTAAGATCAGTTTTAGGAGAACTTAATTCAATTTTAAAGAAACGACAGTTTTGAAATGGAAAGAGACTAGACGACATAGAATTACTTAGTTATAAAAGATTGCAGCAGTTTATTGATCTCTAAAGGAGCTTAAGGAGTTTCACTTGGTTTCTAAACATAACTTAAACAAATTTTATTGACCTTTTAAAAATGTACATGTCTAGAGTCACGTTCCTTCAAATTGGGTACAAGTTTGAAAAGGTTTTAGAAAAATGTCTGCATTTTTCTTTCCTGGCTAAGTAAACCAATTCGTTCTATAGACTTGAGTTAAATTTAGCATTGAAAACATTAGAAATGATTTTTATAGCTGACCCGGTTAGTAATTATTTCTGATAACAATACAAGAAAGGAAAATATTTTTGTCGGCAATATTTTCTCATGCTCATTTCCCCCTAAACAAAGGACATAGGTACCAGCTGCTGTTGCAAGATTTCAAAATCTATATCACAAAAATATTGTGTGTATTGTTTGGCCTAGGGCTGATTCAACAAGTATCTTGACTATGCATTTCCCTTTATAGGTATTCTTAAAAAACAAACAAAATATCTAAAACACAAATAATATTGTAGCCCGCCATATATCTTGTTTTAGAGAAGCACTGAGGATTGTATAAACATATTTTTGCTGGAATGTTGGTAGTATTTCGATTTTTGTTTTTTTTTCCTTCTTTTTGCTGTTCTATGCCGAAAGGATTAAAGACAAAAAATCCTGCAAAACAGAAATTGTGCAACTGTCACCAAAAAAGTTCTACCTTCCTATACAGGAAGAAAATGAAGGCTTGTGCTAAGGTATAGATATAAAAAGTGATAAACTGCAATAGCAATGACCGAGGACGATATGGTATGCATTTGAACTCGTTATGTCGATGGAATGCGCTGTTGGTTTTTTAGTGTCCTCTTTTATTTTTGTTTTTGGTTCTTTTTTTTTTGTAGAAGAACATAGCTTCCTTATGCCTTTTGGCAATGTAGGAACGTCGTCGTCGTTCAATGCTGCAAAGGTGTTTAATTCCGTTAAGAGTAACCAACGAAAATTGCATGAGATTTTGCTTTGGGTGTTTACTATGTCGGATTAGGGAAACTAGGCGCCCGTGGACCCACTGTGTATGATATTAAGTTCTTGACACAGTATATGCAAATATTTTTAAGGAAAAGCGAAAATGTATTTGGGATCAATGTGCTCGAACAGCATGCGAGTTTTTGATTGGAAAAATCAATTGAACTTATGATGATGGAGAATGCTAACAATATGGGTCTTGTTTGTTTCTGGGCTTCGAGCTTTGAACTTTGATCTTAACGTTTTTGACATAAGGAAACGCTTTGCTTAGCTTCAAATTTAATGGTACTTTCGTGCCATATGTAGATTTTTTTCCAGTTTTCTAAACACGCTTTTGCGAACGGTATCTCATAATTAATCAATAACTATGTTCTTTTGCCTGGGGTCCCGAGTTGTTAGAACCATATGATATCTAATTTCTGGGCAATACCTTATGACAGCTGGTTTTGACAGGTGTCAAATGCCAAACGCTACCAACAAATATGTGACACTATTGGAAAATGTATGAAAAATTCATATCAGGGTTGCCACAAAACTTATGCAAGCTTTGTTTAATTTTTTTTGCGGCGGTCAGGCGTAGTAGGTTTCTGGCGTTCGATTGAAACTATGTCGCCTGGAAATTGTATAGGGTTTAAAGCTTCTCAGCGATAATTGCAGTGTGTCCTTGTAGTAAGACTTGTGCATAAAATTATCCACCGTTCAATAATGTCAACACATCCGCAATCACGTCTGCTTAGGTTGTTAAATCATATGCTGATAAGCACGATTATCAACTCACAACTAGGTGATTTTATTGTTCAAAGAGCTGTCAGTTGAGGTACGCCGCAAGTCGATTTCCCTTCTCCTCTCCTCTGGAACCTAGTAGTGAATAAACTACTAAGAATGGTAGAAGAGGAAGTATTCAAAGTTTTGTTTTTGCGGACGACGTTTTACCATATCAATTTCTGGGAAGCATCTTAACAGGCTGAAGGAACTACTACAAACTGCTTTAAACAAGTGTATTACTTGGCCAGATCGATGTAGACTTGGCGTCAATCCCAACAAAAAGCAATTTTTTCTTTTATGAGGAAATATAAAATTCCCCACACAAACCCTTTCTATGTAAACGGAATGTGGCCTACATTTTCAAACCAGCAAAATATTTCAAGAAAGCCACTGTGGCCCTATGGTTAGGTTAGGTTAGGTTATAGTGGCTGTCCAAGATGGAAACGGACACACTTAGGCCAGTTTAATGGCCCATTGTGATACCACATGAATCTTGAGGCTTTCTCCTAAGCTTTAGATCATTAAAGAAGAATTTTTCTAGGCAATTCTTGCGTTTTCGAGCTAGAAAAGGGCATGTGCAGAGAAGATGAAGAACCGTTTTTTTCTCTTCCTCGTCCATACAGCTTCTGCAAAAGTCATTTGAGAATACGCCTAGTCTCGTGGCGTGCTTTCCTATTAGACAGTGTCCGGTTATGACTCCTATTATCGAGCTTATATGCGATCTGCTTAGAGAGAGCAAGCACCTTGAACGTTATAAATCCAGTGTTGGCCAGATGTTTTTTGTGGCTTGACACGTGGTGATGTTGTTCCACCTGGTGCCTGCCCTCCTCGCAGCGTCTTGCATTAGCAACAGTTTAGAAGCAGCGATTGGTATGCCAGTACTTGCCAAACGTGGTAGGATGGGCTGTACTGTACCGTTCCTGGCGAGTTCATCTGCCTTACAGTGGCCTGGAATGTCTCTATGGCCCGGCACCCAGCAAAGGTGAATATTAAACTGTTGCGCCATCTCCATTAGAGATGATCGACAGTTATGGACTGTTATAGAGTTTGTAGAGACAGAGTCCAGAGATTTGATAGCGGCCTGGCTGTCAGAGAAAATACGGATATCATATGTTGATATCACGTTTTCTTTGAGCCAAGACAAGACTTCTCCAAAAGTTCCGACTGGAACACGCTGCAATGATTGGGAATTCAGTCGGTTAGAGTACACACCTCCACCAACCCATCTGTGTAAAAATGGATTGACTCATCCTCCAAGAATGTTCTATCCTCTCAAAAAGATCTGGTAGGTATAGAAATCAGGAAGTTTCTGTCAAATTGTAGTTGGGGGATGGTGTAGTCTGTGTGCTTTGGAATTGATTCTAAGTACCTTAGAATTACGGAGTGGCCAATGTTGTTGTTAGTCCACCGCTACGAAGCATTGAGGCGAATAGCAGAGCTTGCAGCTATTTGTTTGCTAAATATCTCAAAAGGTGTAAGGTAGAGCAAGGTGTCCAGCGCCGCAGACGGGGTCGTACGAAGCGATCCGCTTATACATAGGCAGGCTGAACGTTAGACTTTATTTAACTTATCCCTGTTTATACCTTTCTCTAAGTCAGTCCACTATACTGCCACACCGTACGTTAAAATCGGTCTGATTACCGATGTGTATAGCCAATGCGTGATTCTGGGTTGTAAACCCCATTTATTACCAATAGCTTTTTTGCAAGAAAAGAGAGCTACAGTAGATTTTTTGACTCTTTCCTGTACGTTGCGTTTCCAATTTAGTTTTTTGTCTAAGACAAGACCCAGGTATTTAATATAAGGAGGGTTGACAAATGGAATTTTGTATCTCCTCAAAAATAAGACCAGATCGGTTTTGTGTGGGTTAACACCCAGTCCATACCGATCAGCCCAAAGTATTAGTCTGTCCAAGGCATTTTGTAAGAGTTCTTTTAGGATATTAAGATGCTTTCCTGAAACTGCTATAGCAACGTCGTCCGCATAGGCTATCACTCTGAAACCCTCCACATCCAGACTAGTTAGGATTTCATTCACCACTAGGTTCTAGAGGGGAGGGGATAGAACACCACCTTGCGGTCTCCCTCTACTAACGAATCGTCTGCTAGAAGAGTTGCCCAGTTTTCCAGTTTTGAGTTAATTTTTCTGCTAGTAAGCATTAAATGAATTAACTCCCGAAGCGAACTCTCTACATTTGGAGATGTCAGTGCAGATGTGTCCACGTTGTTAAAGGCACCTTCGATGTCAAGGAAAGCAACCATAGTGAACTCTTTATGATGGAGGGTATATTCGATGGTGCGCACTAAAGTGTGTAACGCTGTTTCCACCGATTTACCTTTACAGTAGGCATGTTGAGACGAAGACAGAAGTCTTGTATCGATACGTGCCCTTAAATGGATATCAATCAATCTTTCCAGGGTCTTAAGAAGGTATGATGATAGACTTATAGGTCGTAGATCTTTAGGATTGACTTGGGAGCATTTACCTGCTTTAGGTATAAAAACAACTTTGACTTCTTTGTGGCCCTATTCTTTTCTAAAAAAAACTCACTGACTATACATCATCTATTAGACCGATATTGGGCTGGACACAGCATCTCCTCACAGTGGATCAATACTAATATTGTCCACTCCATTATTCTGAACTCATTCAGATCTTTTCCTAGTAACGACGACTAAATAACCCATCATCCACAATTCAACAAAAACTTGCAGGTCCACCTGGGATAATGAGACATTTCTGTCAGATGAAGCAATTTACTTTTATGCAGATGACGGATGCCGGGTCATAGAGAGAATTCTACAAATTGCAAACCTGACGAAATTACAAAAAATGGAAGAATTTTACCTCTGATGGGCAGCAAATCCAACTTGTAAACTTATGCTGAAGATAGCAAACCACAGATGGTCTAATAGAACCACTTGTCGGTCAACTAAAAACTAACTTGGTCATTACGTAATGGTTCACGCTCTAAGGAACTAATTTCAATTTGTAAACTGCACATTAGCTCCGTAATAGGAGTCTTTACAGGACAATACTAAATGGGTAGGCATGTTTTTCGACTTAGTGCTCCTGCAAACGATGTTTACAGAAGCTGCATGGATGAAGCTGAAGAAGCCATAGTGTCTCACTTTCTATGTTCATGTTCAAGACGAAGATTCCACCTTGGAGACCTTTACTACACTACTACGATCCTAGTGACCAATGAAATTCCGACATCTATTGCTTCATAACTCTAAATAATTCAATGAGCTATGTAGATCCATCTGTGGCGTGGTGAGAGTTGGTGGGTAAAACTGTCATGCCAGAGGTCTTGGTCCCTGCCATCTACATTTTTTTTTCACGGGTAATGCCTCTTGCGAAGAATCGACATATCCTCCAAGAGTAATTCTTGTCATTAAAAGTGCTTAGCCGTTCGGATTCGTCTTAAAAAACTGTAGGTCCCCTCGATTCCGGACATGACTCGAACACAGGAATGTTTAAGATTTGAAAGTCACTAGTTCTCAACGGACTGTTGCGCCACCAATTTTGTTTGTTTAAGGTAGATCTTAAGATCCATGTGGTAACACCAACTATTGGTCTAAGCGTGTTGATTTTTCCGTCAACAGCTACCTTAACATAACCTATCCCCTATATGACCAAAAGCGCGTTCTTACAACATCATTGTGTTTGCAGAAACGTAAGAAAAAACAGTTTTATGATCCTAAAAGTTCTTAATAGAATCGTGGTCCGCATTTCTGCTGAAATTCCGAGTGTTTCCTCATATCAAACACATAGCAGAGGTGCCTTAGAGTCATAAAAATAATAAATTCGATTTTTAATCAACGAATTTAAATGCCCTAAGTAAACTCCAAATCCAGCACCGTAGCTTAGGGTATACGAGTACACCCTTAACCATAAAATCACTTTGACAGAATAGCTTTTGGGTTTTTACTTACCTCATATCTATGAGTCTTTTTTCTGTTTTAGTTTTAGGTTGTTTTTTTTTTACTCTTGTGTGTTTTGTGTTACATGGAAAAGTGTTTCGAAAATCATAAACAGAACAAGAAAAAAAAACTGAGTTTTGTTCGTGCTTTGGAATAATGTTTTTCTACCTATCTCTACGAGCAGGTTGGGTTGGTGACAGGAAATCGATCAATATTATCTTATGACCAAAAAAACATGTATCAGATTATAATATCTTGAGAGTAAAGAAATTTGAATGTTTTTTCATAGACAAGTTTTAAGATGTGTTTCATAAGAAAATCAGTGATAAGAAGAAGACATAATTCAAAAAACCATAATATCAAGAGGGAAAGAAGATACTGAAAAAAAGTGTCAACATGAGGAGATATTTTTATAGAAGTAGAAAGATTCTTAGAATTTTTGATAGTTTATCATGTTTTTTTTTTTTTTTTGATAAAATCAATCAGATATCACCTGATAAGGAATGTTAGTTGTTGTTGTTGTTGTAGTGGTTGATGGCACTGTACTACGCACAGGAATAATAGGTAACATAAAGAAAAATGGTTTTCGAAAACGCATTGGACATGGAAAAATGTAACGACCCTTACTGCATAGTTGTACCTGCAAAAAAAAGAAGTAAAGTAAATCCATGAAATGTGGACATATCTACATTTGTAGAAATCTTGTGGTGCTCAAGAAAGTGCATGTGAAGAATTTAAGATGTGATGTTGTTAATCATGGTTATTGACGTAATCTATGTGGATTCGGATTGGCATAAAATATATATGTACGAGTAGTAAAATAAACAGAATCAAATTAAGGGTTTTCCAAAAGTTTGAATAGCCCACTATTTGCATAGTTGTCATTTTCGAAGCTGTCATCTATTGACATTTGGCAAGTACACACTATGCTATTATTATTTTTCCATTTTTATTGGCTAAAATACGGAATTCTAAATGAATGTTTTAGTCCTGGTCCTGTTGGAATATGTTGAAAAAATGTGTGTTTTACGTTTCGTATCCAACATTTTTTTTTTGTCAACGAGTCTCTGATATTTTGGAAAATTCGTAAAAAAACGTTTTAGAAATTTAGTTACGAACCATAGACATATAACGAAATTGTCTGCTATTCCTAAAATGTTAGAATCCCTTGTGTGTGACTTACTTGTTCGTCTTTAATATTTGAAATTCAAAATGGGTTTGTGGAGCAAAACCTACAGTTACTAATTTAAAACAATTGTCTACTTTTTGTTTAGATGCATTCAAAAAACAGTCTCAAGTCGATTGCATCATTACATTAATAAATTATTGGACTTTGGAACGACCATTATAACGTCATGTTCAGGAGTAACCTTCATGTCAATTTAAAGTCAATTCTGGTGTACCTCAAGGAAGTCTCCTTGGTCCATTGCTGTTTATTTTATTTATTAATGATTTTCCTTCCATTTAAAATAATTTAAGATAGCTCATATATGCAGATGATGTTAATAATTTTTTTTAATTTATTGACTACCAACCAAAAACAAACCATTTCGTACTTTTAATAAAGTTAGAGAGACGTTTTGTGTCAATCGTTGCCAGTTGACTGGTGTTATCGAAGAAGGGATTACCGAGAAAGTTATTCCTTCTAATGGAGAGTGCTGGACATGTACATAGAAGTTGTTGGACTGTTTCCTCTTCCTTCTCGTCCATGCAGCTTCTACAGAAGTCATTTGTATAGACCCCTAGCCTCAGAGCATGTCTTCCTATGGGGCAGTGTCCCGTTATTACTCCAATTGTAGAGCTTATACTTTGTCTGCTCAGTGATATCAAGCCTTTTGACCGTTTTAACTCAATACTTGGCCATATTTGCTTGGTTGCTAGGCAGGTGGTACTCTGTGACCATCTAGCATTTGTTGTTTCTAGAGCATATTGCTTGAGAAGATATTTGCGTGTAGCAAGTGGTGTTCCTATGTTATGTTTTTGCCTAACATAAGGCAGAAGTGTTCCGTTTTTGGCGAGCTCATCGGCTCTGCAATTTCCCGGAATGTCTCTGTGGCCCGGCACCCAAATGAGGTGAATGTTAAACTGTTCCGTCATCTCATTCAGAGATGATTGACAATCGTGGACTGTTCGAGAGTTTGTGGAGACAGACGCGAGAGATTTAAGAGCGGCTTGGCTGTCTGAGAATATTCGTATATCTTTACAAGATATAACGTTTTCTTTGAGCCAGGATAGTGCTTCTTTAATCGCCATTACTTTTGCCTGGAATACACTACATTGATTGGGAAGTCTATAGGAAAGACTGAGATACAGTTGTTCCGAAAAGATACCACTTCCAACTCCGTGATCGGTCTTTGAACCGTCTGTATAGAAGTGTACCACATCGTCTTCCAGGGGTCTCTCTTCTTCCCAAGAGGATCTTGAAGGGATGGACACATGTAAGCCTTTACCGAATACCATTTTTGGGGTCTAAGCGATCTGGGATAGATTTGAAACTGTCTAGAATAGTAGTATGTCCAGTATTGTTACTGGTCCATTGAGATGTGGCTCTAAGCCTCACACATGAGTTGGCTGCACCTTTTTGGAGAAGATGTCAAGTGGTGTTAGGTTTAAAAGCACTTCCAGTGCTGCGGATGGTGTTGAGCGAAGTGCTCCTGTGATGCACATACCTGCTGAGCGCTGGACTTTGATGAGCTTATTTAGATTTAGTCCAGTGCGGTCCACCATACGTCAGCTCCATAAATGAGTATCGGTCTGATTAATGAAGTGTATAGCCAGTGGGTTATTTTTGGGGAGAAGCCCCATTTTGATTCTATGGCCTTTTTACAAGCGCTACAGTAGCCTTTTTTACTCTTTCATCAATATTTGCCTTCCAATTTAGTTTTATGTCTAAAATGAGGCCTAAATATTTGGCTTGGTCGGAAAAGCTTAATGGTATTCCTCTAATCTTGGGTGGGCTAATCTGAGGAATTTTATATCTTCTCGAAAAGAGTATTAATTCCGTTTTGTGTGGATTGACGTACAATCCACATTGCTTAGCCCATTTTGTTAGTCTGTTTAAGTCATTTTGTAGGAGTTCCTAGAGAACTTGAGAGTGCTTCCCAGATACGGATATTGCAACGTTGTCAGCATAGGCAATCACCTTGAAACCCTCTGCTTCCAATGATGTAAGTAGGTCGTTTACTACAATGTTCCAGAAAAAGGACCCCACCTTCGGGAGTGCCTCGATTCATCGATCTGGTGGAAGTAAAACTTCTCATGCAAGAAGTTATTGTCCTGCTTTTGAGCATGAGACTTATAAGATCTATGAGCGATTTCACTAATTTCAGCTTATCCATTGCTATTGTGATCGCCTGGTAACTGACGTTGTCGAAAGCTCCTTCAGTATCTAGGAACGCTACTAAGTTATAAAGATCACTATAATTATAACAAAATTATAATTATTACAAAAAAGACTTGGTTTCGTCAAAAGATTTTCCCAAAAGTTCCATCTTCCATATGTTAATAAAATTCTATCATTTCTGTCAATTTGCCTCATTTAAAAGTTTGTAGGTTTTCGTGTTTTGTTAAAAAAGTTGTCCGTTGAATTATTCTTAAAAAAATTAAAATGATCAACAGCATTTTGCTTATAATGAAACAGTTTGATTTCAAAATGTATTTTTGTTAACGAGATTTTTAGTCGAAAACCAATTTTTACTAATTTTAGTAGCATTTCTTAAAAGTTTTTATTTCTTATATAAACAAATACAAATAAGATTAATGAAATTAATTTAAAGTCAAACTCTTCTATTATTCACGAGATATCGAGAACCGATCATCAATGTTTACCAATTTCGCGTACTATTTTTTGTAGATGATATCTTTCTACGAAAAAAATTGGCTGTTCGATTATTTTATACAATTAACTGAATTTCAAAAACATTCAACAACAATGTAGAAAACAATATTTCTTGTAAGAAAAAATTAGTTTGAATCTAAAATCTCAAATTTTTGAAAATTTGAGTAAATATTTAATTTTTAGGAACTTTTAGTGGGATCTCTGAAATCACGCCATAGAAAATTACGCCAAAAAAATAAAATGGAAAAATCGCCAAAAATTCTCCATACAATTTTTTGGCTTTTTTTCTAGGAAAAAGAACCCAAAGAGTTTGTTGTTAATTCCGGATTTTTTCCGAAAATTTCTTGGCGTTTTTTCTTTTAGAATAATGAAAAAAGGCCAAACAATTTTTCTTAAAGGAAAAAGCGCCACAAAATAAACTTATTGTCTTTTTTTCCGAATCGAATAAGGAAAATAAGCCAGAAAATTAACCGTTCGTTCTTCCAAATCAAAATTAAATTGTTGGTCGAAGACATTGGTCTTTCAATGTGACCTCAAACGAGTTTTATCACGAAATTGTTAATTCTGTTGACTCGAGCCCCGTTGTATAGGACCTCGTTGGAATAGTAATGCACATAAGAGGATTCGGCTGTTCGATATAAGCCGGTACAGCGTCGTAAACACTGCCGCTCGAACACCCGAAACTTCCTTCTCTCTGGGAAGGGGCAACGTTGAGCCACACAGGACAACCATAAACGATCATTGGCCGTATGAGGGCCATGTAGCAAATTACCTTCACTCTGGGGTCAAGCCGACTGCTAAAAAAGAGCAGTTTCGTCAGAGTGAAGGCTCCTCTGGCCCTGGTCAGAGCAGCATTTATATGTCTTTCGAAATATAAATACTGATCTAACCAGATACCGAGTTACTTCACTACACTTTTGTTCGCCAATGGCTGCCCGCGAAAATCAACGATGACCATCTTGCGCCAACTGGAAATCACTCTTCAAGAGAATTCTAATAACCTCAACCTTTCGGGCCGTTCTTTACGCAATTAGATTGTCGGCGTACGCAATTGCCTTTGTAAAACTACCTATCAGATCGCTGTTGTAAATGCTAAAGAGAATCGGCAAATTCACCGCTCCCTGTTGAAGACCATTTTTAATTGAGAATGTTGTGGTAGAAGTTACATTGCCACTTTTGACAACAAACTTTCTACCGTTAAGCATATCATACAGCATATACAACAATTGCTTGCTTATGCCAAGTCTGCTCAGTTTTAGGTAAAGATCCTCTAACCATACGGTGTCAAAGGCCTTTTCCAAATCAACCAGAACAGCACCTGTACATTGTTGTTTTGATTTATTCCATTGGATATCAGAAACGAGTTTAGACGTAGCATGAATTGTGTCATGACCCGCCTTGAACCCGAACTGTTTATCCGGAATTATTTTGTAGTCCGCAGCCCACTTAGTCAGAGCCCTATTAATGATCTTTTCGAAAACTTTGCTGATGCTCGGAAGAAGACTTATCGACCGAAGACTTGACGGGTTTTGAGTTGTCCTTTCCACAGAGAGGATGAGGGAGAGGATGAACCACAGCGGTCTTCCAATGCACTGGATAATATGCATTCTTCAGTGCATTATTGAAGAGTGGGGTTTAAATGTCAATTGCCTCTATTAGTAAATGTCTTAGTACAACGTTGGATATTCCATCGACACCTGCTGACTTTTTGTTTTTTATTGAGTTGAAGATGAGCTGAAGCTCAACCATCGTCACTAACAAGGGACTTGGTCCCGTTTGCTCGGCGATTATAAGGAATCGTCATTGAACCACATGAAACCGCGGTTCTCAGATCGCCATTGTGTCATATCATTTCGAAGGTAAAAGTGATTAAGTAGGGCTCTGTTTTCCAGGTCATGGTTGGGGCGAATGCTAATATTCACCTTGTACACTTGCTGGAAAGCAGCTCCTACCGCCTCCACTTTTCCTTCGAATCTTCAATTATGTAAAAGTCATCGTCAAAGATGGCTTCCTCTGGATCTATTTGCGCTGTCATGAGTACGTCTCTGTTCTCTTCGGTTCTTTGGAGTTTCAGACTCGGAAAGTCATTGTCGTTCTTTTTCTTGAATATTTTGTTGATTTTAGGGAACATACTAGGGTCACTCGAATTAACTGACCGAATCTTGCGGTCCCAGTACTTGTTTATTGATAACCTGTAGTTATCCTTAATGAACAGATTGACATTTTTTATTGACGACTTCAGTGTCCTAACCTCCAAGTCGTGTGGGTCTGTAAGTCTTCTGTATAAGTTTTTGAGTCTTATCAGTCCAACGAACTAACCATCATGCCACGGGTACTACAAGTTGCCAATTAGATATTTCAAAATATAATAAATCATATGTTTTCGAGATATTCGAATCTAAAATAAGTTTTTACCAATTTGTGTTGTATTTTTTGTAGATATATTAGCTTATAAAAAAAACTCCTAATTAGATGAAAATCTTACCAATTGTTAAAAACAATAATATTTATAAGATAAATATTTTCTTATATAATATATAGATTAGCAAATGTCTTTAATTTTTACAAAGATATTCGAGTCACAAATAAATTTTTACCAAACTTTAGTAGTATTTTTTTTTTAAGTTGACATTTCAATTTTTGCCAACATTTTTATAAGACATACATATGTCAGCAATTAAATTGGAGGCACTTTCATATTTTTGCAAAATGATTGAAACGATAAATATATTTTTCAATTTATTTGATTTATTTAAAAAAACCGTTAGTTGAATTTTCGAATTTATAACAATTTCGTACCATGAAACATGACATCTTTACTAGTTCTTGAGGTTTTGAAGACTTAAAAAGGTAATTCTTCACATGCAGACATTTCTAAAAACCTTTGACTTAGATTCAAGAAATATTAGAATTCTCAAATCGGATCGATTGCGATAACTTCCAACGGAAATTTTAAAATGCCAAAGTCAATAAAAGTTGTAAAAGAATGCAATCTTTTGTGAGTGTAATTGAATCGCTTTAATTTAAAGATTTCATTTAAATAAATTCTTAGTACCCGTGGCATTTGTACTGTCATGCCAGAGGTCTTGGTCTTGACAAATTCTCCAAAAGTAATTCTTGTCATGAAAATTGCTTTCTCAAATTAGCCGTTCGGGTTCGGCTTAAAACTGTAGGTCCCCTCCATAGCACTCGCACACAGGAATGGTTGGGAGTCTTAAGTCACTAGGCCCTAGTTCTCAACGGACTGTTGAGCCACCCAATAATTTAAATGAATTTAGTCTTTGAAGTTGGCAATCACTAACAATTGAATATCAAAAATTCTGCACAGTTTTTCTTCATTTGAAAAATCATGTATTCTTGCAGCCATTTAGAATTTGAAAAAAGCTTTCGGTATTTTTAACGAATAGCGGATATAAATATCCACTGAACCAATCTAATCAACACAAAAGTGTTGCAATTAAAAAGTTAATTCCAGAACAAGTTTAATAGTGCCCAGTAGCGCAGTCTCGAAATACTTTCTCTTAAAAAATCATATGAAAACATACTGAAAAATAATTCAAATGTAATAACTGCTCTCATATGCAAATTCATGCAGAAACTAAATTAGATTAGTTTGAGTTAAGACTAGACTCATAGCTATGGTGCATTTTTACGTGAGTACATTCAATGTACGTAAGCCAATAAACTTCATTATATTCAATTTTGATTAAAACAAGATTTTAAAAAAGAAATAAGTTCAACTGAACTAAAAAAAAAATACGAAAAATCTGAACCACGAATATAATTTTATTGCATGAGTTGCTGCGAGTAAAGTAATACAAGAGACCATAACACGTTAGCGTGTAGTTTGAGGAAAACACTTTCATTTAATGCAATTTTCAATTAAGCCAGATGCTACCAACTGGAAGCTAAATGAAGAGAAATTCCATGCCATTTGCTATCTATTTATTGTACTATATCTATAAGTATATTCTATACAATATGTAGGTATGTATGTACATTTTGATTACAGCGGAACCGGATGGATGGATGCTTTGAAACATATTATTTTGATGATATATGCACTCGAACGTATTTAATTACAGGGAACAGCAATAATGTAACTTTGTTACAAAATGCACAGCTGGTGTAAGTATATTTGCTGTTCATTACATATAAAAGAGCAAAAGAGAGTGTTCACGGGAAATCAAAGCAACATTCATATAAAGGAATGTAAATACAATAAATTGGGATGAAAAGTTAAACATTTGATTATGTTATTGAAATTGATACAAATAAAATTTCTGGTTAAATTTGATAAAGTTTAGGAGACACACATATGAACCATTCAGAATCAAGGTATTCGAGTGAAAATGAAGAGTACCAGAGTTTAAATATTTACAAATATCGTCCATCCATCCGGCGTCTGGGTTGCCAAATTATAGTAGTTATGTGCTTTACATTTTAATAGGGTGTCCCAAAGAATACTAAATGTTTAAGGTTTCGACGATTTTAACATCAATACTAATAAGATTTTATTGTATCACATAATATACCAAAAAAAATGTATAGTTTGGGGTTCTAGTCCGAAAATATCTATTCAAAAATTCCATTTAATTGTATGTTTCGACGCCCTATTAAAACAAAAACCTAAGGTACGACCAACATGAAAATCTCTCCGTGCCCGTCTGTCGATATTTCTTTAAGCTTTAAAAAATATTAATAACAACATTTTTCGGAAGATAAAAAAGTTTAAGTCAATATCTTTATTTGTTCCGAATACACGAGTCGAATACCATTTTTTCTCAGTTTTAAGATTATTTTGTTTCGGTTTTTTTTGTAAAAAAAAATGTCTTCAATTTGGTTTTTCTGAAAAATTAACTTAAAATTAACATCAATATTCTGCATATGCTAAAATATGTTTTGTTTAAATATTTAATTTTGTTTTCGAGATGTTTCAGGAGAAAACCTATTTTTAGTAACATTGAAGGCTTTTATTTCTTTTAAAATAGAGCCCATTGTTTTCTCTAAAAATTACCCTATATTGATACCAATCATGCTTATTTTGAGATTCGAACGAAACGTTGAATTTTTGTTTATTTTGAGATTCGAATGAAAAATATTCATTGCAGAAAATTAACCTTTTTCTGGAGATCAGATGTTTTAAATGATTCGACATTTTGATTTGATTTAGTGTGACCACACTTAATTCTGAATTGAAATATGAAGTGAATTGAAATATGAAGTGAAGTAATAAAGTGATAAAGAAATATATTCAAGACATGAAATTACAAATTAGTTCAACTAACGTAACCATTTTGGTTTACGTAGGTAGAAATGGCGATCTTAAGGCAACCTAGCCTGATATCCAATTAGCGCCGTTTTGATACCAAAAACTCGTTTGACCTGTGATTGAAAGGGATAGATTTATATGTTAAAGCCATTTTGTCGCATTGAGAAAAAAGATTAGGCCTCTAATCTTTGTCTCAGAAAGCTCATCAAGTTCGTGAAAGAATGCTTTTTCAAAGTATTTCATTCAAGCAGGACATTTGCAGAGGAAATGGATTATCGTTTCACTTTCTCTTTGGTCACTACAACTACGGCAAAAGGTGTTGTAAGAGATCCCCAACTACTTTGCATGAACTCCTATATGCCAATGTCCGGTACAAACCGCAACAATCCTGGCTATGTCTTGCCTTGGCCTGCATGGAAGATCGTTTGTACGGGTTTTTTATAGTTGGGCCATATCTTCCTAGATATAATGCAGTTGGGTAAATTGCTTCACCTTCGGTTTGATTCAGTTTGGTAGATAGAAAAGATTTGACCCTTCATAGCACCAAGAGGAATGTTACCCATTTCCGCAAGTGAGCTATGAAGGGCCGATCCTTGCCTGGCTAGCTCGTCAGCCCGTTCATTTCCCACGATATCACTATGGCCCGGAACCCAGACCAGGGTAACACCGAGGTTAATATTCAGGTTGTGGCTGAGTTAATGGCTTTGACAGCTGCCTGACTATCTGTAAAGATAGCCGCATTGCGGTTTTGGTTTGGGTTTTGTTTAAGTATCTCACATGCCTTCCTTATTGCCAGCACTTCAGCCTGAAAAACGCTAGCAAAGTCAGGAAGCCTAAAGGATTTAGCTACATTTAGGGACTCAGAAAAGATCCCAGAACCAACTCCGCACTCCGTCTTTGAGCCGTCAGTAAAGATGACTGTGTCGAAACCTATCGACACGATGTCATCTTCCCAATCTTCTCTGGATGGTAAAATAACCTCAAAACCCGTACTAAGGCCAAAGTAGGAGTGCAGTAGTCAGTGTCTACCGAGATAATATCTGAGGGAATCAATTTCGTTGTGTTGCTGTGATCATAAGGTTTTGACAACCAGCTGTTTGATTCCTTCAGTCTAATAGCGCTGCAAGAAACTATGTATTTAATAAAAAGGTTTATTAGTAGAAGATCGAAAATAACGTTTAAGGCCCCTGTGGTGCCCACGCAATCCGTTCTCTGAACCTTCTTTAGCTTATCACCCATTTTGGTTTGAATTTTAAATGTTGTGGCTACACCGTTTAAAATGCTATGTACATATATTCGTCACACATGGTCACACTTTCAATTGAAATGAAAACAATCAAAGTTTATAAACTTCAAATCCGTGCATCTTTTCTTAGTTTGGACAAAGTAAACAATGGCAATAATTTTTTTTCTTTATTCTAATGGAGAAAAACGAGAACATGTTTTTAGAAGAAGTTTGACGATTTACAGAAAAACCCTTTGCTACCTCCGGATTCTCCTCCATCAAACTTATCAGGACTTCTTTTTGCTCCCTATAAGAATTTGACTGTGCCCTTTATAAAATAACAAAAACAAAACTCGTCAATATAGCCAATTTCGTTTAATTATCGTAAAAAAATTACTTACATGTTCCTTTAGCTATTCACAAGAAAATATCTGAACGACGCAAAAATGACATTTGATTCGAAAGATTCGACCGAATCTCAAAATAAAATCTCGAATTGGAATAACTTTCGACCAAAAACAAATCTCAAAATAAGCGTGAATATTTTGTAAAGAATCAAATAATTTTTCAGTCAATACCTTCATTTATTCTTGAAACATTTGAGCCAAAAATAGGTTTGTACCAACTATTTTGTGTAGTATATTGTTTAGATTTTTATTTTTATAAAAATCTGTCGATGGCATTTTTTCTAAAAACCTTACCTAATTTAGTTTGATAAGGATAATTAAATTTTTTTTTTATAAAAAACAAGTGACAAGTCAAAGACTTTTCTAAAAAATGTATCAGATCAACTTGTTTTTAGCGAACTCTCTAAAAACCTTTGATTTAGATTCTAGAGACCTTTAAATGTCGAGTTATCACTAAACTGTCATAGAGAATAAATAAAGATTGTTTTTCAAAATACAATTTCGTCGTTTTTACAGTTTTATAAGATCTTAACAATAAAAAAATAATTCATGCGGGTGATCATGTTTATTAACTTACCATACGAAGTTATTGTAATCGGTCCGATTTTTAGAATTGAAAATTTGGATATTTTTCGACGTTTCAAGGTCACTAGAGTTTAAATAAAAGATTTTTATAGGGATATAGGGATGCGTGCGTACGTCCGTACGTTCGGGAAGTTTTTCTCGTCGGCCATTGCTTAAGAACCACTAGAGATATCGACTTCAAATCATTTTGTTTATATAGATAATAATACAGAAAGATGCAGAAAATGCTCTGAAAAAATTACCATAGCAATATAAAAACAAAGGTGAACATTTTGGTTAACCCAAAATATCTCAAAAACCAATAACATTAGACACTTGAATTAAATTGAAATTATTTATTGTAATGTGATAAAAACAAGTATATTTTTTGAAAAAAAATCCAATTAACCGTTTTGTTTATAAATCAACAAAAATTGACCCAAAATGTCACCTCAAATATTTTACAAACAAAAAATATTTGTTTTTTTTTTCCAAAATAATTGTATTCAACGAACAATAACGTTTTTGCAATTTGTTCAAATTTCGAGAAAAATCGAATTGATAGTTTTTTTCCCAAAAATAAAAACCTAAAAAAAAGACATTGCCAAAAATTGGTAAAAATTGATTTTCGACTCAAATATCTTTTCAAAAATTTGAGATAATGTTTTCAAACTAATTTCATCCAATAAAAAGTATTGTTGTCAACATTTAGTAAAATTTTGAAAAAAACCGAATTGACAGTTTTTTTTTTAAATAAAAAACCTAAACATAGCATTACTAAAAGTTGGTAAAAATTATTTTTTTTAGAAAATTTGAGATCATAGCTTTTTTCTTATAAGAATTATTGTTTTTAACATTCGGTTAAATTTTAAGAAAAATCAAATTGACGGTTTTTTTTTACAAAAAACAAAAGCTAAAAAAATTAACTTTCGACTCAAATATCTTTTCAATAATTACAAATTTTGGCTTTAGACTAATTTTGTCTCACAGAAAATAATGTTTTTGAAATTAATTTGTATTTGTTTATAAAAAAATTAACTTTTAAGAAATGCTACAAAAATTGGTAAAATTTTATTTTCGATTTTAAATCTTGAGTTTTCTCATTGCTTGCTCCAAATGATTCCATAAATATTCTGTGGGATTAACGTCAGGAGATTGTGGGTAAGTTTTTAGTTGCTTTAGAGCAATCACTCACTAGTTTTGAAGGCAGTGTGCTTAGGATCATTGTCTTGTTGAAAGACAAATTAGTTCCTAAGTTATTTAAATTATAATGCAAAATGTCAATGTACATGTTGACCTTCAATGAAACTTTAATTGCTGACGCCATTTGCAGCCATACCCCTCATGTTTGACTGTAGGCACATCATTTTTAATTGTTCAGCCCCGTATTTGGTTTTCGCCACACATATTGGTTTCATCACTCCCAAAAATTGTATATTTTGACTTATCAGAAAAAATAACCGATTCCATTTCTTTGGCAAAGTTGAGAGTGCTTATTTTGTTTTTTTTTTTTTTCGCACTTCTTTAACCCTAAAACCTTACCCAGAGTGCTGTATCACCCTGTGCTTTATTTGATTGATAATATTTGTTTAAATCATTAAATTAAAATGTGTTGATGTTTTAATAAAATGTTTGATTTATTCTTTTTAAATATTAATGAAAGTAAACAAAAAAAAATTAAATGTAAATAGGATTTTATTAAATAATATCTTGAAATAAAAAACAGGGTGCGCTGGCACCCAGGGTATGAAAAGTCTACTCTCAATATGGCTAGTGTTCTAGGGTTAAGAATTTTGCGTTTTCCCTATCAGGAAAATACGAGGTCGTCCTATTCTTTTCTTGTTTTCCGGTGAATTGGTGTTTTTCAATTTTGTGAGCTTTTTACCAATTTTATTGTACGCAAAGCCATTTTGTTAATTTTTTAATTTTTTACAGATTCATTTGACTATTAAGATTTTCCTGGAAAAAAAAACCTTCAAAAAATGCAATTGCCCATGAATATAGCATGACTTTCTAAACATCTAAATTTAATTTAATTTAATAAAAATCAATTCTTTGTATGATCTGGAAACTCAATTTAACCTTGGTTTTAGTAGCTTAAAATAGTATACCCAATCGAAGGAATGGATTCATATGCATATTATTATCTGCAAAAAGTAAAAATAGAATTCACTCAAAATGTGGAAAATTTTAATGGGGAAACAATGTTCACTAACTATAATACTCACTTCCTGATATAAATGGTATTCATAAGCTAGTTCGTGATTTAATAGAACTGTTTACGTTTAAATCTGAAAATTGTGTTTTTGACTCTTTTACTGTTCATTGATTCAATTGTTTCAATTTTGGGGATTAACTATTGTATCGTTTCTGCAAAATTCTCACGTCGAAAAAACCCAGTTATAAAAAACCTCCTATGTGAACCGTTTGGCAATATGAGAAAGCCAACTGGGACGGTCTCAATGAATTCTTTAGTAACTTTAACTGGTCACTATGCTTCCTCGATAGTGACGTGGATTCCAGCGCAGAAATGGTAATTCTTTGTGGAATGAGAAATTTTATCCCGAATAGGGTGAAATCTATCAAACCCAAAAAGAACTCATGGGTTGATTCGAGCTGTAAAGAGGTTATTAGGTTTAGCGATGTAAGTTTCCGTTGTTATAAAGCCAACCCGACTGAGGAAAACCGGAATAAGTTTAAACAAGCTAGAAAGGTCTGTAATGGTCATATTCGACGAACCAAATTTTTGCATGATCAGAAATTAAGGCAAAAAATACTACAATGTCCCAAAGGTAGTAAAAATTTCTGGTCCTACTCCCTATGTAAGCTCGATTGATAAAGCCAATTTGCTTGCAGTACATTTTGCTGTTAATTTGACGCTACCGGATAGTGTCATGAGTCCTCCTGTTCTTGAGAACGTAAATGATTCTATGGGACGAATCTTCTATCGCACTCGTGCCGTCGAAAAAGTACTGAAAGACCTTGACATACACAAATCCGCTGGCCCGGATAGTATTCCCCCTATTGTTCTGAAAAGGTGTTCTTCAACGCTGGCAAAACCACTGCGTAAGCTTTTCCATCTGTCCTATTCTACAGGTCTCTTCCCGAGTGGATGGAAAACTGCATTTGTCCAGCCTGTCCCTAAAAAAGGCGAATCCTCCTTTCCCTCAAACTATCGTCCAAATGCACTTACGTCCCTTCTTTCTAAGGTCATGGAAACGCTGATTAATTTTCAGCTTAAGAAATATCTTGAAAAACGGAAGCTTCTTAATGACCGACAGTATGGCTTTCGTAGCAATAGGTCCACTGGTGATCTTATGGTTCATCTCACCGAACAGTGGAACAAATCTTTACATCGTTTTGGAGAAAGTAAGATTATTGCACTTGATATTTCAAAAGCTCTCTTATCGAAAATGCGTGCTTTTGGTATTGATGATTCTCTTCTTCGTTGAATTAGAAATTACCTTTCTAACCGTTCGATACAAGTTGTATTGGATGGTTTCAAGTCTGAAATTCATAAAATAAATGCTGGTGTACCCCAGGGATCTGTTTTGTCTCCGACTCTCTTCCTTATATTCATAAACGATCTTTTGTCTGTCACTTCTAATCCATTTTACTGTTTCGCCAACGACAGTACCCTGAGTTTTTTTTTATATTTGTTTCTAGATTCACATTCTTGTACTTCGGATGTGGAATTTAAACGGCAGCGTATGATAAGCTCATTAAATTCTGATCTTGACAGCATTGTCCAATGGGGAATTAAAAACCGTGTAGAATTTAATGCTTCGAAAACTCAATGCTTTCTCCTGTCGTTAAAGCGTAACACACCCCCGATGCCGCTATCCATGAGCGGCACTTGCATCCAGGAAACTAATCAACTTTCAGTACTCGGTATGAATATCACAGATCACCTCTTATGGAATGATCACATATTCGATATCGCCAAAAATGCTGCCAGCTGCTTAGGATTTCTCCGAAGATGCAAGAAATTTTTCAACCCGTCCAAAGCTTGAATATAATTCGTACATCTGGGCAGGTGCCCCCAAAACAAGTTTAAATCTCTTGGATAGAATTCAAAAAAGGGCTTTAAAAATGATAGGCGACAGAACTATAATCGAAACATTTACATCGCTAGAACACCCTTGCAATGTTTCATGTCTTTCGTTATTTTATAGATATTTTTACAAACAATGTTCTGACGAATTAGCCAGTTGCATTCCACCCCTTAAACAATTCAGCCGTACTATTTGCACTCCTAGGAATGCTCATCAGTTTACCCTTGAGCTCAATTTCGGGCGTACTGTCAAGTACAGAGATTCTTTCTTAAATCGCACATCGAGGATGTGGAATGCTCTGTCCAACTCTGTTTTTCCCTCCCATTTTGATGTTCAGAACTTTAAGACCAATGTGCACCGGCACTGTGTTTAAATATAAACATATAAAGGGTACAAATAACCCCTTTAGTGCTTGTGAATATACAAAAAAAAAACAGGATATGTACGTCTAATTCGGCACTGTAAAGCACAACAGAAACAAATATTTTTTATTTTATGGATCAATTATTCACATCTAATAAATTAATATAGTGCTTCAAAAGCTCGTCTAGAATTGAGACTTAAAGCTATCAGCCATTACACTGAGCGTATTTTTAGAGAGACTTACATATGTACATATATCAAAATCACTTGCTCGTCTAAAAAAAAGATGTTTACGGAGATTGATCTTGAAATATCGTAAGACCATAAACAAAATGCAAACTTTTTTAATGTTCAAATAATTTAAAAAATAAGTGCGCATACGCCTAAGTGTGCAATTTTTTTCTTCCATTCATACTCACAGTAGCTTTATTTTTGTGTTTCGACTCTACATACCACTTCGCTTCAGCTGAATACGCACAAACATTTCTAAAAAAAAATGTGCATTTTTTTCAAATATTGCGAGATTTTGCGGCATCTGTTGATGACATGCACTTCCCTCAGATTTTAAGAAAGGAGTTTTGTTTTCGCCCACATATGAAAAGAAGATGTTTTATTTTGAGCCAAGTGAATTGGTACAATAACAATTTTATAGTTGCTTATTAGCTTTTTCAAAAAAACATTAAGAAAGTTAAAAAACGCAACAACAGTAGCTTGAAGATGAGTGATACTAAAGTGTGCATCAGTTTTGTTTGTTTCTGTGGCAAAAACAAAACAAAAAATAGGCATAAACGATAGTTACTTAATAGTTCTAAATTCAATTCTAGCCAACTTAAAGGAAACTTAAGTAAACCGCACTACTTGACAAACAACGAAAAGCTATTTTCGATGCCCTGATGCTCCGGTCAGCCTTTTATTCTTACGATTTTAGAAATGAAATGGTTTTTTAAAGCTTCATAAAATTCGTGAAGGATGTATTGTGATATGGAAAGCTGTCAGTTATAATGGAACAGTTTGCATTGAGGTTAGTGACTTGCAACTCAGGAATGGACAACTCATGTAGAATTTGTCAATTCCTTGCAAGACGCAGTACCCGTGAAAAGACTTAAGATGGCGTAGGCAGGGATCGAACCCAAGACCTCTGGCATGACAGTCTAACGCACTAACCATCATGCCACGGGTACTAGGGTACGGGTCTCTACATACAGATTAATGCAGATGGGTATAAGGGAATCTTGAAAAGACATTTTTTAGCAACTAAACTTGGCCTTCAAAATTTATATCAGACCTATCCACTTGGTACGTATAACTAAAGCTTGGACAGAGGATCAAAATTTGCACTTCATTCAATGACCGCCGTACTTATATAGTCTAAACATTATTAAGTATACTTAAGGATGGTTAATGTTAATATCTTATGAGAGTGGTTGTCAGTTTGAAGACAAAGAATCCTAAATATCTGTAGTCAAGTTAGCATGGGGCGAAATTTCATTGAACTAATGTCAAAAGCAAAGTTAGAATGACCAACTATCAAACTTAACAGAAACTTGTCTAATTCCAATCCAATAACGATTTTGGCAAGAGAACGATAACTCAGGCGACGAGGTATTATAACAGATTTTTTTATAACAATTAATAACAAGCTTTTTTTTACTATTAGGAGCAGGGGATCTATCTCCACCCGTTAAGGCGAGATGGCAATTTGAAAATAATAAAGATATTAACAATTAAGACTTATACGTTTTCTTAAACCCAACATTCTGTTCTATTAGCCCGCTTTGAAATCAAGTCAAATCTATACATAATTGTATGAAGAAGGTGATTTTTTATAAGTTATAAGAAAGTTTAAAAAAAAACACATACAATTCAGAAAAACGCATGAAATCTTTATTTGAATCGTAGTCCGGTCCAAATAATTTAATGTTTAAAGATTATTTCATGCAAATGTTGACCTTGACTTCGCCTCAAATGGTCCATCCGCTTAGTTCAATTTTTGGCATACTTTTTCCAACATTTCGGCCGGTATCTCACGAATAAATGCTTCAATGTTGTCTTCCACTAAGTCAATTGAAGCAGACTTGTCTGTATAGACATGAGCTTTAACACTGCACTACAAAAAAAGGCTAAAGGCGTTAAATCGCACGATCTAGGCGGCCAATTGACCGGTCCTGAACGTGAAATAAAATGTGTACCGAACTCGCCTCTCAATAAGTCAATTGTTGCGTGTTCTGTGTGGCATGTGTGAAGAGCACATGTCATGCAACTCAATCTCAAGATTCGCATCTTAAAAGAAGTTCGGTGCAATGATGCCACCAGTCCATAAACCGCACCAAACTGTGACCTTTTCTGGATGCATTGTTCTTGCAAGCTTCTCGCTGATATTCACTCCAAAATCGACAATTCTGCTTCTTAACGTACCCATTGAGTCAAAAATGAGCTTCGTCGCTGAACACAATTTTTCTGCAAAAAAGTAGATCTTCGGCCAACTTTCCAAGAGCCCATTTACCAAAAATTGTAAGTTGCAGTAGGTCGTTCAACTCTTGTACCAGCCTAAATCCTTCCGCAAAATTCTCCACGTTGTTGAGTAACAGAGGCCCAATTGCTGCAAACGGCGAAGTATCGATAATTGATGGTTAACATTAACACTGGCCGATACAGCTGCGATATTTTCTTCAGTTAGCACTCTAAGTAAGCGTGTTGGTGGTTTATTGTCCAAAAATGTAAATTTGGTGCGAAATTTAATTAGTAGCCCGAATAGCCTCTTCAGTGGGTTAAATAAACGGCCATAAAATGGAAGAAGCACGCGATGAACTTTCTTAACAGAGCACGCATTTGGATAATAACATTCAATAATTTGCAAGCGTTGTTCGTTTGTAAAATGACGGTTAAATTATGGAACAAATTGAAAATGTTTGACAGTGAAAAAAAACGCGAAAAGTGCGTCAGCTGTTTAAACCAGTGTTGCCAAAAAGGTGATAGCTAAAAAATTACCCTTTATTTTCAATTTTTTCAAGAACTAGAAGATATGAAATTCAGTTTTTAATGAAAAACAAATAAGGGCAATGAATTCTAAAAAAACAGCAGTAGATAATCTTGAAGTTTTGAGAAACTACATCTTTAACCTTTTTTTTTTAAACTTTTATGCTCAAATTTTGAGTTTAGAACATTTTTTTTTAAACTATGCAAAGTTTTGACTTGATTTAAAACAAGCTAATAAAAAAGTGTTGGATTTAAACAAATAAAAATAAACGTATTTGTAAGTACATACCATTAGTTTTTAATAATTTTTTTTTGTGTTAAATTTGACTAACATATTTTTTTAAATTGCCCCTACCGCCTAAACGGGGAAGATTGGCCCCCGCTCCCATTGTAAAAAATTGCTTGTTTTTAACTGTTCTATACAAATCCGTCATTAAAGTTTGTCGCCTAAGTTATCGTACTCTCCCCACGATTTTAATTTGTGTAATAAAAAAGTACGTATACGCCTAAGTGAACCACTGTGATTCATACTTATTAGTAGCTTTAATTTTGCTATTCGACTCTACGTATGATAAGCTCTATTTCCATTTTTAATAAAGGACTGTCTCCCTTTTCAATTACGAAACAATTGTTGTCAGGTTAAAATCTTGCGTTTACTTTGGGACACCCTTTCCGGATATTCAAAAAAAGTATATTTTCAATTGAAAACTGTTCAAAACGGTGTACCTAATAAAATGGTAGTGTTGCCTCTCTATCTAGTTCACTAATTACGTGTATAGTGAATTTTTAGTTATATAATATAATTGAATTTACTTGAGTTTTTCAAAAACAGAGTTTATTTGATATCAGCGCTAGCTCTCCTACACAAAGTTATTGTTTTATTTTTTTGTATTTTATAAATAAAAGTCAACGATCCACACTAACTTATGTTTACAACCATGAATAACTTCTTTTTTTTTGAAACTCAAACATGTCCTTTTGTTAACACAAATTTAATTTATAATATACATCGAGTCAGAATGTTGTGTCCGAAGCACATAAGCAATGCTTATGGGAAGCTGGGAAATCTTCTCCTGTTGGCAATTAAGTTTATGTGTGACGCCGATAGAATATGCAATGAATACACGTTTCGCAGAAAGGACTTGCTTATGTACTATGTGCAGTTTTCAAAAACAAATGCGTCCAAGGCGATAGCAAGAGAGAGGGAGGGAGATATTAGAGTGAGTCAAGGATGCAATTGTTTTTCTTTCACGGATATGGATATATGAATATCATATTCGTATCATACTGTTATTTCAGAGTCTCATAGAATCTACAACATACACCAAATTCAAACACCTAACAACCAGCTAGCTAGAAGTTGGTGTATCTAGTTGCTAGTGCTGTGGAGAGTTTTATCTTTCATGTCTGTCCAGTTATAATAAATGAAATTTGCTTTATTAGACCAAACGTGTCCGATTTAATTCAGTTTCTAATACGCTAGAGAAAATAATATTATCCGCTTCGAGTGGAATGCGGTTGGTTAGCGCGTATGTTACCACAGAGAGATAAGAAGAAAATTTAGCGAAGAATTAATATTCCTGGAGTGTTAATAAGTGAAGTATGAACATACATACATATATCTATGTACTACTGAGTATACTCCTAATCTAAAGATTGTAGGAAAATTAAAGCCAGTAAAGTTTATTTAACGATAGAAAATGTATACGATTTCTGAGTTTCGCATTTTTCGAATTATATATCCGTTCCCGGTTTCCTTTTTTGTAAAAACTGTCATACATCAGGTGGTGCAACTCTGTTACAACTCTCAACCATTTCTGTGTGGAAGTCATGTCAGGGATCTACAGTTTTTACGCTGAATCCGAACAATTAGTTTGAAAAAAAGCACTTTTCATGACAAGAATTACTCTTGGAGGATTTGTCAATTCCTCGCAAGGGGCAGTACCCGTAGAAAAGAACTCTGGCATGACAGTCTTACGCACTAACCATCACGCCACGGGTACTAAAAAAATATTATCACCGTTTATAATTTTGAATTAACCTATAAATACAGGATTCGTCAGAAATGAAAACGATTTTGAAAAATCATAAATCAATATATAATCTGAGCTAAAAAGTCGAATTTTGTGGAGTTGATAGAAAAGAATCACATTTTCTTAATATATTAATTTATTTCAAAAGCTTGTGTGTTTTAAAAATATCGTCATTTAGATGACGGCTCTCGTTTTCTATACATTGAACACAACATTTTCGCACACTTGCTTTAACATAAATATTAAAATGTTGGCAGAATGTTGCCGAATCAAAGCTTTAAACTCTTTCAAGTCCAGCCGTTTAGTTTCATACACTTTGGTCTTAGTTCCATAAATATTAGTAGGAAATGGATAAATTAGACGACAGCGAAAGACATACGATTCCTTTTCTAAGCGAAGTTATTTGGGTGCCAAACATTTTGCTTAAACAATTCATGGTTTCGGCTGCGCGTGGTAGGACTCGCTGTTTCTAGACTTTCCTCAACTTTCTTAGGCATGCCGAAAAGAATTATTGGACAATCTTTATTGTGCCAACTTGTTTATGATGTTGGCTTAATTTATAATCCAAGTTATTTACCATATTATTTAGTTTTGGGTATCCAACAAAATGAAGACAATTTATTTGGTTTAAAATCTTAGAGTCCATTTATTAGGAAGGTGCTAACCCATCATTTAAATCAGCAATACCCAGAAAAACTTTTTCGTTTTTCGCGGTTTTGTTGATTTCTTACTATGTTGCATTCACACCTTCAGTTCGTAATCCTGGATTATTTTTAAAACCAAAGTCATTAAAACCTAGAAAAAATTTGATCTACCGGATCAGAGGAAAGCCTGATTGACTAAAAAGAGAAATGTTCTTTTCAATTTTTCATCAAAAACTAAAATATATTTTTGGATTTGGCTTTTTGGTGTTTAATCAATTCAAAATTACTTTTATTAAAAAAATTGTACTCAGTAACATACAAAAATATTGTTTTGTTAAAAATAATTGTTCTGTTGTTTTTAACTTTGGGACTTAAAATCATTTGTTTCTGATGCTATGAAAAAGTAAGATATTTTTAAAAAGTTACTGCAAGAATGGATTTCTGACTTTGAGAAAAGTTATATTAGAATAATGTAGGTCTTTCAGTTGTTTTCCAATCTTTGATTTTCTATGTCAACTTACTTTTCTGAAAAACTACCCCACCCACCTAACAGTGAGGGTATAGATATCCCATACCATTTGTTTCCTCTTTTGGCTTAATCTTCTTACTCCAGAGCTAAGGTATGTCTTTTGACAAATTGTCTATTTTTGTTGTTTTTATTTTAATTAGTAATTTTTTCTAAACTTATTTTACCTAATTTTTAAACAACTGCATTCAAAAAAACGGTAAATCTACAGACACAACTTTAGGCCAAAGTTTAAGTTAACTTATTTCCTTAAAATCGTAAAAGTTCAGTGTATTAAAAAAAACTCTTAGGGTAAAAAAAAGGAATACGTCTAAAATGCCCGAGATTTTCCCGGTTTTTCTGATCTTTTGCCATCGTATATTCTTCTTGAATATAAGATAAAATTAGTGTTAAGCCAATATCTCAAAGTTTCGAAAAGATATTTGAGTCTAAAATCAATTTTTACCGACTTTTATTAGTTTTTTATTTACATTTTTATTTTTTTGTAAAAACAACTGTCAATTCGATTTTTCTCGAAATTTTTCAGAATGTTGAAAGCAATATTTCTTATAAGTTAAAATTAGCTGGAAGCCATAATCTCAAATTGTGAAAATATATTTGAGACGAAAATCAATTTTCACCAACTTTTGTAAATTTTTTTTTTAAGTTTTTAATTTTTGTAAAAAAACATCAGTTCGATTTTTCTCAAAATTTTAATAGATCATGAAAACGTTATTTTTTAATAAACAAGATTGTTTTGGAGATAAAATCATTATTAATTCGTAAAATTTTCGAGGTGACACATTTTTTCAGTTTTTTTGATTATTAAAAAAAACGTTAATTGGATTTTTTCAAAAAAAATATACTTGTTTGGTGTCACGTCACAGTTTATTAGATAACATTTAATTTAAGTCTCTAGCGTTTTTGGTTCGTCAGATATTAAGGGTTAACCGAAATGTTCACCTTTTTTTAAACTGCTATGGTATAATAACCACCTACGCAATTTTCTTGAGAGCCCTTTCTGCATTATTATCTGTGTAACAAAATTTATTTGAAGTCGATATCGCTTGTGGTTCTTGAGCTATGGACAAGCAAAAAAACGTCGCGAACGTATAGACGTACGCACAGACATCTTTCCAAAAATCTTTTATTTCGACTCTAGGGACCTTGAAACGTCGTGAAATGTCAAAATATTTTAATTAGTAATTTTTTCTAAACTTATTTTACCTAATTTTTAAACAACTGCATTCAAAAAAACGGTAAATCTACAGACACAACTTTAGGCCAAAGTTTAAGTTAACTTATTTCCTTAAAATCGTAAAAGTTCAGTGTATTAAAAAAAACTCTTAGGGTAAAAAAAAGGAATACGTCTAAAATGCCCGAGATTTTCCCGGTTTTTCTGATCTTTTGCCATCGTATATTCTTCTTGAATATACTTAAGGTCAAAGAAAAAAGTATCCAGAAAATCAAAACTACCGAATTATGGAACACAACGGCGGTCGTTTAGGTGGCTGCCTTGGCCGTCTTCATCGTAACGCAAAATGTCACTTCAATTTTCAAAGGACTCTTGAGAGTGTTATTAACTTTCCATAGACAGTTTTTGTAATGGGTCCGATTTGTCAAATTGAAATTTGAAATTTTCAATTTGACAAATCGGACCCATTACAAAAACTGTCTATGGAAAGTTAATAACACTCTCAAGAGTCCTTTGAAAATTGAAGTGACATTTTGCGTTACGATGAAGACGGCCAAGGCAGCCACCTAAACGACCGCCGTTGTGTTCCATAATTCGGTAGTTTTGATTTTCTGGATACTTTTTTCTTTGACCTTAAGTATATTCAAGAAGAATATACGATGGCAAAAGATCAGAAAAACCGGGAAAATCTCGGGCATTTTAGACGTATTCCTTTTTTTTACCCTAAGAGTTTTTTTTAATACACTGAACTTTTACGATTTTAAGGAAATAAGTTAACTTAAACTTTGGCCTAAAGTTGTGTCTGTAGATTTACCGTTTTTTTGAATGCAGTTGTTTAAAAATTAGGTAAAATAAGTTTAGAAAAAATTACTAATTAAAATATTTTGACATTTCACGACGTTTCAAGGTCCCTAGAGTCGAAATAAAAGATTTTTGGAAAGATGTCTGTGCGTACGTCTATACGTTCGCGACGTTTTTTTGCTTGTCCATAGCTCAAGAACCACAAGCGATATCG
This sequence comes from Eupeodes corollae, assembly GCF_945859685.1. Lineage (NCBI taxonomy): Eukaryota > Metazoa > Arthropoda > Insecta > Diptera > Syrphidae > Eupeodes > Eupeodes corollae. Next base: position 59,986,821 of record NC_079148.1, on the reverse strand, counting down.
ACTTCAAATAAATTTTGTTACACAGATAATAATGCAGAAAGGGCTCTCAAGAAAATTGCGTAGGTGGTTATTATACCATAGCAGTTTAAAAAAAGGTGAACATTTCGGTTAACCCTTAATATCTGACGAACCAAAAACGCTAGAGACTTAAATTAAATGTTATCTAATAAACTGTGACGTGACACCAAACAAGTATATTTTTTTTGAAAAAATCCAATTAACGTTTTTTTTAATAATCAAAAAAACTGAAAAAATGTGTCACCTCGAAAATTTTACGAATTAATAATGATTTTATCTCCAAAACAATCTTGTTTATTAAAAAATAACGTTTTCATGATCTATTAAAATTTTGAGAAAAATCGAACTGATGTTTTTTTACAAAAATTAAAAACTTAAAAAAAAAATTTACAAAAGTTGGTGAAAATTGATTTTCGTCTCAAATATATTTTCACAATTTGAGATTATGGCTTCCAGCTAATTTTAACTTATAAGAAATATTGCTTTCAACATTCTGAAAAATTTCGAGAAAAATCGAATTGACAGTTGTTTTTACAAAAAAATAAAAATGTAAATAAAAAACTAATAAAAGTCGGTAAAAATTGATTTTAGACTCAAATATCTTTTCGAAACTTTGAGATATTGGCTTAACACTAATTTTATCTTTTAAAAAATATTGTTGTCAATATTCAGTAAAATTTTGAGGAAAATCTAATTGACAGTTTTTTTTATTAAAAATAAAAACCTAACAAATAACAATACTAAAACTTCGTAAAAATTTACTTTCGATTCAAATATCTTTTCAAAAATTAAAAATATTGCCCTCAAAATTTTTTATTTTATAAAAATTAGTCCGTTTTTTTTTCATACAAAAATAAAATCTCCAAAAAAATGTACACACATTTAGTAAAAATTGATGTTCGGTTCTTGACATGTCTCAAATTAATTTCATTTATCCAATTTGTAAAAATTTAAGAAATGCTACTAAAAATAAAACTAAACTAAAAATCTCTTTAACGAAACTAGATTTTGAAACAACAACAATTTCATTCTATAAAAAATATTATTGGTAATTTTGAAATTTTTAGGAATAATTTAACTAACACCTTTTTTAACCCAACACGAAAACCTTCAAACTTTAAAGCAAGACAAATCGACAGACGGGATGGGAAGTTATCAGTGTGGGTCGTATTCCACCCTCTTTTTTACTTTAATTGCTTGAATCGGATTTTTGGCATTACACAAACCCTTCATAATTCCTTACAAAACAAAATGCACTACTTGTCCCACGAATTTTCTAATGTATACAAAAATTCTGTTTAAAGTCATTTTTTGTATTTTAAGATTTAGAATTGTACCTGCAATAAAAGTTTATTTTCAAAAATTTAATGCCGTTTATTTTCTCAACAAAAACCTTAATTAAAAAAAAAAACTATTCAAAAAAATGATATTATTAAATATTAAAAAAAATTGATAAGTTTTTGAGAAAACTTAAAAACAAAATAACGGTTCTAAAAAGGGGACTCTTCTAGAGCAATACCAAATTATTTTCTTTTTATTGAAAAAGCGAAATTAAGAAAACGCTGGATCTGTTTTCAAAAAAATTTGAGTTTTCAATTTTTGACAAAAAATTGTACCGGGACTACTGTTATTGTTAATCTTGAAAAATTGAAAAAACGCATAACGCGATTCGGCAAATAACCTTAATTTCCAAACATCTCTGTCATGTTTGGTTAAAATCTTGACTTCGTATAGTATTTCCTTTGTGTCGCAAACAAAAAGTCTTCTTATTAATTCAAAACAACACACATAAAAGAACTTAACATTTTAGAAAATTATTATGTAATATCGAGTAATATGTAATTGTCAAAAATAATATTTAATATTTGTGTGCAATCATTAATGCAAAAAAAAAACAATCATTACTGCCTTTTCATCATTACTTTTGTTGTCGATTACAGTTTTATAATTAAGTTGCAAGTAATTGGAACTTTTTAATAACATGTAATTAATAATTGAATTTCTTTGATTACATTTAAAAGTAATTGAAAAAGTGTATGATTAGTATAGTTTAAAGTCAAAAATATTGGCTTTGAAAACTTAAACATATAATTTGTTTTTCATGCCATCACATCAACTTGAATATTCAAAATAAAAAAAACAAACCCTATGCGTTAAAATTTCAATATAAAATTATAGTAAAAAATCCAATACAATAAACTTAAATTGAAACTAATAAATTTAAATAATTGTAACAAAGCATTTCATCCATTGGGTTTTACATCGACGACAAAAGCCACCATAAAACATTTATTAATTGTTGAATGATTCAACATATCTACAGACATTTCCGCTCGAACAATATTTATTTTTTTGTGTTAGCTTAAAGCTAAATATAAAACAAAGCGAAAAAAACAACTAACATTGTTTTATTTTATTCAAAAACCATTTTTAAAAAATACCCGAACCATGGTAGATTAATGCCCCCAGCGAAATCCGAAACTATTGCAAATAGCAATCAGACATGTAAATATGTCATTTCAAATAAACCTAATGCCACAATTGTGTTTTATATTATTTTTTATTTTTGTATTAAATTTTTCTCGATGCGGTAATCATTCACTTGTCAGTTTGTTACTTGTTGTTTACTTTTATCCCAGCATCCTTCTGTGTTCATTTATGCATCATATTTGTGGGTATGAGGATACAAAAATATATCATACAGGATGCACTGCAGTGCACCGCACACAGTCAACGAAGGAAACGTCTCGCTGGCGCGTCGCACATCCCTAAACCTGAAATCTAAAAACATAACAGAGTGACGAGTATGGAACAATATTTCAAATTGTTCCATATTTTATCCTGGTGACACATCCTTCCCTCAAATAAATCATATCCTTGCTAAGGATACACACAAAAATATTCATATAGCTAGATTTGGATCTGCCTCATTCATTTTACCTCTGCATAGTTTAGCGCGTCTCCATTTGTTTAGGGATCGTCAGTTTGGGTTTAGTTTGTCCTCCCCCAAGACCATTTACCCCTTTAAATGATTTAGAATCATTTCGGCCCGGGTGATAAAATAGAACTATTTTTGTCTGGTTGTTTTATTTCCACTGCTTTTTAAATTGAAATTGACAAATTTCATAAATTTGGTTGTGCAAGATCTTCTGTTTTTATGACACTGTCAATGATGGGCATCGGAATTTTTGTGTTCAAAAATGTAGTCCTTTGTTTTATTTTGTATTTTCATTCCATTGTTTTGTTTAAAGAACATAATTTTATTCCAGAAAAATCGATGTGAAAATGTAGTTATGCAAAAAATATGTTTATTAAATATGTTTTCTCAACGCAGACAGTTAATATTGGTGACTTGCAAGCCCTTGTTGATGTTATGATTAAAGGAAAATGAATTCGATACAAAAGTATAAATGTAAAGGGTGTTTTCCTTTAAACATAGACATATATCAAACAAAAGGATTTAGGGCAGATTTGCGTACAATGATAATTAAAAGCCACTTTTAGTTTATTTTTTACTTGCAACACCGATAATTTTGTTTAAAATCTTCGATACAAATTTGTTTCTTATTTGGCGTATAAAAAATGTTTTTGAAATGGATTATCGTTTCACTTTCTCTTTGGTCACTACAGCTACGGCAAAAGGTGTTAAGAGATACCCAACTTCTCTGCATGAACTCCTATATGCCAATGTCCGGTATAAACCGCAACAATCCTGGCTATGTCTTGCCTTGGCCTGCATGGAAGATCGTTTGTACGGGTTTTTTATAGTTGGGCCATATCTTCCTAGATGTAATGCAGTTGGGTAAATTGCTTCACCTTCGGTTTGATTCAGTTTGGTAGATAGAAAAGATTTTACCCTTCATAGCACCAAGAGGAATGTGAACCATTTCCGCAAGTGAGTTATGAAGGTCCAATCCTTGCCTGGCTAGCTCGTCAGCCCGTTCATTTCCCACGATACCACTATGGACCGGAACCCAGATCAGGGTGACACAGAGGTTAATATTCAGACTCGCAAGCTTATCGCGACATTGCTGGACCAATTTAGATTAGGATATGACCGAGTTAATGACTTTGACAGCTGCCTGACTGTCTGTAAAGATAGCCGCATTTCGGTTTTGGTTTGGGTTTTGTTTAAGTATCTTACATGCCTTCCTTATTGCCAGCAGTTCAGAATGAAAAACGCTAGCAAAGTCAGGAAGCCTAAAGGATTTGGATACATTTAGGGACTCAGAAAAGATCCCAGAACCAACTCCGCACTCCATCTATGAGCCGTCAGTAAATATGGTTGTGTCGAAACCTATCGACACGATGTCATCCTGCCAATCTTTTCTGGATGGGAATATAACCTTAAAACCCTTACTAAGGCTCAAAGTAGGAGTGCAGTAGTCAGTGTCTACCGAGATAATATATGAGGGAATCAATTTCGTTGTGTTGCTGTGACCATAAGGTTTTGACAACCAGCTGTTTGATTCCTTCAGCCTAATAGCGCTGCAGGAAACTAATTAATAAAAAGGTCGATTGGTAGAAGATCCAAATTAACGTTTAAGGCGTCTCCGTTGGGGGCCCCGGTGGTGCCCACGCAAGCTGTTCTCTGAACCTTCTTTAGCCTATTAATATTATGAGCTTTGCTAAGAGCAGGACACCACACAATCGAACCATATGTTAAGATTGGACGTACGGTTGTGTACGTCCATAAAATCATCTTCGACTGAAGTCGCCGAAAGTTTTGCTGCAGGCGTAGAAGGCAACATAGGCCTTCTTAACCCGTACTTCAATATTTAGTTTCCAGTTTAGTTTAGGGTCGAGTATAACTCCTAAATATTTTGCAATGGAGACAATGATAGGATTTGACCGTTGAGTCAAGATAGCTTGAAGGGCGGTACTTTAGTTTTGGTGGTAAAGAGCAACAGTTCAGTTTTACTTTGGTTAACTCCTAGTCCACAACTCGTGGCACAGATGCTAACTTTCTTCAAAGCTGACTTCGTGATTTCACTAACCACAGAGGTGTACTTTCCTGACACCAATAGCACCAAATCATCCGCATAGGCTACAGCCTTCACTCCACATCTCTCTAATTTAACGAGAATTTTATCCATGACCAGAAACCATAGAAGAGGCGAAAGGACACCACCCTGGGGTGTTTCCCTACTCACGTGTTTTGTTGCGATTGAGTGGCTAGAATCTTCCTACCACTGAGCATGGAAATAATCCATTCTCGAATGAAGTCTTCTACACCGAACTTAACGAGCGATTCTTCTATGGATTCTGTAAGGACGTTGTTAAAAGCACCTTCTATATCTAGGAAGGTCGTCCAACTAGGATTTCTCTAATATGGTAATCAAGAATGCACTCCAAGGTTTTAAGCACAAAAAGCTTATTGGTCTGAAATCCTTCGCGGATTCGTGACCTCGCCTACCCACTTTCGGGATAAAAACTACTTTGACCTGTCTCCACGACATGGACACATGTTTGAGAAGGAAACATCCTTTGAAAATTTGTTCCAGCCATGGAGCTGCCACATCATGCAACTTTTGAAGCATAACTTGCAGTATGCCATCCATGCCTGGGGATTTATATGGAGAAAAAGTATTGATGGCCCAGAAAATATTTTCTCTGGTTATAACGGAATTGACTTGTTTCAAGCGATTCGGGGTTATAACTCTCGCAACCCGGAAAGTGCGTCTTCATCAGTAGCTCAAGAGATTCAGCTATAGAGACTGTCCAGGTTCCATCAGGCTTTCTTAAAAATGAAGGATTACAATGTTCCTTCGATAAAACTTTGCTAAGCCTTGCGGAGTCCTTTATGTCTTCGATTGATTGACAGTATTCTCTCCAGCCTTGTCTTTTGGCTGATGACAGGCCTTGCTTGTAAATTTTAAGAGAGTCTTTATACGGTTGGTAAAACTTAAGTTTGTGGCAGATATTGAAAATTGTCCTCGTCATTTTCCTAAGACTGGACAGTTCTTCATTCCACCAAGAAGGAAGGGTCTTACGGCTATATTAAACTGGGCAAGGGACTCTAAAAGCTTTACTTATAGAAGTTTCAAAGGTTTTCACCTTTGATTCAAGGTCTCCTATCGATTCAGTGAGATTCGGTAAGTTGCTTAGTTTGGAGTTCGCAATTTGACTGAATTTCGTCCAGTCAGTTCTTTTGGGATTTCTGTAGGGCGTAGGGTTTTTCGACTCGAAATTTATTTGAAAAAGAATCCACTTGTGACCCGAAAACGAATTCAAGGGGAAAATCTCCAATTCTCCACTAATAAATTACAGTTGTTTACTAAAGTAACATCAAGCACATCCTCCCATCCATCATAATTTTCCGAGCTCGGAAAAACAAAAGTGGGAGTATTGCCTCTGCTACAAATGGTTATATTATTTTCAATAATGAAATCAAAAAGTGACTCACCCCGTTCATTGATCACAGAACTTCCCCAAAGGGTATGCCGAGCATTTGCGTCGCCTCCGATCAGAAGGTTTGCCTTTTTGATGTTAGCTTCGGTTATGATTTTGCACACCTCCTCCGGAGGTGATGGTTCATTATGGGAAGAGTAAAAAGAGGCCAATAGCAAACCCTGTGTATTCTCATCTTCAAATCTGACAACTGTCAGATCGGGAGTGCCAAAAATTTGGACATAAAAAACCTTTTAAATGTTACTTAGCTCAAATACAAGATCTGGGATTACCTTGGTCTTGATCTGCGGTTTTATAAAAGAGGTCGTATTGGTTGTCTTGGCGGCCTCGCACCTTGAGGCCGTTTATCCACGGTTCTTGGACAACGCCAATGTCGAAGTTTTCCTCCCTAAGGAAATCTCTCAGATTATCTGAAGCGCACTTAGAGTGCTTCAGATTAATCTAGATGACCTTCAGCGCGTTTTTTAATTATTTTTAGCTGCAGAGCTGGGGCCCGGCAACTCGTTTGGGATCTCGACTGCGCTTATAACATCGTCAACCTCGAAGTTGTCATCAGCTTTGTCGGTGTCTGTTCCCCGACTCTGCAGAATTTTAATTTTGGCATTCCTTATGCCAAAACTGAGTTTGTATTCGGCCTTTTCGAGAGCCCCTAGACTCTCCTCGCTAATCCTCGGAAGGTAAGAGGCGCTGGTCTTCTGCGGTTCTTCTGCCTTAACTACAGCCCAATCGTGCATGGGGACCAGCGGATTTTGCCTCTGAAGACCGCGGATCAGGTCCTGTCCGCTTGGCTTTAAGCTCATGAGCGGCAACCAAATGCGAGCCTTCGGTTGTCTAGGGATGTCCTTAGCTGGGATAAGCTTGAGCTATAAGCCCTCCCAGTCATTGCTAACCTTAGCAATGCTTTCACTAAGGAAATCCCTAGAAAACCTGTCCGCACACTTAATTACCGTATGCCCCATGAGCATCTCGCTAGAGTCAAAACTAGAGTAGGGGCCCTCACTGTTTGTTATAGTGTATGAAAACACCATCTCAGACCTTTGCTGTTTGTGGAGAGCTCATCCACAACTGCTACGTGGAGGTCATCGCTGAAAACCTCACTAAGAGTACGCAGTTGCGCTGCTCGAGAAGATGGTGCTTACACTGGCTTTGTCCGGTGGTCAAGCTTGCTCTTTTTCTGAGACGTGCAGATCTCTACCTGAGATCTGTTTCGCTTAACGGCCTTTTCTCGGCTGGCCAGAAGATTGTTGTATTTATCAACAACCTTCTGGTACCTTATTTTATCTTGGGCGTCCCTCTCATGAATCACTCCGGTCTCTTCATTTTTGGCAATCTTGGCAAGAATGTGAGAGGCCGTTTTGAAGCGGTTCCTAAGAAGAGCGCCTTCTGATGGTTTTTTGGTTTCTCGAGTTGCACTGCTATTCGAGGGTTTTTGGTTTTGCCTGCCTATAATTCCTGTGTTTTAAGGTTGCTCACAAGTGCTGGAACTTCCCCATTTATTTATACTTAAATCAATTCAAAGTCTAATATTTTAACTTGAAATGAACTTAAAAAAGTAAGTATACGCTTCAGTATACCATACTAACAGATAATGTTTTGATTTGTATTTGATAATTAGAACGGCTTTTAAAAATGTTGACAAATTTATTCACTGTTTACTTACTTACTTACTTAAGGTGGCGCTACAGTCCGGGGCAGACCTGGGCGTCAACCAACAAGCGTCTCCAGCCAGCTTGATCCCTAGCTAGCTGTCTCCAGTTTCGCACGCCAAGTTGGTTGAGGTACTCTCGCACCTGGGTGCGCCACCTGAGTCGCGGTCATCCTCTACTGCGCCGTTCCTCGGGATTGGATTCGAAGACCTTCCGGGCTGGAGCGTTGAAGTCCATCCGCTCTACATGACCTAGCCATCTAAGCCGTTGGACTTTAATTCTGCTAACTAGGTCAGTGTCGCTGTACAGCCCGTACAGTTCGTCGTTATATCTTCTCCACCATTCTCTATCTATGCGTACGGGACCAAAACTCACCCGAAATTTTTCTCTCGAAGGATCCTAAGACGCTCTCATCTTTCTTTGACAGGGTCCAGGCCTCAGCGCCATAAATGGGAACCGATATGATGAGTGTCTTATAGATGGTGATGAGAGGTTCGAGAGAGGACTTTACTTCTCAATTGCCTTCTAAGTCCAAAGAAGCAGCGATTTGCAAGAGTTATTCTTCGTTTGATTTCAGTGCTGGTGTCGTTGTCTGTATTAATAGCGGTGCCTAGGTAGACAAAGTCCTTAACTACCTCAAAGTTATAGCTGTCCATGGTGACGTTTTTACCAAGACGTCGTCGTTCAATGTCCTTTTTTGATGACAGCATATACTTGGTCTTGCCCTCATTGACCACTAAATCCATCTTCTTCGCTTCCGTCGCAATGCTCAAAAACTGACATCACGCTTTGATCTTCCAATTATGTCAATATCATCCGCAAATCCGAGAAATTGGATGGACCTTTGGAAGATTGTGCCTCTAGTGTTGACGGTTGAGTTTTGCAAAGTTCTTTCCAGAACGATATTGAAGAAGTCGCATGACAGTGCATCGCCTTGTCTAAAACCTTTTTTGACATCAAATGAATCAGTAAGATCTTTTCCGACCTTGATAGAGCAGCGTGCATTCTCCATCGTCATTCTGCACAAACGGGTAAGTTTGACAAGGATGCCAAAACTAGACATTGCTCGGTAGAGCTCTTCCCTATAGATGCTGTCATACGGGGCTTTAAAATCGATAAAGAGATGGTGGGTATCGATTTGAAGCTCCTGGGTTTTTTCCTAGATCTGCCGTAGTGTGAATATTTGGCCGATAGTTGACTTTCCTGGTCTAAAGCCACACTGATAAGGACCAATTAGAGGAGAGAGGATCTTATACGCAATGTTAAGGAGACTGATGCCTCTGTAGTTGGCGCAGTTCAGAGGGTCTCCTTTCTTATGTATCGGGCACACTATGCTGAGATTCCACTCATCGGGCATGCTTTCTTCCGACCATATTTTGCAGATGAGTTGGTGCATGCTTCGTACCAAGTCATCGCCTGCTGCTTTGAATAGTTCGGCAGCGGTACCATCAGCTCCAGCAGCTTTGTTTGACTTAAGTTTAGATATAGCTATCTTCACTTCGTCAAGGTCGGGTAGGCGGACTTGTTGATCTGCGTCGCTGAGGTTGAGTGGTTCTATCTCCCTTACTGTTTAGTGCTGAGAAATAAACAATTATGACGGCTGTTCAAAAATAACGCTGTTCCTCAACAATTTCCCAAACCTGGACATGAATATATGTAAGTATCTTAGTTTAAAAGTTAAACAATTTTTCAACGGTTTAATAATTTGTCTTATAAAAGTCATAGAAATAAACAACAATACTCAATTCTTGAGATCCAACCCTGTTCTATATTCTTCTAGTCTACAATAAAAACAAAAATTAAAAAAAAATATCTAAAATTGATTAAATTTATCAAATTAGTTTTAGAAATTCAAATACAAACACAAAATTTTCACGACGTTTTCATCTTATGGCGTTTTATTAACAAAATGGTTATAAATAAAACCAACAGCTGAATGAAAAGCCATAAGTCATTTATTAATTTCATCTAAAAAAAGACAAAAAAAAAAACAGATGGTCACTGTAAAGTATGTTTTTATGGACATTCGCGTGTCGTCTATCAAATAATGGTTTTAACCTTACTTTCGAATTTATAGTTGAATTTAAAATTCAAATTTTAAATTTCACTGTAATAATTATTTTTGAATTCAGGACAAGACTCGTAAATTATTATATCAACTCAACTCACGGAACATTGTGCTATTTCAAAAAATTGAATAGATCTACATATACAGTACGTAGTCGTGTGTATAGGAGTGGTAAAAGTGAGATGGGTACAGTTAGAATAAACTCTGGACTGTATCCACACATAGAGATAAAACGGATGGATGGTTGCACTGAATTCATCCAATTTACGCGAATGGTGGAAAATTTATCTTGACGGCTCATCATCAATTTGGGAAATTTCATCGTTGTCGGTTGTTTTATTTTAACCCAACAAATCCCAGTTCGTAGATAGGTAGATCCTCATCCGCTCCCGCTCGTTCGGTCGGTCGCTCGCATCCTTTTGCATATATTCAATTGAGGCTCGCATTGTTTTTCCACCGGTGGCGGTGGTCACACGTATCTCGTTTGGAGTGACGACCTAACTGGGAATATGCACAACACTTGAATCAAGTGCCGCGAATTTTCATTTGGTTCAACGAAAAGCGTGTGGTTCCTGCTTCATTTTTTTTTTTGATTCGTTGCAGAATTTTTCATGTGGCCAAACAGTGGGACAGGCTGAGTTGTGAAGTTGAAATAAATTCAAAAACTTGAAAATAAAAACAAGAGTAGTTTGTTTAGTTTAGGCCGAAGTCTTGAGTACTATAAATGTCCTTATTGTTTGATTCCAAATTTGTAGACAATTTGCCCCACTGTCTGTCGATAGCAGTGGGTACATAGTTGAGCAGATACGTGAGTTGAGGATTTCGGTATTTCAATTGATTCCTTTGGGATTGATTTTATAAATTCGACTATGGAATACACCAGATGTGTTCTTATTTAAGTGTATCTTCACTTATTCCGTGAGTAGAAAATGTTTCTTGCCAATTTTCAAAAACAAAAACGAAAGTCGAAAAAAAAGAAAGTAAGAATATTTATGCAGGTTTGAATTTTTTGATTCTTATCCCATTAATATTTGATAACATTAGCTACTGTCATGGCGTAGAAAGTCAAAGGGAATGACACACATTTATCCTTTTTGGTTGTTTTTAGAAATTTATAGGTAAATATGGGAAAAGACAGTTTTGTTTTCGACAGCCAATTACCCTAATTCCGATGGAATTTAATTTATGAAATGGATGGATTCATGAATTATATATGTCTATGTTGGTAGGTATGCAGTTCGTGTTCAGGAAATGCAATTCAACCAAAGTTATACATTTATCCTGGTTTCGCAGGATGATTCGGATCGATTCTGGAATTCGAGTTTAGCTTTTTAGATCGATTCATTATACCTTAAAAAAATAAATAAGAGAAACTTTTGAACCAAAAACGATGGACACATGATTTGCATTAAAAATACATAAGCGTCATTACAAATAATTGACACAAATAGGACAAATTAAATGAAGAGATCGAGACAAATATTTTGAGGTCGTAACAGTGTAAAAAGAAATTTTCATGAAGATGGGTTGGTTGGTCCTTTCATCGAATATGAAAAGTGGTTTCAAAACTCTTTGAAAATAAATAAATTTTCAGTATTCTGGACCACTTTGGTCTTACACAAAAAAATTTACCAAAATTATTCTCTTTTTTTTATAATAAACACACACTCAAGGGGATATTACTACTTATTATGCAGATGCACAGAGTGAGCACTAGGAAGAGGAGAGAGGGTTTAAAAGGAGATGTCGGTGCACATTGGTTTTAATTCCTGAACATTGCAATGACTAGGAAAGACAGAGTGTGGTAAGGCATTCCACATTCGCGTTGTACGGCTAAAGAACGAATCTCTGTATTTGACAGTACGACCGAAGTTGGGCTCGAGGGTATGCTGATTAGCATTCCTAGAAGCGCGAGTATTACGGTTGAACAGTTTAAGGAGATGAATGCAACTGGCTATTTCACTAGAGCATAAGCCATTAAAATAACGGTAAAAAGGGTCAGACAAGAGACCTTATGATGATATTATCATCTATCAATTTAAATGCTCTAAGTTCAATACTATCCAAGAGGCTTAAGTTAGTTGCAGGAGCACCAACCCAGAGATGGGAGTTATACTCAAGCTTTGGACGTATGTAATTCTTGTAGATAACAGCCAGATCAGAAGGGGTAAAAATATTTCTTGCATCGCCTAAGGAAACCCAAACACCTGGTGGCATTTTTGGCGACATCGCGTATGTGATCATTCCACAAGAGGTGGTTGGTGACACACATCCCGAAAATATCGAGGTGTTCAGTCTCATTGATGCAAGTGCCATGGATAATGGGAATGGGGGTATATCTCGCTTTAACGATACAAGACAGCATTGGGTTTTCGAAGCATTAAATTCCACGCGGTTTTTCAATCCATATTGAACAATGCTGTTTAGATCGGAATTTAATGAGCTTATCATATTTTGTCGTTGCAGTTCCACATCCGAAGAAGAGGGATGTGAGCCTGAAAACGAATATGAAAAGCTAAGAGTACTATCGTCAGCGAAACAATGTATTGGAATTGACTAGAATTTTGTTTAGATTTTCTACTTTAATCCAAAATTGGAATTATGAGAATAATTTATACTGCTTTATTATGAAGGAAGTCCTAAAAAACCCGTTTAAAATAGTTTTATTTTAAGGGCGGGTAGATGTCGTTCTGTTTGCTGTGTGGCACGTAGCGCCGGCCGTTGTGCTGGAACCACATGTAGTCTAGGTCCATATGGTTCAATTTGGTCCATACAAAATTAGTTATCATCGTTATGTAAAGCTCGCTGTTGACGGTGACCGCCTCACTTAAGTCTTTTTTTTTTTTAAGTACGGTCCAATTACGCCGCCGGAATCCAGACCAAACGGTAACTTTCTGAGGATCCCCTGGTGAGCATCGCGTGGGTTGGTGTCGTCGTATCTATCGTCACTAAAGATGATTTTTTGGCCAAGTGAGCGAACAAACGACGTTGTCTATAATAATGAACTTTGGTTGGATCTTGTTCGAGTGAAAGCCAAGGTCCCGAAGCAAAATTCGCCAAGTACACGGAGAGAAATAGACTGCCTCGAGTTCTGCCTTGAGTTCTGCTGTACACTTTTACGGACCCCGGCACAGTGCGGCAACAAGTGGAAAAAATTAAAAAAAAGTTTTCCAAAATTTTGTTACAAGTTTGCCAAATTTATGTTAACAAGTCTGAATAAGTAAACCAACAGTTTATTTATGATAAAGGCCACTCTTGTGTTTTTAGAGAGCCTCAGAGAACCCGCACAATTGAAGAGTTAGTGAGAGTAAGATTTGAGGCGGTTGAAATAGCGTTGCGCTTATGAGCTTCTCTGCTCAGCTTCTGCAGGGAAAATACAGTCATTCTAGGAGTAATTTAAGGACTTTTTGGAGCCTGAAGATAAAAAAATATTTACGAGACATGCTTCAACAATTTGCCCAGAAATTAATAAACGTTGGCAAAATTGGCATAGAAATCGCGATCGATTTTTGAGCAGAAACAAGGACTGGCTTGACAGCTTCCACTCTTCCCCGACAGCATAGAAAGTGTGATTAGTGTATCGAAAAGCCAAGATGTCACAAATAAGCGTGGAAGGGCGAAAAAAGAATTTGTAGCATGTTGCAAAAAAACTAAAAAACAGAGTTGACGGTTTGATTAGGACAAGATCGCTTAAAGATCTAAGATATGCTACAGATCTGTCAATACTGAATTCATCCAGTAATTTAAATTCAGGGAACTAAAAACAGTTTCTGACACCGGGAGAAACCCTTGCATTATACCTCGACCTTGATCTAACGGAACGAAAATATGAAATATTAAGAAAAATCGTAAACTTTCTGCACAAGGACTGCTTCCCAAGTATTTTTGCACTACGGCAAACTAAGGCAGGTATTCTTCCCAAATGCGAAGCTACTGAATCATCAGCGGAAGTCGAATTTCAGGATATTGTGGGAAAAACGGTTAGAAGATTTTTTGAATCTGTCATTATATGCAAAAACTCAAAAGCTTAGTTAATTTGTAAATGGGGATTCGATGGCAGTGGTAACCATAGTGCGTACAAGCTCAGATTTGAAAATACCGAAAACATCAACGAATATTTATTTGTTATAGCATTTGTCCTGGATCTATATTATATTTTAGGCCTGTCAAATTTATATTTAAAAAAGAATTCCCGGATCCTGTTAGACGGGAGGATGCTATTACGCAAGACAAAATTATTCTATATGAGTTTCACATTACCATGGTTGATGGGAGCGTGTGTAATGTTTTGTCAGAAACAAATTCGTCCGCTAAATGCTATATCTGTGGCGCAGTTTCTAGTTAAATGAAGACAGCCAAATGCTTTGAGAAAAAACCCAATTAAGAAAACTATCGTTTCGGTCTATCGACTCTGCATCTTTGGATAAGATCATTCGAATGTTTATTGCACATCTCTTATAGGCTACCCTTCAGAAAATGGAGGGTTCAAGGAGAAGAAAACAAAAGACCTTTTCCAGATTGGGAAAAAGCGTATACAAGCCGAATTCAAATCGAAAATGGGACTAACTGTTGACCAATTGAAGCAAGGTCCTGGATCATCAAACGATGGTAACACTGCTCGGACATTTTTTTCTGATCCACAAAAAAGTTCCGAAATAACAAAAATCGACCAAAATTTGATCCAAAAATTAAATATCATCTTACGAATAATGGAAACATCAATTTTGATAAATTAAATATACTAATTTGTGAAACAAGACAAATGTATTTGGATCCTTACGGATGGTACTATATGTACTTGTACATTGCGTTCCCTGAACGATCTTGCGTTCTCTGAACGAACGGGTCTTGGCTGATTGTATAATGAACCGGTTGTCTCAAATTGGTAGTCTCAGATTAAGCCACAAATGTTGAAGAGAAATGGGCGCAATGCGCACAACGTTTGCGTTACCGAACACTTATTTTTATAATAAAGTTTTATCATTTGAACGTGCTGTTCAACCGTGTAACTTGCCATGATGATTTGACAGATGTCACCGAATCAAAATGGCCTCCATGGGTTGCCAAAATTTACCCGCGCCAAAACAAACCCTATAGCTTTCGAGTTTTAAGGTTTCACAGATTTAATTTATGTAAATGTCAATAAAATCATTTATTGGCACAAATTGCTTTTTATCGTTCTTACCACTCAGAGCTATGCGCCCGCTATAAGAATTCTTAAAAATTTCTCAAACAGTGGTTCTTTCATTTATTATAATTGTTTTTCATGAAGATTTGCCAACAAAAAAAAAACAGAGGACAAATTACAATTATTGTTATTTATTATTTTTTGCTCTTTAAACTGTGCTTGGAGCTTTTTCACAAAAGATAAAGCCTTTTTAATAATCAAATTTACGGGGCTTTTAATCATAAAACAATGATTTTTAGTTTGAAATGATTTGATTGTCGTTTAAACTCGAAATAAAGTTTTGAGCCTACAAAAGTCGTTATGTCAAATAGAGACTCTACAAGTTACGGTTTGCAGCAGTCATTTTGTTAGACCCAATTTCCGACTACTCGGACACATTTTGGACGAAACAAGTTGAATTTTCGCTCTGAGGCATTCCAACGTCGCGTCGTCGGCTTGTTGGCATAGACCAATGACTTAGCGTAGCCCCGAGAAAATAATCTAAAAGAGTTAAGTCCAATTGATCTTCCCATTTCTCGATATTACATGATACCATTTGGGCCAAAAACATAATTAATCTTGGCGCGATTAAGCTGGCCATTCACATTAACAAGACGATTGACGAAAAAATATTCCCATTCAAAAACCTGGAAAAATCCTTCTATAAGTTCTAGCTATATCCCCATTTGTTTACTCAGTTCTCTGAGTAAGGGTCTTGAGAACCTCATACAAAATAAAATGGTTTTGCATTTAAAACGAGCATAATATCCTTTCAGCGGAACAATTTGGTTTTAGAAGTTGTCATAGCACAGTGCATCAAGTGCATCGAATAACGAATGACATAAAAAGTAATTTTGTAGTATAGAAAAGCACTGGTCTGGTCTTATTAGATGTAGACAAGGCTTTCGACATTGTGTGGCATAAAGGCCTTCTCCACAAACTCTTAGTTCTGGATTTTCCAATGAAAAAACTGAAAGATTTTTTAAAGTTTCAGTAAACAGTTCCTACTCTGATCTATATGAAATCCTTGCCGGTGTTCCACAAGAATCAGTTCTTGGTCCTGTTTTGTATACCATATTTACTTATGATTTCCCAACGATAACAAACTGTAAATCAGCTATTTTGCAGACGATACGTGTTTGTATTCATCAGATTCAGTTAGTTTTCACATCGAAACCAACTTGCAATCCGGGCTGAATATTGTGCAAACATACTTTAATGATTGGAAAATTAAAATAAATGCTGGGAAAACTCAAGCCGTCTTTTTCACTAGAAAAAGAAAAGCTTGTTTTTACCCACCAATATGCTGTAAATTAGTGGTATTCCAACAGAATGGAAATCGAGTACTAAACATTTAGGAGTACACCTAGACAAAACACTTACTTTTGGTGTTCATATACAAGAAGCAATCAATAAGGTGAACTTAGCTATAAAAATTCTATATCCGTTTTTTAACAGGAAATCAAAACTCAGTGTTGAAAATAAGCTCATCATTTTTAAGGTTATCTTTCAAAGTATCATGCTATATGGGTCACCTATTTGGGGTAAATGTGCTAATAACCATTTACTTCGATTACAAAGAACCCAAAATAAAATACTAAAAATGATATTAAATCTGCCATGACAGTATTCTACGGAAGATCTCGACTTACTTTTCAAAATTGAAAAAGTTTCATTTAGAATAAGTTATTTTTTGAGCGATATAATGCATCTTGTAGACTATTGGAAAATCACCTTTTCTCAAATTTGGCTATTTAGAAATAAAAAAAACACAAAAAAAATTTAAAAAATGTAAAAATAAAAACTTAAAAAAAATGGTTAAAGCTTTATATTTGTTACTTATTTATTTATTTCTGTCTTTCTTTATTTATTTATTTATTTTTGTTTCTTATAATATTTACTTTTTCTGTTTTTATTGTTTTTATTTATTTACATGTTTTTGCATTTGTTGATTTGATTATTTATATATTTATGTGATTATTTATTTTTTTTAACTCTTATTTATTTATTTATTTATGTATTTATTTATTTATGTATTTATTTATTTATTTATTTATTTATTTTTGGTTGTTAACATATTTACTTTTTCTATTTTTATTGTATTTATTTATTTACGTGTAAAGCATTTTTGAGATTAGCGTTTTTCGATGCTTCCCAGCCTCCTATTCTCCCCAATCTTGTGTAACCATGTTTCTTGATAATTTGAAGAAGGTTTTTTTTGTAGTTTTTTCCTTCTATTTGTTAGTTATGTTAAAATTTGATAATTTAATATAAAATTGTTATTTTTTCAGAAGTAAATTAGGGTCATACTAAATCTCTGTACAAAATAAAACAAAAAAAAATATAGCCCAATATCGCCACCGGTATGTAAACTAGACCAAACTGCTATTTTTTGTGGATTTAGTGGTGACTAATCACGCAAGCGTGCTTCGTCACTTCGTCACTGAAGATGGTTTTGAGGTAAAATTCGTCAATTTGGCACATCTTCTCCAGAGCCTAACTGGAGGTATGGTACATCGACTTCAATTCTTTAATCAGCTTGATCTTGTATGGGTGTAAATCAAGCGTAGTAATGCTTTAGTTGAACCCCTTACGTTTTTATTCAAACTTCCTCTAAAAACAGGCAAATTTCCCAGTATATGGAAGAAGTCATTTCTAACACCAATTTTGAAGAAAGGTAACAAGTCGGATATATGCAATTACAGGCCCATTGCAAAGCTCTCTTGCATTCATAAAGTATTTGAACAAGTTGTTTGTAAAGGTGTAGCATATTTTAGTAAAAATATCATTTGCGAACAGGAACATGGTTTTGTGAGAAAAAGATCAACGTTACTAATCTCCTCACATTCTCAAACATATGTTCAAACGCTTTAGAACAAGGTTATGAAGTTGACTGTGTAAACACTGACTTTTCTAAAGCTTTTGACCAACTTAGCCACGGAATTATTTTATTTAAACTAAAGGCTCTTGGTTTTCCACCATTTTTCTTAGCTTGGATTAAGTCATAACTTGAAAACAGATTCTACGAGGTAAAATTTAGAAATTGTCATTCTGAACCTTTTGTTGCTCAATCTGGTGTTCCCCAAGGAAGCCATCTTGGCCCTTTTCTGTTTATCCTGTCTATTAACGATGTATCGTCATGTCTACGCTCAAGTGAACTTCTTATTTTTGCTGACGATGTGAAGATTTTCAAAATAATAAAGTCAAACCATGATCATATTCTTTTACAAGCCGACATTGATAGTTTCACATTTTGGTGTGGGAAAAATAGCCTTTTACTCAACCCTTTAAAATGCCAGACGTTAACTTTCAGTAAAAAACTAATCAGTAACGTATTTGACTACTGTATATCACAGCAAAAACTCTGTCGTGTCTCCACATTTAAAGATTTAGGTGTACATTTCTGTTCCAGCTTAGAGTTTACACATCACGTTAATTTTATTGTTATTGTTGTTGAGGCAAGTTCTATGCTTGGTTTTATAAAACGCTGGCAAAGGAGTTCAATGATCCTTATGTTACCCTTTCTTTGTATAATTGCCATGTTCGTCCTCATCTTGAATAAACTTCGCAGGTATGGACTCCCTATTACGAAATTCATAGAAAACGTATTGAATCAATTCAACATAATTTCATTAGCTTTGCCCTAAAGGGTCTCCTTTGGGAAAATCCTTATGATCTGCCTCCCTAGGAACATCGTATTCTACTTCTTCAAATGCAATCTTTCCATCAAAGGCTTGTAAATAATGACTTAGTATTTTTTCATCAACTCATTAATGGTGAAATTGATGCACCTTATTTGCTTTCTTGTGTACATTTGAATTACCGGGGCAGAACTCATCACCTGCGCACATTTGATTTTATACATATTGACTTCCATAGAACTAACTATGGGAAGAATGAAGCCTTAAGCCGATTGAGCATTTTATAAAGGGTGATTTTTTTGAGGTTAGGATTTTCATGCATTAGTATTTGACAGATCACGCTCGATTTCAGACATGGTGTCAAAGAGGAAGATGCTCAGTATGCTTTGACATTTCATCATGAATAGACTTACTAACGAGCAACGCTTGCAAATCATTGAATTTTATTACCAAAATCAGTGTTCGGTTCGAAATGTGTTTCGCGCTTTACGTCCGATTTATGGTCTACATAATCGACCAAGTGAGCAAACAATTAATGCGATTGTGACCAAGTTTCGCACTCAGTTTACTTTATTGGACATTAAACCAACCACACGAATGCGTACAGTGCGTACAGAAGAGAATATTGCGTCTGTTTCTGAGAGTGTTGCTGAAGACCGTGAAATGTCGATTCGTCGCCGTTCGCAGCAATTGGGTTTGTGTTATTCGACCACATGGAAGATTTTACGCAAAGATATTGGTGTAAAACCGTATAAAATACAGCTCGTGCAAGAACTGATGCCGAACGATCTGCCACAACGTCGAATTTTCAGTGAATGGGCCCTAGAAAAGTTGTCAGAAAATCCGCTTTTTTATCGACAAATTTTGTTCAGCGATGAGGCTCATTTCTGATTGAATGGCTACGTAAATAAGCAAAATTGCCGCATTTGGAGTGAAGAGCAACCAGAAGCTGTTCAAGAACTGCCCATGCATTCCGAAAAATGCACTGTTTGGTGTGGTTTGTACGCTGGTGGAATCATTGGACCGTATTTTTTCAAAGATGCTGTTGGACGCAACGTTACGGTGAATGGCGATCGCTATCGTTCAATGCTAACAAACTTTTTGTTGCCAAAAATGGAAGAACTGAACTTGGTTGACATGTGGTTTCAACAAGATGGCGCTACATGAAACACAGCTCGCGATTCTATGGCCATTTTGAGGGAAAACTTCGGAGAACAATTCATCTCAAGGAATGGACCGGTAAGTTGGCCACCAAGATCATGCGATTTGACGCCTTTAGACTATTTTTTGTGGGCTACGTCAAATCTAAAGTCTACACAAATAAGCCAGCAACTATTCCAGCTTTGGAAGACAACATTTCCGAAGAAATTCGGGCTATTCCGGCCGAAATGCTCGAAAAAGTTACCCAAAATTGGACTTTCCGAATGGACCACCTTAGACGCAGCCGCGGTCAACATTTAAATGCAATTATCTTCAAAAAGTAAATGTCATGGACCAATCTAACGTTTCAAATAAAGAATCAATGAGATTTTGCAAATTGTATGCGTTTTTTTTTTTTTTAAAAGTTGTCAAGCTCTTAAAAAATAACTTAAACTGTTCATCGATAGATTTAAATTTGTTTAGAACCAGTGCTTCGCTATCGTAAACGTTCTCATTTTATTTTTTGTTCTGTAATAGTTAAATGCTAATTTTGTTTTGTATTTTGTGCGTGTGTTAGGCTATATTTGTATTATTTTTTACTAACAACTAACACATGCACTTATGATGAGCCTCTGATCGTAGTTTGACGCTTGCTATAAGCTTGCTACTTTCTGAAATTCTGAAGTGTGAAAAAACAAATGTTTGTACAATATTCCGAATTGTCAGAATTGAATTTGTTATGCCTTGAATAGACCTTCGATACAAAACATAAATTTTTGCTGATCAAAGCGTTCTACACTTAATAATCCACTTCCAAAGTGGTAAAAATAATTTCAGGAAAATTAACTCTTCTTCTATTTTGTTGTATTGAAGACACAATTTTACACTTTCTATGAGCAAAGTAATTCGCCCTCAAATACGAAAACTATGTGTGCATATTAATTCTTAAAAATTATAACATTTTCATCAGTTGACACATAAAATAATAAATTTTCCAAAAGCCGTCTCCTTATTATTACGATTTCGTACAATAAAATCTGAGAAATGAATGAACTTGAGACTTTATGTACTTTCAAAATACAAACCAAGACTCGGCGCGTTACTCTATACTATAGGATACCTTTATTTATTTGTTTTATTTTCATTTCGTGCAACTCAATGTCGAACTGTCAGAATATACGATTTTGTAATAATTTCCATAGTCATGTCTTCATGACATGCACATGAGTGGAAATTTTAATCTGTCAAAATGAGAAAACAGTTCATTTTGTTGAGCAATGTTTTGTTTACATTTCAGTACTTCATTTTCATGTAAGTATGGCGCCTGCACCTACATGTGTACATATATAGGACATATGAGAATGTGTTTTTTGTATCGGTGATTAACGAATTTACTAATTAGTTTTTGTGGTGATTGTGATTTTTTATTAACCTAAGGGCTATTAAAAGAAGCACTATTCGGTTCGTTTAAAACTTAAAAAAACAATTCATTTTGGCATGGGCTATATGACACATAGCGGCATCCTGTAGAAATCATATTTTCTCGGCATTAATATTGTAGTCCAGTCGAAATAGATAAGAAATTCATCAAACCTAGCAATAATTTGCATACCGATGAAAATTGATGCAGTTATTTGCAGGTGACAAAAAGTCCCAAGTTTTAATAAATTTCGAAAGCCATCAGAGATGCCGCCTCTGAGGTGCTAGGTTTCACACGGCCACCACAGCGAAAACCAGGGGTTGGACGACGAATGCCGGCAAGCTCACGCAGCTTAACAGCAGGCATACAAAACGGCGCTGCACAAAAGGACCAGAGCTGCTCGCGAGCTCTACGAGAAGAAGAGGAGAGAGGAACATCGGCTTCTTAGATGACAAAAAAGAGAGCATGCATGAGAAGCGCGCGATCGAGGAGATAGAGGGATGTCATAACAGGAATGAGGTTCATAATTTTACCAAAAGGTAAAAAAAACCTCCCAAGGGTACCAGCCACGAACCGAAGCCTGAACAGACGATCAGGGGAACATCGTAGTAGAACCGTAGTCGATGCTGAGAATATGGAAAGATCACTTCTCCAAATAATATAACGGCGATGACGAACCGAATTCCGCTGTAAGGGAGATAGAACCACTCAACCTCGGCGACACAAATCAACAATTCCGCCTACCCGACCTTGACGAAGTGAGGATAGCTATATCTAAACTTAAGTCAAACAAAGCTGCTGGACCTGACGGCATCGCTGCCGAACTATTCAAAGCAGCAGGCGATGACTTGGTACGGAGCACGCACCAACTCATCTGCAAAATATGGTCGGAAGAAAGCATGCCCGATGAGTGGAATCTCAGCATAGTGTGCCCGATACATAAGAAAGGAGACCCTCTAAACTGCGCCAACTACAGAGGCATCAGTCTCCTTAACATTGCGTATAAGATCCTCTCTGCCGTATTATGTGAACGTCTGAAGCCATTCGTCAACAACCTGATTGGTCCTTATCAGTGTGGCTTCAGACCAGGAAAGTCCACTATCGACCAAATATTCACACTACGGCAGATCTTGGAAAAAACCCAGGAGCTTCAAATCGATACCCACCATCTCTTTATCGATTTTAAACCCGCGTATGACAGCATCTATAGGAAAGAGCTCTACCGAGCAATGTCTAGTTTTGGCATCCCTGTCAAACTTATCCGTTTGTGCAGAATGACGATGGAGAATGCACGCTGCTCGGTCGGAAAAGATCTTACCGATGCATTTGATGTCAAAAAAGGTTTTAGACAAGGCGATGCACTGTCATGCGACTTCTTCAACATCAACTCAACCGTCAACACTAGAGGCACAATCTTCCAAAGGTCCATCCAATTACTCGGATACGCAGATGATATTGACATATTTAGAAGATCAAAGCGTAGTGTCAGTGGAGCTTTTTGAGCATTGCGACGGAAGCGGAGAAGATGGGTTTAGTAGTCAATGAGGGCAAGACCAAGTATATGCTGTCATCAAAAAAGGACACTGAACGACGACGTCTTGGACAAAACGTCATCATGGACAGCTATAACTTTGAGGTAGTTAATGACTTTGTCTACCTAGGCACCGCTATTAATGCAGACAACGGCACCAGCGCTGAAATCAAACGAAAAATAACTCTTGCAAATCGCTGCTTCTTTGGACCTAGAAGGCTGCTTTGGCTAGGTCATGTAGAGCGGATTGACATCAACGCTCCAGCCAGGAAGGTATTCGAATCCAATCCCGAGG
This sequence comes from Eupeodes corollae, assembly GCF_945859685.1. Classification (NCBI taxonomy): domain Eukaryota; kingdom Metazoa; phylum Arthropoda; class Insecta; order Diptera; family Syrphidae; genus Eupeodes; species Eupeodes corollae. The sequence goes on along the minus strand of NC_079148.1, from coordinate 59,963,484 downwards.
GACGGTGCAGTAGATGAAGACTGCGACTCAGGTGGGGCATCCAGGTGGGAGAGGACCTCAACCAACTTGGCGTGGAGACAGCTAGCTAGGGACCGAGCTGGCTGAAGACGCATGTTGGTTGAGGCCCAGGTCCGCCCCGGACTGTGGCGCCACCTTAAGTAAGTGCTATGTATGAAAGTTCCTTCATTAAAAAAAAAAATAAGAGAAATCCTTTTTTTAGTTCTTTGACGACCGAATTTCATAAACATGAATATTTGCTCAAGTTAGTAACACTACATAAAACCAGAGAACGTAGATTTTCAGAAATAAATAAGGTCTTTAAACTGTTCAAAAAATATTTCTATGAAGAGAACAATTGTTGTATACGAAAAAATTAAATTTTCAAAATGTTGACAATTTCTTTTTGCAATATTTGTGTGTTTCGACAGAAACATGGTTAGCTTAAAAGCTTTACAATGCTTTATAACAGCATTGCCATTTGAGTGCAATGAACAAAAGTATCAGTTTAGACACAATATGCAAAAACCATTATATTCGATGAAACCACTGTTAGGTACATTTAAACGCTTGTTCTTGAAAAAAGTTAATTCTGGTTATGTTTTACTACGTCCTATAATTTACAAAGCTTAGAACCCTAAAACTGCCATTTTCCATTATATTTGTGTTTTTTGAAAGACTGTGTCACCTTTTTTAACGATGTTCTCAGGGTCGATATGCGGCTTATTCCGAATCGGAAAGCCTATTTTGGCTGTACTGTTATTTAATTCGGGCTACAAGAAAATAGTTATCACCATAGACCCATAGCGCTTGCCGTAGAAGTAGTTTCCATACTTTTGACAACAGTGACAATTTTCAACAACATTTTTTTTTGGAATGAATAATGTTGACAGGTTTTGAAGGATTTTATTTATTGTTATATTCTGAGAAGTTTATATTTTTGAAAAGTATGACACATATTAAAGATGTATGCATAGCTACTTTTTCCATCATCAGTATCACATTACGTATCGCACTTATTTCGTTGCGTTTCGATGTCTGTATATATATCAAGTAGTCAAACAAAATCCTTTCCCTTAAGTTGAGTTGTTTTTATATGAAGGTTACCCTCACAAGGGGTATGTATTGATTTGTTTGTTTTTATACACTTTTCAATGCTTCAATAAGGTGTGAATAAAGCTGTCAAACAATTATTAATGGTGGCATTTTTTGAATGTTTCATTTAAAAGCTTTAACCCTTTTATCCGTTTGAATAAAAGTTAGTTATAGAGAAGTTTGAGTGTGAACTTATTCTTGTTTATATGAACCTCCATTTTCAACTGAATGTCAACAACCATTGATGACTAAGTTTATTGAACACAATTGGCTTTAGTAATAACCAAGCACTAATGTCAACATTAGTGCAAGGTTAAAATAAAGTGCGGAGCTAATACAGAAACTTACTTATAATATTTTACCCAGCTGGTTTAAAAACCTTATTAGTTCTAGTAAAAAAATAAATCGAGGAAACCTCTGTAACTTGAAAGATTACCAAATATGATGAAAAACTATTGGGAACTATTGTTTGAATTCAATCTCATTTTTAACAAGCATATCCATTAGATATGAAACATAACGTCGAGTCATTCAAATGGCTCTTGTATAGCTTTGATGATATTGCTCTTAAATGTTTGTATCGTTTCCGGATGGTAGGAATAACATCATTCTTCCTCGGTCGTGGTTTCCCACAGTACGTGTTGAAAGGTCAATTTATAGCTTCTAAGTGGCCAGTTGACTTTGCCAAAACGGCTGATACTACGATTTGCTAATATAGTTTGTTTGTGGCTTGGTGACAATTTTGTTTTTTTTTTAAGTATCCGTCGAGATAAAAATCAAATCAAACTGCGAAGCTTTAACACAGTTATTGTTTGTGGTGGCTTCAATTGCTGATTCAAGAAGACCTTAAAAACAAAAAATACAAGATCTAAAGGGTGATTTTTTTGAGGTTAGGATTTTCATGCATTAGTATTTGACAGATCACGCGGGATTTCAGACATGGTGTCAAAGAGAAAGATGCTCAGTATGCTTTGACATTTCATCATGAATAGACTTACTAACGAGCAACGCTTGCAAATCATTGAATTTTATTACCAAAATCAGTGTTCGGTTCGAAATGTGTTTCGCGCTTTACGTCCGATTTATGGTCTACATAATCGACCAAGTGAGCAAACAATTAATGCGATTGTGACCAAGTTTCGCACTCAGTTTACTTTATTGGACATTAAACCAACCACAGGAATGCGTATAGAGCGTACAGAAGAAAATATTGCGTCTGTTTCTGAGAGTGTTGCTGAAGACCGTGAAATGTCGATTCGTCGCCATTCGCAGCAATTGGGTTTGTGTTACTCGACCACATGGAAGATTTTACGCAAAGATCTTGGTGTAAAACCGTATAAAATACAGCTCGTGCAAGAATTGAAGCCGAACGATCTGCCACAACGTCGAATTTTCAGTGAATGGGCCCTAGAAAAGTTGGCAGAAAATCCGCTTTTTTATCGACAAATTTTGTTCAGCGATGAGGCTCATTTCTGGTTGAATGGCTACGTAAATAAGCAAAATTGCCGCATTTGGAGTGAAGAGCAACCAGAAGCCGTTCAAGAACTGCCCATTCATCCCGAAAAATGCACTGTTTGGTGTGGTTTGTACGCTGGTGGAATCATTGGACCGTATTTTTTCAAAGATGCTGTTGGACGAAACGTTACGGTGAATGGTGATCGCTATCGTTCAATGCTAACAAACTTTTTGTTGCCAAAAATGGAAGAACTGAACTTGGTTGACATTTGGTTTCAACAAGATGGCGCTACATGCCACACAGCTCGCGATTCTATGGCCATTTTGAGGGAAAACTTCGGAGAACAATTCATCTCAAGGAATGGACCGGTCAGTTGGCCACCAAGATCATGCGATTTGACGCCTTTAGACTATTTTTTGTGGGGCTACGTCAAGTCTAAAGTCTACACAAATAAGCCAGCAACTATTCCAGCTTTTGAGGACAACATTTCCGAAAAAATTCGGGCTATTCCGGCCGAAATGCTCGAAAAAGTTACCCAAAATTGGACTTTCCGAATGGACCACCTAAGACGCAGCCGCGGTCAACATTTAAATGAAATTATCTTCAAAAAGTAAATGTCATGGACCAATCTAACGTTTCAAATAAAGAATCGATGAGATTTTGCAAATTTTATGCTTTTTTTTTTTAATATGTGCATTCCCCCAAGGCCGTTGAATTAAATGTTGAGTTATTGATATTGATGGCGAGGAAACGCCTGTTTCAAAAACCGAATTGATTCTCCAATAAAATTTCACTTTCGACACAAAAAAAAAGAGTAAGGCACTTCTCAAGTATGCATGAATTTTTCATGCAAATATTTTTTCTTTGATAAAAACGTCTTTAATTTGGTCTAAATTGCAACAGAAATCGATATACAATTTCGAAACCGGGTCGTTTCTTGTAAATACCTTCATCGCTACGCCAACTTCCACCGACTTTTTGAAAGAAAATCAGTCACGATTTTAGGCCGTTTCTTTGTTTTATATTTTTGCTCTAAGTGACAAACCAGCTTAAATCAAACATTCTCTTAAACTTCAAGCAAAAGCATATTTTCCTTCCCAAAAGGATTCAAAATACGATTTGACACAGGTAAGCTTTCTCGTTCCACATAACCCTTGTGTTTTTAAAGCCATCAATGCTATTGGAGGCTTATATAGTTGTTGATGCTGCTACTGCTGCTGGCTGCCGTTGCTGCTTCTGTTACCTTTAAAGTATATAATGGTAGCCTTTCATAAACCTACTTCTGTTCTGATAAATTATTCATGATGAAAGCTTTATCCATATTATACTTTCTTTATCGTTGTATGTTTACATACGTATAAGGATATGCCCAGCGCCTATGTACAGTGTGTTTATATTTTCTCTGAATATATCTTTCCATTCCAGACACGGCACTATGTGTTTATAAATTAAAAATTCTTGTTTAAATCTGGCACTCAACCGACTGACTGTGATGATGCAAACGTAGGTAGGTACATAACGTCCGAAATTGAAACTGACGTAACCAAGTTGGCACTCTTGGCTTGGCGTCATCGTAATCGTCGGTCGTTCTCGTGTTGTTTTTTGGTCTTTCCATACGAAAGAGTCCTTGGCTTCTTCACTAAAGATTAACCAAAATAAAATGAAAATATAGATCACAACGTGTCTCTGTCTCCATCCAATGTCCATGTCTATGTCACTTTCATATCTATTCTATGTTATATATGCATAAGAAAGATAAAATTGAAAATAAATGAAAGTTATCTTAAAGATTTTATATACTTATGTATCTTCTGCCTACATATACCTAACCTATGCCTATAGTATGTGCATATGAGATTTTCAGATGCCTGGTCGAGTGTTCATGTGCCCATGTCCAACAGGAAGTCACAAAATTCCTAAATAATAGTTACCTATAATGACATATCTTTGAAAATGGTCAAGCCAGTCGGTCTTTTTTCAGGCCCTGTATACATAGATTAGATAGGTTGTAGGTATTTTCGAAATAATTTAAAATTAAAAGTTTGAAAATTTTGTCTTTTGAAAAGTTGTTAGAGGATGGTTCTTCAGTAAGGATATTCATTCATCAAAGTCCTTGGGCATTTTGAGTTCTGAAACAATTGCATGCGCTTTGTGTGACTTAAAACTTCTCAATTTTAAACTCAAAGGTTTTAATATTTGTCAACGTAGGACCGTTGGACTGTCATTAATATTTATATACATATATCTGTTTACACTGCTCCTTGTATTAAATAAGGTTTTGTTTTCTTAATAAGATTTTATTTAAAAATGTATTTTAAAAGCTTTACTTTTCTATCATTTAGATCAATGTCTAACATAAAGAAAAATACTCACTGAAATTTGTTTTCTTTAAATAATTCAATACTTTTTTAAAGGATTGAGTTCGTATTCGTACCTCGTTTTTTTCAGTTTCTAAAAAAGGTCAATTTGAAAATGCTACAGATAGCAAAAAAAGGAGTTTTTAAGGCTAGGGTAAGGCACAACGTATCCCTTAACAGTTAATTGTAAGATGATTTTACAAAATACAACTCTTTGTTTTCAAGATATTCCAGAAGTTTTCATTAACTAACAGTCTTTATTTTACTTTATATGAAGTTTTGAGAAATTTTAAATTTATAGCTTTCGTGTTTCGAGATCAACTACCTGCTCAAATTAAAAAAAACACCACTTATTTACCTACCTTGATAACTAATCCTTTTTAAGAGGGCAGATTTATTACAAAACGATCCGTTCTACATTAAATGTTTAGCGTTTTTTTCAAATTTTTGTGAGACAGCTGAAATCTAATACATTTTGAAGATTTTTCAAAAATTATATAAATACTTTAAATGTTTTAACTAAAAATTGAAAAGGAGGATTACAGATTAGGAAAATCATTACGAATTTTATTAAAAACAAAAAATAACTCATGAATTTAAGATAGCCTCTAAAAACCTCTCAATTGTGTCTTTTTGAATTTTACAACGTAAAATCTCAAAAACCTGAATAGTGAAACTTTGGAAAAGATTTGAACTGAGGCCATCAAAATTAGTCGAAAAAATGTGATTTCATATCCCAAAACAAAACCTTACCCACCAGTGAATTGAAGTTTGCATTTAACGTATTTTTAGTACTCTTAGGAAGAAACAAATGAAAATCGAAAAAGTTTGTTGTCAAAAGTGGCAATGTAACTTCTACCACAACATTCTTAATTAAAAATGTTCTTTAACAGGGAGCGGTGAATTCGCCGATTCTCTTCAGGATTTACACCAGCGATCTGATAGGTAGTCTTACAAAGGCAATTGCGTACGCCGACGATCCTATAGCGTACAGAACGGTCCGAAAGGTTGAGGTTATTATAATTCTCTTGCAGCGTGATTTTGACAAGATTCAGCGATATTGCGACGACTGGAAACTGAAAATAAAAAAAAGGCTGGGATGCGACCCACACTGATAACTTCCCATCCCGTCTGTCGATTTGTCTTCCTTAAAAGTTTGTCTATATGTACTAGTATCAATTTTACCAAATTTGCGTACTATTTTTTATAGATTTTATTTTTTATGAAAAAACGGACTGTTGGATTTTTATATAAAAATCACTGAATATCGAAAACAATATTTTCTGTAAAATAAAATAAGTTTGAAGCCAATATTTTTAATTTTTAAAAAACCTTTTTGAGTCGAAAGTAAATTTTTACCAAGTTTTAGTATTGTTTTTTTTTAGAGTTTTATTTTTTCTAAAAAAAACCGTCAATTCGATTTTCTTCAAAATTCTATCGAATGTTGAAAAAATTATTTTCTATAAGATAAAATTAGTTTGAAGGCAATATTTTATAGTTTTGAAAAGATATTTGAGTCGAAAATCAATTTTTACCAATTTTTATTAATTTTTTTTTAGGTTTTTATTTTTTGTAAAAAAACTGTCAATTCGATTTTTTTCAAAATTTTACTGAATGTTGAGAACAATATGTCTTTTAAAATAAAATAAGCTTGAAGCCTAAATTTCAAGTTTTTGAAATGATATTTGAATCGATATTCAATTTTTACGAACTTTGAGTAATGTTTTTTTTTAGATTTTTATTTTTTATAAAAAAACTGTCAATTCGATTTTCCTCAAAATTTTATCAGATTTCAAAAACATTATTCTCCGTTGCTCAAAATTGTTTTGAAGATGAAATCGTATGTTAGTGGTGAAATTTAGGAGGTGACAAATTTTTTTTTTCAGTTTTTTTGATTTGGAAAAAAAACCGTTAGATAGATTTTTTTCAAAAAATATACTGCTTGAGATCACGTTACAGTTTATTATATAAAATTTAATTTAAGTCTCTAGCGTTTTTGGTTCGTAAGATATTTAGGGTTAACCAAAATTTTCACCTTTTTTTTAAACTGCTGTGGTAAAAATACAACCTATGCAATTTTCTTGAGAGCTCTTTCTGCATCTTTCTGCCTTATTATCTGTATAACAAAATTTATTTGAAGTCGATATCTCTTCTGGTTCTTGAGCTATAGACGACGAAAAAAACGTCGCGAACGTACGGACGCACGAACGTACGTACACACGCACGCACAGACATCTTTCTAAAAATCTTTTATTTCGACTCTATGGACCTTGAAACGTCGAGAAATGTGAAAATTTTCAATTTGACAAATCGGACCCATTACAATAACTTCCTATGGGAAGTAAATAACGACAAGTTGGAGACAATTCTGTTCCGGACTCCGTTAGCTAGAGCCACGAGGTATACGTGCAAGAATTGGCGCAAGATGGTCATCGTTGATCTTCACGGGCAGCCATTAGCAAGCAAAAGTGTAGTGAAGTACCTCGGTATCTGGTTAGATCAGTATTTATATTTCGACAGACAGCTCTGACGAAACGAAACGAAACGAAGGTAATTTGCCACATGGCCCTCATACGGCCGATGATCGTTTATGGTTGTCCTGTGTGGTTCAATGTTGCCCCATACCAGATAAAGAAGTTTCGGGTGTTCGAGCGGCAGTGTTTACGACGCTGTACCGGTTTATATCGAACAGCTTCTAACGTGAATTACCATTCCAACGAGGTGCTATACAACGGGGCTCGAATCAACAGAATTGACAATTTCGTGATAAAACTCGTTCGAGGTCACATTGCAAGACCAATGTCTTCGACCAACAATTTAATTTTCGGGGCGTTCTATCCAAACGACGAGTATTTAGAGAATGCACGCTTGAGCGGCTTCATTCCACCAGAGGCATTCCTCTTTTTAGATAGATGCGGTCTGATACAGGATAGATTGGCCGTTCCGCTAATCTACCACGTCAGACGACGAACAGTGGATAGGCGACTCCTGTACAATCGGGACGTGACGGCACAAGGCGGAGCAGAGCTCCTTCGGTTCAGTAGGACTGTGTCCGAACGGGACCGAACTGATAGGGTGAAGCAGGAGAACCAGTTTAGTGGCTTCAATCGGCACTTGATAGTGAGTAGCCGGGGTTTTAAGCCTTGGCCGGCTGACATACTTGTTTTATAGATTTAGGGTTTAGTTTTAAGTAGAATAGTCATGGTGGCACAAAAACCAATAATTACAAAAAAAATTAACTAAAAAAAATCGAAAAAAAAATTATCAAAAAAAAAAGTGAAATATGACAAAAAAAAATACAACAAAATATAAAAAACAAAAAATGCTAGATAGTTAGATTTGCTGCTGTGGTTATTCTAGTTTTAAGTAGTTTATAGGTAGAATAAAAATAGGTACTTTAAGTTAGCTTTAAGTTTTATATTAAGGACATTATTTTAAGTAAAATAAGTTAGACTGTCATGCCAGAGGTCTTGGGTTCGATCCCTGCCGATGCCATCTAAAGTTTTTTTTCACGGGTGCTGCTTCTACGATGAATTGACAAATTCCCCAAGAGTAACTCTTGTCATGAAAAGTGATTGCTCAAATTAGCCGTTTGGATTCGGCCTGAAAATGTAGGTCCCCTCCATCCCTGAAAATATTACTAGCACACAGGAATGGTTAAGAGTTGTAAGTCACTAGGCCCTGGATCTCAGAGGTCTGTTGCGCCACCTAATTTATTTGTTTTTAGAGGTAATAAAACCTCATTTTAAAATTAGCCAAAGAATTGTCACGCTGAAATGAGGTTTCTGTGTCAAAAAAAATTGTACTTAGTATTTTATCTCTGCACATTTTAACAATTTTTTCAATTAATGGTTTTATTAAGGCTAACACGGCTACAGTTGCACGTTCATATACTTTTCAAGAAAATTTACATGACTAATTTTTTCGTCTGTATCGATAACTTCAAGAATTCTATTTCAAACTTTATAAAAAGATTTTGAAGCATTGACATAGAACTGTCAGGTTGTGAGGGAAAATTTTGTTGCAAAATTGTGTTCTATGCATTGTTGAAACACGTTACTTTAAATACTTACTAATGACATATTTTGAAATTGTGAAATGTCAAAAATTATAGTTTCAAAATAAACTTTCAATATTGTCCAGTTTTTGAGCATAATTTCGATAAAATTATTTTAAAAGAGATGTCCATTTAAAAGATTGTTATTAGAGAATTATATTGATAATTTGTGGTTTAAACTTAACAATTTATTCCAATTCCGTTAAATACTTAAAACCATGTAGCTACTAAAAGAACCCACTTTTACTTAACTCATATTATATCCGTTAACCTCTTTTGAAATTTTGGGTCTTCGGTCTCTTTTCCTCTATCTTCCGACTTATGAATCTTAGAACAATTCAAACAATTAAATTAAGTTCCATAATGTCTAATGGTCGTTTTCCTCTTTCACCGAAAAATTTTAAACTTTCAAACACAATAATGTACCACAAAATTAGGCGGTCACTTTTCGTTATGCTCATAAAACCCCCTCCTTAAATATTGGTATGTGTTGTGAATATTTGTTTCAAAATGTTGATAACCATAATAAAGATAACAAATAGCAGACATAAATAAATGCAGATACAAATATGTATCTAAATTATATGTATGGCAATCCCAAAGATATTTTAAGAAAACACACACATTTCTCTCATCATTGAAATATAAACATCTGTTGGTTAAAATCTTATTTCTTGTAGCCTTAAACACGACATATTCATGTACTGTATATGCTTTTATACCTCTTTCTGATATAAGCTAGGATAATAAATTAAAAACTGAAAGAAATTTTAAGCTTCAAAATTCATTATTTTAATTTTTCCTGACACAATTTGTTGTCGACTGTTCTGAATCTAAATTAAATCCGACGTTTAAATGTTGCTAATAAAAACAAAAACTTCTTTTTCTTGAATAAAAATATAAAAATACTGTTATTTTTTTTTCAAAAATTGATATGTTTTTAAGAATTTTATATTTAGCACTCTCAGGGTTTGGATCGATCTGTGTTTAAAAGCTAAAAGCTTTTATGTCTATATTTATTGTTTTTGAGAAAGTTCTTTGTCTAAAAACAAAAATTAAAAAAGTAGGATTTAATGATACAGCTTTCAGCAATTTTTCCTTGATATATACAATCATATGAAAAGTAAAATTAAATGTTGGTAAAATGAGAATTAAAAACAATTATGTACGTTTTTTGACTTAAGTGCTTTTTCTAAAACAACTTTTGCTGATTTTCATTTACTAAGTATCCTAAGATGTTCTTAGGTTGGTTTAACGGGTATTGTTATTTTTTATTTATCAAACATTTTAAGTCAATATAAGAAATGTAGATGCAAGAAAAGTCTTGTGGTAATATATCTTAAGTTAGCCCGAGCGATTTTACTTTTTTGATTAATGTAGAACATACAAAAACTTAAGATAGACTACCAAAATTATTTCTCCCTATTATCTGATAAATAAATTAAATTAATAGATAAGTCGAATCATCCTCCACTTAAGTTGTTTTAACTTTCGCAAAACCCTAACTTAAGCTTGTTTTTCAAAACTTCATTACTTTCTTGTCTTAAAACATTTTATCAATGAGGGTAAAAAGGAAAAACAGTTTGTAGACAGAATTTAGAAACAAAAGAATAAATAGCTAAATAGCTCTTAAGTCGACTTAAGAGACTTGAGCATAGAAATATCTCATATATCTCTTATTTAACTTTACTTTTTTATTTAGGTAAATTTATTTTGAACCTCTTTAGGTTTGACGGGCGATTTCAATGTTCACAATTCTTCGTGGCTTCGCCATTCGAGTCAGAAAACGCCCGAAGGAATGTGTGCTTAGATTTTTGCTGAGTTTAACCATCTTACTCAGCTTGTCAATGAGCTTTTCGTATATGCAGAAAATACATTTGACTTGTTTCTCACTTCTGATCCTGATAAGTACATAATCAGTGTATTGACGCCTCTACGCACATCGGACCATAGTGTTATATCTGCTAATTTCTCGTGTCAAACAAATCCAGTTAAAGAAAGAGCTCCAAAGAGAATCGTTTGGTAGTACGAGAAAGCCAACTGGGACGGTCTCAATAATTTCTTCAGGATCTTTGACTGGGTGCTATGCTTCCTCAGTAGCGACGTAGACTCCATTGCAGATATTATTTCTAGTATGATTCATTTGGGAATGGAAACGTTTATCCCGAATAGGGTTAAAAGTTTTAAACCCAAGGTTAAATCATGGTTCGATTCGAGCTGTAAAGAGGTTATCAAGGAGAAGGAGGTGAGCTTCCGGTGTTTTAAAGCCAACCCAACTGAGGAAAACCGGAAAAAGTTTAAGCAACACAGGAAGGCCTGCAACGCCCATATTCGAAGGACCAAATTTTTACATGACCAAAAACTATGGCGAAAAATACAGCAATGTCCCAAAGGGGGTAAGAATTTTTGGTCACTTGTAAAAAACATAAGGAATTCTTCCTCTTCCTCGGTTCCTACGCTTGTTGTCAATGACACTCCTTTAGTTAGCTCTATTTATAAAGCCAACTTATTTGCAAGTTAGTTCGCCGAAAATTCCACCTTACCAGATAGTGTCATGACTCCCCCAGTTCTTGAACACGTAAATGATTCTATGGGACCAATCTTTTTTCGTACTCGAACTGTGGCGAGAGTTTTTAAAGATCTCAACATTCATAAATCCGCTGGCCCAGATGGTTTTCCCGCTATTATTCTGAAGAAGTGTTCTTCCACGCTAGCAGAACCACTGCGTAAGCCTTTCCATCTATCCTATTCTTCTGGGCTCGTTCCGAGTAGTTAAAAACTGCATTTGTTCAGCCAATCCCAGAAAAGGCGAATCTTCTTCTCCCACAAATTACCGACCGATAGCACTAACGTCCCTTCTTTCTAAGGTCATGAAAACGCTGATTAATTATCAGCTTAAGAAATAACTTGAAGAACGGAAGCTTCTTAATGACCGGAAATATGGCTTTCGTCGCAATAGGTCCACTGGTGATCTCATGGTTCATCTCACCGAACAGATCTTTACATCGTTTTGGAGAAAGTAGGTATTTCAAAAGTATTTGATAAAGTCTGGCATCTTGCTCTCTTCGACGAATCTCTTCTTCGTTGGATTAGAAATTTTCTTTCGAACCGTTTAATACAAGGTGTTTTGGACGGATTCAAACTCATAAAATAAACGCTGGTGTGCCCCAGGGCTCCGTTTTGTCTCTGACCCTCTTCCTCATTTTTATAAATGAGCTCCTCTCTGCTACTTCTACTCCAATACATTGTTTCACTGACGATAGCACTCTTAGCTTTTCATATTCGTTTCTAGACTCACAACCCTCCTCTTCGGATGTGGAACTGCAACGGCAAAATATGATAAGCTCATTAAATAAAAATAAAAAAAATCGTGTGGAATTTAATGCTTCGAAAACGCAATGCTGTCTTGCATTGTTAAAGCGAGCTAAACCCTCTTTGTCACTATCTATGAGTGGCACTTGCATCAACGAAACGGAAAATCTTGACATTCTCGGAATGTGCATCATCAACCACCTTTTATGGAGCGATCACATACGCGATTTTGCCAAAAATGCCGCAAGACGTCTAGGTTTTTTGAGACGTTCCAAGAAGTTTTTCTATCCGTCTGATCTGGCTACAATCTACAAAACTTATGTACGTCCGAAATTTGAATATAACTCTCATCTCTGGGCTGGTGCTACAGTAACTTATTTAAGCCTCTTGGACAGTATTCAAAAATGAGCTTTTAAAATGATTGGTGACATTAACATCATCAACTCTTTTACATCACTCGAACATCGACGCAAGGTTTCTCTCACCCTTTTTTACCGTTATTTTAACGGACTATGCTCCATTGAAATAGCCAGTTGCATCCCTCCCCTTAAACAATTTAACCGTAATACCCGCGTTTCTAGGAAAGCTCATCAGTATACCCTCGAGCCCAACTTTAGCCGTACTACGCGAATGTGGAACGCCTTGCCACGCTCTATCTTTCCCTGTCATTGCAATGTTCAGAAATTTAAAACCAATGTACGAGTATCGAGTTTTTTGACAGTTTTAAAAATAAGAATAAAACATCATATTTTTGGAGAAGAATAAATATAACAAAATTGGATACTGTTGGAATTTAGTTTAATTTGGAAAAAATGAAGAACGCTGCGAGCAAATTGAAGGCAGAAGAATAAAAGATAATTCCAACATAATGGCGCTAAGTGAGAAAAAGTAGAATATTTGAACGCATTTTTAATGGAAAATATATACTTTTGTTTCAGTTTTGTTAAGAACTATCGTTTTTCTAAAGATGGATTTATGTTCTTACTTAACACCATATCATTCGACATCCCTACTCGCAGAAGAAAAAATGATGTTTCGATTATCATTAAGTTATCGGTAGCATTGAAGTTTTTGGCAATAGGATGTGACCAAAACCAAATCGGTGAATTGCTAATGTGTAATTGGGGTGATAATTGGAACTCATATTCAACATTTTACTTACACTTTGAAAAAAAAACTTCGCTCATAAACACATTTGATGTAGAGCGATTATTTCCGATTTTTCCTTTTTTTGAATTCTACTTTCGAGTTACGTAGTTCCTCGTTTATTCGAAAGTTTAAAAGAATATAGTTGGCACTACTAGAACTATTCGAATATATATAAAGTACGAATTTTTCGAATTCGAGCAATCTCATTGTAGAATCGAGTTACAGGCGTTTACTTCTTCAGAAATAAACGCCTTTTTAATGTATTTCAATAATTTTAAAAAGCAAAGTTTCGCTGTGCACTACACCCGTCTTTCTTCCAATACTAACATAACTTCTTGCAGTCGATGGCAAGAGTCTCACTACCTACCATACTTGGATTTAAACTTTTGTAAAAATGTATGGATAAATATAAAAAACTTCTCTTGCTTGTCCATCAGAATACTTTCCGTCTTCAGTAAGAGCCTACAAATCTTCAAAGTTAAGTCATCATACAAATCTTACTCGAAGTGATTCAGTGTCGTATTGAAACTCAATCAACGATGAACAGAACATTTATCAAAATCTACAAAAAATAAAGATGTCACCTGAACTCAGATTGAATATTAAAACATCCACAAAGAAGATTAACAATGTTCAAAAATATCCATTTATAATTCAAAAAACCACAGCAATCCATTGTCCTTCGCATTCGTACCTTCAAACATACCTATGTACATAAAAACAATAAATTCAACATTTCCAGTGTCTACTAATTACGTTCTCCCTTCCACTTTGTTTCGTCCCTTAACTTCTACACCGGATATAATTTTATTCAATTTTATATCCATATCTTAAAACAAAAGAAACCAACAACAAAACAAGGATCTGTATCTGTTCTGTATCGTTCCTTAAATATTCCACCCTTCGAAAATATAAAAAAAACTCAAAATCACACAAAAATATTCCAAAACACAAGAACCTGAATTCCAAGCGATAAGAGTATGAAGTGTTATAAATTTGAATATTCATGAAACGTTCTAGTTTTGTGTGACCTGAAGGTCCTTCTTCTCGGTTATTTGCATATTCATCCGGGTGGAATTGCAAGATGGAAGAAGATTTTTCCTTCATTCATTCATAGCCCACACAAGACATTTCATAAGTGTATGGAAATGTGTGTTTTTGTGTGTGTGTAGGTGAGTGTGAGTGTGAAGGGCAGTAATCCTTTATATAATTAATTTTATTATTCCTCGAAGGGATATTGTTTCGGATGGATGTAATAGCTTTTTCTATTGCCTTTTATTATTTTTGTGTGTACTTAATTATCCTTCGAAGTGGTCATAAATTATGACCATCAATATTTGTATTTTGATTTATATTTTAGTAGGCGAACATTCGACTAGCTATAGTTTATGCCTTTGTAACGACTTATGATGGGTGGGAATAGTGTATCTGGATTGTGGTGAATCTTTATTCAAGGAAGCACGTTAGTTGAATGGAGACATATTGTTGCTCCAGGTGAATACAAATTAAAATCCCAAAACAGGACGTACATGACTTTATGGGACATGTTGACATATTGTAGTTATACAAAGCGAGTATACAGGCCTTCAGAATGATTGCTACATAATACTTTTAAGGTTACTGTTGTATAATAAAGGTCGTTTCGTCTATTGATTGATTTGATGAACTTTAAATATAACACATCGTTAGAAAAGGTCGAGAGCTTTTACATATCAGATTTGTTTTGTATTTTCTTCGGAATTACACTCTTAGATCAAGGCTACAAAAGATTCGCATTATTAACATACAAAACTATATAAGTGGTAAACTATGAAATTAACCATCTACTATAAACTTAAGGGTTGGCAACCCTAAACAGACAAATTTAACTGCTGACGGTTTGAACCAAAAAACAGCGTCTTTTAAGTTTTGAAAATATTTCCTAAATTAAATAAACTTGGTTAGGGTGCATTTGAGTAGACTATGTTTGCTATGTCAAAATAATAAAACATTAACAAAAAACTTATTTGCTTAAAAAATAAAATTAAAAAATGTTCTTGGTACACGTGGCGTATGTGGATTAATTTTTCAATAACGTCTAAGGATTTTGTTTTATTTTTACGATGCGTAGAAGCACACACGTCCTTTCTAGGACGTTATCAAATATATCAAATTATATCGAAATAATATTTCTTCAGCTACACAGGCTGGTTTTATTTTCTGGTCTTAGAAGTACCGATAAAAACTTGAAAACTTTATCATTTTTGAAAATAAACTGCTTAATGTCCAATTTCGTTCATTATTATCTGAACGGTTTTGAGGTTTGAAAATCATAATTTTAGATTTAGAAATGTTTAACTTGAGATCCCACTAATCGCAATATTGTTTAAATATTATTTATTTGAAGCTGCAATGTCACTGGGTTATCAGAGAAAACCGACAAGTCATCAGTATAGAGCAAAATCTTCAAAGACAAATCGCCATAGTTGACGCAACCCGTTAAAATATTTTTAATTTCATTGATAAAAAGAGCGAAAATAAGCGGACTGAATATACAGCCTTGTGGAACACCTGTTTCGGTTTTAAGGGATTTTGACAGAGATATACCATAACAAAACATTGCAGACGTGTTTAATAAAAGTTGTTCCTAAATCCGTATAAATTTGGTTTAAGGACCAATAACTGGTAGCTTATATAAGTGATCTTCTGTTGATGGAATCAAAAGCACCTTTAAAGTCGACGAAAAAAGTGTATAGGGACTTCTTTTTGTCGATAAAACGCCTGGCAACGCTCGTAAGAGCAACAATTTGATCAATCGTTGAAAGGCCCGCCCGAAAACCAGCCTGATATCGACTTATCAAATTATTTCTTTCAATCCAATTCACAAGCTTTACGTACAACATCTGTGTAAACAGTTTTTTTAGTGAGCTCAGAACTAAAATGCCTCTATAATTTTCTGGTGAACTCGGATTACCCTTTTTAAATATAGCTCTTTAGAGAAAGTGTATCTCTTTGCTAGGCAGATCGCCGCCAATTCTACGCTGCCAGTGAATGTTATGACTCCGCCTGTCCTTGAGCGAGTTAGTGATTCTATGGGACCAATCTTTTTTCGCACTCGTACAGTGGCAAGAGTACTTAGAGATCTAAACCCACATAAATCTGCTGGTACGGATGGTATACCCGCTATTGTTCTGAAGAGGTTTTCTTCAAAGCTAGCAAAACCACTAAACATGTGTCCTACTCCTCAGGTCTCGTTTCAAGAGGATGGAAAACTGCATTTGTCCAGCCCATCCGCAAAAAAATCGAATCTTCCTCACCCTCTAATTACCGACTGATTGCTTTTACGTCCCTTCTTTCCAAGGTCATGGAAACGCTGATTAATTATCAGCTCGAGAAATATCTTGAAGATCGGAAGGTTCTTAATGACCGGCAGTATGCCGGTGATCTCATGGTTCATCTCACCGAACAGTGGAGCAAATCTTTACATCGCTTTGGAGAAAGTAAGATTATTGCACTTGATATTTCAAAAGCATTTGATAGGGTTTGGCATCAGGCTCTCTTATCAAAAATGGGTGCTTTCGGTTTTTATGAATCCCTCCTTCATTGGATTAGTAACTACCTTTCGAATCGTTCAATACAAGTTGTATTAGATGGATTCAAGTCCGAAAACCACAAAATAAATGCTGGTATGCCGCAGGGCTCTGTTCTATCTCCAATACTCTTTCTCATTTTTATTAATGATCTCCTGTCTGCAACGTCTAATCCAATACATTGTTTCGCTGACGATAGTACTCTTGGCTTTTCATATTCGTTTTCAGACTCACATCCCTCTTCTTCGGATGTGGAACTGCAACGACAAAATATGATAAGCTCATTAAATTCCGACCTAAACAGCATTGTTCAATGGGTATTAAAAAACCACGTGGAATTTAATGCTTCAAAAACGCAATGCTGTCTTGTATCGTTAAAGCGAGATATATCCCCATTGCCATTATCAATGGATGGCGCTTGCATGTGTGTCACCAACCACCTCTTGTGGAATGATCACATACGCGATGTCGCCAAAAATGCCGCAAGGTGTTTGGGTTTCCTTAGGCGATGCAAGAAATATTTGTACCCCTTCTAATACTCGTAATACTCGTGCTTCTAGGAATGCTCATCAGTATACCCTCGAGCCCAACTTCGGCCGTACTGTCAAACACAGATATTCCTTTTTTAGCCGTACTGCGCGAATGTGGAATGCCTTACCACACTCTGTCTTTCCTAGTCATATTCAGGAATTCAAAACCAATGTGCACCGACATCTCCTTTTAAACCCTCTCTCCTCTTCTCACTCACACTGTGCCTCTGCATAATAAGGGTAGTAATTTCCCCTTGAGTTTGTGCTTATTATAACAAAAAAACAAAAAACAAGATATTGTAGCCAAACATAAGTAGCTCGGAAATTTCTCTTCTGTAAACATTTTTTTTAATAACCCCAACACACGCTCGAGAAATTCAGGAGTTGAATTCTTATAGAATTCGATTGGAATGCCATCCAACCCCGTTGCTTTGTTATTATGGCAGAAGGAGAGTCTATTTCATCGATTGAAACATTTTGCAGGGCAAAACTGATGGAATTCTGGTCAAGATCTGGTAGTAGTAACCCTTCAAAGTATGTGGCTATGTCGTCAGCAATAATACTTAAAGATGATAACTTGCTGCGCCCTCCTAAAATCCGTACATTGTACCAGAATGACTTGGAAGAGGCCAAGAAGCTCATGGAACTGTCTTAAAATCCGTGTACAATATCGTGACTGATGTTGAAGTGTAGATTAGGCCAATATCCTGAAGCTTTTCAAAATTAACCAAATCCGAAAAATGTTGTTAGTTTTCGAAGTACTTCCTATGATTGCAAGTTGCCACTGAAAACTTTAGAATCGAATGAAAAGATAAAAACTATTCTTTCTTGAGAGTAGAGATTCAGGCTCGTTTGTCTTTATGTATACCAATCAGTTTTACTCTTGAACCTCTTCCTGTGTGTCTAACAAAATCTTACTTTAATTGAAATTCTGAAACCAAGGCCTTCTATTTTTGTATTCACTTCAAGTTTATCTTCACTTATTCTCAATAAGCTTAAATTAAAGTTATTTTTCCACATCCGTCTCAACCCTACCCTAATGCATTCACATTATGCATAAACATACCAAAAGGCATTATAATTTTATCCGTACGATTAATTACAACAATCAGGCTAGCAGAATTTGTTGTTTTTTTTGTTTTTATTTTAATTACTCTATCATTTAGGGCAATTCACTATGAATGATAGATCACAATTTTTCAGTTAATTGAGCATAAAATCACTATCCGAGGCGGTTGATGTGTATTTCCATTTGCTATAACATCGTACCGTTCTAATTTTGGATCAATACATAATTACTGTCATTTAAAACTGATATTTCTTGGGGGTGAGTGAATTTGTAAATAGGGTGATGCCTAAAGGTTTATCCTTGACATTTTTGTGGGTTTCTTTTCAAACCACAACAACAAAAAATTTCTGTTTAAAGCTCTACACACTTCCTGAGGAACTTTAAGAAATACAAATGTGGCCTCTGTACACTTTTGATAACTAAACATGAAATTTGAATTGAGGTTCTTCAATGAGTTCCTCCGATTATCAACTTTACTTTCAAAATTCATTTAAAAAAATGATGAAAAAACGAAGAAGATAACTCCTCGAAATAATTGTTTTCTTTCAGCACTTTGAATTCCCAACAGATTGAAACACCCTCTTAAGCTTTTCCTCTTCGTTTACGAATATAAGCTAATACAAATATAATTTCGTATTGAAGCCTCGAAGGAAATTTAATTGGCCTTCTTCGGTGTCGTATGTTTATCGGTATATTTATAGGACCAAACGTTGCAAAATGAACGTGTCTTTTTTTGTAACTTCAAGTTGTCACTCTATATTATACCTACAGTTAGCATCCTGCAAACGATACCCGCAAAAGTATATTTTTATCTCTTAAGGGGGGCAAGACTCTGTTATTAAGTTATTATCAAATGGTGAAGAAATATGCTATATAGGATGTGCTTGTGCATAAAAACGGATGGCAAAAAATAAAAATAAAGTTATAAGCGATAATTTAATTTCCTTCAAAGTTCGATTTCTCACTGTCTTCCGGCTGCTTCCGAGTGTAGATATAATTTTTCTTTCCGATAATCCTGCCTGACATGATTTTTCTTTCACCGGTTGTATTATTTTTTGCCATCAGATGAAAAAATTCAAAAAAAAAACGTTTCATATTTTCTTTCAATTTTAGATCCAGAAGAAATTACAGATTTAAAAAAAAATGAATTTTAAAATAGAGGGTTATTGAAAGGTACTCGTACACTTATTGCTAGCTTTTGAATTGCTTGTGGGAGGCAAAGAGGGGGAATTATTAAAAAGATATTAACTTTTTTGCTTCTCATACTGTTTTCCTGATTAAGTGCTTTCGCAGTGTTTCAAGTTTTCCAATACTTTTTTTATAATTTTTATTAAAAAATAACCTAGTATTCTAACGTTTCAAGCTGTTAAAAAGACACCTTTTGAACTATTTGAATTGGATAGAGACCAACTTTGAACTATGATTTTTTCCCATTTTGGGTTAAATAAATATAAAATAGCACCTTTTCAAAACTTAGTCTTCAAAAATGTTCATTGTTTGAATACTAAAGAAGTTTACAATAAGATTTCACGTTTTTTTTTACAAATTATTTAAACTCGTCTTAAAAGTGGTGAACATTTTGCAATCGCAGTTCACAAAACTAGAGCATTTTCGGGTCGGACTAAAGCATTTTCTGGGTGGACAATAGTTTAACTGGTGAACAAATTTGAGCTGTTGAAATAAGTCAGTAACGTATCTTGTCTACTTCTCGGATATAATAAATACTGATGCTGTGTTATCCTGAGCGATTAAAAAATAATCCCACCCTTACTATTGCACATAATTTATTTATGTATGCAATATTTTTAAGTTATGTACAAATCTTGTCGAGTTTGACTTTGAAAAAATAACTTAACTCAACTATTCGTTTCTCGAAATTAAGTGCGGTACAATATTTTCAAATTTGTGTTTAGTGGAAGTGGTTTTACGATTTTATGGAAATCTTATTTGATTGATTTTTAGATACTATCCCACATGAAAACTTTAAATAGTAGCCCGCCATGGTTTGATTCGCATTTAAAAAATAAAAGATATAAGGCTTGGGTAAAGTTCAATCTATCGAAGAGTGGCGAGACGCTTAAAGTTTACCAAGAACTGCGATATGACTTTGTGACTTATTCAAACATTTTGTTCTTTAAATTAATTTCGAATACTGATTGTAATCTAATCCCCATATGTATGTTCAGTATGATCTTTTCTCTTCCATTCCTTATAACAGTTCTCGCTCACAGAAATGGTTAAGAGTTGTAAGTCACTAGGCCAAAGTTCTCAACGGACTTTTGTGCCACCTAAATTATATTTTCTTAAGCTCTTATATTTAAAAGGTAAATGAATGTTGAAAAAATGTGTGTCTTGTATTTCTTATCCATTGTTTTTTCATTACAAAAAGTTTCTGAAATGTTCTAATTTCTCAGATCTTTGGAAATATTTATACCCCGGTCCATAAAATGGGTTCTGAAAATTTAGTTACGAATTATTGTTATATAGAAAAATTGTCGTTTCGTTATGTAGATTTTGGTCATATCTTAATGTTAGATATTATAGCGTCGTGTGCGGGAGTAACCCTTCATGTTAATTTAAAGTAAATTCTAGGGTACCTCAAGGGAGTCGCCTTGGTCCATTACTGTTTATTTTATTTATTAATGATTTGCCTTCGGTTTTAAATACTATGGCGATATCACTTATCTATGCAGATAATGTTAAAATGTTTAAATTATCAACTCCATTAAGGATTGTTAAGAGAAACAAGAGAATCTAAATCAATTTTGGGAAATTATTTGATTTTAAATATTAACAAATATAAGACAATGTGTCTTACATGAAAGCGTAATATAAAACATAAGGACTATACATGTATTGAATTCTTTGAGTTTGAATATAGAATACAGGTTTTTTGACATTGGTGTTGTACGCGACTCAAAATTAACGTTTACTGATCACTTTTAATTATATTTAAAAAAGAATTTAATAAAACACTTGGCTTCGTTAAATGATTTTCCTAAAAGTTCCGTGATCCATATGTTTTTAAAACTCTATATGTTTATTTTGTCTCGAATTCTCTAACACGCTTGCGTTTTATGAGCGCCATACTATTGTGTCTTCGTTTTCCCCTGGCCTGATAGACTGTTATTACCTTTAAAAATTCAAAGGCTTTCTTTCAAAATATGAAATCTGTAAACCTTAATTGTAATTCTTTTGCTGTAAGTAGTTATTTATTTTAGTGAAAGAAAATATTGTAAGCATTTAACGTATTTTTTAATAAATAAATAAATAAAAATAGAGAACCGAAACCGTGTGCCTCGCTAAAGATAAACTGATAACACATCTGCTGCCTGAAAAATTGCCGTTTTTATATCGCATTTTTCATAAAGGCTAACCTTTGTTAGGTGTTATTAGTTTAGTTGACAAAAAATTCAATCACTAATAACTTCGGAGCTCTCGCTGGTTAGGTCATAGAAATGGATACAAATTATTCGGATTATCATCGAAAAATCATCTTCTGTGATGACTCTAATTGTCACTTCGGAGACTTCGTTAATGAGCAGAATTGACGCAGTTTTCGTTCGAAACAACAAAAAATGAAAATCTCGAGAGGGTTATTGCCACTCTAAAGATAATTTGTCATTTATTATTAACGATAGGTGGGGCGACCCCAAGAAAGTTAAAATATCGTACATTTATATAATGCTTCCTAAAATTGATTTAAATTGAAGTTTAACATTTCAAGAAAACATCAGGTAGAACCTTTTACGAAAATTTCAATACTCTCATTATCAAGACTAAGGAGCGAGTATTTAACTTGTTTCATAAATAACAAATGAGAAATTTGGGTCCTGATAGAATGGGGGAGTCTATTAAATATCCGACACGAGAAAATTTTTAAATGTGGTTGTTCGATATACCGGTATAGAAACTTGGTCTTAACAATTTCCACGTAAAATATAATTAACAATTATTTTAAAATTAAGATTACCTAGATCTCTTAAGCAAAATTTTTAGAACTTTATGACAATAAATATGTCACTCTGAACGAATTTTTAAAACTCTAAATAGGAGAAAATTAGGGTACAGTGGAGATTTACCACATATTTTCTTCAAAACACTTTTTTTTTCAAAACTAATAGAGGTGGCATTTCATTATAATGTGAACCTCCCCAACAACAAATTCCGTATTCTTGTTTTAGATGAAAAATGCCATAATAAATTTTAAGTAGCTGTTTTCAAGAACAAACTTTTCATAAAAAAAGAAGTTCCTAAGAGTGCAGCGAAAATACTGGCTAAGATTTTCTGTGTCGTTATAAAAACTCATTCTAGAATCAATTATTCATGCTAAATACTTAAATTTATTAACTATTTCTAATTTAAAACATTTATCACTACAGCTCATGGAATACGTAAATGTTATGGAAGTAACTGATTTGATTTGATGATAACTTTACTGATTTCAGCAAGGTCTTTGACAAATTGTGCCATACAAAAATACTTTGAAAACTATCGCAGCAAGATTTTAACGACTATTTCATTAACTGGATCTCCTGATATTTGCATGATAGACGTTATTGTGTTAAATTTCGTATTGAGTGTTCAAGTTCATTTGTTGTGAAATCTGGTGTCCCTCAGGATAGTCACCTATGTCCTATTCTATTTGTTTTATTTATAAATGACTTGGTTTCGTTCATACAAAATTCGTTTGTCCTAAAATATGCTGATGACATTAAATGTTTTTTCATCTGACTGTCTTCTCAGGCAAAATGTCTTAATACTCGTATTATTCAGGGAATAGTGCAATAATAACCGCCTCCTTTTAAAAGCTCCAATAATTTTTAGTTACATTTTTGATTCTTGTCCTTTAAGTAGAGTATATGTATTTTCTGACTTGGGTGTTGTCTACGATCCTAAACTAACATTTAATGAACATATTAACTTCATAGTTAAAAAAGCAAATAGAGTTTTGGGGTTTATTAAGAGATTTGGTTGTGATTTCCGTAAGCCATACAGAAGTTCAAAAATTGCTTTTTGTTTCATTTGTGAGACAAGTTTTTTACGTTTTTGTCTACGATCCCTTCCGTGGTTTCATGATATTAAAACATTGCACCTTATTTACAAAGACTTACTCTCATAAATCGTCCTTCTTTGACAAATCATAGGACGTACTTGCAGTTTTGTTTTATTGTTGGAATAATAAACGGACAAATTTCATCACCATCAGTTCTTAATAGTTTAAACTTTAGTTTTAATCGTTTAGGTATAAGACTCCAAAAACCATTGAATACTTATTTTAGCAGATCAAACTATAGTGTAGATAGCCTCTTAAATCAATTAATTAAAATCTATAGTACATTTCACACTTGTATTGATTCACAAAATGATATTATAAAAAGTATAAATTGCAAATTAAAATTTCTTAGCAGCCTAGTTTAAGTTTTTAGATTTTAAATAAATAGTATATTAATAAGAATTGCTAACGTTAGTATTTAACGAATTAAAAAAAACAGTAACCATAGGATTACAGGTGCTGTTAAAAAGTTTACATTTTTGACACTCAGTAGCATTTGAAAAGAGATCAGTATCAACATTTGTTTGGCCCCATAAACTGAAAAACATTCTCTTGGACTAAGAACTAATTATCAATTTGAGTTCTGCAAACCAGATTCTTAACAAGCTGAGTTTCCAATTTATATCAGATATAAGAATAAGGCAACTATCTGTGTTGTAAGAAAAACCAACATCGTCTGCAAAGGCTCTCAGAGGATCCTTAAACGGCAAACTTAATAAAGAATTATTAAATACCAAAAAATTATAGGTCCCAAAACCGAACCTTGTTTAACTCCCAAATCGAATGTCTTTATATCACCCCTAATACGATTAATTTCACTCTTTGAGTTCTTATATTTAAATACGACCTTAACCAATAGTGATTATGTCAACAAACAATGCGGATGTATTCTTTTTTTCTGTCAAGACTTATCAAGATAAAAGAAGTCTTGTCTTGGCTCAAAAAAAAACGTGATATCAACATCTGATATCCGTATTTTCTCTGATAGCCAGGCAGCTATTAAATCTCTGCACTCTGTCTTCACAAACTCTATAACAGTCCATAACTGTCGATCATCTCTAATGGAGATGGCGCAACAGTTTAATATTCACCTTTGCTGGGTGCCGGACCATAGAGACATTCCAGGTAACTGTAAGGCAGATGAACTTGCCAGAAACGGTACAGTACATCCCATGCTACCACGTTTGGCAAGTACTAGAATACCAATCGCTACTTGTAAACTGCTGCTAATGCAAGACGCTGCGAGGAGGGCAGGCACCAGGTGGAACAACATCACCACGTGTCAAGTCACAGAAAACATCTGGCCAACACTAGATTTAAAACGATCAAGGTGCTTGCTCTCTCTAAGCAGATCGCATATAAGCTCGATAATAGGTGTCATAACCGGACACTGTCTAATAGGAAAGCACGCCACGAGACTAGGCGTATTCTCAAATGAATTTTGCAGAAGCTGTATGGACAAGGAAGAGGAAGAAACGGTTCTTCATCTTCTCTGCACATGCCCTGCTCTAGCTCGAAAACGCAAGAATTACCTAGGAGAATGCTTCTTTAACGATCTAAACGATCTAAATCATATCGGGATAATCAGCCTCTCACGTTTCGTAAGGGACTCAAGCTGGTTCCATTGAGCTTAGGAGGAAGCCTCAAGATTCATGTGGTATCACAATGGGCCATTAAACTGCCATAAGTGTGTCCGTTCCCATCTTTGACAGCCACTATAAACTAACCTAACCTAAGACTTATACAAATATTTGAGAACCGAAAAGTAACAACGCATTTTCGGTTGATTTATTGCTTTGAAAAATAAACAGAACATCATTGAAAAATTTCGTTTTCGTAAAAAAGCTCACCATTCTATTTTTACAGCTTTGTTTAGTTCTTGAAGTTGTTAAAGACATACCATAAATGTGTTAATTTTTCATTTAAGATTTAACAAAAATTGATAACAGTTTGTAACCACGTCGCTCGTCGGCAATTCAAATCAAATCAAATGGGGTGGTGCAACAGTCTGTTGTGAACCAGGGCCTAGTGACTGACAACTTTCAACCATTTCTTTTTGCTAGTACTGTTGTCAGGAATGGTAGGGACCTACAATTTTAGGCCGAATCCGAACGGCTAGTTTGAGAAAGCACTTTTTCATGACAAGAATTACTCTTGAAAGATTTGTCAATCCCTCGCAAGAGGTAGTACCCGGAAAATTATTTTTTTAATTTAAGGTGGAACAGGCAGTGATTGAACTCAAGACCTTTTTGCATGACAGTCTAACGCATCATGCCACGGGTACTACCGTCGTCGGCAATTACAATGACATAAACATTGATTTCTCTTTAAAAATACTCTTTTTATAAAAAACGATATTGGTTAATTGGAAAACTCTGATGAGTATGAAACGGGAACAGTTAGTTGTTAAACTGCTCTTCTGACGCGTTTCCCAAAAATCAACTCTTCAAGTATTTGTTCAGTTTTATTCATATACAAAATTTAAACATTTCTCTCTACCAAGGTACTATTCGAAAAAATGTTCCACATACGCCATGTATGTTTTCTTGGAATATTTTTTTAAGAGTATAATTAATTAAAATTATTCAATAAATTCTAGACTTGTCAACTTTTTACAGATCCATTCTGCAAGAAAAAAGTTTAACAAATGCTTAAGAATGTATGTATTCTCATATTTAACTTGAAAACAGTCAACTTTGCATTAGAAGCATAAAAGTAACAACGAAAAGTCACACACATTCAAACTTTTCAAAAATAAGCTTCTGACTTGTTGGAATAAATACATAAAATTTAAATGTATCACCATCAACAACTTATGTCCCATGATGGCTCTGATCCACTGGACTATATTAAAATAATCCACATTTTTCTTTGTTTTGTTTCAAACAATTATATATGCAGTATTTTTCTTTGTATCATTTTTATTATTTCTGAAAAAAAAAACAGAAAAACTACAACAATAACAGAACATTCTATTTTTTAAATTATACTTTATTTTATTGTATTTTTTCTTCTTCTTTTATTTTCAGGTACGTAAGCTCCCCCATTTATCTTCAAAAACAATGTAAGTCTATTGTCTTCAAAATTCAACCTACATTTTCTCCACTATTTATAACTTGGTCAAATTTACCCTCGTTGTAAAATAAAATATATCACTTTTCAAATACACGACGAAACACTAAAAGTTGAAGTGATAAAACAAATGAAAAGAAGAGAATCACTTCCAAACACACAACAATGATGAGGGAAAAATATAGTTTCATTTTTATTTCAACTTTTTGTTTTGTTAAAATTTTTTTATTTTTTTGTTTCAAATTAAATTTTTTCCAAGTATAAAAGATTACGAGTGCACATTGCACTTCTTCAACGTTGTCGTTGCCGTCGTAGTCGTCGTCCTAGTCGTCGTCGTGTCTCAAAAAAATGTGAATGAAAGAAAAAAAGAAGTTAAAAACATCCTTACCAAAGATTTACAAAAAAAAAAAAACGAAACTTTGAACACAGAACGAAAGACAAAAGTTGTCCACTAAAATTATCCTGGGTTGGTTGGTTGGATTTTTATGTTCTGCTTATTTCCAACTATTATCCTTCAGCTTCAGAGATCCTTCCGTTATTCTCCTGCCAACTGCCTCAGAGATAATTTCAAAACTAAAAGTCAGCGTGAAGTTGTAGTTTTTATTTCGAAGTGAGCTCGCTCCTATTCTGACTTTTATATAAAATTCATATTCATTTCTTGTATGTTTTATGTTTAGTGTCCTTTTTTAAAAGAGAATGATATGATAGAATGATTTAGCATCTCCAGTAAGGAAGGAAGGAGGGAGTGCAAACATATAAGTCACACGCATTAGCTTGGCACGATTCTGTTCTACATTTTCCAGCAGTGCTGGACTTATCCATCCTCAAACATTTTCATAGTATTTCCTTTTTTTCGATAGTTTTGTTTGATTAACAAAACTGAAAGTATTCTTGGTGGACATAAATTAATAACTTTCGAAAAAAAGAATTACATAAAATAGAATACTATAGAATTGATCGCCCTAGAGCGTTACTAAAGTAGTTTTTAATTGCGCGAGTAATCCGGCACTGGTTAAATACTTTCGTACATTGTGAAGACCTTGCGATATCTTTATTTGCATGACCCAGTGTGGCTCGCTATTATTTCACCCTTCTGTTTTATTTTGTTGAGATCATGACTTTTATATTGTTAGAAAACAATTGTTTGCTTTGTTGCTTTTTATGTTTGGTTCAAAGGAAATACACACCAGGATTTATAAAACAAAACTAAAATACAGATACAAAAGCTTTAAAGTAAAAAGATGTCAGTGTTATGAAAAACAATTTTTTTTTTCATTATTGTGACTTTTTTTAAATACAAACATTTGGTTAGATGAATCATTTTAATTATTGGTCAGTTGTTATTCCATTTAGGTAGAAATGTCCTTGTTGCTAGAAAGCCGCTCATCGAGGCATTAAGCTTATGAGATTAGATATTTAATTGTTGTTTTAGTGATATTTTTAAAAGAGGTACCAAAAAGAAAACGATGATTTTGAGTTCAAGCTAAAATTTAGTTATTAAAGATACATTTGTACAGCGAAACAGAATTGTCATTTTCAAAATTATTCACGTCCATGCATTATTTAAAAATATCACGTTCTCATAAAACTTTTTATTTTGAGCCAAACTTGAGGCAACCCTGTTTTAGAAAATTTGGACTAGCTTAATTCATAGAGCTTGCCAAAGAGACAACATTAAACGAAATTTTTGCTATTCTTGTTTAAATTGAATATGTCTACAAAATATAGGTAAAGCATGATAAAATTAAGTCTTGTCTCTGTATTATATTGTATGAGTATTTGATTATGTGAAAGCTTTTTTCAAAGTAAGTGGCACGTTAGCTCAAGAATAAGGTTATTTCTTAAAGCCCTTTTTTTTAGTTAAGAGTAGATCTATGGAAACTGACAATTATTACATTTCTGTTCATTGATATGCTCAATATTAAAGTATACAAAACTAAAACACAGATACAAAAGATGTCAGCGTTATGAAATATAATATTTTTTTTTTCATTATTGCGACTTTTTCAGATCAGATGAATAATTTAAATTTATTGGTGAGTTGTTATTCCATTTATGTTGAATTGTCCTTGTTGCTCATCGAGACACAAAGCTTATGAGATTAGGGATTTAATTGTTATTCTAGAATTCTAGTGATATCCTTAAAAGTAAACGACGATTTGGAGTTTAAAATAAAAATTAGTTTCTAATTTAAAATACATTTATATTGAAAAAATAAAACGTTTTCGTACAACTTTTTATTTTGAGTAATACTTGTGGCAACCCTGTATTTGAAATTGAACGCTAGATTAGTTCATGGGGCTAATCTAGATGCCTTGACGAGGAGGAACTCTTAGACTTTAATCAGAGAAAGCTTAAAATAATAATCTAAAAAGTATTAATAAATGTACGTTTAAAAGAAAATAAGATCTTGTTCACTGACCCAGAGTTTAAGACCACCGTTTTTATCATCAGGCTAAATTCATCCCTTTAACTTTCTCATTTGGCAAAACCAAATAAATTAATAACGATATCATTTAGGAATAAAATGCTAAAACTACAAAGGGGGCTGGGATCCGACCCACACTGATATCTTCCCATTTGTTCACTTTCACTGATATTTGTAAAAGTTTTGTAAAATATTAATAACAACATTTTTTGTTTTTGTGGATTTTCGTTTTTTGTGCAATGATTTTTTATTTTTGTAAAGATTAAATAAAAGTTTACTACAATAACCTTGCTTCAACTAAATATGCATAATTATTTTAAAAATTACTTTGTACATTTTTTTCAAACGAAAGTTTTTTATAAGTAATGTTGAAGTTTCTTTTTAGTCAACTGAATAGGGTAATCTTTGTTTATGAGAGTTTTCAAGTGCTAGATAGTTTAAACCAATAGTTTTAGCGTTTTTATTGAAATTGATATTCTGATCTAAAATTTGAAGACCAATGGGTAGATCTACATCCATTAGTAGTATTTCAAAAGCAAAAATCGTCTTGATTAGACACCAAGACCTAACCGCATGTGCAGCAGCTGATAAAATTTGAATGGTTTTATTACAGTTTTAAGGTGCACATCAGATTTGTTTGTTGCTAGGGAAAAAATAAAACAATGATCGGCATAGAAGCAAATCGCTGAACAATTTTAAGAATTATTAAAATTCTATTAAAACAAAATGAGCTGAGGTAACTGATAACTTCCCATCGCGCTTGTCGATTTGTCTTGCTTAAAACTTTAACAATATTTTGTGCGAGTTAAATTATTTGTAAATACATTTATTTATTCTACTAACACTTAAGTTGAAATCCCTTATCAGTTTTTTGTAAAAAAAGTTGTCAATTGAGTTTTTCTAAAATATAACTTAAAAAACCAACAATGTTTTGCCATATAATGAAATAGTTTTATTTCAAAATCTTTTTTTTTTGTGGCCGGCTCTTATCTTGAAAACCAAAACTAGCATTTCTTGAACATTTTTATTTCTTATATAAGTAAATACAGATTAGGTTTATCTAAGAACAATATCTTACGTTAACAAAAACTTTAAGCACAGAATGTATTTTATTTATTTTTTGCTAAATGTCGAAAACTGTATTCCCTATCAGATGAAATTAGTCTGAAGCCAATAGTTTTTATTTTTTAAAGATGTCAATGTCGAAAAATAAATTTTTAATAACTTTTATTAATGTTTTTTGGGTTTTTATTTTTTGTAAAAACAACCCTCGATTCAATTTTTCTTAAAACTTTACCAAATGTCAAAAACTTTATTCTTCGTGTCAAAAAAAAATCATTTATTTTGAGAGTTACGT
Source organism: Eupeodes corollae (assembly GCF_945859685.1). Classification (NCBI taxonomy): domain Eukaryota; kingdom Metazoa; phylum Arthropoda; class Insecta; order Diptera; family Syrphidae; genus Eupeodes; species Eupeodes corollae. The sequence continues at coordinate 59,932,980 of NC_079148.1, read as the reverse complement.
AAGCGCAGTTGTTCAACAGTCTTAAGAGTTATTGACATTTGAACCATCTTAAACGAACTAACCATTACTTGATTTTTTCAAACCTCACTTGGTTTTTTCAGATGAAAAACTATTTATTTTCGATGGCCAGGCTTCATCACAACAGTGAAAGAGGTGTTTTTATATGGATAACTGTCAGTAATTATGTAGGTTAATTTTACGGAAATCTTAACATTTTTTGAACCATAAACTTGGACTAACAACATTACTCGGTGCGCATAATAAAAGTTTGGCAAGAGGAGCAAAATTTGCAATTTCCTTTAATGACTCACGTACTCATCTAGTCTAAATATTATTAAATATAATCAAGGATAGTTAGACCCCACAGTAAATGAGAGTGATCCTCAATTTAAAGAGAAGGAATCCTTAATTTCTGTAATTTTGTTAGTGATAAACGAGATTTCATTAGACTTTATCAAAAGACTGTAGGATTAATATCGGAATAGTTTCCAAAATCATCAAAATTAAAAGTGGAAGTACCCACTTCCGATTTAAACAAAAACTGGTTTTATTTCAGTACGATACAAATTTTAATTTGACTAAAAAAATATTACATTTTTCCTTGTAGAAAGCTTTGCAAATGGGGGAAAGAAAAACTGGTGGTTGTTTTTGGGATAATTCCTTTGAGTATAGTGAATGGCATACGAACCCGCAATATTTGGAACAAAAGAGGCTGGAATGCGACCCACACTAATAACTTCCCATCCCGTCTGTCGATTTGTCTTGCTCAAAAGATTGTCTATATGTACTCGTATCAATTTTTTCCAAATTTGCGTACTATTTTTTGTAGATATCATTTTTTATGAAAAAACGGACTGTTGGATTTTTATATAAAAATTACTGAATATCGGAAACAATATTTTCTGTGAAATAAAATAAGTTTGAAGCCAATATTTAATTTTTACTTTTACTAAGTTTTAGTATTGTTTTTTTTTTTAAAGTCTTATTTTTTGTAAAAAACTGTCAATTCGTTTTTTTTTTTTTTCAAAATTATATCGAATGTTAACAACAATATAATTAGTTTGAATCCAATATTTCAAATTTTTGAAAAGATATTAGAGTCGAAAATCAATTTTTACCAACTTTTGTTAGATTTTTTTTAGGTTTTTAATTTTTTGTACAAAAACTGTCTCTCGAAATTTTATTAGATGTGAAAAACATTATTTTGATTTATAAAAAAAAAACCGTTAAATAGATTTTTTTTCAAAAAATATACTTTTTTGATATCGCGTTACAATATATTATATAAAATTTAATTCAAGTCTCTATCGTTTTTGGTTCGTAAGATATTTAGGGTTAACCAACATTTACACCTTTTTTCAAACTTCCTAAAAATCTTTTATTTCGACTCTAGGGACCTTGAAACGTCGATAAATGTCAAAATTTTCAATTTCACAAATCGGACCCATTACAATAACTTCCTATAAGAAGTTAAAAATATAAAAAGTACTTTCAAAAATATTTGTGCGTATTCAGTTGAAGCAGAGTGTATTTTGAATATGATAAAAAAGCTTGATATCTGTGTTAGTTTTCTTTGTCGAGATATTTTAGTCCGTAGCCAATTTTCATTTTCATTTTTTAAATGTTGGTATTTCTTATACAAAATCTGTCCAATAGGTTTTTAATGATATTACGATTTGTTAAAAATAACATTTTGTATAGAACGAAACAATTTTAAACATTTTGTAAACGAAATAATTATACTAGATTGTTGTAAAAATGTTACCAATTATTAAGAAACATTTTTTTAAGTAAACTGAATTTGAAGTCAATTTTTTATTTGTTACCAAGATATTTGAGTCAAACATCAATAATAATAACAAATAATTTTCATTTAATTTGTTGTTTACTAATAAATTACCCTAGGTGAACATTTTGAACAGCAGGCAGTATTACAAGGCATCATACTTATACTAACAAATCTATGTTATCAAGCTTCTAAAACTATTCCTTTAAAAGATGATAATATAAATGTTTCAAACCTAAAATAGTCATTAATTTAGTTTATGGTAAATATACATTATTTTTGACTTTGTGCATATTAAACTAATATTGCAATTCTGTTACCTCTGAGTCAAAACTGCTAATGCGCTTTTAAAAAATTATAAAACGATTTTTAATTGAATTAAAAAAAAAACCTAATCTTTGCTTTTAGGAATGTAAAAATAGTTGCAAAATTAAAAAAGTTATTAAGGGGTAAGAACCATTTACAACCTCATTGAGGATAGTGATTAACAATAAACAAATCTCGGTGAAAACTTCGTTCCTTTCGGGATATATTTTCCTTCAAAAATGTGACTTGATGAGTGTGAGTCTTTTTATAGATAAGATGAAAAAGTCCACATTTTTCTACATCATCAAAGCGATTTTACTTTTTCAGACTATTTACAGCATTTTATAATACAGAATTTGATTCGTACAGGATTGTGTCATACGGAATTTTGACATTATAGTAATTCAAATATAGTACTATGACCCATGCAGTACTTCGATTCCAACATTTCACGGCAACCCCCTTTTACAATGCGGAAGAGTCTAAAACTCCACATAATTGTTCGTGTTCTCCTTGTTTTTGTGACCTACTGAATTAACTTTTAACAAAGTCTGAAAAAAAAACGATAATAGTTTCGAATTTCAATTAATATATGTCTCAAAATGTAATAAATAATTGTTTACTTTATTTGTATTTGTTCGAGAAGATATTGTTAGTTGCATCCTCTCAGATTAATAAAAAGGCATATGTGTGCATACATGTCACCTTCAACTGACCTTAACATAATTTATAATACAGATGATCACTCTTTAAACACCTTCATAATCAATCAAAAAAAGTTCGACATTATTACACAAAAAACTCAACAATTCCATATTGTCGATGTGTACTCTGAGGCGTATGAGTAATTTATTTTCCATTTTCTTAATGAAACCATTTTGAACACTTTGGCAATTTATTTATTTTTATTTTTCAAAAAATAAGCAACATAAATTATTTATTAATTGATATTTTCAATATTCATTTCGTACACCTTCATACATGTGTTGTGTATGTATATAAATAAATAAAATATGTGACAACGTTGTCTTACAAAACAATGTACGAGTATTTGCATATATGAAAAATTAATCGTATCATCATCACAAAATAATTTCACAAAAAAAAAACACAAAAACTAATTAGGCCCAGATTACATTAACAATTCATGTGGCAAACCGACCGTCATCGTTGTCAAAAATAAACAAATATATATGTATATAGAGAGAGATTCGAAAATATCGAACAAGGAAGTATGGCCCGTTTATGATTCATAAATGTAAGCCAAAAAGGTGATGGGTTGCCGCTTGCTTACTTATTTCGGTTTCATTAATAAATAATAATCTGATGAACCTTATTTGTTGTGAAGGTTGACAAAGACACGAACTGATAAAAGCTTTCCTTTTGTGAATTTGTTTGAATTAATTTTCCACCCTATAGACTCCTTTCAAATTGTGTATATGAAAATGTTATAAATAATTCCTTCTTCCTTAAATAAGGTTCTTAACAATTTAAAGTTGTCCTTTTGAACACCACAAAGTTGGTTATAGTTATGTAAATCAGTTATTACAAAAAAAAAATAAAAACAACCCCACAACCACACACAAATGAAGTGCATTTCCAACTTTTAAAAAAATCATAACGACCTGAAATACAATAGGAATGAGTTTGGTAAGTTATACGTTCCTTAAGTGGAGGGTGTCAAAAAAAATTATAATACTCGTATACACACATTCATGGGTGGTTTTATTCCTTTTTTTTATTGTGTTCAACGAACTATCAGTTGCACAAATCGCACTTTTTACAGTTTTTCTCTCTCTACTATATCATAAAGAATGGATTTCGAAATTCATACGGATAAGAATTCTGCAGTCCTTCCTCATTTTTCATTGGGAAAAAGGGAAACACATAACCAACGAATACTCCGAAAAAAAGGATAAGAGTCTAAACGAAAACATGGGAGAAAGTTTCAAGGATATTCATAGTGATTTTAAATTCAGATCCGGATTAATAAAAATGGAAAAAACGTCAGGCACCACGAAAAGGGATAAGATTTTATAAGGCTTTAGATTTTAAGATTTTAAGTTGTTAATTAATTTAAAATAATATTTTTTTAAAGCTCTTAGTTAACAAAAATTTAGAATTTTGACCGCTTAATTCGGATTGTATGGTTTATTCTATTTAAATAATTCTGTCAGTTTTAATATTTAAAATGTGTCTTTTTAACAGACCCATTCTGCTAATTTGCAGTACACCTGCTATGATGGTTAGTGCGTTGGACTGTCATGCCAGTGGTCTTGGGATTGATCCGTGCCTATGCTTCTTGCGAGGAATTGACAAATTCCCCATTAGTAGTTCTTGTTATGAAAAGTTCTTTCTTAAACTAGCCGTTCGGATTCGGCTTAAAACTGTGGGTCGCATCCATCCCTGACAAAAGCACTCGCACCCATGAATGGTTGAGAGTTGTTAGTCACTAGGCCCTAGTTCTCAAGGGACTATTGCGCCGACCAATTTATTTAATTTTTTATACTGCTAATTTGGAGCCTGATTTGAACTTCATCAAAGTAGGTGTAATAATGTTTTTCGATGTAAAGCAACAGGGTATGTTTTTTACTTCATTTTATAAGAATCTTTTTTAAAGGAAAAATATTCAGGATAATTGTCATAATACTTTTCTTTTGAATAAAAAAATGTTTAAAAAAGTTCAAACTCGAAGCTTTTTAAACCTAGTTTTGCTTCAAAACATGTTTTGCAAAAAAAATTCGAAATATGAGTGTAAGATACGTGTGTAATGGAGGCCCCGTTTTTTACTCAATATACTTTTCTAGGTCTAGCCTAGTCCGACTATGTTCATATTTAGCGCATCCACGAATTTAACTGCAGTTTTGTATATTTCATTTTGTATTTTCGTTTTACACACATAGATCCCGTGTGAAGCGAAAAAAACATTTTTGTTTGCTGCTTCTGCTACAACGGATTTCGTCTTATTTAAAGCGTTTCTTTTGTCATATTTTATACAGTTTGAGAGAGATGATTAAGTTGGTTGATTTTTGTTTCTGGAAAATTGTCTACATTAAAAACATCTTAGATATGTTTATTTTAAATATGAAATAAACATTGAACTTATACGATTATAGTATTTGATCGTGTAAGTATAGATATCAGACCACCTAAAATTGAAAAACGGAACATACACAAAAATTAAAAAAATCGTAATTTTTTCAGCGGCAATGTTGATGTACAGAAGCTTCTATACTTCTGCTCTTAGGAAAAATGAAGTACTTGAGATGCTTCTTAACATTGCCATTAAAAGAAACGCGATTTTTCAAATTTTTGTCAAAAATCAGCTCAAATACTTTATTTTCCCAAGAGCAGAAGTTAAGGGCTTCTGTACATGATCATCGATAATAATTTAAATTGTAAAATTTTAGAAAATTAAGTTTGATTTGATGTTTCTTATAGAAGGAAATCTTTACTCATACTCAATTCAATAGAATTAAAGTTTAGAATTTGTGTTTGTAGAGAGCTATGTTTTTGAACTTAAACATTAAAAGTCATTTGAATATTAATTTCTCGGAAACTACTGCAAGAACTTGTGTTTCTCTTAATCGGCCTAAAGCCGAAAACAGTGTACTTCACCAACATTATTAACTGTTGAAAAAAAATGTACATTTCGTTACGTTAAAAAAAAGCGAAGGCAGTTAACTAAAAAAGTAACAAGAACATTCTTATAATATGTTAACACTTTAAACAAATGATATGCATATTTTTGAAACCAGGTTTTTGAAAGTTTTTTTTTGATTTCCTATAGGTGAAGTAATTGTAGTCGGTCCGATTTGTCAAATTGAAAATTTTGTAACTTCTCGACTTTTCAAAGCTTCGAGAGTCGAGTGCATGCTGGTGTTCATACGTCCGTACCTTCTTACTTACTTACTTAAGGTGGCGCTTCAGTCCGGGGCGGACCTGGGCCTCAACCAACATGCGTCTCCAGCCAGCTCGGTCCCTAGATAGCTGTCTCCAGTTTCGCACGCCAAGTTGGTTGAGGTCCTCTCCCACTTGGGTGCGCCACCTGAGTCGCGGTCTTCCTCTACTGCGCCGTCCCTCGGGATTGAATTCGAAGACCTTCCGGGCTGGAGCGTTGATGTCTATTCACTTTACATGACCCAGCCATCTAAGCCATTGGACTTTAATTCTGCTAACTAGGTCAGTGTCGCTGTACAGCCCGTACAGTTCGTCGTTATATCTTCTCCTTTATTCTCCATCTATGCGTACGGGACCAAAAATCACCCGAAGAATTTTTCTCTCGAAGCATCCTAAGACGCTCTCATCTTTCTTTGACAGGGTCCAGGCCTCAGCGCCATAAATGAGAACCGAGATAATAAATTCTTATAGATAGATGGTGATTTAAGATGCTTGTGAGAGGATCTCAATTGCTTTCTAAGTCCAAAGAAGTAGCAGTTTGCGAAAGTTATTCTTCGTTTGATTTCAGCGCTGGTGTCGTTGTCTGTGTTAATAGCAGTGCCTAGGTAGACAAAGTCCTTGACTACCACGAAGTTATAGCTGTCCATGGTGACGTTTTGTCCAAGGTACCTTCGCTAAGTTTTTTCGTCGTCCCAGTAAAGATATGGAATTCAAATTAATTTTGCTATACAGATAATAATGCAAAAAGATGCAGAAAGAACTCTCAAAAAAATAGACAGGGTTTTTTTTAACAAAGCAATTTATAAGAACTGAAAATTGTGGTTAACCCAAAATATCTCACGAACCAATTAAGCTCGAGACTTGAATTAAATTTCATATTGATTATATTATGTTATATTATGTAGCGTAATACCAACAAATATTTTTTTTTTGAAAAAAATTCTATCTACTGTTTATTTTATATTTCAAAAAAAATTGGCAAAAAAATATTTGCCACCTTGAATATTTTACAAACAAAAATTGATTTTATCTCCTAAATAATCTTATGCAAAGAGAAATAACATTTTCGACTCCTGGTAAAATTTTCAGATAAATCGAATTGACAATTTTTTTGCATAAAAAATAAAAACTTAAAAAACATTACCAAAAGTTTGTAAAAATTGAGATTATGGCTTCAAACTAATTTTGTCTCACTAAAATATTGTTTTCAACATTCGGTTAAATTTTGAGGAAAATTGACTTTCTGCTCAAATTTCTTTTCAAAAACTTTAAAGTATTGAATTCAAACTAATTTTATGTTATTTTCGACATTCAATAAAATTGTAAAAAAAGTCATATTGTCAGTTTTTTTCTACCCAACACTTATTAAAAATTTACTTTCTACTTAAATATTTTTTTGAAGTATACAAATATTGCCTTTAAAGTAATTTTATCTCACAGAAAATAGGGTTTCGACAGTCAGTAACTTTTTACAAAAATCACTGAAGGGTCCGTTTTTTTCTAAAAAAATCTTAAAATCTTACGTAACAATAGACGATATTGACTTCAAATTAGTTTCATTCATCCAATTTGTATTTGTTAGATTTTTAAATAATACTATTTCATGATATGCAAAATATTGTTGGTAATTTTTAAATTTTTTAGAATAATTCAACTGAAAACTTTTGTAACAAAACACTAATGCCCAATTTTATAAACAACTTTTAAACATTTAACAAGATTTTAAACTGTAAAGTGGGATATTTTGGTTTCACCCAGCGTTTTTAAAGTAAATAAGCTTTTAAACCCCTTTTAAAACTAAATGCCCGTTTTTGGCTCATTACATTTTAAAAGTGTCATTAAAAAAAGAAAATGACAGGTTGACAGCTGATGTTTTACTTCGTAAAATGTTTACTCTCAATATTTTTAGATACGGAATGAATTCAACATTGCATTACTATTTATAATATTAATTTATGATTTTAATTTTTAATTCGAATATCAGATTCGTCATCTTGATCTGACGAAGAAGAACATAATATATAGTTATACGCCACCGTCCAAGCCACACGATTACTCAAACGTTTGTTTTTGATTTGTTTACTCTGTTGTATTTCGAGATTCTTGTCATTTATTTCAACATATAATGCTTTCTCATTTTTTCTCACACAATTCGCTTAATAGAAAGATAAAAGAGGTTTTCTCTTTACAGGGTTGTGAGGAGAACTCTATTTTAACAAAAATATCCCTGAAATTTCCAATTTTTCACCAAAACTGAACAAATTTAAAGGCCTGATAAAATTTAAAATCTTTTAGATAAAAGTGCTTTTAGTGTTTGTTTATGAAATCGGACATAAAAACTACAAACCTTTTAAAGAAGACAAATTGACAGACGGAATGGGAAGTTATCAGTGTGGGTCGCACCCCAGCCGTTTTTTTTATTTTTGGAAAAAGTATTATTCTCGTCTGTGGTGTTTTGATTATTTATAAAGGATATATCTTGCTTTCAATAATTATATTATGTAGCAAATGTGTTCGATTTTTAAAGTCATTGATTTGCTATTTTAAATCACTGTTAATTTGTGTATTATTCAAGAAAATTCAATTTTATAGATATCCAACCTAATATTGGCATTCATAAGTTCATATAAAATTCATCTTCAAAATTGTATGTGCCTATTTATGATTGTATGTAATGTCAATCATATCATTCATTCATAATTGAGTACGTCTTAATTTATTCAACATCAACAATGTGTCATCTTATTAATTAAAAGCACTGTTATCCACTTACTGAGAAATTGAAAATTATTTATTCAATAAGCTGTCAAATGAACAATTAACTTATGGTTTGTTAAATTGAATCAATTGGTTTTTCTTTGTTCTTTTCATATGAAAATCTTATATTAAAAACTAGTTCAGGGCCTTCTAAATTATTTCAATCCCTGAGCCACCTACAGTCTTACGTATTTTATCGCCATACCTTAATCTTGTCAAAGGAAATAAGTTACTACAAGAATAGAAGACCTCCAAATTATGATGATTGTTTGTATAATCCTTCAGAAAGAAACAAAAAGGAGACATAGAGTTTTTCGAAGCGGTGAATACTTGATTCTGCTACTCTCATTTTTTACTTCGATACTTGACCGATCTGCTGCTCATCTAGCTTCACCCAAAAACCATGTTGCATATGGAATAAATATTCTAAAAGCTTTTGATATTTAATTCGTTTATATAATTTCATTCGATAACCAAAATTCCACCAAACTGGAACAAGCGACTCTAAAACTTCTGTTGTGGGAGATTTTAATGAAACTGCCTGTCTCTAGTGGTGCGCACTCCAGTGGAGCTTAAGAGTTAAAATGCACCTACGCAAACTTTTCGGCTTCTTCATTCACAAAACATTTAAAAATTAAAGTTGTTCCGTGAAAAGTGCCATCAAATCCTGTGAGACGACCACTTCATTAGACCCCTATTATTAATACAATTGCAATCTTCAACTTTCATTCATCTATTTAAGCCATGTGTAAGCAGCGCAACATTATTCGAAGATATGCATGTTAGTGCCTTGCAAATATTGAATATTAAGCTTCTTAAATATAGTGCACAAGTATGCTAGTTTTAGAAATTCAATGGTTCGGCAAATTACACTGGTCAATATAATTAACTTTTGTTTTATTGTGATTCAAACACTACTTTTAAAAAAGAACCGTTTTCAACATTATTTTTTAATATATTTGAAAAACTTTATGTTATAATGTTAAGACTACGAATTCGTAATAAATTCAATGAGTCTTTTTAGAAATTTATATGTAAAAAAAGTTTGTTTTCAAAAATTTAAATACCATTTTATTGCTCAAAAAACCTTAAATTTTCAAATTTTGTATTTTATAATCGTTATAGCGCTTTTTTTTTTAATTAATTTTGTATACAAAAAAAATGAATTTGAGATTAGAAGTATTTTAAATAGGCGTCTTACATTTCAATTTCGTAAAAAATTGATGACACTTTTTGAGTTATCAAATTTGAAGAAAACAAATTAATGTTTTTAAAAATCATCAAATATTATTAAGACAGTATAAGAGCTTATGCAGAACCAAAAATGATTGAAATCGGTTTAATAAAAATAAATAAATAAAATGGCGCAGCAGTCCGTTGAGAACTATGACCTTGTTTCTTACAACTCTCAACCAGTTCTGTGTGCAAGTAATGTTGTCAGCGATGGAGGAGACCTACAGTTTTAAAGCGAAGTCGAACAGCTTATTTGAGAGCACTTTTCAAGACAATAATTAGTTTTGGAGAATTTGTCAATACTTCGGAAGAGGCAGTACCCGTGAAAAAACTTTAGATGGCAAAGGCAGGGATCGAACCCAAGACCTCTGTCATAACAGTCAAACGCACTAACTATCACCCCACGGGAACTATAGTCCATAAGCTCCAAAATAACGGTTCTATTGGGGTACCCTTCTTAATCTTAAACAAAAATTAAAAAAAAAAAAACCTTACGCAAATCAGCTTAAAACCTTAAATTCCAAGTTTGGACTCAATCGACCCAATGGTTTAGGCTGTAGGAGCGAAGATAGACACGCAGACGGTCGTAATTGGGGGACCCACATTTTGTAGTTCTTTACCATTGCTATTTCATGTTTGATTAAAATCTCGATTTTGAATCCTTTTACGAATGCCATTCTTGTCATATAGTTCCTATGTAAAAAATTGTTTTTATACTGTTTTGTGTTTTTCTGTTGGTAACCGTTTTAGCATCAATACTTAAAAGTTATTTTAAGGTTTATGTCAGTAGTTTGATACTTTCAATAAATGAGGACCTTTTATGAAATATATAGGTATTTCAATAAGGACTTGAAGATGTCGTGGCGTCTCCCGTGTGGAACTTAGCGCCGTTAGCATGTCGTCTAGATCCATATAGTTCAATTTGGGCCATATACTGCAATTTTGCTTGTTAACACAGCCATTTATCCAAAAATGCGTCACGTCACTAAAGATTACTTTTCTTCCAAAATTAGGGGCCTCTTCCAAACGATTCGCAGCCCAGTCAGAGAACGAAGAGGGTTGTTTATGGTCTTGAACTTTGAGCTCCTGGGTCAGTTGTATCTTGTCTGGGTGTAGCCTCAGGTAGGTAGAAATGGCGATCTCAAGGTAACCTAGCTTTATAGCGATTATGTTAGAGCCATTTTGTCGCATTGAGAAAAAAGATTAGGTCTCTAATCTTTGTCTCAGATAGCTCATCAAGTTCGTGGAAGAATGATTTTCCAAAGTATTTCATTCTAGTATTTGGCAAAGCAGGACATTTGCGGAGGAAATGGATTATCGTTTCACTTTTTGGGGTGCAGGCCCAGGTCCCGACGCAAAATTCTCCAAGTTGAAGTCTACGAAAGGCCGAGTTTTTGAGCACGGCGAGGATTAGACTGCCTCAAGTTTTGCTGTACACTTTAACGGACCGCGGCGATGTCGTCAGACGATCATGCGTTCGTTGAACTTACGGCTGTTGGCTGATTGCTTACTGAATTGCTCGTCTCAAATTTGGTAACCAAACGTTGAAGAGTCGACTGTGTAGGGCCACCACGTCTACCTTAAAATAGGCGCAAAGCGCGCAACGTTTGCCTTAACGAACACTCCTTTTGATAATAAAGTTTCATCATTTGAACATCCTGTTCAATCGTATAACTTGCAATGATGATTTGGTATAAGCAACAGAAAAGATTTGACAGATGTAACCAAAACAAAATGGCCGCCAAAAAAGAAACCCTTTTATAAGATACTGAACAATTATAATTGGAATACTGAAGGAAGTAGAAAATCATCACGAATTTAACTAAAAAAAAAATTCGTAAATTTACATAGCTTCAAAAACTTGACACAAAAGCCTTAAAAAATAGTATAATTTGATTGCCAGGTATATAACTTTGTTAACAAGTTTTGTTAGACATTTTCCCGGCGTTGAAGAAAAATAGAGGATCGACTCATTGCTCCTCTGAAACCTGCTGAGCTAGGCTTACAAATCTATCTCATCAAGTACAATTAAAAAGAGCCTTTAAATATTTACTGTTTTAAATGATTCTAATATAAAATATACCGACATCAGCTCATTGTCCTTTCAAGTTAAAATCTATTTGAGCCAAAATACTGATGTAAACATTTCATTATTATGATCTGGTATGAAAGCGGGTAACATAAAGTACTCATATGATTAATAGTCCTCTTAAAGTGAAACATATTCTATTCAACGCACGTTCCATCCTCCAAGCTTCAAAAAAGGAAAAGAAAACCTAAATACACAAATTCACCTTTAAATACAAGAACCATAAAGATTAAACAAAATGCTTACTATACCATTCACACATATTTCAAAGTTATTACTCCCTCGTAAAATTCAAAACCGAGACATTAAAGTATCCACCACCCTTATCTTCATCCCCATCCCCATTCACCCATAAATTTGTGTGTTTCTCTTCACACAACTTTTCTGTATGTCAGGCCATGAATAAGTTTACGACTCTAATGACATACTCTCTTAAGTGGAAGCGGAATATAAAATCAGAGATCTCTTGAAATTGAAACACACCGCATATGCGGCATACTCCTAGTTATAGAAATGAGCTTATAAAAAAACACACCTGCTATTGCTGCTGCTGCTGCTTCCGTATGTGTCAAATAATGAGGGATGCTAGATGACAGGTTAACCTTAACTACTGAACAAAATGCGGTTGGGGATGAAGTTGGTGTTGAGCGGCGCTATTACTCGTACTCCTTTGACTATTACCAGGTTGATATCTTTGTAGAGAACTTGTCTTCGTCGTCAGTCGTTTTATTCATATAGTTTTGAATGGGGAAAGGGGATGAGGAACCACCAAGTTTTAATAAAGTTTTTAATGTGAAAGAACGTCTACAGCAATTGAATTAAAATATATTTTCTTCTAGGACCTTGTTTTATTTGGTTTCATTTAAATCATATGTCATTAGTTTTGTCTGACTAGCATATTAAAAAGAGACTTAAAACATGAGTCAGACTTTCGAAATCTTTTATAACTGATTTTAAACGTAAAACGAATCTATTTACTCGTTGCACAATATTGTCCAGTCTTTCGCTTACCTAAAATTGTTTAGACAATCTAACAACGAAAATCACAGAGAAAATTACCTTGAATAGAATAAAATATATAAAGATTTGTGTAGACGGAAAAAGCAATTATATTTAATCAAAGCGGCTGGGAAACTTGTAGACTGTAATGACTTAAAGTCATTCTGTACAGTGTACGGATTTTAGAAGGTCGCAGCAAGTCAACGCCTTTAAGTATTAGTGTTGACGACCTGGCCACATATTTTGAAGGTTTACTTCTGCCAGATCCTGACCAGAATTCGATGAGTTTTGCCCTGCAAAATGTTTCAATCGATGAGCTAGACTCTCCTTTTAACATGGTTGAGATGTTGGCATCTCTAAGCAGAATGAAAAATAACAGCGGGTCTGGATGGCGTTCCTATCGAATTCTATAAGAATTCAACTCCTGAATTTCTCGAGCGTGTGTTGGGGTTAGTAAAAAAATGTTTACAAAAGAGAAATTTCCGAGCTACTTTTGTTGGCTACAACATTTTCTATATCTAAAAAGCGTAATCCGAGTTCCCCAGAAAATTACAGAGGCATTTCAGTTCTGAGCTCACTAAGAAAACTTTTTGCACAAATTTTGTACGTAAGGCTTGTGAATCGGATTGAAAGAAATAATTTAGTTAGTCAATATCAGGCTGGTTTCCGGGGGAGCCTTTCAACGATTGATCAAATTTTTGCTTTTACGAGCGTTGCCAGGTGTTTTATCGACAAAAAAGTCCCTACACACTTTTTTCGTCGACTTTAAAGCTGCTATTGATACCATCAACAGAAGATCACTTTTATATAAAAGCTAAAAGTTATTGGTCTTTCAAGCAAATTTATTCAGATTTATGAACAACTTTTATTAAGCACGTCAGCAATGGTTTGTAATATTATATGTATGTCAAAATCCTTTAAAACCGAAACAGGTGTTCCACAAGGCTGTATATTCAGTCCGCTGATGTTCGCTCTTTTATTAATGAAATTTAAAATAAATTAACGGAAGGCGGCAACTATGGCGATTTATCTTTGAAGATTTTGCTTTATGCTGATGACATGGAGGCGTTATCTGATAACCCAGTGACATTGCAGCTTCTGATAAATAAATTTAAACAATATTGCGTTCCGTGGGATCTCAAAATCAACATTTCTAAATCTAAAATAATGATTTTTAAACCTTAAAATCGGTCAGATAATAATGTACGAAATTGAACATTAGATGGTTCCACTGTTGAAGTTGTCAGCGAGTATAAATATCTTGGTTTAACTATCACTCATATAACATATCAGCTATAAACATTATGTGGTCAGGTTTTTTTTTTAAGAAGCTTGTTGCACCTTACATCGAAATTTAAGGTTTTTGAGGCTACCGTGAACAGTTGCTTTTGTTATTAATCAAGTGTATGGATACCAATTTCTAGGGGATATGGAAGTTATTCAAAGATACTTTTTCAAAAGAATCTTCCGGCTGCCGCGTAGCCTAATTACGCAACGCCATGTATGTTGAGTCCGGGCTTCCGCAAATCTATTTTAGAAATTTAAAGGTCAACACAGACTACTCGTATCTTATTAAAATTATGCATAGACCTGTTAGTAATCTTCACAAGCTCATATCACTCTCTTGTGAATATTCCCCTTTTAGGAATTGGCATGCTTACCACAGCACGTAATTAAGCAATGATTCTAAATGAAAACAACAAAGAAGAATGGAGAAATACTTTTTACAACTGCATTTCGATGATTGATTAGGAAATGTACAAAAATAATCTCAAAAGATATAGGGAATCACTTTCTAGAGCAACCTTTAGCCGTCTTAATTTAACTTTGAGTGATTATAATGATTTCTGTGAGGGCCTTTCTGCTTCTGATATAAGTTTAATATTCAAAATACGGACTGAAACTCTTGAGCTCAACTACAGGCCTGACATAGATGATATATGTTCACTCTGCAACTCAAACCAAAACGAAGATGTTTATCATTTTTTAGCAACTTGTCCTATTTTACAAGAAATCCGTGGACTTCATTTTGATAAAAACTTCTTTTCGTCGGAAAAATGTTTACATGTTTTGAACGGGGAGTAAAGTTGGAAATTGCTGGTACGCTATGTCTCCCATGCAAATAATTACAGAAATTCGTATTTAAGTCTGTTTTCAAGTATCAACTCAAATAAAAAAGAAAAAAAGTTTTATTTAAGCTAAACTAAAAGCCCCAATATTCCATAACTTAAACCTCTTAGAGATCGCCTTTCTCCATTTCAACTAAACTAAAAGCCCATATTCTCCGAAACCTTTCCACTTCTTCCCTATCTTCGTTTTTTTTAGTAAAAAAAAAAATAAACTTAAATATGTTGAACAATCTAATTGTTGAATAGTACCTAATTGTTAATTGTTTTCTTTTCCTTCTTTAAATTACTCGTACTTTGCCACTTTAACAAAACAACATTTCAAAAGTTGATCACATTTTTGTAATATTAGTTCTCTATTTTATATTCCATAATTGTATACTCTTTTTTCTCAATGTAAATGTCTTGATAATATTCGGCAGACGGCTCTAATGCCATGCTTGTAAGTTTTTTTTCTATTGTATATTTGTATGCATTGTATTTAATGAATAAAGATTATCTTATCTAATCAATTCCGGTCGTCCTTTTCGCTTAGCAACGAAGATCATCGAAAATAAGTTGTTGTGCCAGAAACATTTGGTGCTATGGAAGACTGGATATGTTAAAATACGATTAAATACACTTTCGAAAAGAACGATTTTCTTTACCAAAATAGCTAAAATCATATTTTAGATGTCTCTCACACTAAGTGGAAAAAATTTTGTCAAAATGTATTGATGGCCTTGCTAAAAATGATTAAAAACTATGAAACGATTTTCCATTAAAAAACTATTTTGTTATTATTGTTAGCTCGAAAATAAACAATACTGGTGGGCTGCTGAACTAGAAATACTCAGGAAAGTTTGTAGAAGGCTTTTCAATCGAGCAAAAAAGACTAGACATCCCCAAAATTGGGATTCCTATAAATGATCCCTCAAAAAGTATAAACTAGAATTGAGTAAAGCCAGAAGATCCTCATGGAGATCCTTCTGTAACTTCATAGAAGAATCCTCGGAGACATCAAGGATAAGGAAGATTCTTTCGACAAATCCAACCATGCCTAGTTGTCTTAAAACATTTAGATGGTACATGGACTAACTCTTGCAAAGAAACGCTAAACCTGCTACTAGACACCCACTTCCCGGATAGCTCCCAATCCGTTAATACAACAAACAGTCCTGGGTCGGATATTAACTTAACTTTTCGTCAAGGTCTGGTCACAAAAGAAAAATTGACATGGGCTCTGAATACTTGCAAACCTTATAAATCTCCAGGTCCAGATCAAATCGTAAAAGCTGAGCTACAATTTACTATTGATACAACTTTGCCCATCATTGAAATGATCTTCAAAAGTTGTATAAATCTGGTCTATATACCTCAGCGATGGAGAGATGTAAAGGTAGTTTTCATTCCCAAGGCGTGCAAATGCTCGCATGTCAACCCTAAGGACCTAAGACCAGCCTATCATCATTCATTCTCAAAACTCTGGAACGATTGATCGATATACATAGACGTAATAGCATTGAAAAGAGACTATCAATGTCTCATCATGCTTACTGCAAAGGGAAATCGATAGAAACAGCCTTGCACACTCTGGTAAGAACTATCGAATACTCCCTAGAGCAAAAGGAATATACTATGGTGTCCTTTCTGGATATTGATAATAATAATAATATTCAATCTGTGAGTTGATTAATCTAATGCTAAAAAGCAGGATCATCAACTCTAAGTTGGAGGATTTTTGCACAAATAGGTCTGTTAGTAGGTGGTACCCGTGGCATGATGGTTAGTGCGTTGGACTGTCATGCTAGAGGTCTTGGGTTCGATCCCTGCCTATGCCATCTAAAGTCTTTTCACGGGTACTGCCTCTTGCGAGGAATTGACAAATTCTCCAAGAGTAACTATTGTCATGAAAAAGTGCTTTCTCAAAATAAGCTGTTCGGAGTCGGCATATAAACTGTAGGTCCCCTCCATTCCTGACAACATTACTCGCACACAGGAATGGTTGAGAGTTGTAAGTCACTAGGCCTTGGTTCTCAACGGACTGTCGCGCCACCCAATTTATTTATTTATAGGTCTGTTAGTAGAGGCGCTCCGCAAGCTGGTGTTCTGTCCCCTCTCCTGTGGAACATAGTACTAATATTCCTTGAGAGGGAAGGCTAAAGAGTGGTTGCATATGCCGATGATGTTGCTATCGCCGTCACAGGGGAACATCCTAACACACTGAGAGATCTCCTCCAAAACGCACTCAATGTGCTCACTAGATGGGCTGATCACTGCGGACTTAGTATTAATCCTCAAAAAATCGTCCTTTTTACACGGAAATACAAGATTCCAGTAATTGTTATTCCTTCAATAAAAGGTGGTCTGATATTGGACAAAAAATTAAGTTGGAAATCTAATATTAAGGAAAGAGTTAAAAAAGCAACAGCAGCTCTTTTCCTTTGCAAGAAAGCCATAGGAAGCAAATGGGGTTTTCAACTTAGCATAACCTACTGGCTATACACGTCGGTCATCCGACCAATACTTATGTATGTACGGGGTTGCAGTATGGTGGACTGCACTTGAGAAAGTCACATACTACGACAAACTCAGCAGAGTCCAACGCACTGCATGTCTCTGCATAAGCGGGGTATTAAGAACCACACCCTCGGCAGCGTTAGACACTCTCCTCCATCTGACACCCCTCGACATCTTCAGTAAACAAGTGGCAGCGAGTACAGCGATCAGACTCGATGCTTCATCTCACTGGACAACAACAACAATGTGGGCCACTCCAACATTTTGAACCTCTTTGGTTATATACCAAAGTACATAGACTGCACTATTCCTAAACCCTTATTTGGAAAAAACTTCCAGGTATCCATTCCATTCAGAGATGAATGGGAAGACAAAAACTCCTGGATAACAAAAGTATTCATTTTTATACAGATGAATCCAAGACAAATGTGTACTCAGAAAAGCTTAATCTAAGCATCTCATTCCGCCTCATTCATCATTGTAGCGTCTTCCAAGCGGAAATTTTAGCGATCGAAGAGGTTCTCTCCTGCCTAAGAGTAAACGTGATATCAACTTCTGATATCCGCATCTTCTCTGACAGTCAGGCTGTTATTAAATCTCTTGACGGTGTCTCAACCAAATCTCAAACTGCCCTCGATTGTCGATCGTCTCTTATGGAGATGGCGCAGCAATTTAACATTCACCTATGTTGGGTGCCAGGCCACGAGACATCACAGGAAATTGTAGATTCGATGAACTCGCTAAATATGGAACCTACATGTAAACTTATGCTAAAAGAAATAGCTTTTGCGATAGCAAATTCTAGGTGGCACAATTTACCAACATGCGCAGCCACAAAACTCATGGCTTTCACTGGACCATAGACTTGTTATCTCAAAACAGACTTCATATTAGCTCCCTAATAGGTGTCCTTACGGGACATTGTCTTATAAGCAGACACGTAATACGACTTGGCGTAGCCTCAAATGTCTTCTGCAGGAGCTGTATGGACGAAGAAGAAGAGGAAACGATCTCTCAATTTCTCTGCACCTGCCCTGCTCTTTCCCTAAGACGCAAACTTCATCTGGGAGACTATATATCAAATCAAATATTTTCTTCGATTTATAAAAAGCTCAAAATTGTTCGACTAGTAAGAAGTAATTCTCTAGATTCATGTGGTATCACAATGGGCCTTTTCTTTTGGCCTAAGTGTGTGGATTCTAAATCCGCAGCCACGTTAACCTAACCTTACCTAACCTAGCTCGAAAATATGCTTAATGTTTAACTGAACATATACTACAGTCAAACTTCTTTATAACGAACCTTCAAGGGAACAAGAAATTGCTTCGTTGTAAAGATGTTTTTAAAAAATTCGTTATATGGACAATATAACGTACGTTCCCGTATTGTAATGTTTAGTGGGTTCGACTGTTACGTATTCCATTGAAATTAACAGCTCTTACGAATTCCGAAAAACCGTGTAAAAAATCCGTTCGTAATGCAAAACTGTATGAGATTTTCCAGTTTTTTTTAATATTTTTTCTCGATATTCGTAAAAGTTTCCGATTACAATTAAATTCGTGACAGGCCTGAATTTAACATTTCATGTGTTCTTTTTTATTTTCGAAAAAAGGAGAAAAAATAAATAATTTTAAGGAAATAGATATCTTTTTTATTTCTTAATGAATACATCAACAGTTTTGGTTTTAAAAAATCATGTATCATCTGAGATTTCATTTCTGGTTTCAATAAACTATTAAATGCAGCTCTTATCTTATTTTCATCATCTGATCAGCCCGATTCCTCAGATATAATAACTTTCAAAATTTATGTCATCTGAAGGAAGTTCCATGGTAGCAAAATTTGCTTCCATTGCAACACAGTTGTCAAATGTAATAGAATAATCATCCTTGGTAAAACTCTGTTTAAGTTTCTGTTGTTATTAAAAGTAGCAAACCGAGCTTTGTTAAAACTATTTACAATTTGAAATTTAAAATTGATATTTCGCTACAAAGAAACAAGTTTGCTTTGAGGCAAAAAAATTAGTTTCCTACGAAAAGAATGTCGGTATAAATAATTTCGTGATAAGGAAGTTCGCTATAAAGAAGTTTGACTGTATTTGAAAGAAAACAAAAATAACATCTATTCCGTAAATAATTAGCTTCACAAATTATTGGGTTTATATATTAATTCTTAAGCCGATTAAATCATTAAACGGTCTCTAATTGTGATACAGACCGTTTCTTTTGACCTTAACACATATCAAGTATTTGTTATCCTCAAATAAACTATGTTTTAAAGTGATTAAAGTATAAAAACCGCAAAAGCCAATTTTAAAAATATTTCAAATTCATTCGTCCATATTTCCATATTAAACAAAAATATGTAAGAAAATTTAAACTAAGAGACAAAAGAGAAAATTTATTGATTTTTCTTTTTTTGTCTGTAAAACAGTTTACTTATGTATCAGTTCATGAATGCGGGTCAATATTGATGGACATTTTAAAAACTGATTCAGCCTTCATTAATAAATTCGAAGGATGAGAGCTTTAAAAGTACAAAAAAAAGTATCGACAACAAAGGATAGGTTTTTCATTTTTTCATTTTTTTCTTGGTCTCTCAGCCGGAAATTTGCTGTCCATTATTTAATAATAATGGGTTTAAATTCAAACCTATGTAATTTGTCTTCCTTTTTAAAACAAAGAAGATTGAGTAAGGTTGAGTGGTTGGTTGAAAAAATAATGTTTATAAAGAAAAACACAATTTAATTTATTACATTAAATCGTGCTTAACTTTAGGGTTGTCATTTTTATTATTTGTAATAAATACATATTATTCGTAAATTACTTGCGCCAATGAGTTGGTTTTTAAAGGGTTTAAAAGTTAATTTAGCATATTGAAAAATCTTGATTAGTATTTCCATTAAGGATACAATTAAAACAATATGTCTTTTGATAGAACTTTATTTGAAACTAATAAAGTAAAAAGACGAACGGAAGACCATCAGGATTCAAGGTTGGCTACCCTTAACAATAATTTTGTATACAAAATGGTTCTTTGGTATGCTTTAACTTATAACAGGTTATCCACTTGGCGTTTTCAAAAGGTTAGGGCTGGAATTCGACATCTCCCAAATTGACAAATTCTCCAAGAGTATTTCTTGTCATGAAAAGTGCTTTCTCAACTTGGCCGTTCGGATTCGGCTTAAAACTGTAGGCCCCCTCCATCCCTAACAACAGTACTCGAACACAGGAATGGTTGAGGGTTCTAAGTCACTAGGCCCTAGTTCTCAACGGGCTATCGCGTCACCTGATTCATTTATTTAGATTTAATAAGTTACATATACATATAGCTTTAAAGTATCTCTATTGCAACAACCAAAAAAGTCTAATCTGTTGTAAACCAAATTAGCTTCCCTGATGCAACGAGAGATTGGTTTATTACGACCATAGTTCGGTCTATGAAAACGGTCATGAACATCGTAGTATCGAGTACAACTCCTACATCTTTTTTCTGAACTACCTTTTCTAGCTCTGAATCGTTAATAGTGTAATTGAAATATAAAGGTGAACTGATACGGAAACAGGACATAACTTGACACTTAGAGACATTCAAGTGTAGAAAGTTTTTGTCACACCAATCAGCCAATCAATTTAAATCGTCATTCAACAAAGAACAATCTTGAATGGATTTAGTGGTGCGATACAGTTTAAGATCATCCGCAAATAGGAGACATGATGAATTGTTAAATATGTCAGGGATATCATTGATAAATAATAGTGGTCCCAAATGGCTGCCCTGAGGAACACCAGATGGCATTAAGATCCGTTCCGAAAAATGATCATCAATTTTAATAATTTGAACCCTTCGAGTTAAATAAGATATAGGTTAGGTTAGGTTAGAGTGGCTGTCCAGATATCATTGACACACGTAGACCTCAAGGGTCCATTGTGATACCACTAATGAGGTTACTCATGGGAGAGTAATGAATTTAAACAAACCATTTTGTACTTTTAATAAAGTTAGAGAGACGTTTTGTGTCAATATTTGCCAGTTCACTGGTGTTATCGAAGAAGGGATTACCGAGAAAGTAATTCCTTCTAATGGAGAGTGCTGGACATGTACATAGAAGGTGTTGGACCGTTTCCTCTTCCTCCTCGTCCATGCAGCTTCTACAGAAGTCATTTGTGTAGACCCCTAGCCTCAGAGCATGTCTACCTATGAGGCAGTGTCCCGTTATTACTCCAATTGTAGAGCTTATACTTTGTCTGCTTAGTGATATCAAGCCTTTTGACCGTTTTAAGTCAATACTTGGCCATATTTGCTTGGTTGCTAGGCAGGTGGTACTTTGTGACCATCTAGTATTTGTTGTTTCTAAAGCATATTGCTTGAGAAGATATTTGCATGTAGCAAGTGGTGTTCCTATGTTATGTTTTTGTCTAACATAAGGCAGAAGTGTTCCGTTTTTGGCGAGCTCATCGGCTTTGCAATTTCCCGGAATGTCTCTGTGGCCCGGCACCCAAATGAGGTGAATGTTAAACTGTTCCGTCATCTCCTTCAGAGATGATTGACAATCGTGGACTGTTCGAGAGTTTGTGGAGACAGACGCGAGAGATTTAAGAGCGGCTTGGCTGTCCGAGAAGATTCGTATATCCTTACAAGATATAACGTTTTCTTTGAGCCAGGATAGTGCTTCTTTAATCGCCATTACTTCTGCCTGGAATACACTACATTGATTGGGAAGTCTATAGGATAGACTGAGATTCAGTTGTTCTGAAAAGATACCACTTCCAACTCCGTGATCGGTCTTTGAACCGTCAGTGTAGAAGTGTACCGCATCGTCTTCCAGGGGTCCCTCTTCTTCCCAGGATTATCTTGAAGCGATGGACACATGGAATCTTTTACCAAATACCATTTTTGGGGTGGTATAGTCTAAGCGATCTGGGATAGATCTGAAATTGTCTAGAATGGTTGTATGTCCAGTATTGTTACTGGTCCATTGAGAGGTGGCTCTAAGCCTTACACATGAGTTGGCAGCCACCTTTTTAGAGTAGATGTCAAGTGGTGTTAGGTTTAAAAGCACTTCCAGTGCTGCGGTTGGTGTTATGCGAAGTGCTCCTGTGATGCACATACCTGCTGACCGCTGGACTTTAATGAGTTTATTTAGATTTACCATCTTATCCAGTGCGGTCCACCATACGACGGCTCCATAAATGAGTATCGGCCTGATTACCGAAGTGTATAGCCAGTGGATTATTTTTGGGGAGAAGCCCCATTTTGATCCTATGGCCTTTTTACAAGTAAAAAGCGCTACAGTAGCCTTTTTGACTCTTTCATCAATATTTACCTTCCAATTTAGTTTTTTGTCTAAAATGAGGCCCAAATATTTAGCTTGGTCGGAAAAGCTTAATGGTATTCCTTTAATCTTTGGTGGGCTAATCTGAGGAATTTTATATCTTCTCGAGAAGAGTATTAATTCTGTTTTGTGTGGGTTGACGTCCAATCCACATTGATAAGCCCATTTAGTTAGCCTGTTTAGGGCATTTTGTAGGAGTTCCGAGAGAACTTGGGGGTGCTTCCCAGATACGGATATCGCAACGTCATCAGCGTAGGCAATCACCTTGAAACCTTCTGTTTCCAATGTTGTAAGTAAGTCGTTTACTACCATGTTCCATAAAAGAGGCGAAAGGACTCCACCTTGGGGAGTGCCTCGATTCACCGATCTGGTGGTAGTAAAACTTCTCATGTTAGAAATTATTGTCCTGCTTTTGAGCATGAGACTTATAAGATCTATGAGTGACTTCTATAATTTCAGCTTATCCATTGCTGTTGTGATCGCCTGGTAACTGACGTTGTTGAAAGCTCCTTCAATATCTAGGAACGCTACCAGGTTATATTCTTTGTATTCGAGGGAATGTTCAATAGTACGTACCAGTGAGTGAAGTGCTGATTCTACTGATTTTCCCTTAGAGTAAGCATGTTGAGCTGTGGAAATGAGACATGGTTTTAAATTATGTCTGATATAAATTTCAATCAATCTTTCCAAGGTTTTAAGAAGGAAGGATGATAGGCTGATTGGTCGTAGATCTTTAGGGTTAACGTGTGAGGGTTTCCCTGCTTTGGGAATGAAGACCACTTTTGCCATTCTCCAGGCTTTGGGAATATATCTCAACCTTACACAGCTTGTCAGAATGATTTCCAATGGTGGAATAATCATGTCTGAGCATTTTTGTAGTTCGGCCGGAATGATTCCATCTGGTCCTGGAGATTTATATGGATCAAAGCTGTCTATGGCCCATTGCAGTTTTTCCCGCGTTATTAGATCAACTAAATCGCTTGTAGAAGCTTGAGACTCTGATGTTAAGTCGTTGAGTATGTTAGAACTACCTGGAAAGTGGGTGTCTAATAACCGATTAAGAGATTCTTCATCTGTGATAGTCCACGTGCCTGTTTCTGTCTTTAAAGCACTAGGTATTGTTGGACTTTTTGAGAGAATTTTCCTGAGTCTTGAGGCTTCTGAAGTATTTTCTATTTTACCACAAAAATTTCTCCAAGAAGACCTCTTACTCTTTCTTAATTCTTTTTTATATTGCTTTAGAGCTTGTTTGTATAAGTCCCAGTCAGAAGGGGATCTAGTGTACTTAGATCTGTTGAAGAGTTTACGACAGCTCTTTCTGAATGGTTCTAATTCTTTATGCCACCAATGAGGTTTCTTTTTACCCTTTAAAATGGTTACAGGGCATGAAGATCTCATTGATTCATTTAAGGCTTCGGTGAGATGATTTACAGAAAGGTCTAGTTCATCTTTACTGGAGGAGCTTTTAAGAAGGTTATGATTAAGTAGTTGTGCTAGTACCTCCCTATAACGCTCCCAGTTGGTATTCCGGTGATTTCGAAATCCCGTAGATGTATTTGCTACATCTTTGAGCTCAAACTGAATGTATTTGTGGTCAGAGAAGGAATTCTCTTCTAAATAAGATATTAACCAATCAAAAAGGTTAGAGTGAAACCCAAACTGCAAAAGTTTATTCAAAAGAACCTGGTGATTTACGCGATCGAAAGCTTTGGCGAAATCGGTAAATATAATATCCGGTTGAAAATGTTATTCAAAATTGTGTATTCAAAAAGTACTGAAACAATGTCTTTTGTTTTAAAAGATAAATTATTAAAAACTATCTTTTCAAATAACTTTAGGAAAGCTGATATTTTACAGATTGGTCTTTAATTAGTAACATCCTATTTAGATTCTGACTTAAATAATAGTGCTTTGTAAGAGAATTTCTAACACTCTAGAAACTGACCCTGAGAAAGAGACAAATTAAAGATGGTTGACAAAGGCCTAGCTAAGGAAGGTGCGCATTTAAATAATAAAATGGGTAGAATCCCATCAGGACCTTCTTTTTTGGTTGTATCTAAGTCAAACAGGGCTGTCATAACTTCTGAAACCTTTAATATCATTGAACCAATATTATGAGATAATGGAGATCTGTTGCAATTGGAGATGGTAAGTTTGTTGAATAAACAGATTGAAAGTAGACAGCAAAAAGATTACAAATCTCATTCAAGTCAGTTGTTGATGTATTTAAGTACTTCATACAGCTTGGATAACCGTTTGATTTACATTTAGAGTTAATAAAATTGCTTTTACAAATTAGGATCGATACAAACATTTTTATAAAATACCTTTTGGCAATTTAAATATCTCGACCGAAGTTCCATACTTTCGTGATTCTTTTTAAAAAAGTTTAAAAGGTTTATATTTTCCATTTTTTTTTTTTAAATTAATAAGTCTCTTATTAAATCAAGCTGGAATATGGTCTAACTACGCAAGCAGTTATCAAAATAGTGTAGAAGTTTAAACAGACTGGATGGTTACAGATATTTTAAGGCTTGAACATCGTCGTTTCGCTCGTGCCACTGAAAAATCGCTGCTGTAAGTGAAATCGTTGGCGAAGACCCGAATGTGTCGATTTCTCATCATTCTTTGGAATTAGGACTGTATTATGGCACATTATGGCGTATTTTTTATTGCAAGAGTTATTTCCTGGCCGCTCTTCGTTGCGATATTAACTCTCCACCAAGTTCATGCGATTTCGCACCGCTGGACTTTTTTTGTAGGGCTACGCGAAAGATTGTGTTTATGCAGATAAACCTTTAACTCTTGAGAACCAAAATTCCTTAAGTTATGGCTGAGATACGGCCAAATATGTGTCAAAAAGTGGTCGAAAATTGCCTCAAAAGAATCAATGCTTGCAACAATTTGCGTGGTAGTCATTTAAATGATTGTTTAGTATTTCGCACATAATGTCAACGTTCAAAATTTATCATAAAAAAGAAATATCATGAAAACAAATATTTTATATGTGTTTTATTTACGTTTACTTTTGAAATCGCTAAATGGACAACCCTGTATTTGAAAAACATTTTAAAACTATTTATGAAAAAATTAAAATTGCTGTGATGAAATTGTAGTAAAAGAATTCAACTTTTATTAATTTGGCCATAACTATATATGTTTGTACCAACAACGTAAACAACGTATTGAATTTTAATTCCAAAAACAAAACATTAAAAACTATTTTGAAATATAAATAAATTAATGTTTACTTGGTTCGTAGGAAAAGAGTTAGAAGAAACCCCAACCTGAGTTTTGAATTTTATTTGTCTTGAGTCTAAATATGTTTTCTAGCTCTACCACAATTATGTACATACACACAAAATACACACATATGCTATGCATGTATGTACATATGTATAAAGTTTATGCAAAAAAGAGTTATTACATTAAATGTTATAAATTACTTGTAGATTCTTCAAGAATCCAATCTCTTTACACCGAACAAGTTCCTTATATATTTTATTTTTTATTTGCTACACACCTGTATCCTGGAAGCAACATGCATTGCATAGGTATAAGCTTTAAGAATTCATCCGTTCCGTTTCCGTGAGATGCAACAGCATCCTTGCAACTGGCAACTGGCACTTACATATAGTACGTAAGTACCTAACCTAAGTGCAACATTTCCATTAAATGTGAATTACTTCTTCGATGTCCTGTTTCCCTGGTTGGTATACCTTTGCCACAGTCTAGTGTCTAGTCGGTTGCATTAAGAAGTAGTGATGTAGTGAATTAAACTGCGGAAAGTGCTCCGATGTGTAAGCGAAGGATGTTCTTTTTTTTAAAGATTCTATTTAATGTGCTTTTGGCTTTTCCATTTAATGTTTTTCTTTTTCCCCAAAGTCCCATTAGAGAGAGAGAGAGTGGAGGGAAATCTCTTAATGTAGATGGTTGTGAGATTTTCCTTAAAATGAAAATAATTTAAGACTAGAAGTATAATGACGATTTAAGACATTAAACGGGCTTATTCGTTGTAAAAATAGAAATAGCATCGGTTTTAGTTGGGGTTAAGTAGCGTTGTGTGTCATAAAAATAAAAGTTGGCGTTTTTTGAAATTGTCCGAGCTTGGTCCCTTCATTAAAAGAACGTAAAGGAAATTGTTGATGGTTTTTTGGACTTGGAATTAGTTTTGACTAAAGGGAAATGCTGCAGTTTACAGCTACAAGAGCTCATTATTTGGGCAGCTTTCACTTGCTTCCTCAACGTGTTATTTCTCTAATAAGGGATCACAATCGGCCACCGAAGTCTTTTAAATAAACACGTTAAGACGTATTTCTTTGAGGTCAAGTAAAAGATTAAGTCTGTGTAATGAAATCGATTAAACACTTGGAATTAGTGAAGTTATTGAGGACATACAGCCACAATTATGCGCATTGTTCAAAGAAAACAATATGAAATAACAATTCTCCCTTTTTAACTTTTTCCAAAGGATATAATGGAACTACTTTATGATATAAAGACCTACTAAAGGAAATTGACACACATTTATAATTTAAGATCACTTAGATTACAAGGCCTACAGAATTCATCTGGGTCATTTTGGAAGAGCAATCACTTTATGTCACCTGCGAACAAGAGACATTTGCAGAATTTTAGAATTGTTGACACATAAATTATATATTAAACACAGATAGGAGGACCCAGATGGACTTCCTAAGGAATACCGGAGGTAATTCGGATCCTTTTGACACAAATGACATCAACAATTACAAATTGGTTACGCCAAATAAGTATGTACGAAACCACTTCAAAAATGACTCACTTATTCCTTAGGACTAAAGTTTTAATAGGAGGTTTTTTAAGTTGATCCCACTAAAAGAGATTTTGTAAAATCAGTGTATGTAAAGGGTAATATTTTAAAGGCTATAGGAAAGTTTTTTCCAAAAAAAAGCACATACAATTCAGAAAAATGTAGTACGGTCCATATAATTTAATGTTTTAAGATTATTTCATTCAAATGTTGACCTTGACTGTTCCTCAAATGGTCCATCCGCTTAGTCCAATTTTGGCACACTCTTTCCAACATTTCGGCCGGTATCTCACTAATAAATACTTCAATGTTGCCTTCCAATTCCTTTTGAAGCAGGCTTGTCTGTATGGATATGAACTTTAACATAGTCCCATAAAAAAATAGTCTAAAGGCGTTAAATCGCACGATCTAGTCATCTCGAACGTGAAATAAAATTTTCACCGAACTCGCCTCCTCTCAATAAGTCCATTGTTTCGCGTGCTATGTGGCACCGTGTTTAAAGCACATTTCATGCTCAAGTCAAGCTCTTGCATTTGCAGAACAAAGTTTGATATCATATCACGGTAGCGCTCACCATTCACAGTTACGTTACGATTCGCATCATCTTTGAAGAAGTACGGTCCAATGATGCCAAAACTGTGACTTTTCTGGATGCATTGGTAGCTCTTGCAATGCTTCTGGCTGATATTCACTTCAAAATCAACAATTCTGCTTATTTACGTACCCGTTGACCTAAAAATAAGTTTCGTTACTGAACACAATTTTCGGTAAAAAAGTGGATCTTCGGCCAACTTTCCAAGAGCCTATTGAACAGTCAAAACAGTCCGTTGAGATCTAGCGCCTAGCGGCTTACAACTCGTAACCATTCCTGTGTGCGAGTACTGTTGTCAGGGATGGAGGGGACCTACAGTTTTACGCCGAATCCGAACGGCCAATTCCAGAAAGCACTTTTCATGACAAGAATTACTCTTGGAAGAATTGTTAAAAAACCTTTAGATGGCACAGGCAGGGATCGAACCCATGATTTAAGATACTGATCATTTATTTCATCAGTACATGTACAATTATAAATATCTTGAAAGTAATTAGCAAACATATAAGGTTCACAGAAAAAGCTCTGATTAAACTGAATTGCGATTTGAGCTAATAAAATTCGAAACCTGATTTGGATTAGATTTTAATTTAAAATCAATTGAATTAAAATAAATGCAAAATAAAAACTAAGAAAGGAATACAAACTCTTTCCTTAAACGACGCAAATCTACAAATTTACTTGTTTATAACGTTTATTCGTTTAAGGCAGTAGTAGTTGTACCACTTTTGACTAGAAGTCAACCTTTTTTTAACTGAATGAACAAACATTTTTACTTACAAAGCTTTTTAATGTACAAAAAATCAACTGAGAATTCAATAATTCTAAGTAATTTATGTTGAATTTATGAAACGAAGAATTCGAGTTTATTGAATTTACAACAGTTTTCAAAATTATAGATGAAAATAGGTAAAATGATTAGATTATGATGACCGAAGTTAAAAAGAAGTGAAAATGACTAAAAACAAAACGAAAAAATATCCTGGGATGCGACCCACACTGATAACTCCCCATCGCGTTTGTCAATTTATCTTGCTTAATAGTATGTAGGTTTCCTTGTTGGGTTAAAAAAGTTGTCAGTAAATTATTCTTCAAAATTTTAAAATTACTAACAATATTTTGTATATAAAGAAATAGTTTAGTTTGAAAATCTAGTTTTGTTAAATAGATTTTTAGTCGGAAACAATTTTTTTACAATTTTAGAAGCTTTTCTCTTTTTTTTACAAAAAGGATGAATGAAATTAATTTGAAAGATATCAATAACCGAAAAAACGGACTGTGGGATTATAAAAACGTTATTGAATATCGACAACAATATTTTCTGTGAGATAAAATAATTTTAAAGCCAATATTTTTAATTTTTGGAAATCTATTTAAGTCGAAAGTACATTTTTACCAAGTTTTAGAATTGTTTTTCTGTAGGTTTTTATTTCTTGTAAAAAAACTATCAATTCGATATTTCTCAAAATATTTTTAATGTTGAAAACGATATTTCTTACGAGATAAAATAAGTTGGAAACTTCAAGTTCCTGAAAAGATATTGGAGACGAAATTTAATGTTTACCAACTTTTGGTAAGTTAAAAAACTATCTCAACCAGATGCTAAAAACGATATTTTTGTTGCACAAAATTGTTTTGGAGATGAAATCATTATTTTATTCGTAAAATTTTAGAGGTGACAAATTTGTTTTCAGTATTTTTGATTTATAAAAAAAACCGTTACCGTCCACTGACTGTCGTTTAAGCACCCATTCGACGTATCTACGACGTTGTGAATAGTCAGCTGGCTTCAGTTCTTGTGTGAGCTGGACGTTATAAAGATTTAGGTATATATTCAAATAAAGTGCCGTAAGTCAATTCTAATTCCTGAGAACAAGGAAAAATCGACACCTTCGGGTCTTCGGCAATGCTTCACTTACAGCAGCGGTATGTTTCAGTGTTTTTTTTTTATCTAAATCTTAAAACTATCTTAAAGCTTTACAAACATTATTAAAAAAAAAATTGCGTTCATTTCAAAAACTTAAAAAAAATATCTTACTGGCGGGTGCTCTAAGTTAATATATTATCTTATAACTACTGTCTTTGGCCTAAAAAAGAACAATAACTTAATCTAAAACCAAGAAAATTAGAAAAAAACTTGGTATCTTGATCATTATTTTTTTATTTTATATTAAACTTAAAACGAAATAAAAAAAAAACGAAACCCAACCAACCAAATCCAAATATACTACTTAAAAACTGAAACAGCCGCAGTAAGCTTTTTTTGTATTTTATTGATTTTTTTTGTGCCACCCTGACTGTCCATAACCTAATCGTAAAACCTATGTTAGCCGGCCAAGACCAACCGCCCTAGACAACTTTAAATGACATTCTCAATTTGAAGCCACCAAAACTGGTTCTATTGCTTCACCCTATCGGAAACAGTCCTACTGGACCGAAGGCGTCTATCTACAGATTTAGGGCTGACGTGACAGCTCTAGAGAGCTCTCGATTGTCTAAATAGAGGAAAGCTTCAAACGGAATGTTGCCACTTGAACGTGCACTTTCGTAGTATTCACAGTTTGGGTAGTTAGTTCCAAAAATTAAGTTGTTAGTCGACGCGTCGCTCTCGCATAGTGACCCCTACCAAGCTTCAACAAGAAATTATTAATTCTGTTTATGTTGGCTCTGTTGTATAGAACCTGGTTGGAATAGTTATGTTTGTACTCCGACTCTGGTGTTCTGTGTAGTCCAAGGTTACGTCGCAGACATTGTCTTTCAAACACCAGAATCTTTTCCATTTGAGATGGGCCCAAATTGAACCACACCAGGCACATATAGGCAATCGTCGGCTCTGGCTCTGGCCAAAGCAGCACTCATATGTCTGTCGAAAAACAAGTACTGACCCAACCGGATGCCAAGATACTTTACTACACTTTTATTCGCCAGTGGCTGCCGATTTGGTCCAACGATCACTAAATTTTTCTAATTCTTTCTCGTATCCCTTGAGGCTCCTTGCATCGTAGTCCTGAATAGAATAATTTCGCATTTCTGAAAGTTGATTTTCAACTTCCAGTCATCGCAATATTGCTGAATCTTGTCAAAGTCACCCTACAAAAGTGTGTGATAACCTCAATTTTTGGAGCCGTACGCTATTTCTTGAGTCAGGCTTGCTACCAGCTCACTAGTGTCAATGCTGAACAAGGCCGGCGAGTTAGCCGCTGCCTGTTGGAGACCATTTTAAATATCAAAGATTTTGTGATAAGTTAAATTGCCAATTTTCGTGTACCATTAAGCATGTCATGAAGCATATTTAACAGTGGTTTACTTACGCCAAGTCTGGCTAACTTTAGATACAGACCCTCTAACCGTACGGTGTCGAAGGGATTCCAAGTAAACCAGACAAGCAGCCGTACATTGCCTTTTAGATTTCTTCCACTGGATATCAGAAACAAGTTTAGACGCAGCATGAATAGTGTCAATACCCGCCTTAAAGTAGAATTGATTATCCGGAATTATTTTGTTGTTCTCAGTCCACTTGGGCAGAGCTCTATTTAGAACCGTCTAGAATTCCTTACTGATACTCGGCAGAAGACTTATCGACCGGAGATTTGCCGGATTGGAGTTGTCCCTTCCCTTTTTCGGAAGAGGATGTACCCATTACACAAAGGATGGAGCTCTATCTTCGTGACTAATAAGGTATTAGCCGCGTTTTGCTTGGCGATGATGGCATTTGCGAAGTTTTCGTCATTGAACCTGGTAAAACCGAGGTCGTTACGGAGGTAGAAGTGGTGCTGCAGGGCTCTATTCTCCAGGTAGTAATTAGGGCGAGTGCTAGAATTCATCTTGTACACGTACTGGAAAGCAGCCCCACCGCCTCTGCTTTCTCCTGCGGATCTTTGATAGCAAAGAAATCATCGTCCAAGACGGCGTCTCCTTGATCGATTCCTGCTGTCAGAAGTACATTTCTGTTCTCTTGCGTTCTCTGAAGCTTAAGACAAGAAAGGTCGTTCTAATCATTCCTCCTAAAGATCTTTTTAATACTTGGGTCAGTAGAATTAACGGCCCGAATTTTCTTGTCCCAGTACAAATTAATGTTTAATCGATAGTTTTCTTTGATTACGTTTTTTATCTACGACTTCAATGTCCGAATCTGCAGATTATTTGGGTCAATAAACCTCTATTACAAGCTTTCAGCCTTTGCAGAAGTCTACTTTTGTGTCTGTGTACTGCATTTATTGTCGCGTTACGCTGCAAGTTCGTAATGTCTCGTTTCTTATATTTCGGTATAGTTCTTTCCATGGTTCGTTGGATTGTCTTGTCCATTTGTTGTAAATATCCGTCAATCTCAGTAATTGTAAAATTCCTGTCGTTTGGTGGGGATATGTTTCTAGACCGAAGTTCTCTCGCTAAAACGTTGCTGAAGCGCGGCCTTACTATAATTGTAATTGTGTACCGGCACGAACTACTCCAATTCCACAATTTCCTTTGGAAGCCGTATTACGGCGGCGAGTCCGCAGTGGTCACTGTCGTACTCGATCGTCCGTAAATAGTTTCTTGGTCTTTGATCCACAATGTCAATTATTGTCAGTCTTGAGTCTGTTAGCAAAAGATTCATTCATCATTTTTCAGTGGTACGAGTGAAACGATGATGCATAGGCCCTGCAATATCTGTAACCAATCCAAATTTCTTCACAATTTTCCTAATAGTTTGCTTAGTTTGACGATTTTGCAAACCATAGTCTCTTAAAGCACGATATGTGGCTGTGGCATAATCACCATTTTTAAAGTAGGTTTAAACAATTTGTATTAGTTGTGCGATAGTTAAGCGATCCATATTTATAAATGTCAGATTTTCATCTGAGTAATGTTTTCTTTACTCGGTTAAATAATTTAAATTGACAGATGTCGAATTCAAACCCCACATTTTTGAAACCGCTAAATTGATAACCAGTTTTAAAGTGTTAAATCACAAAATGTTCGTTTAAATGTTATTTCCGCTAAAACCTCTTTAAAGCGACGTACGATGACGATTTGTAAGTTGTTTACTTTCAGTACCCTTATAAAAATGTGTTCTAATCCTCGAGCCTGTATACATTCTAAGGGTATTGTGTTTGATGTTTTTAAATTAAAAAGGGCTTAAAATCTTATCATACTCTCGTTTATATTAAACCTTCTATCGAAAGTACGAAAGACTACAAAATAAATAAGTCTATTAATTCACAAAATATACACATCGATGTGAATTGTTTACGTTAAATGACAATATTCTTTCTTTTGTTGATCGACGACCTTTTCTTTCTTATGTTTTTGTATTCATTGTAATTTAATTATTTACATTTTTTATATTATCAACTTTGATTGACATTTTGTCTCATGAAAAAGTAATAAAATCTTTCCTTATCCATAAAACTTCTACACAAACTAATCGAAGAAAGTAAAGTAATTATTTTATTTTTTAATAGAAAGCTAACAATAAAAAATGTACAAACTTTAAGTGAAGGTAGACATACCTAACTTTTTGTCGCAAACATGACCTACAATAGGGAGGAAAATCTTTAACGTTAGAGCGACCAGGAGCAAATAAATTTAACAAAAAAAAAGGAAAACAAAATTACCTACATATAGAACAAGGTTTTTCTCTTCTTAAAAGCATCGTAAATTAATCCTGTCAACCTCAATTATGCTTGTTTTTTTTTTTTTATTTTCTTCTCCTGTTTATGGGCAATTGAAATATTATTTTTGTTTTGAATCTTTTATCTACACACGAATGATTGAATGTTGTTCCTTAATTTTTTTTGATTCCACTAAAAGCAATCTTTTTGTTTTAGGTCGAAAGTTTATTATTTACGGATGCAATTCTGCTTGAAAAACAAACTCACGGAAAGATAGAATAAGAAATAAGGAGCAATTATGTTGCCTCCAAATGGAAAAATATGTAGGTCATATTAATTTGCCCGAAGTAGGTTAGCTTTAATATTTCTTAGCCATATGGTGAAGGATTTTTGCGTTTTTGAAGAAAAATAAATTTGTAATCTGAGAGTTTTGACATTTTAATATTTAATTTGGTTTTCTTATAATTTTTAGGTGGGGTGTTTCTACTGTCATGACACGAGAGAATATCATCCCGCGACTGGATCAACCCGAGGACGAAGATTCAACCCACGGATTCGATACAATAGCTTCACTGATACCCTTTTGGGACATGGCCAATCACAAAGACGGCACCATAACGTCCTTTTTCAATATGGAACTATGTCAACTTGAAAGCTCTGCTCTGACGGACTTCCAAAAGGGTGAACAAATATTTATCTACTATGGAGACCGTTCAAATGCCGATTTACTTGTGCATAATGGGTGAGTTCTGATGCTACAAATTTTTCATAATTCAATGGTAAATTTTCTTTCCTTTTTTGCAGTTTTGTTTATCCTGACAATAAAAAGGATAGCGTCAGTATAAAACTTGGCCTGAGTAACTCTGATGAGCTCCTGGCCGAACGTACCAAACTACTAGAAATCCTAGAAATACCAAAGAATGCGGAGCTTAAAGTGTACCAAGCTCCACTCTTCATCTCACCGAAATTGCTGGCATTTGTTCGAGTTTTCAATATGAACAAAGAACAATTAGAACATTGGATTGAAAACCGTGCCGCAGATCTCTTTCACATCGATTGTGCATTAGAAACTAGTCTTGAGTCCAAAACATGGCTGTTCCTTCAGACTCGACTGAGTCTACTACTAAGAGTCTTCCCAACAACATTGGAAGAAGACGAACTGGCACTTCAAAACCACGAGAAAGGCCAAACAAAAGTGGGCTATTTGAAAGGTCTCATCTTGCAATATCGAATTTTGGAAAAAAGAATTCTTAAAAATGCCCTAGACTATGCCAAACAAAGAACAAAAGCTTAGAGACACATACAAGCATTTTGTTAATCACCACATTAATGAAAATGTTGTGGTGCTGGACTCTGAAACTCTCTGGATGTCGAATCGAAAACGAATAAATATATATTTTTGTAATTTTTTGAGCATTTTAAAGCCATATCACAAAGACTTGTAGCCCTGTTTGAATATTGTTGGTGCATTTTTGGTTGTTTATTGGCAGTGAATAAAAAAAAAAGTGTGAGTTGTAGGTTCAAAATTAATGTTTCTCAGTTGTATTAATATTAACGAACAATTTAATGTATTTTGAGTGTTTTTTTCCTTTTTGTATTTACTTATTTATTTCTTTTTTTTAATTTACTTACTCTAGATACTTAAGTGCAAGTATATTTTTGTTTATCATGGATTTATTTATTTAAATAAATATATACACAAAATGGATGAAAACTTTTTTTTTAAACGTAAAAAAGATTACTTTGGACTCGAAACGTAGTAGACAAAAAAATCAGTTTTGAAAAAATATGTCAAGTTTAAGAAAATACTAACTGACTAATTTTTATACTTAGAATTTGCATAAGAAAAGTTGTAAAAATTGGAGTCTATAACGAACTTTGGAAAAAGCTTAAAATAGTCTTGTAAAGATGGATTTTCAATACAGTATTTTTATTTGTCAGTGAAGTGATTAGAGTAGTACCTAAAAGTCAAAGACTAACCACTATCTATCAATCGTTTCAAAACCGCCGACAACTTTTTTTTAACAGATTGGTTTAAGATAATGTAATTCCAAAATGTTTGTTTTATTATTTTAAGACGCAGGCAACAATTGCTGCTTTTTTCTTTTCCGATTTCACTCGAGGGAGAGTCCAACCAAGAATTGGAAAATCAATGATAAGTTAGTAACCAATGAAGTACTATTTTTGTTTTATTAATTTCTTATATATCACTCATACTTATTTAAGGAACTTTAACTTTAACTTAACACAGCTTTTACAAGAAACCTTATTTGAAAATAACTTACCAAAGAAGCATTCATGAAGTATACAATTCCTGCCAATTCAGTTTCCCGAAAAAAGTCTTTGAAAATGAGAATTTTTTTGTTTGGTATTCTGTGGCGTATGTGGAATATTTATTTTGCGTCGAGTTATATTTTCGCGAAAATTCGTATGTAAAAGTACGACGTGCATTCCGGCGTCAGTTCAAAGTTCGTCGTCATAAACGCGTGCCTTCATGGAAAACTGTCAACAGGTGGGTTCAAAATGTTCGTTAATCCGCCAAGGCACCGGGTCCGGGCCCGCCGAGAACGGTCCGTACGGCTGAAAACATTGAGAGAGTCCGTGAAGCGATTCAAGTTAGTACGCGGAGTTCAGCGCGACGACACGCGTCTTCTTTGGGCCTAAAAAGGCAATCAGTGCGTAAAATTTTTGTCAAAGATTTGAATTTGCACCCGTACAAGCTCATGATAATCCATGAATTGAAAGATACCGACTACAGACTTCGACTTCGAAAATTGGCAGATGGTGAGATCATTTTGGGTAATCTTTTAATGAGAGATGAAGCTCATTTAGAGCTCTCCGGCGCCGTAAACAAGCAAAACTTCAGGTATTGGGTCGAAGATAACCCAGTCTGGATACACGAAAAGCCGTTACAAAACCAGCGTGTGACAGTTATTCCAAATGGATGGTGCCTGCTGATATTATGGTTCCGGATTTTTTCCTCTATGGATATTTGAAAGGGCGTGTCTCCACGACTCGTGTACGTGATTTGGAGGATTTAAAAGCGCGCATTCGACATAAAATTTCAGAGATTACGCCAGAAATGCTAAGAAATGTCTTTGAAAATTTTGTCAAAAGATTAAACGATTGTGTAAGCCAAAACGGGCATCATTTAATGGATGTAATATTTCATAAATAAATTTGTCTAATCTGTATTTTCGAATAAATTTTGTATCGTTGGTGTACGTGCTTTGGTTCTGAAGTTATTTCAAAAAGAAATATGGACATCTTTTTGTGGTCACCCTGTTTTATATTTCTCAAATGAAAATATAGCTGCATGTTATATGAAACCTATAGTATTTAAAATAGTCATTATTTAAGCCTTTAAAATATTTTAAAACTTATGTACACATGTACCGCCATTGATTTATTTTCTCATTTGGATTTGCTAAACACTCACGTTGCGTAAAAATCATTTAATTGGTAGTCATACAAATCCTTTGAGTGCGTGCCAATTATAAAATTAATTAAATTAGTTTAGATCAACTTTAGAGTATTAATGTTAATGTAGTTTAATTAAAAGTTCACCTCGATTTCTTTTCAATTGTTTTTTGAATCAATTTTTGAATGCATTTGCTTTTATTTGTAGATATATGTTTTTATACACTCATAGACCTATTGATATGAGTAAAAACAGTGTTTTGAAATTTGAAATGCCAAATCAACAAAAAATGAGTTTTTTAAACGTATCTATAAATAAAACCTAAACACTTTTATTTTTTAAAGGTACAAATGTGTTAAGTTATTTATTATACAATAGAAAGGTTTTTAAACAAAAATCATATTCATAGATACATTTATAAAATTGACAGGGCATCATACTCCTGGAAATATTTCCGCTATCTTGAATCTTACTCGAAATAAATTTCACTGGAAGTTCAATTTAATATTAAGGATAGTCAAATTTTCCTGGAAATTGTGTTACCAATATTAATAAATTTCCAGAGAAACCTTCGAGTATCATTCAAAATTCCAATTTATACCTTGGTTTTGTTATTATAACTTATAGCAAGACCACAAGCTACGATGAGTATCTTCATAGTTATAGTTATGTTTATGTAATATTTCAAAGCAATCAATCTTATTTTTTGTAAATTTACTTCTTTATGTTTTATTTCCGTGGACATTATTTATATTTATCTAGGAAAACCCAAAAAGAATTTGGCAACATAAAATTAACAAACCAACATAAGCCACAATTTGGGCAATAAACGACAAAGTTTCAGTATAGTTGATGATACACTCTTCTTGCTCTCTTTTTGCCACTAACACTATGGGATCACCTACATCCTATTTATAGTGTGTACACAGGACAATATCCTGCCGGGCGAAACCCAAAAGCTCGGTCTGTCAGCTTTGCTAATTTAGAAAATTGAATTTTATTGCATTGTTGGCCAACAAGTATTCAGTTTTCAGTTTTTGTTGTGTTGTTTTTTTTTTTTCTGACAACGCCCGACACCGACGACCAACGACCGACGACGACCCAGTTCCTGTTTGAAAATCCTAAAAATAAAAAAAAAAAACTGAAGAAAATCTTGCACAAGAAGCATGACGACAACGTGTACACCTGACTGACTGCACGACATAAATTTAAATTCCATGAGGATTTAACAGCCAGGCAAGCAAACTGGGTGGCAGTGGAAGTTGGGAGCTTGGAGCCTTAGCCCGTTGAATTGGGGGCTCCGGCTCTGAAGTGCAGTTATATTTCAATGGTAATCTCATTAGGATTTCAGGGATGTTCGTTTCATCGTTGTCGCTGTGAATGTTTATTGTGTCAGTGGGGTTGATGCCAATGACGACGAGTTTCCAGACGTAGAATAATGTACATGTGGGCCATTAACTGTACGTGGTTAAAGTGGTTTGTGCAAAACACCAGAAGGAAATTCATTTTAATTTTAAGTTTTCATACACAGCTAAAAAAAAAAGCAGAATTTTACGAAAAAACTTTTTCATCCGATGTGGATGGTTGACACTGAAAAGGCCCCACTCGGGGAACTCGCATGCACAATCATTTCATTACTACTGATTCACCATTTTCACCATCAAGCTCAATGGTTTTAAATCGGGACTTACGCGCTACCTTCCACACTGTGCTGTGCGTTGCGTAGGTATTAGCATTTTGTTCATCGACCTATAGTCCCTTTTGCCTTATCGGATTCCGGCGAAATTTCGGAAATTTATCAATTCCCAAATTGGGTTTTGAGTTTGAATTTGAAAATCAAAGATTCGAGGGAATTTTTAATTTTAATTTTCCAAATACTTTCATACTTGCGCTGCGCTGCGAATTTTCCGATAAAAACCCTGAATTGGTCTTCCCTGGAGGATTTTCTTTTCGATGCGCTTTGTGCGAATTTAATAACGTTAGCTAAGTCATCGCAGGTATTATGATATTTTGTGGTACATGCCTAGGAACATGTTAAAAGAGACTTCTGTGTCGTAAGTACCTGCTCAGTTATAAATTCAATGATAATTTTAGAATAAGAACAGTATTTATGGGATTCTGAAAATCTTTCCAGTTGTAAGCACACACATACAAAGCTTAGCCTTTAAGGGACTCAACATAAATACCAAGAACTTACAATTTCATCTAATTTTCATTTTAATCGATGTGTGTTTTTGTAGTTTTTGAATACGGATTCTCAAGATTTTATCAAAATATAAATAAAATATTAGATTGATAAAATCTTTGAAAAGTTTATTCAGGAGCTTTTCAGTTTGATACAATTTATCTCCCAGTTTTTTGGGAAGATTACTTTTAATTTTTAAAAAATTTAGAAATGTAAATAGAAGATAAGCTTTAACTCAGATCTTTTAGAATTAAAATAATTTCTAAGCTCTGAAGAAAAGCAATTTTAGATTAAGTTGAGTATAGCTTTGTTGCTTTTAACTTTCTGTTTAAAGTTTTTGTCTTTAGTCTGATTCGTCGAATTCAAAATGTTGACAATCTTTCAACGTTTCAAGGTGGTCCCTGGAATCTAAATCAAATGTTTTTGAATTGCCTTAACCTTCCGAAGGCAAGGCTTTTTTGCCTTAGTGAATTACATCTGCTGTTGTTCATCGTCCCATCACCTTTTATAAAAAAAACAGTAATGAAACTGAAGATCAATTATTATAATTTATTAAAGATCAAGTATTTACATTAAATGAAACTGAGAAAAGTATTCTTTTGAGGTTTTATAAAAAGTAGTGGGGTGATGGGCGACCCCACTTGCCATCGGAAGGTTAAGTTAGGCCTTTCGACCTCCATACCTAAAAAACTAGATAAAGATATGGGCTCTAAATTATATCTCACGAACTTGATACAGAGTCTTCAACTTATTTTATAATTCAAAAAATACTATTGGAAAAATTGTATCAAGCACTCATGGGAAGTTAAAGTAGTGTAGGTCGTAGAACCCAGTCTGTTTGTTTTATCACAAAGGATGTCGTCATTCCCCGATACTAAAAATTTTCAATTTTTACCAGGAGATCATGATAGCTAGTAGGTATACTATTGCTTACTTGCTGCTTTCTTTTTTTCTTATCTAGCTCCGCCTTATAACTGAGCAAATTTCATAAAATATGAAAGAATCTAGGAGGGAGGATGAAATTCTAAGGAAAGTGTATAAAAATATAAAGACATAACTATAAGCGTACCCTAGACTTCCCCATTGCCCAATAGCAAATACCCAACTACACGTGTTTTTTGAACAGTAACGAAATTTTAAAAATGGTTGCCCCGTTTTACAGTTTTACGATCATGAAAGAAGAGTATGTAAATATTCGCTT
Source organism: Eupeodes corollae (assembly GCF_945859685.1). NCBI lineage: Eukaryota > Metazoa > Arthropoda > Insecta > Diptera > Syrphidae > Eupeodes > Eupeodes corollae. Next base: position 59,892,165 of record NC_079148.1, on the reverse strand, counting down.
TGTAGGTATTGTCATTGTCATGTTTCTGCTAATCCCAAAGCTAGGTTCCACCCTAAAACTGTGTATATACATATAGATGTGTATATATTATCACGTACACATTTTTCCATCACTAGGCAAATGCGAATGAAATGTCATACATGGCGTCTCGTTTTTACACAGTTTAAGCTCGGAGCTTAGCTTTCAGAGACTAAAGAAAGAGAAGACAATGGAAAGAGGATTTGATACTTCAAAGAAAGGCAAAATAGTTACCCTACTTTCAATCATGGTCTCCTGGTAAAAATAGTGATCGCGAAGGCTTTTGTTATTTTTGTGGAATGAAAAAATGACTGGTTCGGGGAAAGGGGGCAGGTAAGCTCTTACATTTGCTTGTTAGAATATTTTGCCGCCTATTTCTTCTTACTACATACAAAACTAATATTTGTGCAGTGAGCTAGTTTTTTGATATTGATCTTTTTTCCTTTCTTTTTTTCCCTCCCACAAGCTGCAATTGTCAACATACTCTTTAATTTATTTTGCTAAGGCTAATAAGCTTATAATCTCCACCCCTCTTCAACGGTAAAGCCTTGGGTTAGTTTTTAAATACACTGATAAGTAGGATGTGTCTAGTTGATAAAAAAAAACGATAAATCAGACACTTTCTTTCCCACTTTCTTCAACACTCTGGTGCATACATATAAGGATTTTTTTGACCTCTCAACAACACGAATTGGGATTGGGATTATAAAGAATTGGGATTTTTCGAAGCACTTTTTAAAATTGTTAAAATGTGCCAAGGAACCAAATTCTTTTTATTTGAATAAATCTAAAACGAAAGAAAAATGTGTGATTGATGACAAAACTTTAAAGGGTTCAAAGAGGATGTTGTAAATAAACAATACACTTGGAACCTGTTAAATTATTTAGTCTAATTTACATCAAAAAGTATTGAAATGAAAGAAAGCCTTCTCCCCATCGATTCTAAGAAATATTTTACAAGAGAACTCATGTGAAAAAAAATATTTGCTGTTGAGTGGATTTGTAAATGTTCCAACTTTGTGTTTAATGTATTAAATCAAAACAATTTTATAATCATCGTTATTATTTAACAAACAAATATTAAAGAATTATTATTTATCATAATTCACTTTTTCAACTATAAAATATTTAGTAAATTTCGCGATTTCTGATTGAATTTCACACAAAAAAAGAGGCTGGGATGCGAAACACACTGATAACTTCCCATCCCGTCTTTAGATTTGCCTTGCTTAAAAGTTTGTCTATATGGACTCGTATCAATTTTTACCAAATTTGCTTACTATTTTTTGTAGATTTTATTTTTTATGAAAAAAACGGACTGTTGGATTTTTCTATTCTGTTCTCAAAATTTTATCAGATGTCAAAAACATTATTCTTCGTTGCACAAAATTGTTTTGGGGATGAAATCATATTTTAGTCGTAAAATTTTGGAGGTGACAATTTTTTTCAGTTTTTTTGATTTATAAAAAAAATCGTTTGATGGATTTTTTTCAAAAAATATACTTCTTTGATATCACGTTACAATATATCATATCAAATTAATTTGTAAGTCTCTAGCGTTTTTGGATCGTAAGATATTTGGGGTTAACCAAAATTTTCACCTTTTTTCAAACTGCTATGGTAAAAAACCACCCACGGAATTTTCTTGAGAGCCCTTTCTGCATCTTTCTGCCTTATTATCTGTATAACAAAATTTATTTGAAATCGATATCTCTTCTGGTTCTTGAGCTAATGGCGACGAAAAAAACGTCGCGAACGTACCGACGTAAGAACGTACGTACACACGCACGAACAGACATCTTTCTAAAAATCTTTTATTTGGACTCTAGGGACCTTGAAACGTCGAGAAATGTTAAAATTTTTAATTTGACAAATAGGACCTATTACAATAACTTCCTATGGGAGTTTAATAAATAAAATAAATAATAGTAAATATACGCAAGATCACATTGTTAACTGAAATTATTTAACCTATTTAATTGTTTTTGATGATTAGAAAAAGTGTCAGCTTTAAAAATGACATTTAAGTGACTCCATTTTTGTGTTGCCTTTTGGAATCTTTAAAAATGTCATCGATACATTTTTGTGAATTGGTTAAAATGTATTTCTTCATTTATTTTTGTTAATTATAATATTACTTCAAAATTGGTCCCATTAGTCGACAATTTAAAACAAAGACAATCATGCAGTTTTTTAGGAGAAGAACGCAAGACTTGGAAAATAATTTTGAAATCTCCATACACTTTCTTATTTACTTTAAGATGTTACTAAAGAATTTTAAATACTATTTACATGTAATTGAATTTATTGCAATTTAATTACCTAAATGTTATTGAAAACAAAAAAAGCAGGAATGATTATATTTTCTAGTTATCATTTAACAAAAAGGTATGTATTATTTTCGTCAATTAAATGCTAAGCTCTTATAAATGTATTTATGTTTTGCTTTGAATCAATACAATAAAAAGTTTGTACATATATGTATATTGCCTTGAATCAATAAATTAATAAAAATCAATTACTTCGACTGCAATTTCCTCATTAACTTGAATAAACCCATTACAATTTCAATGGTATTTCATTTGTAAATACTTCTGTTCAATTACAATTACAAGTAATTAAAATGTATATTGTAATGAAAAGAAGGTTAGCTACGAATTACTTCTAATTTAAATGAAAGCTGAACTTAATTCTGAAAAGTACTTACTATTTCCCAACTCTGCTATATTCAAATTGCATTACCTTACAAATTCCTTATGAGCCTATCATAAGTTTTCTTTGATCTATTAGAGCCGATAGGTGTATTCAAAAACAAAATTTAGCTATATAGGAAAAGACATGGACATACACAAATCCGCTGGCCCGAATAGTATTCCCCCTACTGCTCTGAAAAGGTGTTCTTCAACGCTGGCAAAACCACTGCGTTAGCTTTTCCATTTTTCCTACTCTAAAGGTCTCTTCCCGAGCGGATGGAAAACAGCATTTGTCCCGCCTGTCCCTAAAAAAAATTTGGAAATATGATTTCATGGTTTATCTCACGAAATAGTGAACAAATCTTGACATCGCTTTGGAGAAAATAAGATATATTTCAAATGCATTTGATAGAGTTTGGCACTAAGCTCTCTTATCGTAAATGCGTGCTTTTGGTATTGATAAATCACTTCTTCGCTGGATTAGGAATTACCTTTCTAACAGTTCAATAAAAGTTGTATTTGATGGTTTTAAGGCTGATATTCATAAAATAAAAGCTGGTGTTCCCCAGGGCTCCGTTTTGTCTCCGGCTCTCTTCCTTATCTTCATAAACGATCTTTTGTATGTCACTTCTAATGAACTGTTTCGCTATCGAAAATACCCTCAGTTTTTTCATGTTCGTTTCAAGATTCACATCCTTGTCATTCGGATGTAGAACTTCAACTGCAGCGTATGATAAGCTTATTAAATTCCGATCTCCACAGCATTTTTTAATGGGGAATTATATACCGTATCAAATGTAATGCTTTAAAAACTCAATGCTTTCTTCTGTCGTACTTGGTATGTGTCTTATGGAATGATCACATATTCGATATTGCCAAAAATGCTGCTAGGTGCTTAGGATTTCTCCGAAGGTGCAAGAAATTTGTCACCCCTTTGAACACCACCTCAATTGTTCATGCCCTTCGTTGTTTTACCAGTATTTTAATAAACAGTTTTCTATCGAATTTGCGAATTACAACAAAATATTTAAACTTATGGCAAAAAACAAATATATTTAATTGCAACATATGCACTGGTTTTTTTTTATTTCTTTGAAACTAAAATTTAAAAAATATTGGTCAAAGGTCAAAAATTCGATATATTTCTAAACGAGTCATACATTTAAAGACATCTGGAAAGGTGTCCTCCATAGATGCGTTATTTATTCTTTTAATTTTCATAGGACTAATGAACCGATATTTTTGTCAAGCGCTCAGAAAATAATATTTGACGATCAAAAATGTTTCAACGACTGTCAAAAACAATTTAATAGATTAAAGTTTTTTGATAAATTTAATGGCATATACTGCTGCAAGCAATGAAATAATAGAGATTATTTCAAGTACAGTGCTGTTCGAAAAATGTTCGTAAAACATTATATTAGCCTTTTTGAGATAAGTTCTTGGAATTTAGGAACGCTACGGGTTTTTTTTCACTAGGCAGCAATATGTCATGGACTATCATGCCAGAGGTCTTGGGTTCGATCCCTGCCTATGCCATCTAAAGTCTTTTCAAGGGTACTGCCTCTTGCGAGGAATTGCCAAATTCTCCAAGAGTAACTCTTGTCATGAAAAAGTGCTTTCTCAAATTAGCCGTTCGGATTCGGCATATAAACTGTAGGTCCCCTCCATTCCTGACAACATTACTCGCACACAGGAATGGTCGAGAGTTGTAAGTCACTAGGCCCTAGTTCTCAACGGACTGTTTATTTTATTTATTTTAGCAATATGTCATTTAAACATTGTATAATAGTTGATGTTATTATCAATAGGAACTTCATTTGGCTCGTGATAGTAGTCTAATACCAACCGAAGTGATTTTATGGAAAAAAATGGGAAAACTTAGTTCGGAACATAAAGCCAATATTTTGTGTCTGTCACGTCTCAATTTGACAACACGTGAAATTTTTAAGAGACTTAATAAAACTCAACAAACTGTGGCATGGAATTTGAAAAAATATCGTGAAACTGGAACTAGCATTAAAAAAGGCTCAGGGAGGACGAAAAAACGGTCGGTTTTTGGTGTTGTACAATCGTCGGCATCAGTTCAGGCCTTCGGTGGACCTTCAAAACGATCTGTGTCGAGCTATAGGCTAAGTTATTTATTCAAGCTCAGTGCGAAAAAGGCTCTTAAAAGCTGGACGTCGAGCATTCAAGCCGGTATTAAAGCTGGATTTTCAAAAGAGAGTTGTATATGGCGAGATAATTGCGCAAAGGGAACCGAAAGAAAGTCGAATCTCTGATTGCATTTCGCGAATGCCCCGCAAAACGAAGGGTGTGATGGTGTGGGGATGCTTTTCTGTAGATGAAAAAGGTAAAATGAGCTTTTTAGAAACCAAAGTCCATGCAAAAGTTTACCTTTGAGTCCAAGAAAACGTATAGGATCAAACGGTGTTAGAGCTGTTTTGCTTGCAGTTTCATTGTTCAACAGGACAATGCTCCTTTTCACATAGCCAAAATTTTAAATATGAACTTGTTTTTATTTTTACCATGACTAACTAATACTAAGCTTTTAATAAAGATAAAACTTTTATAACTAAAAATGATGTTTGGATTTTTTTCTATTTCTAAGGTTAAAAATTACTTCGAAGAAAATAATATCGATGTATTAATTTGGCATCTCTACAGTCCAGATCTCAATCCAATTGAAAATATTTTTGGTCCATAATGAAACTTCAGGTTGAAAAACCTATCTCATTCAATGTCTCCCCGATGTGCAGCCGTATTTAAGTAAAAGGAGGTCTAACAAAGTACTTATTAGATGCAACATGTTTTTCGAGAAGCAATACAAAAAAAAAACACTTTTTGCTCCTGTGAAAAATCTCAAAATTCTAAGAATCACAGAACGATTTAAAGCGCATAATAAAACAAAACATTATTAAAAAATATTGTTATTTCAACACATTTGACAAAATTGGAAACAACAAATTGACAAACATTTTTCGAGCGGAACTGTATTATTAATTTTTGATAAAATATGTTGTGTTTAATTTCCTAACATTTGATGTTATAAACAAAAAGGCTCTCTTTAGTAAGTTTGATGCCCCTCAAAGACAGAGCTTAACTCTCGTTAAACAACCAAGATTTTAAAATATGGCGGATGCAGTCTTATGATATGTAGCCTTTTTTTCTTACTATGGAGTGGACATTGGCTCTAAAATATCTTTTTCCGATAAAATAGCAATACAAAACACACAAATAGAAAACCAAAGTAATAGTCGAGATTAATACAATGACTTAAAGAAGCGGCTCAGTGTCAGTCTCTCGTCCTAAATCTAAAAGAGAATCTGTGAGTAGATATCAAAGGGATGGTTTTGAAGACAAGACCGAAAATATTAACGAGTGGTTAAAAAATCATGGAATAAAATGGTATAAGAACAATTTCAACGACTTGAAGGCTCTATGCAAATTTTTATTGCCCCCAGCTATATGTATACTTTTAAGCACATCTTTGGATACAGGAGCCTGTTCGTTCGACCTATTCATACATTTTATTTTTACAAAGTATTTTTTTATAAACTGTATCATAAGAACAATAACTTAAGTTATATTCAAACTTTAAGAAAACACCTTTTATTTGATACGAAGTTAATTTTGTACCTGCTTTTTGCCACAAGATAGAAAATAAGCTAAGCGTGAGAGATTATTGATTCATGTGTATCTGTGATCAATTGAATCACTTTATATTTTACCAACAAATTTATTCCACATTTTTGAGCTAGAGAATTTTTTAGTTATCTTTTGTTTCAGCAAAAGTTACAAAATCCTACAGTTAAACTTTAAATCCCAAAAAATCCAAATTCCGAAATCGTTTTAAAGAAAATTGTTCGTTAAAACGATTTGGGTGTTTTTTTAGTTTTCGGGATTATACGGTCTTAAAATGTCGAGTTTTCTGGATTTTAGTTTTTCTTCTCCCTTTTCAACTATGTTATGCTTTTACTGATTTTTAGCCCGCCAATGTCTAATATTGTTTTGAATTATATGCATTTAAATTCAATTATTGAAACGAGTACCAAAAAACACATCTTACAACAAGAACAAATTTTCCTAATTGAGCTTATAACATGTTAAAAAAATAAAAAATAAATCAATTTTATGTTGCACTACAAACATCCATTCATATAACGATTCTCAAATATTCCTTTTAAAATATTCCGTCTGCAAGCTCATTGTCTTTTGGTGTGACGCATTTAAAGATTCTTCTTGTCCTTAGCTATGTTTTTTTTATTTTTCTAAGACTTGTTCTTGTGTAAGAAAACTAGGAGTATATACGAGTACCTACATTGTTAGAAGGCATTGAAAATAATTTTCTTAGGCCCTTCAATTCAAGAGCACATAGCTGGCTGAGTGCCAAGAACTTAAAAAGCGTTCAATCCTTGTGTTCTTATTGTCTATCATTTTTCTACAAGCAAAAAGGATTCATTGTTATTTGAATGCTCCAACTTTTATAGTAAAATTCTAATTTTCAACTTTAGTTATCGCATAATACCGTCACAAAGAAACTGACTTGTATAGACAAATTAACTATTGCAAGATGTTGGCGGAATAATTTCTGTAGGCTTACACTTTTATATTATTTTAAATTATATTGTATTGTTTTTTTTTTGTTCAAAAAATGATGCTATTATGTTAATTCTGTATTATTATTAATGCAAAATGTTTAGAATAACAATCAGCTGATGTATGCTGTAGGGAATGTATTAATGTTTATAATAATTACAAATTGGTTTACCCGTCACATTTTTAGCCTTCATTATTCATCCTACCACTTCTTTATTGGTTTTTAATTAAAGTTTTGAACTCAGGTGATACACTATTTAGTCGACCGCACAGAAAAACAAGAAAAACAAAATTCGTAAAAAAATATATAATGCAGATATTAGTGAACTATCAAAATCAGTGCATCTTTGAAAAAAGCACAAGACGTGCAAAATTAAAGCAGCTGTACAAATATTCAAACAATGAAGAGGGAATGTTTTAATCTTACGAATTTTGTTGATTAGTGAGCTCAAAATATTATGAATCTTTGATATTTAAAGGACTTTAATTTGTGTTTTTGATGAATTTCAAGCTTTCAGATATTTGAGTTTTCGTGATTTATGATTTTCTGAATTTCTTGTCTTCGAGATTATAACTTTTTTGAATTAATGGGTTTTTGGGACTTTAATTCAGTAGATCTTCAACAAAAAAACGTATTATAGTCAAACGAAATTTTTCTGCGTAAGCTTTTACGCATTTTATATTAATCACTAAATTTTTAACGTGCAATCAATAATTCAATTTTGCAAGAATTTTCATAGTTAGATTTTTATCAGATGTTTTAAACATATAAATAATGTTTACTGACTAGAATTCTATTCAAATATGTACTAGTGCTGTAGCAATTTTAACCATGTTAATTCACTTATTACGTTATTACTTTCAATGTTAATGTTAAAAAATGATTTCTTTAAGAAAAATAAAAATGCGCAAAGGCTACTACCAAAATATTAAAATTCTAAATAATATTTTATGTCAAAAGCGTTCCAGGTAACAAATGTAATTTTATTGTTTCTCTATCAGAAAACATACATTTTGTCTAAGATTATTTTTTTTATTATTTTACAACATACATATATCGATGTAGATTAAAATAAGGAAACATAGAAACATTTTTTTAAGGATCTGCTTAAGGTAATCTTGGGCACTTTATATTAAGACTACCGGCCCGTCCCAGCTTCGCACGGGAAAAAAAATTGTATGCTTATCCTAAAGCCTCCACTATGTTGGCTGTGGTATTTGTAGGTGGCAACAAAACGTATTGATTTTTAGGAGATCCTACTCGAGAAAGTGCCACATACAATTGCCCGTAGGAAAAGCACTCCTTCCTTAAGTCGATACCAACTATAGAAAAAGTTTGTCCCTGGGATTTATCTATTGTTAGGGCAAAGGATTTTTTCAAAGGGAACTGGAACCTTTTTTTTAAAGATATGGGCAAATCAGTTGGTATCATCGGGATCCGGGGATAATGTGCGAGCTGACCGCCCGCGGGATCCGTAATGATATAGTTGCTAGAATCATATTATGTCTTAATTCTTTGATTAATTGTCTTGTATTCTAAAATATTTTCGAATGTTTGTTTGTCCTATAATTAATACTCTTCGCAGCGTATGCGATGAAAGACATTTTATGGTAGATTTTTTTACATCTTCGGTTAGTTTTAATATTAATTTCTAAAGATTTCTATAGGAATCTAGTACTAAATAAGTAAATATGTATAGCTTATGTTACTCAGTATATGTAGCTTTCTTAAGAAAAAAGAATTATTAAAATCAAAAAAAAATTATTAAAAAGTATGGTATACTCTGGCGTATTTGAAATTGTAATTTTAAACAAATTAATTTATTTCAGTGAAGAGAATGGCCAAAAATATATGTTACCTGGGCCTTGTTTCACCAAATACTTTTCATTTCGTAACTTTGTAAAAACAAAATATCCTTCAAATAAATTTGCAATTGTGTTTTAGAAAATGAAATAATAAAATCTAAAATATTGAGAAGTAAAAGTGTTAGATTATTTTAGAGTATTAAAAAATTGTTGCAAGGGACTTAAACACGCATTTCTTTGGCTATTGAATTGTAGTTTTTTTCCAACTTTAGATACTACAAATTCGATGTTTCTTTTTTTAAACCATTTTAGATATCGAAGTTATTTCTTAGCTTCACTACTTTTTATTTTACAACAGCTTTTTAAAAGACACTCTTTTAGTTTTCTGTAAACTTTTACATTTTATTGCTGGTTGGGTACGATTTCGATGGACTGAAAAGCCTCTACAAAAACTGAAATTTTTGAAATTTAGATGAATTAACTCGTTAAATTCGTCAAAATAAATAACAATGTCTATGTATGTACAGTGTCTTGTTTTATTAACTTTTATTTACTTCCTTATTTTCAAAATGAAAATATTTCATTGCATATTACTGAAAAGCTTTTCAAAATTCTAAATACTTTTTGCTAAGATTATTATTTAGTGGAAAAAAAAAGAACAAATACTTTGCGGAATAACAAAACTTTTCCCTTTTCAGAAAAGACTGCAAATTTGAGTTTGGTGAAACGCATTTTGCAAAGAGGAAACCTTTTTTCAATTCAATAATTTTCTATTTGCTAATTTGGGCATAGTGAACTGTAATTTGCAAATTGAAAGTGCGAAGTTGCAAAACGAACAGTGTTTGGTAGTTAAGGGCTCTGGTCTACCAAGTTGCCAGGAACGAGACTCGTGAAAATGTTTATGTATTTAGTAGTGTACCAAAGTACAAGTATCTATTTTATTCTAGCAATGCAACAATTTGCATCAATTTCACCATTAATGAGTTGATGAAAAAATAATAAGTCATTATTAACACGCCTTCGATGGAGAGATTTCGTTTGAAGAAGCAGTATACGATGTTCATATGAACACCCTTTAGGGCAAAGCCAATGAAATTATGTTGAATTGATTCAATACGTTGTCTATAAATTTCGTAAGAGGTAGTACATGTCTGCGAAGAATATTTAAGATAAGGACGAAGATGACAAATGTAAAAAGAAAGAGTAGGGATCATTAAACTCCTTTGCCCAGGTTTTTTTTTTTTTAAACCAAGCTTAGAACTTGCTTTATTAACAATAAAATTAATGTGATGTGTCAATTCTAAGTTGAAACAGAAAAGAACGCCTAAATACAATAATCAAATACACTTACGATTCGTTTTTTAGTAAAAGTTATCGTCTGGCATTTTAAAGGGTAAAGCTATTTTTGAAACACCAACATGTGAAACTATCTATGTTAAGTTGCAAGAGGATACGATCTTGGGTGGACTTTATTATTTTAAAAATCTTCATGTTGCCAGCAAAAATGAGCACTTCACTTCAGCGTAAACATGACAATACATCATTAATAGACAGGATGAACAGAAAAGGACCAAGATGTCTTCCCTGGGGAACACCAGATTGAGCAACAAAAGGTTCAGAATGATAATTTCTAAATTTTACGTCATAGAATCTGTTTTCAAGGTATGATTTGATCCAATTTAAGAAAAATGCTGGAAAACCAAGAGCTTGAATATATGTTTGAGAATGTAAGGAGATTTGTAACGGTTGATTTTTTTTCACAAAACCATGTAGCTGTTCGCAAATGAGAATCTTACTAAAAATGCTACACTTTTACAAAAAACTTGTTCAAGCACTTTAGGAATGCAAGAAAGCTTTGCAATGGGCCTGTAGTTGCTTATATCCACCTTGTTACCTTTCTTGAAAATTGGTGTTAGAAATCGCTTCTTCCGGATACTAAGAAATTTGTCTGTTTTTAGAGAAAGTTTAAATAAGAACGTGAGGGGTTCAAGCATTACTAAACTTTTTCAATACTATCGGGGGAATTTAATCGGGATCGGCTGAGAAGTCATCATTCAACGCGGATAAAAGATCAAGGACGGTACTCTGAAGCACAGGGATGTGACTACCTCTAGTTTGCGAAAAAGAGTGAAGATTATGAAAATATACATCAACTTCTTCAGGGCTATTAACAAATAACTCACGGAAATTTTTTGCGTTTAGTTTCAATTTTAGAAACTAGACACACAACTATGTATACAAATTCATTTAAGACTTTAAATTTAATAAAAAGAAAGTTGAATTTGCATATTGTTCAATAACCATGACGTTATTCGCATCTTTTGGTCATTCGGTTTCAAAGTTCATTTATTTTGGGACTTTTGCAGTTCTTTTTAAAATAAAGTAATTCTTTCATTTTAATAGAAAACTATATCTACCAATTAATTGTTGTTCTCATTACAATCTTTAATGTCATTACCTGTCTAATTCCAATGGTTTACAGCTTTGTGCCCGTAAAAGCAACTTATGTATATACTTGGCCTAATAATATCTGCGAACAATAAGTAGACTAAACTGACCATTCTCCCTTAAGTAAAAAATACGACTTATTTTTCAATAAATGTATGCAACGGAACAACACAGTCTACACAGCTTAATTAAGATTGAAATTAAGCTCAGGGAAAATGTCAATATTATTGAAAATTGGTACAGGCGTTCAAAACATCAAGCAAAAACTATAAAAAACCCGAGTGAACACATAGAATTAACCAAGTTTATTGAATTTATTTTATTTGTTTAATCTACATGACTTCGTATTTTAAATTTAAATTCTAAACTTCAAGGCTCTAAAAATATAAATCTATCATTTAATTAGATAGAATCATGTACATATGTTGACATTTTTATCATGTGTACCAGTGATTCACAATGTGTGTCTAAAGTCAACATATTTAACAATTCTCGCACTTTGTTTTTGTTTATGACCTTAAAATTGTGCATTTCATGCCTCTTTCTATTATTATCTATATGATTCTGAATCCTAATTTTTTGTCAAGTTTAAAACACTAACAGTCTTTGAAAAAAATCAGAAAGTCCCAAAATTAAAGTTTAAAACATCGAAAATTGGGGCTCTTACTAAAGGCCAAACAGTGGAAATATGGAGAAATAAAAAAAAACTTATTTTTTTGAAATGGTCATATTTTTAAATACATATGTTGATCGTATAAAAAGTGATTATTCATTTCTAAAAAAAAAATGGTTTGAATAAAAAATTAAAAGTTATTGTCAAACATTTCGTCAATTAAAACAAGAATACAAAATATGAAGAAGCTTATTTTTTAAATTTTGGCTACTAAATAAAACCAAAGAACACAGATTTGTAGACATACTTAATACTTATGCTCTAAAACAACTATTAAGACCTTATTTCTATGAAAATTAAAATAAAAAAGTTATATGCGAAAAAACGAAATGTTTGAAATTTCAACAGTATCTTGCTATTTATTGTTTGACACTTACAAAGTTATGAAATAAGCTCAAAAGTATATTTCATTGTAATTTAAGAGTTAAGAAGAAAAATAATTTTGTAGTTTTTCCTATTTTATAAAGAAAAATAATTTTTTTGATAGAAAAACAATAAAATTACATTTAACACATAAAACGCCCTTAGATGTAATATGTGAAAAATCAAGATTTTTAACATTCGACATTTTTTAAAACACAATTAAGTCTTACGCGTGGTCGTAGAAGAAATTATTTTTTATGACATGCTATGATTTTTGTTCACTTCTTAATAACAATGTCCTGAGTATTTGTACCAATTTTATTCGGTAGGCGAATTATTTCAAGAAATCTATATCTTAATTGAAAATTGAGTGAAATAATTCTTAGGGTTCTATCATTTGCTCAATTTTATAACATCAAATTCTTTTCGAAATCACTTCAGGTGAAAATAAAGCAGCTGACGTACATCCAGGGTCCGACAAAAAGATTAGTCCAGCAAAAAGATCTCCCATATTTTAAAAGGCAATGACAAATAAATAAACAATTTAACAGAAAAATTGTATTGAATTTTTTAAATTAAATAGTATACCATTTTAAATTATAAAATAATTACTTAAACATTACCATTTTATATATAAATAGTTTTAAATATAATCGTCTAAAAATTCTGGAGGTTTTTTTGCCGGACCCTGTATATCAAATAAGCCAGGTAACAATTTTGTCCATTTTCATAAATTATATAAGTTCTTATGTTTATTTGTTTATTTATTCCATGCTTTTTAATAAAATAAACAAAGAATAGTAGTGTTATTTTATTTGAACTGTTTTAATGCATGTTTGCTACAGATTTGTAGTTCGTTCGAAGTGTCAAAACATCGGTTGGAAAAGAATGGGATCAAATTATATTTTCTGAATGTTTCTTGAACATTTTTCAAAGAAAGTATACTTTAGTAAGGAGAAAACATTTGGTGTGTTGAAAAGTCATTTCAAATGCTTTGTCGCTTTCCTCAAATATAAATTAGAAGCTGCAAACTTCTCAAAAATAAAGTGCGTTCATCAAAAAAGCTTATGGTTTATTTCTTTCAACTGAAAAAATATTATTGTTTTTAAACAATTTCCTCTTGTTGAATTCAAATCAAATCAACTTAATCTGGAGGACTTCAAAATATCGCAAATATCGAACCATAGAACATCGAAAATCATTTAGTTTTGAGTTCGAAAATGATAAAATGGATATTGATAGAAGTGAACTTATTTTATAATTTGAATCGATTTCGACCTTGAGTGAAAGCCAAATGTGGAACCTAGCTGTAAATATCCACTTTGGCTTAACTTTATGTATTTAATGCACTTCATGTTTATTGCATTTATGTAATTATTAATTAGATACGAAATCTAAAAAAGTGCGTATACGCCTGAGTGTACTATAAATAAGGCATTTTATTTGTTTTTGGTTAATCGTAAAATAAAACTTCCACATAAATAAATAAATAAATTGGGTGGTGCAACAGTCCGTTGTGAACCAGGGCCTTACTTACAACTCTAAACCATTCCTGTGTGCGAGTACTGTTGTCAGGAATGGAAGGGACCTACAATTTTAGGCCGAATCCGAACGGCTAATTTGAGAAAGCACTTTTTCATGACAAGATTTACTCTTGAAGGATTTGTCAATTCGCATAATATAGCATATAGCATAAATGTTCATCTTCAAAAATACCATTAAATATTTTCCTAGGATAGGGTTAGATCCATCACATATGTGAAGAATAATGCTCATCAGGAATTTGATTAATTTTTGGTTACATTAACCGTCTTCTGCTAACCAGTTGACTTTTCTTGGACGGTGCCAAATAGAATAATGTATTTCAAAATCATGTATAATACTGTTTTGTCTAAAATTCTGTGTTTCAAAATATTAACCATAAATTTAAAATAATGTAAATCAAAAATTATGTACTAAGTCTTATCATAGTACTTTAAAATATTGTAGCCTTAAAAACAGTTTATAGTCTTATTTCATGAGTTTTCTTAGAATTAAAACCAGAATTAGAATTACATGAAATTTATTTAACATACCTTTTAATTTTAATTTTAGATTAAGATTGAAGAGAGTATACTTTTAAAACTAACTCTCCTAAAGACTGTGGTGGACTGTCATGCCAGAGGTCTTTGGCTTAATCCCTGCCTATGCCATTTGAAGTTTTTTTACAGGTACTGCCTTTAGCGAGAAATTGACAACTCCTCCAAGAGTAGTTCTTGTCATGTAAAGTGTTTTCTCCAATAGCCTTTTGGAATCAACTTAAGAAGACTGTACGACCCATCTATCCCTGGCAACAGTACTCGCACAAAAGAATGGTTCAAAGTTGTAAGTCACTAGTCCCTAGTTCTCTACGGACTGTTGCGCCACCTAATTTATTTATTTTTTAGAAGATTATAAAAATTTAAATATTCAATTAATCTAAAAAACAATTAAATCACTTTCAATTCATTTTGAAAGTTGTGCACTTAAGTTTTATCTCCTATATAGATATTTTCAGGAGCACACTATTTGAAGTGCATTTTAAAGACACAAAATTCAACAGAAAATCGTTCATAATCCAATAATCCCACGAGAAAATCTTAAAATCCTCAACCAATTTTATTCCAATCTTAAGACTTCAAAAATATTTTTTAAATACCATTTCATATGCTGAATTGTGACGCACAAAAATGATAAAGTATATATTCTTAAAAAAAAAGAAAACGTTTGCACAAACTAAGCTCTCAAAAAGAAAACCCATAATATTCAAAAATGACAGGAAAAGTACAAACGTTTAGAGTTTTCCTTTTTGTGTTCATTACTTCCTCATTTCAATGGAGCAAAATATTCAACACAACCAACAAAAAAAATATCTCTTAAATTAAATTAAATTAAATTAAAATGTTTCCATTTTTTCCCTTCTATACGATATAAAAAGATAATAATATGTACAAATGTAGCTACGTATCTTCCATAGTTCACACTCATGTTCACTTTTATTTGCACATTAAAATGAACTGAACCCACCTGCGACTGCAATCGATTTTCGTTGGAGTGTAAATCCTTTTGTAACGGCACTGTCACCGCGTGTAATTGATGCTGCTGGAGCTGGAGTGGCAGGTGATGCTGTTGGAAATTTTGCATCTGTATCTGGTGCTGCTGTAGCTGTTGCTGTTGCTGCTGCTGCGGTGGATATCTCTGACAATTTGCACAAAAGAATCGCAATCCAAATACGATCACGAACAGCATTAGACCACAAAAAACTTTCGCTTTTGCACCCATTTTTTTATATTTATTATTTTATTTATTTTTTATTTATCTGATGTAATTAAGAAAACAAGAAAAAACAAAAATTTAAAAAAAAGAGATTGATAGAGATGTATCTTATTTTGTATCTTTCACTTTTCACTTTTGTTATTGCATTATATCTTCTTGTAATGCATCTCTGGTGTTAACCTTGGGTGAGCATTTTGCTTTTATTTTTTTAAACAATTAATAATAATAATTTTTACAAGGTGTTGTGCGTGTTAGTTTTTTCTTAAGTTAATTAAAATTAAAAAATATTTTCAGTTTTCACCGAAGTTCGCATGTAGAGACCATCATAACGGCGAAGGCGGAACGGATGAGTGAACTTGATCAACATTAGGCAGGTATTATAGCTCTTGTTTGGTTCTACAGTGATTTTATTGCTTTGGGTTTATCGCCAACGAAGAAGGTGATATTTCGGTTGCACTTGGTTGCACCTCAACATTGCGTGTTAATTCGAAATTCGTTTTCACTTTTTAAACTAAAACTGAATGATATTACAATTAAGTACTTTTTTTTATTCAATTCATCTTCATTAAGAAATATTTTGAATTTTTGTTATAAGAATTTTATTTTCTGGGGAAAATATAAAAATATATACACTCTTAAATTTATATCCAAGCTAACAGCAATTTTAGGTCATTTTGTTGTAAAAATGAAGATAGATTAAAAACAAAACACACACAATCCGAAAACAAAAACAAAAAACACTTTCACAAACATCGGATTCCTCGTTAATCTTTCGAGGTTGGTTTTCATCCCCTTTTGCTCATCACACATCAAAAGGATTAATCGACAAACATCCGTAAAGAAATCACATCCATCTGTAAACAGAGCACTCTCATGAATATTTTAGTCAGCAGAGCATCCTCTTTTTTATTCAAAGATACAAAAACAAGAAAGTATCTATGCGTGTGCTATAAAACTTATGCTGCTTTTATTCGCGTTCATTCATCTATCGAGTTCGAGTTCGTGTTGAAGACCATTTTTGGCGCGAAAAGTTACCTTATCTAGCTACGAGTATACTCGACAAACTATCATCAATGACAAACTAGCGATTTCGATGGGAGATAGCGAAACATCATGATTTTTAGACTTTAATTTTGTTGCTTTATATATTGGACACTGCCGATGACGATGAGACTGAAAACTGGACCGAACCGTGTGAAATCTGCGATGTATCTGATTCAACTGATGATGAAGACGCGATGAGATGATGCACTCTGTTGGATTTGGATAGTTGCGGCAGGTTTGTTCAGTTTTTGGTTGGGGTTTTGCTCCTTCCAAGTTCCAAAACACAAAAATGTGTGTGTGAGTGAGTGACTTTTCATTCATAAAGTTGGCAAGGTTGCTTATTTGCAATGGGTATGTAGCGGGTTGTTGCTGGCAATGTGGGTGGGGGATTGGTCTAAAGCTTACTGGGAAAGTTCGAGTTGATTGGTATAAATTGTGTGGTGTTATGGAGAATTGTGGACTATTGGGCTTCGGCATCAGGTTCAGCAGGACCAAAAGCTGTATGATGGTGAGTTTTTGTCAACATGTTTTGTTTGAAATCAAACAAACAATGGAATGCCGAATGTTGATTTGAGGTTTTGAAATACACGGACGTTTGGTTTGCAAACTAGACTGTGCACTCAAGTAGTATAGTTGAGGTGAAGCAATATGTTGGCTTTGAAAGTTAACACTCCTTTCCTGGATCTGAATTTGTTTGGACAAGTAAATTGCCAAGGATGTGTGGTAAGACACTCATTATGTGGGTTTTTGTCACACTTTCTTTATATTTACTTTTATTGAAATTGAGGAACTAGGTCTTATACATGGTTTAGCATAATAAGCTCCTGATTTGTATTTGTTCATTAGAGCTAGAGTGTTATTTTTACTAGCCATATATTGTCGACAACTTTTTCAATGTCAAAACTTTAGTTTAAAATAATGAGTAAGTAGATTTTCAAAATAAACTTCCACCATTAAAAATCTATGCTACATGCTCCATTTCGATTGATTAAAACTTATTTTTTCAAAATTCGCTTTCGTACGGTACATTACATCAGTATTACACCATTTTATAGAGAAAAAAATTCAGTTTAAATCATGAAACAATATCAACATAAAAACTGGCAATTTGCTTACATATTGTCAACTTTTTTAAAACACGTCCAAATAGACGACACGTTGCGAAACCAACGACATTTTGATTCCCAAGTGAAATCCATTTTTACTCAAGTCCTTACTAGTTGTTTATTATATATATATAGCCGCATCTATGTTTATAAATATGTGTTTCCATTTTTGTAGATTTCAATAAAAAAAAAACAAACAAAGTAACACTAAGAAAAATAAATAAAATCTGTTAACAAAAAAGTTCTTCTGAAGCAAAAAAATATGTATTCAAAGAGTCAAGGGGGGGAATTTTTATACTCACGTGTATGTGAAAAGTTGGCACCAGCAATTTTCACGTATAGACCAATGGGACCAAGACAGGAACTAAAAAGTTTTTTCTTTAGTATTTTTGCAGTTCATTACATTATGTGAGAAATCGAATCTATTTAAAAGAATTTAGAAAAGTAGAATACATTACACAAAACTTGATTTGAAAATAATATAAATAAATATAAAAATAATAAAATCAAATAAAGTAAGATAATAGGTTAGGTTAGGTTATAGTGGCAGTCCAAGATGGAAAGGACACACTTATGGCAGTTTAATGGCCCATTGTGATACCACATGAATCTTGAGGCTTCCTCCTAAGCTCAATGGAACCAGCTTGAGTTCCTTACGAAACGTGAGAGGCTGATTATACCAATATGATTTAGATCGTTTAGATCGTTAAAGAAGAATTCTCCTAGGTAATTCTTGCGTTTTCGAGTTAGAGCAGGGCATGTGCAGAGAAGATGAAGAACCGTTTCTTCCTCTTCCTCGTCCATACAGCTTCTGCAAAAGTCATTTGAGAATACGCCTAGTGTCTTGGCATGCTTTCCTATTAGACAGTGTCCGGTTATGACACCTATTATCGAGCTTATATGCGATCTGCTTAGAGAGAGCAAGCACCTTGAACGTTTTATATCCAGTGTTGGCCAGATGTTTTTTGTGGCTTGACACGTGGTGATGTTGGTCCACCTGGTGCCTGCCCTCCTCGCAGCGTCTTGCATTAGTAGCAGTTTACAAGTAGCGATTGGTATGCCAGTACTTGCCAAACGTGGTAGGATGGGTTGTACTGTACCGTTCCTGGCGAGTTCATCTGCCTTACAGTTACCTGGAATGTCTCTATGGCCCGGCACCCAGCAAAGGTGAATATTAAACTGTTGCGCCATCTCCATTAGAGATGATCGACAGTTATTGACTGTTATAGAGTTGGTAGAGGCTGAGTCCAGAGATTTGATAGCGGCCTGGCTGTCGGAGAAAATACGGATATCAGATGTTGATATCACGTTTTCTTTGAGCCAAGACAAGACTTCCTTAATCGCCAAAAGTTCCGCCTGGAACACGCTACAATGATTGGGAAGGCGGAATGAGAGACTTAATTTCAGTCGTTCAGAGTACTCACCACCACCAACCCCTTCTTTGGTCTTTGAGCCATCTGTGTAAAAGTGGATTGACTCATTCTCTAAGAATGTCCTATCCTCCCAAAAAGATCTGGTAGGTATAGAAATCTGGAAATTCCTATCGAATTGTAGTTGGGGGATGGGTAGTCTGTGTGCTTTGGAATTGATTCTAAGTACCTTAGAATTACGGAGTGGCCAATGTTGTTGTTAGTCCACTGCGACGAAGCATTGAGGCGGATAGCAGAGCTTGCAGCTATTTGTTTACTAAATATGTCAAGAGGTGTAAGGTAGAGCAAGGTGTCCAGTGCCGCAGACGGGGTCGTGCGAAGCGATCCGCTTATACATAGGCAGGCTGAACGTTGAACTTTATTTAACTTATCCCTGTTTATACCTTTCTCTAAAGCAGTCCACCATACTGCTACACCGTACGTTAAAATCGGTCTGATTACCGATGTGTATAGCCAATGCGTGATTCTGGGTTGTAAACCCCTATTTATTACCAATAACTTTTTTTCAAGAAAAGAGAGCTACAGTAGCTTTTTTGACTCTTTCCTGTACGTTGCGTTTCCAATTTAGTTTTTTGTCTAAGACAAGACCTAGGTATTTAGCCTCGTCTGAGAATTTTAATTGGATTCCTTTAATATAAGGAGGGTTGACAAATGGAATTTTGTATCTCCTCGAAAATAAGATCAGATCGGTTTTGTGTGGGTTAACACCCAGTCCACACCGATCAGCCCAGAGTATTAGTCTGTCCAAGGCATTTTGTAAGAGTTCTTTTAGGATATTAAGATGCTTTCCTGAAATTGCTATAGCAACGTCGTCCGCATAGGCTATCACTTTGAAACCCTCCGCATCCAGACTAGTTAGGATTTCATTCACCACTAGGTTCCAGAGGAGAGGGGATAGAACACCACCTTGCGGTGTCCCTCTACTAACGAATCGTCTGCTAGAAGAGTTGCCCAGTTTTGAATTAATTATTCTGCTAGTAAGCATTAAATGAATTAACTCCCGAAGCGAACTCTCTACATTTAGAGATATCAGTGGAGAAGTGATTGCAGATGTGAGATAGTGAACTCTTTATGATGGAGGGAATATTTGATGGTGCGTACTAAAGTGTGTAACGCTGTTTCCACCGATTTACCCTTACAGGAGGCATGTTGAGACGAAGACAGAAGTCTTGTATCGATACGTGCCCTTAAATGGATATCAATCAATCTTTCCAGGGTCTTAAGAAGGAATGATGATAGACTTATAGGTCGTAAATCTTTAGGATTAACTTGGGAGCATTTACCTGCTTTAGGTATAAAAACAACTTTAACTTCTCTCCATGCCGAGGGAACATGGATTTATTTATTTAATTTAATTCGTTAAAATCTAACGTTAACAATATTTAAAAAAAAAAATTCTTATAATCTAATAATATCTAATATCATAATTTATATTTATTATACAATATTGTTGAAAAACATAAGTTTAAATTATTTACATTTTATATTATCATTTACAGATTCTAAACAAAAATGAAATTCGTTATAAATTGTTATTAACTGATTGAGAGGGCTACATACACCATAGTTTGATCTGCTAAATAATTGAATAATAGGTTGCTGTCGCCTTAAACTTGCACGACTGAAATTTAATTTTCTTAGAACTGATGGTAATGATATCGAACCATTAATAATCCCAACAATAAAACAAAATTGTAAATACTTTCTGTGGTTAGTCAAAGAAGGGAGGCTGATCAAAGCTAGTCTTTGAGAATAAGGAGGAAATAGATTTTCCCTTGCCCATGGAAGAGACCGAAGACAGAAACGCAGAAACCTTTTTTGGATCGCTTCAATTCTTGAAACATGTATTGAGTAATAAGGTGACCATACCACACAGCCGTATTCTAAAATTGGTCTAACAAACGAAATATATAGAAGTTTAAGAACATAAGGATCCCGAAAATCACGACCGAATCTTTTAATGAATCCAAGAACCCTATTGGCTTTTTTAATTATATAACTTAAATGATCATTAAATGATAATTTGGGATCTAGAATAATACCTAAGTCAGAAAACATAGAAACTTTACATAACGGACAAGAATCAAACATATAGTCGTACAAAAACGGAATTTTTTTACGTGTAAAACTCATAGTTTTACATTTGTCAACATTTAAAACAAGTCGGTTTTTATTGCACCATTCCCTAAATATTGTTAAGTCTTCTTGTAATAATAAACAGTCAGAGGAGGATTTTATACTTTTGAAAAGCTTAATGTCATCAGCATAAATAAGGACAGACGAGTTTTTTAAGTTTGAAACCAAGTCGTTAATAAATAAAACAAATAAAATAGGACCTAAGTGGCTGCCCTGAGGGACGCCAGAATTGACAACAAATTGAATTGAACTTTCATTACGAAACAAAACAGAATAACGACGATTTTTTAAGTATGAAGAAATCCAATTTATAAAATTGTTGTAAAATCCTAGATGGTATAATTTTAGAATTAGTGTATTGTGACATAACTTGTCAAAGGCTTTACTAAAGTCAGTGAATACGCAATCAACTTGCCCGCGTTTTTCAAATACATCTAGACAAAAGGACACGAAGTTAAATAAATTAGTTACAGCGGATCTCTTTTTGACAAAGCCATGCTGGCTATCAAAAATAAGAGAACTACAATGAAAAGAAAGAACATTACTCACAATTGACTCAAACAGTATAGGTATCACAGATAGTTTCGCAATGGGCCTATAGTTCATTATTTTATTCTTTGGGCCTTTTTTGTGTATGGGAATAATAAATGAACTTTTTCAGATAAAAGGAAAAATTGAACTTTTTAAGGATGCATTGAAGAGAACACATAACGGATATGACAAATAAGAAGCACATTTTTTTAATATATAAGAGATGGACCAGGTAAAGACAGCTGGTAAAAATTGCCTCAAGGATTGGTGCAATTATATCAGAAGCTTTTTGTAATTCTGCTGGTTTGAAGCTGTTGAGAGATAATATGATAAACGACAAAATAAAATCAGACACTATCAATTCTGGGAAAAATCTTCTTCGTCTTTGTAACAGTGATTCGAGATACATTTGCTAGTATGTTCTTTTCTAACAGCTACGGAAAGTAACAGTATATTATTACATTACAGTTTTTTCATTAGTCATTCTCATTTTAAGTTAATTATTATCAAACCACGGCATTATGTCTAAATTGTATTGTGTTTACTACGATAAAACAATATGTTTGCACTTAGGCGTATACGCACTTTTTTCGTGTTATAAATCACATTGAATATTAAGTTTTTTTTAGGATCAAAGTTGGGCTTGGGGATATTCTGATTAGAATGGAATGGCTCTTTAAATACTGTTTAAGAGACTTAAGCAAGAGTTACTAAGCCTTCTTCCGAAATATGAAAGTTATATTAGTTGAATAGATAGTACTCAGATCAGAGGTGGAAAAAATCATCTTACATGACTTCATGAAGTGTGGAGATTTTTTGAGACATTACGTGTTCCATTCCATAAGAGGTGGTAGGTGATACACTTGGCGATAATTTCGAGATGTTCACGAGGTAGTAAATTCCTCTTTAACAACAATGGGCAGCATTGAATTTTCAATGGACAACAACAATGAAATTATCATCACCGCTAAATCTAAGAACAATTATAAACTATGAATTAAAGAGAATGTCAGAGAGAGTACAAATCCCTGAGGCATACTATGTGTTTATTTTGTGAATGTCAGAATTTAATCAGTGAGTTAGATAATTTCGGATGCAACTAAGGAGTGATTTTTCAAAAGAAATGGCACTCATTTATTATAACAGACTCTGATGCCAAATGCTATTTGAATATTTATTATTCTATTATTTATTTATTAATCTCATATTTTCTTTATTAATTTTATATATTTCTTATTTCTAATTAATAAGAAGACATCAATTAAAGAAGATCTGCAGAATATTGGATAATTTACGAGTGTATTTGGAAAACTAATTGATCGTACGAAGTTAGCATTTCTCAAATTATATACATAAATGACTTAAAGAACATTCCCAATGGCTCATAACATCGAAGATAAGTTTTTAAGAATAATAATTAATTTTATTCATGCAGCAAATGTTTCATGATTTTTTTTATTAAAGTAATAACAATAGATATTTGGGACATTAAATGAATGTCAGGCAAAGCTAAAAACTTTGGCTGTCTGACTCTTTTAGAAATGTGATCGCTTAAAACGTCAGCAACAGTTTTGAATTAATCATTTTGGATAGCCATTGGAAAACTTTTAAAACGATTGCCGTTTTAAAGTGTTGTAAAAAAATTGGATCATATTGTTTCGGTAAATTGAGTAGTTCAATACACGGAAAGGAGTGTATGGCATTATGATCGGTGATATTCCTACATTGTCTTGCAAGAACTCCTATAAGTATGGGATTATGTACTATACTGTATGGTACCACAATCTTTGCTTGTAACACAAGGGCGCATAGAACGTTTGACGAGACAGTATTACCTTCGGCCCCATACTGTACCGGGGATGTCGCAATGCTACTAGTTTTTTCCGCTATAATTTATGGCGTGATAATCGATACCCTTTGGTTCCTACGCATAGATGGAGAATGGAGGAGAAGATAATAACGACGAACTGTACGGGCTGTACAGCGACACTGAACTAGTTAGCAGAATTAAAGTCCAACGGCTAAGATGGCTAGGTCATGTAGAGCGGATGGACATCAACGCTCCAGCCTGGAAGGTCTTCGAATCCAATCCCGAGAGATGGCGCAGTAGAGGAAGACCGCGACTCAGGTGGCGCAACCAGGTGGGAGAGGACCTCAACCAACTTGGCGTGAGAAACTGGAGACAGCTAGCTAGGGATCGAGCTGGCTGGAGACGTATATTGGTTGAGGCCCAGGTCCGCCCCGGACTGTAGCACCACCTTAAGTAGGTAAGTAAGTAATAGAGACCCTTATTGGATTACTGCCAATAGTGTAAGTATAAGGGACGCTAGGAGCGTTGTACATGCCACCCGTTAATATAGGCCTGACTCCCATACTGGCATTGGCGTATCGGCTATAATTATTGTCGACGTTAATATTCTTCGTATGGCCAAATCAACTGTGCTTACAAATTTGTATCCAATGGAAATCTTCTAAACAATACAGTATAGCGTTCACATTTTTTGAAAATTTATTTTCCATTAAATGCAAAATGCTTGTTCAATTTGAGCTGTTCTATGGAAATCAAATAAAATAATTTCCTACTGCCAGCCTCTACTATGTTTGAATTGGTATGGGATTATATTAATGGGAATTACAATAAAATATAAGTATATTAAAATGCACTTTCTTTAGTCACTTTCCTAAA
Source organism: Eupeodes corollae (assembly GCF_945859685.1). NCBI lineage: Eukaryota > Metazoa > Arthropoda > Insecta > Diptera > Syrphidae > Eupeodes > Eupeodes corollae. The sequence goes on along the minus strand of NC_079148.1, from coordinate 59,867,338 downwards.
AGAAGTTTCCAAACAAAAACTACTTCCATTTGAATAATCGCGCCTAAACTCTCCGTCTTAGCCATTGCCTTTTCCTCACACATCGGCATCGAAAATCAGTATAGTCGCTAAAAGCTGCGCTAACCAACGAATATGCGTTGCTCTCTATATTCTTGTAGAGCAGGGTCAATCAAATTCGCTAGCAAACCTCGTTTTCACATAAACAAATAACTTCGCACAATTTTCTGCTTTTAAAAACGAATATGGTAGGATGTATTTTTACAAAATTTTATTTAAAAGTGTGTATTTATCTGTTTGTTTGTATGAAATTTGATAGCGCAAACTTTTACGATGCCCAAAACCAATGTTTCAAGATAGATTAGGTATTGTATGAGAGTTGTATTGCATGATATGAAAATTGTTTGTAGAAAAGTTAATTTGATTGCAAGTTAAGTAACTACAACCGAATTTTTCAACATAATGGCCAATTGTTAAGTTGGCTAGCAATTCAATTACCAAATAAAATTCATGTTACAAAATGCTGCTTAACCTGCTTACTACGAGGAACCGCCCCTGGACATTCCAGATAACCACCTATCATACAAAATATCTTCAAAACCTAAAAATTGTCCAAGTTTCTAACTTGTAGAACATAGAATGAGCTAGGCCGGCAGAGTTGCATATCTTTTTTAAGACACATTGTTGAAGTATTGTATAATTGTTGGATTTTTTGTAAAAGTATGCGCCTCCTTATAACTGATACCATATTGTAAATTTGAGTGGAAACTACTATAGTAAATTTTTTAACGTGTATAATGAAGAATTTCTCTAAGCAGAATTTAACAGAAGTATTGCTATATACACGATTTGTTCAGCCAACATTAAATATTGATCAATTAAATTTTTCAATATTTCAATATTGAAGAAGTGAAACTTTTCATTGAATTAGATTCTAATTAATTGCTGAAGAAGTTTAAGACTATAACAAGACGGAACATCGAAAAATAATTTAATGTCATTTTATGCATACAATTCAGTGCTTAACATTATGAGTTTGGTTTGGTTACTGACTACAAGTTTATGGTCTGCGAACTATACCCTTAATAAATGAAAATATATCGTAGATTATATCAAAAACCAAAATTTAATGGACTAAGTGCAATGTATTCATTTACTATATCATTATCAAAGGCGTTTACTTTCCCTTAAAATGGTAGCTCAAAAACTGAAATTATATCAATGAAAAAAAGAATTGGCCCAAAAACGTACCCTTGTGGTACACTTAGTTAATATTCATATAGAATCACTTAAAACATACAAGCAACAATGTTATCCTCCCCGAAATGATTCAAAAATGTATTCCACTATTCCATGATATAAAAATGGATAGCGACATAAGACTATGACTATAACCACTTAACTTAAACTGATCTGTGACCACTTCAAAAATGGTTATAAATATTTGTCCTATTTTTTTCTTCCTTGGTCGACACTCTGATAAACTCCGATAAAAGATATAACACTTCTATGTAAGTGATACTTTAATAGTTAATTTTTCAAAAATTGATATTAATTGATATATTAACCTATCACCTGTAACAAACATAACACCTTTTCAAACCCTTTTTCTCATTTAGTAAATTTGTCTGTTTGGATCCATCATACTAAAATCGAAATACTACTCGTTTATGCGAAACCTATCTCATAAATATAATATAAAGACGTTAGCACAAATATTGCCTTTCCATGATTAGCTTTCCACTTGAAATAAATTTGTTCAATTCTTACAAGAAAACTCAAACCTTCAATACCACCTGTAAACCCTCTCAAAAAAAAAAGAGGCATGGTAAATATCTCCCTTAATATTTACTACCATCGCACATATTCCACGGATCAAGGTATATTTTTTCGTTACTTTAAGTACAAAATTAATATAGATTTATATGTACCTATAAGTTAACGGTGTTCAAGGTACAACAACCCGTCACTATATTCTGTCAAAACAAGAATTTGTAGATTGAAAATGAACTCTGACAGGTGACCTACTGAACTTTCTTTTACCCCTGGAGAATATGGCTTGGCGTTGGCAATGATGTTTAACAGTTTTCAATTCACAACCCCCCAACCCATGCCATACCCGCTATACAAACATATATTCGTCTTGATGTGGTACATTTTCATTGAAGTAAAACATGATGCAAAACACAATGTGAAACACTTTTCGAGGATATAGGAGAGGTGCAACCCGCCGTGTCGCCCGCCGCCCATCAGCAATGATGTTAACAACTATAAGTTCAACATTATGTTTCTTTTTTTGTTTACACTAGAAGATAGGTTAGTATGTGGAACTTTTGACACGACATTCTGATGATACTTAACTAAACAAGTAAAAGGGTGAAGAAAGACAAGCCAGGCAGTAATCAAAGAAGAAGGATGAATGTAAGCAGCAAAACAGAAGTCTTAGTAAAAGTATGTCGAAGAAGACGGCGATATGCATAAAGAAGACTTTTAAGTTGGAGAAACTGTTTGTTGTTATATTCATACGTTGAATCATCATATAATTCACATCTTGACAGAATTTGATTTGAATATAAGGGACTATTCAACTGTTATCAAAAAAAGTGTGGTGTCCCACAGGGTTCCACTTTAAAACCAACCCTCTTTCTCATATTTACTTTCTTTCTGTTGCTTTTATTTACAAAAAACATTTGACTGCAAAATAATTGAAAGAACGTAGGTTAAGGCCTAAAAACTAACCTTACTCATTTGTATTAAATTTTAAGTAGTATGTTGTCATTCATTTAAAGATTTCAAGATGGTAACTAAACTGTCATTTGAAATATAAGAGCCAACTACGAAAGTGGGCATTCAAAGGAAGCCTTTTTTGAGACGAATATGGTCGTCATAATCGAGTGATTTGAGAAATTGGTGAAATTGTGATGAAGTTTGAAGATAGTGGAAACATTACTGAAACGACATCAGAAGACTTGGCATCATTGATCAGTCAAAAGTATTACTATTGGCACTGTACATTTTCTATTTGCCAAATCGGACGTATAACTATAACTTTCTCATGGAAAATTAATAACGACAAACTTAAATTTCACTTCCTAATTATGAGGCACTTAAAGTATGCACTGGTCTTTAAACTTATACAAAATCTATTCTCAGTTGGAGTTAATTTCGAGGCTAGTCAAAAAAAAAAACAACACTTTCAAAGATTCAACAAAAGTTCTTGTACTCGTATATTAGTTTTGTTGTTTTTAGATTTACCTTCCTTACGACACTATACAAACTTATTTAACATACAAACTTTCCTATCCAATTTCTTTCTGCAACAAGAACAGGATACAGTACACACTCTATTATATACAATCTTAAAAACTATCTTTCTGGACTTTCATACAAGAAATAGTATCAAACAATTTAAACTCTCAATTTGCAACAAAAAATTTACTACTAACATATTATGTTTTTGCTGTTTCCTATAACTTTATAGAAAGTTATTTTTTGAACTTTAACGGATGCTTTACTTAGGTACATATTCGTATATATGAGGAGGTAATGCATCTATGTAGTATATTCTAAGTAAAGTTTGAAAACATTCTTCTGTTTAAAAACTTAATGTTCTTAACAAAATAAGTTTGTTTTTCAAGGGCGTCCACAAGAAGCCTATAATTAATTCTAAAATGAATACAAATATTTGAAAAAAAAAACAACACTTAACTTTAATCAGAACATTTTGGTCCTTAGATAACAGTTTAAACGCAACTACTTATCGAAAATTAGTTTTTTTATATGGAAAAGAAAAAAACTATCCTTGGGTATATTTTTAGATGTTGTTCATGGCACTTGGGACTTAAATACAAACTTCATAGGGATCTTACCAAAACTATTGAAATTATCTTTAGGAATCGAGTCTCTAGAGTACGGTTCTACCAACTCAGAACTGAAGATAATTGAAGCCGGTGTACCGCAACGAAGTGTCCTAGGACCAACGTTGTATGTTTCATAAACATGGAATATTCCAGTAGAAAAAATGGCGTATCAAACTAAATGAAACAAAATCTACACACATGTACATTTAAAAAAAACATAAGTAATGTTGCAGTTTCCCAAATGTACAGAAGTTCATTACGTTAATGCTTTGGGTACAAAGGTTAGATGGAAAGAGCCCATCAAACAGAAAAGAGGAAAGCCAAACCTAAAGTAAAGAAGAATGTACTGAATAATAGCAAAGAACTTTGACCTATCTATTCACAACAACCAATTGTTATTTAAGCAAGTACTAAAACCCAATTGGACTTAGGTTTGGTTAGGTTGGAGTGGCTGTCCGGATGTCATTGACGCACGTAGACCTCAAGGGTCCATTGTGATACCACTAATGAGGTTACTCATGGGAGAGTAATGAACTTAAACAAACCATTTCGTACTTTTAATAAAGTTAGAGAGACGTTTTGTGTCAATCGTTGCCAGTTCACTGGTATTATCGAAGAAGGGATTACCGAGAAAGTTATTCCTTCTAATGGAGAGTGCTGGACATGTACATAGAAGGTGTTGGGCTGTTTCCTCTTCCTCCTCGTCCATGCAGCTTCTACAGAAGTCATTTGTGTAGACCCTAGCCTCAGAGCATGTCTTCCTATGAGGCAGTGTCCCGTTATTACTCCAATTGTAGAGCTTATACTTTGTCTGCTCAGTGATATCAAGCCTTTTGACCGTTTTAAGTCAATACTTGGCCATATTTGCTTGGTTGCTAGGCAGGTGGTACTCTGTAACCATCTAGCATTTGTTGTTTCTAGAGCATATTGCTTAAGAAGATATTTGCATGTAGCAAGTGGTGTTTCTAGGTTATGTTTTTGTCTAACATGAGGCAGAAGTGTTCCGTTTTTGGCGAGCTCATCGGCTTTGCAATTTTCCGGAATGTTTCTGTGGCCCAGCACCCAAATGAGGTGAATATTAAACTGTTCCGTCATCTCATTCAGAGATGATCGACAATCGTGGACTGTTTGAGAGTTTGTGGAGACAGACGCGAGAGATTTAAGAGCGGCTTGGCTGTCTGAGAAGATTCGTATATCCTTACAAGATATAATGTTTTCTTTAAGCCAGGATAGTGCTTCTTTAATCGCCATTACTTCTACCTGGAATACACTACATTGACTGGGAAGTCTATAGGATAGACTGAGATTCAGTTGTTCTGAAAAGATACCACTTCCAACTGCGTGATCGGTCTTTGAACCGTCAATATAGAAGTGTACCGCATCGTCTTCCAGGGGTCTCTCTTCTTCCCAGGAGGATCTTGAAGGGATGGACCCATGGAATCTTTTCCCAATACCATTTTTGGGGTGGTATAGTCTAAGCGATCTGGGATAGATCTGAAACTGTCTAGAATAGTAGTATGTCCAGTATTGTTACTGGTCCATTGAGAGGTGGCTCTAAGCCTTACACATGAGTTGGCAGCCACCTTTTTGGAGAAGATGTCAAGTGGTGTTAGGTTTAAAAGCACTTCCAGTGCTGCGGTTGGTGTTGAGCGAAGTGCTCCTGTGATGCACATACCTGCTGACCGCTTAACTTTGATGAGCTTATTTAGATTTACCATCATGTGGTCCACCATACGACAGCTTCATAAATGAGTATCGGTCTGATTACCGCAGTGTATAGCCAGTGGGTTATTTTTGGGGAGAAGCCCCATTTTGATCCTATGGCCTTTTTACAAGTAAAAAGCGCTACAGTAGCCTGTTTTACTCTTTCATCAATATTTGCCTTCCAATTAAGATTTTTGTCTTAAATGAGGCCCAAATATTTAGCTTTGTCGTGCCGATTGAAACCACCAAAACTTGTTCTCCTGCTTCACCTTATCAGTTCGGTCCCGTTCGGGCACAGCCCTACTGAACCGAAGCAGCTCTGCTCCGTCTTGTGTTATGACGTCCCGATTGTGTAGAAGTCGCCTATCAACGGTTTGTCGTCTGACGTCGTAGATTAGCGGAACTGCCAATCTATCCTGTGTAAGACCGCATCTATCTAAGAAGAGGAATGCTTCTGGTGGAATGAAGCCGCTCAAGCGTGCACTCTCAAAATACTCTTCACTCGGATAGAACGCCCGAAAATTAAATTTCTGGTCGAAGAGATAGCTCTTGCAATGTGACCTCGAACGAGTTTTATCACGAAATTGTCCATTCTGTTGATTCGAGTCCCGTTGTATAGGACCTCGTTGGGATAGTATACACGAATGAAGATTCGGCTGTTTGATATAAATGAGTACGGCGTCGTTAACACTGCCGCTCGAACATCCGGAACTTCTCTATTTGGGAAGGGGCAACGTTGAACCGCACAGGACAACCATAAACGATCATCGGCCGTATGAGTAGCAAATTACCTTTACGCTGGGGTCAAGCCGACTGCCGTTGCGCCAAAGCGAAGGCTCCTCTAACTCTGGTCAGAGCAGCATTTTTATTTCTGTCGAAATATAAATACTGATCTAACCAGATACCGAGGCACGTATTTAACCAACTGCTACCGCAATAGTTCGGCTAGTTCGGCAGTGGTCAATCTCCAAGAACCAAAACGACAAATGACTAAGCTTGTCGACACCTGAATTCAAAACTCTCCTTAAAATTTTCCTGTCACATTAGACTTTTGTCTTTTTTTAAATTGCGGTTTTTAAGGCAACATAGTTTTTAACAATAAATATTATAAACATTTAGCAAAGTAAACATTTGTGGCTTCTATAGATTCAGTTCAAATCATTGTAACATCTTACTTAGGTTTTGATAATTCTGTTTTGCTACGAATCTTCAATTGTCTCTTTATTATTAACACAATTATTAACACCAATCAGCAAACAAAGAACTAGTTAATTATTATTACACCAATAATTGCACAATCTCACAACTCGACCGAATGCCCGTCACCGTTGATATGGAATGAATGATTTCAACCACCAACTTCACTCAGTCGAGCTGCATATGCAGACCTACCCCTATTCTAACTAACGAAGTGATCGGGATTTTATCACTCGCTACAGTATACTTCTTGTATAAGCTTTTACTAAATATACAGTGGTTTACCAATATAAGTTTTGTAGGTTAACAATTCGGCCATCCGACGCATCACTGTCCTCAGTGATTTTGTCTTGGAAGAAGGTAAACATACATGACATGATCATAATTTATAACAATTCTATTTGGCATGGTCACAGCCCTTAGCATTTTTGTCGGCATGGTCACAGCCAACAACATTTCAACTTGGCATGTTCACAGCCAACAACAATTCAACTCGGCATGTTCACAGCCAACAACAATTCAACTCGGCATGTTCACAGCCAACAACAATTCAACTCGGCATGTTCACAGCCAACAACAATTCAACTCGGCATGTTCACAGCCAACAACATTTCAACTCGGCATGTTCACAGCCAACAACAATTCAACTCGGCATGTTCACAGCCAACAACAATTCAACTCGGCATGTTCACAGCCAACAACAATTCAACTCGGCATGTTCACAGCCAACAACAATTCAACTCGGCATGTTCACAGCCAACAACAATTCAACTCGGCATGTTCACAGCCAACAACAATTCAACTCGGCATGTTCACAGCCAACAACAATTCAACTCGGCATGTTCACAGCCAACAACATTTCAACTCGGCATGTTCACAGCCAACAACAATTCAACTCGGCATGTTCACAGCCAACAACAATTCAACTCGGCATGTTCACAGCCAACAACAATTCAACTCGGCATGTTCACAGCCAACAACATTTCAACTCGGCATGTTCACAGCCAACAACAATTCAACTCGGCATGTTCACAGCCAACAACAATTCAACTCGGACTCTGTCTCAAAAACCCATTATACTTGCCATTTGCCCTTGAAGTTTATATATCTCTTCTGTCTTACCAGAATACTTGTTACCACTATATATATCATATATATATATCCAGTTCGTTTTTTAAATAAAACAGAATGCCTTTCGGAGTTGAATTCACATTGTTTTTCAAATTATTTAATGAATGATATTAAATCAGAAAAAAGAAAATAAAATATTTCTTTGTTTTTAAAAAATATACGATTCTATATAAAGCGAATAAATAATATCAGTTAAATGTAATATTTGATTCATTTTTTTTTTTAACTAACCAATACGAAATCAATATAAAAAATAAAATAAAAATCAATTCATGAATTAATTTATCTCAGAATCCTCATCAAGGTCTTCCTCCTCATCTACGCCATCCAAATCACAATCGTTCAAAGAACACCATGGCTTCAGACGATCCGCTGAATGAACTGACTCATACGGTTTCTGAGATACTTGCGTCATCGATGAATCGCCTATTAAATAACGATCATTTGGCAGGATACACTTAACTTCATAGGGTCCTCTAAATCTTGGTAAAAGTTTTCTGGACTGACCAGTAGCTGCATACGCGGCACGGGTTAATACCAAATCCCCAACTTGATATTTTCGAGGTTCACGGTGTGTCTCATTATATTTGTTGGCTTGTTTCGCCTGCAAGATGTCGACTCGGCGTTTGACTTGATCTCGCAACGTTGCCAATGGAATATTTTCTTCTTCATCCTCTGAATCATCTTCTTGTAAAACTATACTTAGCTCATTGGTAAGTGAATTCTTGGGTTTAAATGCGAATAAAATCTCTTGTGGTGTTTGGTTCGTTATTCGATGTTTTAGACAATTTAGTCCCCATTGTATTGCGGGGAGGTGAGAATCCCAATCTCTTCCGTCCGGTCTTGTCGTTATTGTAGATATCGCTGTTCCCACGGTACGAAAATACCGCTCGATTTGTCCATTTGCCCGGGGAGTGCACACTGCGGTGGTTATATGTTTAATCCCGTTTTCATCACAGTAGCTGTTGAATTGCTTTGACGTGTACGCTGTTCCTTTGTCCGATATTATGCGAGATGGTGTCCCGAAGAATTGTGTAAGATCTACCAAAACTCGAACAACAGCTTTAGTCGTGGTATCTTTCACAGCTCTAAGGATCAGAAATTTGCTGAAAGAATCAACTATGCCCAAAACGTACGAGTTACCCTTTAAACTTTTAACATACGGTCCGAGATGATCAATGTGTATGGTGAAAAATGGAACTGGATGTTTCTCGATCGGATGAATTTGGTACCTTGACTCGTCTTTAGAGCGTTGGTTGTACAGGCACGGAACACAACTGGAGATATATTTTTCAACGATGCGTCGCATTTTCGGGAACCAGTATCGTTTTCGAATGTGTTCTATGGTACGATCCATCCCACAGTGGCCTATATCATCATGTGACGTTTTGATTATTCTCCAGCGAACACCATGAGGTAAAACAAAACGTGGACCATCAGGTGTAATTTTAAAAAGACGACCGGATTTTAAGCAATATTCTTTTTGGAGAGATTTCGTCTTCGCATCCTTCTTGTCATTGTTTTGTAGAGTCTGTTTGATTTCATTAAGTCCTGGATCCTTATACTGCAAAGTGGCAATCCAATCTGAGTCATCCATCCCTACCATATTGATGTTTAATCCAGCTTCCTCCATTTCAACAGCTCTCCCGGTTGGGTTGCGGCTAAGAGCATCTGCATGCTGCATCTGGTTGGCTGTTCTATATTGTAAGTTGAAGTCAAACTCTTGAATTTTAAGCCACCAGCGGGCTATCCTTGCACTCATATCCTTTTTATCTTGAGTCATTTTTAATGAATTGCAGTCAGTATAAATGGTGAACCGTTTTTCCAACAAATAATAACGAAAACGTTCAAGACTTTCCACCACTGCTAACGCTTCTAATTCATAACTATGAAACTTTTTTTCGGAATCTGTAGTGGCTCGACTATAGTAGGAAACAGCTGGCTTTTCTCCCGTCGTAGTTACTTGCAATAGAACACCAGCAAGGCCTAGAGAGGATGCATCGGTATGAAGTTCGTGCTCAAGGTTTGGATTATACATCACAAGAATGGGTGATTCACATAATTTGGACTTTAAAATGTCGAAAGCTTTTTGTTGAGACTCAGTCCATTCAAACATTGAATCTTTTCTGAGCAACTTGTTTAACGGAGACGCGATTTCTGCATAATTAGGTACAAATCGTCTAAAGTATCCAGATAACCCCAAAAATTGTCTTATATGCTTGGTCTCGGTAGGTACAGGAAATGATTTCACCGCTTCCACTTTAAAGTCTCCAGGTCTAATACCATCGCCACTTATTTCATGGCCAAGAAAAGTAATTTGTTTCAAGAAAAATTTACATTTCGATAGGTTAAGGGTCAAATTAAATTCGTTTAATACTATTAAAAGTTTTTCAAAGTTTTTAAAAATATCATAGATATCTTTACCGAACAAAACGATATCGTCCATATATACTAGGATATTTTCTGAATCTACGCGTCTCATAACTAAGTACAAAAGACGCATAAAGGTCGCAGGAGCGTTGGTCAAACCGAAGGGGACACGTTTAAATTGATAATGGCCGTGAGGAGTCACAAAAGCAGTTAAATGTTTGGATTCCTTGCTAACGGGTATTTGATAATAACCACTCATCATGTCGAGAACAACAAAAATTTTACCCTCAGCCATTTGATTTATTTGTTCTTCGATATTGGGAGTAGGGAAATTTTCGCGCATTGTGATATCATTTAAACGCCTATAATCGACGCACATTCTATAAGTATTGTTCTTTTTCTTTACAAGTAGAGCAGGACTCGCGTATTCCGACGATGAATCTTCTATAATGTCATTTTCGAGTAATTCGTTTATAATTTTTTTGAGTTCGAGCGTCTCATTACACGCTATTCGATAAGGTTTATACCTAACAATAGTATTGTCTTTCAGATTAATTTTTAATTCTATTTCTTTCGTTTTACCGAGTTCGCGTAAGGAAGTAGAGAAACAGTCACGGTATTTATTGAGTAGATTGATTAATTTTCCAGTTGCCTCACTTCCAATGTTGTCATCAAGATCTAAATCTTTACAACTAATGGTTAGTTTTTTTTCGATGGAGGCGACTGAAATAGAATTAAGTCACAATGGCTGTTTGCACCTAAAGTACGTTTGTTGCATGAAATCGTTAGCATTTGATTTTGGTTGGTTAAAAGATGAATAATTCAACTTGCAATTGCGAGCATAGTGACCAATATTCTTACATTTATAACAAGTAATTGGAAGTTCTCTACCGTATTTTCGAGAATCTCTGAATGGCCTTAAATTGTTTTCAAATGACCCCGTTCGTTCCTGGCCCTTGCTCCTACTACCATCAAATTTCTCCCGACTACAAGCTTGTGCTCTTACTTTTGATAATGATTTCAAAAGCTCGAGCAATTCACTAATGGATGCACATTTCGCCATGGTCACATTTTCCATTAACGCTCGATCACCCAACCCAGATATTATGAAACGTAATATCGATTTAATACCAAACTTACCCCGCCTGCCCAACGCAAGCATCGTATATACATAGCTTTCATAACTTTCATCCAAACGTTTTCTTCGAGTCATGAGACTTACGAGAGCATCGGACTCGTCGGTCGAGGAGGGGAAATCCATCACCAAACTGGTTTTAAACTGAGTCCAGCTGGTGATGTGTCCCCTCTGAGCTGCCAACCATTGTGATGCTGCCTCTTCTAATCGCAAAGATGCATAAAAAAGAGTGGAGCGATCATCCCAGTCATACATGTGACTAATATTGTCGACCATGTTTACCCACTCTTCTGCTGCCATCCCGTTTCCGCGGGACGGATTGAAAGCAGGAATAATCACTTTAACCTCTTCACCGCCGAGACGCAACGACGAAGATGGATGACTAAGCGTAGATTCAGCCACCGCCGACGAACCCGCACTCTGACCTCGACGGATAGAAGCCATTTCCTTTTAAAGCTCTGCATTTTTTTTTTTAATTCGTCTAGTTCCTTGCGAATTTTACTCATTTTTCATATGCATGCAATATATATATTTGTATATAAAGATTATATTACCCACACGCTTGCAAACAAGAATGAAAATTATGTACATGAAATCTCAATTCAAAAATAAAAGAGAGTCGACGACGCGATGCAACTAACACTATATTATATGAGCATGAGAATTGAGTCGAGTGGAATATGGGTAGTACGCAATACGCATTCACACACGATAAAATCAGTTGACGACGATATAACACACAACTCAACGAACACAAACAAGTATGGGAGTCCAGCAGGGACACTCGACAACTTCACCCGATGACGAAAGGGATAGACACATACACCAGAAAAGACAAAGCGACACAACAAATTTACCGCACAATCCCGCTATGGCAATTGCTGTCGACTAGACATATAAGCATTTGCACCACTCGATTGTTCCTTTCGTTTTATTATTATTATTTTTTTTTTCAAGACAGTAGAAAAAACAACTAAACCATCAATTTGGATCCGAATCCCACTTCTGATTATTATTAACACAATTATTAACACCAATCAGCAAACAAAGAACTAGTTAATTATTATTACACCAATAATTGCACAATCTCACAACTCGACCGAATGCCCGTCACCGTTGATATGGAATGAATGATTTCAACCACCAACTTCACTCAGTCGAGCTGCATATGCAGACCTACCCCTATTCTAACTAACGAAGTGATCGGGATTTTATCACTCGCTACAGTATACTTCTTGTATAAGCTTTTACTAAATATACAGTGGTTTACCAATATAAGTTTTGTAGGTTAACATTATGAAGTTTAAAGAAAACTTGAAATGATTAATTTTTGGGTTTTAAAAAGTATTTTTTGGGGTTTATTATTCTGTCTGATTACTAATCCAGTGATACAGTTGTTTAGACGTCGCGACCCTTTTTTGTGAAAAACAGTTTAATCATAAATGGTTTAGCGTTACTGCAATATTTTTGTAAGACAGATGAAAACTAATAAGTTATATAGACTTGCTGAACATTTTATGATAGTCATTATAGATTTCGAAAACTATCTTGAATTTTATGGAAAAAATATACTTCATGCATTTAGTCTCAAAAACACTTATATATGTTTTTTAGGCATTTTAAAAAGTAATCTTTAGACGTTAGTGATTTTGGAGACGGTTTGAATTGGGTTTATTTTTTACGGTAACTATGTACCTCTTTGAAGCAGCTTACAAATCACCCAAGAGTAATAGTTTAATGAAACATGCTTTTTAAATAAGCCGTTGGGAATCGACATAAAATCTGTACGTTGACTCCATCCTTCAAATCTTTCGCCTACAGAAATGCTGGTACTTGGCATTAGCAATCCTCACTGAACGCAAAATATCGTCATAAATAAGAGTCTTTATTTAACCAAAAAATAAATGAATCACATGCTGCACACATAAATTCGTATAAACTTCAAACAGAGAGTACAAAACCTCATTCACGTCGTCGGCGACTTTTTTGACCTCTTCAATTTTGGTCTGTTCCAAAAATGGAAATCAGCATACAGCCTTTCTGATTCCTTGTTTTTTTTGGAAAACATGCATCCGACGTGCTCATGTTCAGCAGTTGTCAAATATAATATGCATCAGAATTCTTCTATGTAGGCGTGTCAGTCCCACCTGGACAGCAAACGTCAGTCAGTGTGTTCAGAATTTATTTCCATATAATTCTTTAGTGACGCATCAGAGAGAACTTTTCTACTAGTTCTCTATTTTTTATATTTTTTTTATTTTCAATTCTAAATAGTTTTTGATACTACCCTCGGAGTTCGTGTTTCATGGAAGAAAAAAAGACTTGCTCTGGCATTTAATGTGATTTTTTTCCGGCTATATAGCCTTAGCCTTGCCCGTCAGGTGGTAAGGTATATAGAGTACTCGAACTCGAGCTCGTACTTGTATGTAGAGACCATTGGCATTGGAGGGAATCTGTTTTAAAGTCAAATTCGTAAATTCGTTTTATTTTTTATCCCTGGCATCGTATTTTTGTGTGCACATGATTGCACTGTTCAATTTCTGGAAAAGTGTTAAAACACACGATGCATGAAAGTTCGTACGTTTGTTTTCAAAAACCATCCGATGAGAGTGATTTTTTATTTATTTTTGCACAAAACTAAAACTAAGTTTGGAATGAGACCGTTGGATATACAGAACACATGGCAGTTTAAAAAAAGATAAAATAAATCATTTTTTTCTCAACACAATTGTATAGAATATATTTAGCCTTTGTCCGAGTTTCGACAGGAAAAAAAAGTTAAGTGACAATCATAAATATACATGAAATAACCACACAAATATTTATTCAAACATTCAAGCGTCGCTTTAAGTTATACCAAAAATAAAAGACGGGTTCATCACTGTCATACAAAGACTTAAGTGCTTTATGGACTTTGGTAGTTCATTATTGGAAAAGTCAATATTCATTGGTTTTCTTTTTGTGGACATGAGTAGAATGAATTTTTGACAAAGTAAGGTATAATCATTGCTCATTATCTTCTTAGCACCGAACTGGCTACCTATTGTCCAAGAGCTGACAGCAACAACGTAGGTTTGGAGATATCAGGTTGTGCAATAGGGACTTTAGAACTTAAAGAGCGTAAACTCAAATTTTCGGTCGTATTTCTACCCCTAGTAGATGTGTGGTGTGTCCGTGTCAGTGACAGGGTTGGTCGAGGTGCTGAAAATAACGCTGTTTTACAGATGTACGTAGCAAACGATCCAAATCCGTTGATTCCACTGCATTCTCAAGAATGGGACATCGCTCAGAATTCATATGGGTTGGATTTTGGTTGAAGCCGATAGATCAAACAGTTTGTCAAGACCTTATTGAAAAACTCTATAAAACTCACTAAAGGCTACTTTGATGGTTTAGGGTGTTGATTTAGAAAAAAGTCGTCCACCACGGTTATAGGGGAGAGTGGTTGAAAACTGAGATTTGCAAGATGCATGCTTGGAAGCCATTTTAAAATAATGCGCTCTAGGCTCTGGTTAAGAATTGTGGGATCCTAGAAGTATTAAATATCAGTCCAATTTACTATACGATGTAGATCGAGATAATTATGTGTTTAGGTCTTCGAACAAAATCTTCAGTTGCTTTAACAGTGTCAATTTCTTATATAAACCAATATAAATTGGATGAAATTAATTTGAAGTAAATATCTTCAATTGTTCACGAGATATCGAGAACCAAACATCGATTTTTAGTACTATTTTTTGTAGATTTTATTTTTTTATGAAAAAAACGGACTGTTGGATTTTTATAAAAAAATATACTAAATATATACTAAATATATTGTGAAAAAAAAGTTTGAAGACAATATTTTTATTTTTTGAAAAGCTATTTGAGTCAAAAGTACATTTTTACCAAGTTTTAGTATTGTTTTTTTTTCAAGTTTTTACTTTTTGTAAAAAACTGTCAATTAGGTTTTTCTCAAAATTTTACTGAATGTTGCTAAGAATATTTTTAAAGGATAAAAGTAGTTTAAAGCCAAGACCTCAAAGTTTTGAAAAGATATTTGAGTCGAAAATCAATTTTTACCAACTTTTATGAATTTTTTTGTAGGTCTTTATTTCTTGAATTTTTATCTTTAGAGAGTATTTTTTTAATTAATTTGTTTGCATATTATTTTGTATTTAAGTTTAAAATTATGTTTAGTATGCAGTTGCTTGGACCTTATTAATATAAGTTTTAAATTCCAATTTCGTACAAAAAAAACTATGAACCATTTTCGAGACATCAAATTTTGAAGAAAAAAAATGTTTGTTCATCAAATATGATTAAGACAGCATAAGAGCTTTTACAGAACATAAAAGTTATTAAAATTGGCTCATTAGTACTTGAGAACACTTAAAAATAAAACAACGTTTTCGTTGGAGGTACCCTTCTGGAGCATTATAAAAAATTTGTTTTTTCTTAACAAAAGCCAAATCAAGAAAAATAAATTGGAGGGAAAATTTTAAACAAATCTATAGTTTGGTTTTTGAAAAAATTGGAATTTTTCGTTTAAACAAATTAAATAAGCGCATAACGCAAATCGGCTTAAAACATACATTTCTAAGTTTGAACTAAATCGACCCAACGGTTTGGACTGTAAGGGTGTGGACTGGACAGGCAGAAAGATAGACAGACAGATCGGGGACCCCCTTTTTTTTTACTTCTCTACCATCGTAATATCATGTTTGTTTAAAATCTGGAGTCCGAATTTGTTTTTATAGTTCCTTCATGTCATAACAAAAAATGACTTTACACAGATAACTTCCCATTGGTGCCTGCATAAAATGTTCAAATGACATTTTTTGTAACAAAGTCAATTTTATTATTTAAATAAATTGAAAGCGTATGCTAACAAAGTTTTTAGCGTAAGCTGTTTTCTATCGAGAAGTTAAATTAATATATTTTATATATTGTCTTTGTAATTGAAAACATAAAAAATGCTTTGTAAGATATTCCTGGGCCAGTCAAATTTTAAATGATTTTTTGAAGTTATTTAGTTGATTTTTAATAATCTCTCCGGTTTAAGTGTGTTTTTCTTAGAGTTTAATCATAATAGCTCCATTTTATTACTTCTTTTGATTTTTGGATTTCTTAATGTCCAGCCCTTAGAACGCTTGATTGACTGATTTTGTTTGCTTCGATTAACCTCTGGTCCTAGCTCTAAGAAAGCTTCGTTTCTTAGTTTAGCCCCCAAAATGTTTGTATTGAATCGATATTACCTTAAGTGGGTGGGGATTTCGATTCGAGCATCGAAATTAAGTTTGTTTGGTTTACAAACTCATTCTGTTTTTTTATTTCTTATTCTTCTATATTTTTACATTACTCAATACTTTTATAAATGTAATATTTCGCAATAGTAATGTTAGTAAGCTATTTTATAAAACATACAAAATAAAATACTTTCAAGTATGTTTAAAAGCTGTACAAAATATTAATAACAACATTTTGTATAAGATAAACAATTTTCGGAGTCAATAATCTTTTTTTTGTTTTCAAGATACTTACTACTGTTAATACTGTTAATTTTGTGTAGCAGTTTCTTAAAAAATTGTCAATCAAATGTTTCCAAACAAATTAAATGAACGTTAACTACAGTATTTTGTATAGAATCAAATATTATTAATGTCAATATTTTCATTTGTTCTCAGAAATTCGAATAAAATATTTTTTTTTATTTAAAATTTAGTAGGTTTTTATTAAAATAAACTGCCCATTATATTTTCCTAAAACAAAATTACCTAATATTGATAAAAACATTTTTTAATAATTTTAAAGTCAGTAACAGTATTTATTACTAAGATATTTGAGTACAGCTGTGATTAGTATTTTTGTTTAAACTGTCGATTGGATTTTGTTTTAATTTTAATAAATATAAATAACAATATCTATTATAAGATTAAATTAGTTTCGGTTATCAATTCTTAATTGTTATTTGTTTAAGGTATTTTTCTAAAATGTTATGAGATGTTTAAAAAAATTAACATTATTCTTCATTGCAATGAACTATTTTAGAGAGAACATAACTTTTTTTTAATTTATATTCAAAAACCGACAATTTTCCAACTTCAAAATTTAGTTCAAGGCGCTAGCGTTAATATTTCATGAGATATTTGTTGTCAATCAAATTTATTACTTTTTTAACAATTACTTCAGTAACCCACTTACATTTTCTGAAAGTCCTTTAAGCATATTTTAATGTTATTACGTGTATAGCAAAATTCATTTTAAGTTCTTTTTAGTTCTGTAGAACCTACGTACACGAGCTTACACAGACATCAAACTAAAAGACTTAAGTTTGGATTCCAAGGATTTCGATAAAGCGGATCGTAACAATAACTTTTTATGGGAAGTTAATACATATATAAATCTTATATTGATTATTTGTTCACCTTTAGACCTGCACTGTGATACTAAAAATGCAATTTAATGACTGTTCTTTATTAATTAACAGTGCCTTTTAAGTACCACTATTTCGGAATTGTTTTTTTTTTTTTGAAAAAGTTGAAAGCTTCAAAGAGTATAGAAGGGTCCTATTATTCTAACCACACACCAACCTACATTTTTTAACAACCAAAAACTGTGTGTATCGCAGTTGCAGGGAGATTGGGTGAATGGCACAAAAATAAAGTACGGAGGGTGAAAGTATCGCTTGGACAAAATGCATCAATGATTAAACGAAGCCCCTAACGATGAAGTACAAAATATGTACTGGAACTCTGTATTAGTGTACTAACAAAAGCTTGTGGTGAGTTGTCCTAAAATCGTTTATTATGGCGGTCGTTTTGTCTGCCTCTCCTATTTACCACTTCAAATAATTTTTCTTTTTTAATTAATTTGATCAAACCGAATTAAAAGTGAAAAATAAAAGGCTTCATTCTCAACCATTCAAAATAAGGTTTCTTTTGATTTCGAATGAAAAACACAGGGACTCCAGATTGGATATAGGCAAGGTATAAGGTAAGCCTGACTGAATAGGTTATCATAGCTTTAGATTGCGTCTGTGTGTGTTGGAATAAAGAAGTTGACAGGAGGTTATGATTAGGGTTGAAATATGTATTATCTTTCGTCCAGGAGCGACAAATAAACCAGGAAAATCATTTTTTTTCTCGTTTGTTTTCTTTTCCTTTTGGGTGATATTTCAAAATTTAATTATACTAAAAGTTAATTTTGTATAGAGCAGCCCCAAATATGAAAGTCGTCATGAAAGAAACCTGGATTTCTGTTTGTTTTTGTGAAATATACTTGTAATAGATCTTATCGTGAATGCTTAATGTCAGAATTGTTGGGCATTAGTGTGGTTTATGGCTGAGGAAATTAATCAGATACAGAACTTTTTTGAATGATAATTGAGGTATATTTTTTGTACAGAAATTTCAGGAACTGTATAGGAATAATAATTGTATCATCTTTATTTCAACAGAAATTATAAAAGACTATTTATGACAATGACTGCAAACAGTTATGCATAGTGTCCTGGCTTTTGACAGCTTTAACCTTTACTTTGAATTGAAAATAAAAACAAGTGCTTGCAGTGTAGATTTTCCTATTATGTATTTGTTAGCAAAACCTTTTGAAAGGTATTTCTCAAATTTTGAAGGATTCCGAATTTGATTATTAAACAAAATTAAAACCACTCGCGTAGCACTAAATCTATACATTCATTAATAAAAAAAGAACAATGCAATATCCTGTTTTCAGTCTTTATAAAGATATTAAAAGTAAAGAGGAATAATTCTTTTCAAGCTAAGTTTAATGTGGAACAATTTTTTCATAGACAAATTTCTAGCACATTCAAGTTAAATAAGTTTTTTAGTAATATCCTTAGAAATCGAATAGATAGTAGGTAAGTCTCACATCACTTAATGATGACCATCAATTATCGATTCGTCGCCGTTCGCAGCAATTGGGCCTCTGCTACTCAACAACGTGGAAAATTTTGCGAAAGGATTTAGGAGTGATGCCTTTCCAAATACAGCTGATGCAAGAATTGAAGCCGAACGAGCAACTGCCACTTACAATTTTTGGGGAATGGGTTCTTGGAAAGTTGGCCGAAGATCCACTTTTTTTACCGAAAAATTGCGTTAAGCGACGAAGCTAATTTTTGGCTCATGGGTACGTAAATAAGCAGAATTGTTGATTTTGGAGTGAATATCAGCCAGAAGCATTGGAAGAGCTACCAATGCATCCAGAAAAAGTCACAGTTTGGTGCGATTTATGAACTGGTGGCGTCATTGGACCGTTTTTCTTCAAAGATGATGCGAATCGTAACGTAACTGTGAATGGTGAGCGCTACCCTGAGATGATATCCAACTTTTTTGCTAAAATGCAAGAGCTTGACTTGCATGACGTGTGGTTTCAACAAGACAGTGCCACATGAAACACAGCATGCACAGCAATGGATTTGTTGAGAGGCGAGGTCAAAACATTATACATATATTACGTTCGACACCGGTCAATTGGCCTCCTAGATCGTGCGATTTAACGCTTTTTGACTATTTTTTAAGGGCCTGTGTTAAAGCTCAAGTCTATACCGACAAGCCCACTTCAATTCACGCTTTGGAAGACAATATTGAAAAATTTATTCGTGAGATAACGGCCGAAATGTTGGAAAGAGTACACTTTTTTCCAACGACCAGTAGAAGACTTCAAAGTTAAGTTAAGTTAAAAAAAATATTTGAAAAAAAATGAAGCTAAAAAATGCAGTAAGTTTTCTATTTGTCAAATGAAATCCTTTTAAAGGAAAAAAGTCGCGTTAAACCATTACTGAAAACTGTGTCAATATTAAACGTAAGTTTTTTTTTAAGACGTGTGGTTTTCAATCTTGCAATACTCTTTCTGGAGTTGGCTTTTTTGACTTGATTTGTACTCAATTTAGTTTGCAATTTTTTAATGGCTGCGTTAAATCTGGTTTTGGATAAGCTATTTTGGATCGGTGGATTTTGAGATACCTTAGTGCATGAGTTGGATAGATAAATTAAGATAGCTGGTAAAAAAAAACAGCTTTCAAGTGTTTATAAGAAGCAAACAAATATTAAGATTTCGAGGTCCAAAATTATGGTGAAACAAAATTTTCGATGAATTATTTTATTAGTTCACATGATTTCTACCAAAAATCGTATGCATCTGAAATAACTCTTCGAGTTCCTTTAAATTAAACCATAATGTTGCATCAGCTGTTCTGTCAGATGGCCACATATACCAGACATTTTCGGATACTTTTGTAGTCTTTTTTGCATCTCAGCTCTTTTGGATCAGCTGTTCTTTTACACGTAAAACACTACAACAAAAAAATTTTCGGATGCCTTAGCTATCTGAGATTGAACTCAGCCAATGAATGGACTTAGATACCGGGCACATTGGTCTTCAAGTTAAAATATTAGGAAAAAACAGAGTTAGCCAAAGCATTCCACATTCTCGACGTGCGGCTTAAGACAAAATCTCTGTACTTTTTAGTGCGTCCGAAATTAAGCTCAAGGATAAACTGATGAGTATTGCCGAAAGCGCGAGTATTACGGCTGAATAGTTTAAATAGTGGAATGCGTCTGACTAATTAAATAGAAAATTGTTCGTAAATATATCGATAAAACAACAAAAGGCACGAAATATTGCGTTGGTGTTCGAGGGATGTAAAGGTTTTGGTTAAAGTTCTATCATCTATCAAAGCCCTTTTTTGGATTCTATTGAAATAATTTAAACTTGTTTTAGGGGCAGGTAATGGTTTTGTTCGAACGAAGCATCAATTTATTAAAAAAAAAATGGAGAGCTCATTATCTACCAGACTACAACCTGTAGCGTGGCTTCCAAGATCGTGTGATTTTACACAGCTGGACTAGACTATTGTCTGCGGGATCATATAAAGTCGCTTGTCTATACCCAATAAACAAATTATATTTGAAACATTACTTCTGACAACCACCAATTACTGCCAAAAGTATTCGTTTCTTCTTGAAACCCACACGTTTAAGAAAACACCCCTTACAATGTATAAAATGCTTTAATTGTGTTTATTGTGATAAGTCTTGTATTACAGCAATCAACAGTTTTATAGAGTTAAAATTTGGGGAGACGATTTTCAGGCAAAAATAAAACAATATTTTAGCAAGTCCATAAAAAACGTACTTATCAACGTTTAGTGGTTAACAGGTAAGGAACAAACCCTAGTTGTAAATACATTTGCATCGTATTAACACTTAGTCTAATAACACTTAACTAATAAGCCTCGAACTTTACGACAAAACGAGTTCTGCCTGTTTTATTTTTTATATCACCTACGTTATTAAAAAACTAAACTTGAAAGGTTTCAAAAAGTTTTCCAATTTCTTAAAACATTTATTTTTAAATTATCAAAGTAAATCTCACAACTAACAAACAAATTAAAAAAAGGTAAAGATCTAGTTTAGTGTAATAATAATATCATCTAGATATTACCAATTGGAAAGTCGTCCAACCAGCCAACAGCGTCTCGTTCATGTGAAAGTGCCCCAAGCAACAAACAATCCCTCGCTATTCAAACTAAACACAAATAATGTCTCCTTCTTTGAACAATTATTCGCAAGTCAAGTTAAAGTCGCCACTGCAAGATGATAAAGATGCTCAAACGCAAAATAAACCATCTATAAACTTCACGGATGTAGGTTGAATTATATTATTATTTTTAAACCTCTCAAACAGCTTCAGCAAAATATGTTCCCCACTTTGTGGATTTCCTCTTTTTATGGAAATGCAATTGTCCATCAACCATCAAGTTGAGTTGCGCTGGAGTGAAAAATGAGTTTACTTGCACTTGCTAAAGATCAATTAGCGCAATGCAACTACATAAATGTAGGTATACCTGACGGCAATCATAGACGGACGAGAGGTTTAGAAAAGATGATGTTTTACTTTTTCCATATATTTTATGGCTATGGGGTACGTACTTAAACTCGTTTACTGACACGCCATGCCATATCAGCCAAAGACGACTAACGACACGCGAAGTAAAAAAATCAATTAGCCACAGAGATACTCGTTAAAATCATCTATAAGCATCAGCGTTAGCTTCAGCTTTAACATCAGTGTTGCAAAGTTATTTACGTCTTGCAATATTGTAAGCAAGAGAGACTCAACTCGACGATGTGACGACGGACGCGAGACGCTCAGACTCATCAGTTTGGTTTAATAGTCTGGGGTAACTTTCCCTATAGATATCGGGGCAATCCGCTTTAAATTTGCTCACATTCAGCGTCTTATCAAATTTCTTTTGATGTATCTAAAAGTAAACTTATGGCGATGGCTGGGTAGGGTATTGGTTTCTATTACCGTATCGAGAGTAAAACTGGTTGAAGTGGATCTGTTTATTGATGCAGGTGGATTCATATGATGCCTTTTTTGTTGAGCTCTATGTTAGTAAGGTAGGAGAATGGGAAAAAGTGCGTATAGATAGATCATCATTGCAAATCGAAAAGGTAGATGTTTGTAAAAACAAGTTATAGTTTCCCGCAACTTAAAAAAATACAATTCAAATATTAAAAGTTGAATTCGTATGCTGTGCGTTGGCGTTTTGGCTGTTCGTCTTCCTATTCTTCTGTGAATTTATAAACTGAATTTGGGTCAAAGGCCTAGAAGTCATACTTACAATAATTCGGAAGTTAAACTTGATATCTGTTTTGTAAATGCACTCCTCAAAAGTTCTAAAAAAAATATCTGCGTTTCTTGTTAAAAACATGATTAATATTCTTTTACCTCCTTTTGCACAATTTTGCCTTCAGTTGTGACTATGCGATTTTAATAAGTTTATTGATACTCATTTAAGGACAAATTTTGGAGAAATGAGGAAAGAATTTTCCAATTTATCCGAAACACAAAGAAAATGAAAAGAATGACATCCGAAAATTTTCTGTAATAAGAAACATTTTGAATGCTTCATCAACGTTGGAAAAAATCTAATCAAAGCTATTGATGTCAAAAAAGTTTTTAGACAAAGCGATGCACTGTTAAGCGGCTTCTTAACATCGCTATGGAAAGAATTTAGCAAAACTCAATCTTCAACACTATGGTCACAATATTAAAAAGATCCAATTATTTGGGTACGCGGAAAATATTTATTGACCCATTCCTGGGCCCAATAAATATTTTTGCGAAGTACTGCGGATGAAAGTATGCGTGGTAATCTAGAGATGGGTAAAGGAAAAACTTTTGGAAAATATTTTAAAAAACAACTTTTGACGAAAAACCTTTGTAAGCCCATATTTAATTTATTTATTTCCTTATTCAGCTTAGTACAAGCTATCATATCTTAACTTAGCTTAACTTAACACTAGCTTAACATTTTTTTTTTGCAATTCTTGTTGTCCTAAGGCCCACATAAAAGCTCCTTAATGTACAAGAACTAACAATTTTGATTTTATTTGACTTAAAATTACAAGGGAAGAGGAATTCGGACTCAAAAAGGGAAAAAGTAAAGGGTATCTTTCAGATGGGATTTGGAAATGTTAAAATCGAAGACTACTATAGCAGCGTTGCAGTGACGAAGAATTCTGGACATTGGTTCAAAGTGCCCGAAATTAGGGCGGTGATGAGGGATATAGAAAAGGGAAACAGATCGGAGATTTCGAGGGTTGGTGTTAAGATGAATATCACTCAGGAGTGCCGAGGAATCTACATACTCGTATATCGCCCATTTACAATTGGTGAGCAAATACTATATCAGCGTTTTTGCGTCTAATAATAAGGGCTGCTAACCTATCAGTTTTAGTCGATCGGCATAAGGAGGCAAGTTGGATGTATCATCCCAGGAAACGTCTTTGAACATTTTCAATTCTGAGTGAATGGTTTTCATAAAAGGGAGACCATACTTGGCATGCATATTCAAGATGAGGACTAACTAGGGAAATGTAAATCGCTTTAGTTACACAGGGTTTGGAAAATTCTTTTGACCATCTCTTTATAAAACCGAGAGATCTCTTAGCTTTATTAATAATTTGGTAAAAATGAGAATGGAAATTCAGGTGTTTGTCACACACAATACCAAGATCTCTAATAGAATCGAGTACGTTGTCGGCGTCATTAAGGAAGTAGTATATTCTATGAGATTTGTCTAGATCATTTGTTTACATTTACCTACATTTAGCTACATTTATGCATGCACCAAACAAAAAAGATATTAAGATCATTTTGTAAAAGTAAGGAATCAAATGGAGTAAAGATAATCTTAAACATTAGAATGTCTGAATTTTTTTAATTTAAGAAAGACACCGTTAACAGATAAAGCGAAGAGAAGGGGGCCAAGGTGACTACCTTGTGGGACTCCAGAAGTTGCGTGTATAGGACTGGAGACTGAGTTACGGAAAAGGAATCTATAAATTCTATTCGCAAGATAGGAGCTTATCCAGTTCAAAATATAGATGGAAAGCCTAGGGCTCTTAGTTTGAGATAAATTATCTTATGGGATATTTTATCAAAGGCTTTGCTGCAATCAGTGTATACAACATCAACTTCTTTGCCATTCTCAAGGGCTGACAAAACTTTGGATATAAATTCAATTAAGTTAGTCGTAGTGGATCTACCTTTAAGAAAACATGTTGAGCGGGGGAGAATAAAGGCTTGCAATGGAAATAAACTGAATCATAAACTAAGCTTTCAAAAGGTTTTGGAATGCATGAAAGTTTAGCAATAGGTCTATAGTTGTTAATTTCAGTTGTATTGCCTTGTTTATGAATGGGAAATATAAATTAATCTTTCCATATATGAGGAAACACACGTTGGGAAAGAGAAAGTTCAAAGAGTGCAGTTAGAGGCTTTGACAGAGAATGCATACATTTTTTTAGAACAACTGATGGGACGCCATCAGGACCAGGGCTAAAGTTTTCTTTGAGGCTTACCATTTCTTCAGTTATTGTTAACGATTAAAAAGAGAGGTTTGAATGCAACCATCTAAATAACTAAAGTATTGTGGATCAGGATCATGCAGAAGTTCAGTATACGATTTGCTAAAGTAATTAGCAAATAGATTCGATATGATTTTTGGATCAGAGGAGATTATGTTGGAGAAACTCATTGATTTTTGTTTGACATTTATAAGCATGTACCAAGGAGGAGCAGAGTTGAAATCTTTTTTACGAGAGAACGGTACAGATTCTTCAATACAGAACGAAAGAATCAAATAAAACCAATTTGTAAGGGACTCAACTGTTAAGTGGAGGGAACTTAATTCAAAGTCGGCTGAGCTAAGAAGATTGTTAAGTTTGGAGAAATCAGCCCTACGAAAATCATAACAGTAATTCTCCATTTCAAAAAAGTTTTTTTCAAAATTAATGAGGAAGGAGAGATTAAGGGGAGGATAACAGCGATCCAAGGTTCAGAGAAGGTGAGGGCTCTCGGAGACAACACAGTCATCGCAATTAGATGAAAATATGAGATCGAGTTGTGTTCCCATAAAGTTTGCTACTCCATTTAGAGGAAAAAGACCACATCAGACAGACGATTAATGAAAAGCGATTCAGATTCAGAAGAGATGTTAGTTGGAAAGAAGGATGTCGGATCTTCATGATTAAGCGCAGTAATACATATTTAATCTGGCGCTTTTAAGTCTACGAACCAAGCATAAAGTTTCTTTTTCTGGCTTAGTTGCAAATGAATAAGACTTGAACGGAGGATGGCCCCCAGGTAGCCATCGCTATAAAGTCAGACATCAACACCAGCACTAAAATCAAACGAAGAATAACTTCTGCAAATCGCTGCTTCTTTGGACTTTGAGTAGTAAAGTCCTCTCGCAACTAAAGTCATTGCATATATGAAATGATGGTTGAGGCCTAGGTCCATCCCGGACTGTAGCGCAAGTAAGTTAGAAACGATCTCAAGCAATTTGAATGATTATGAGTTTGATTTATTATCGCTTTGTATGAGATTTTTGTACGAAAACTCTTTTATTAAATCAGGGACAGAAATACTCTCCGCAAATTAAACTCTCAGTTGTCAATTAAATTCTAAAATTATTTAAAGTCAGAAAAAAAACTATATTATAGACTCAAAAACCAAACTCAATTGATTGTATCGTTTTTTTTGAATTGATTAAAAAATGGAAGCTTACTGGAAGCAAAATAAAAAATGAAAGCTTACTGGAAGCAAAATAAACCGTAAAAAATGACAAACTTTTCATAGGAAATGTCAAACATACCTAAAAAACACTTCAATTTTAGTAACATCTTGGAAATACGTATAAAACCATTTGTTTCACATTAAATTATGTTAAAGCTTCTTAAATTGAAACTTCTTTGAATGAAAAACTAGCGAACTAAGACTAAAAAATCATCACTTTTCGTTTTTCTGTGGTGATTTTTGTAATTCTGGTAAATTTCGAAATTTTAAATAAGATTATTTTGAAAGCAGTCAATATTAAAAGATGTAAATCAAGTACAAAAAAGTTAACTAATCATTAAACGTGCATCATGCAATCGCAAGCAAAATAGTCTTTTGTAAGCAACATTCAACTTTTAGCTTCAAAAACGAACACACATTTAAATAAAGATACAAATTTTTACTGCCATTTACCATTCTCAATGTTTTGAGTTTGTTAATTTTGAATGGACCTTCAAAAAGGTAGAGGGTTGGTTTTTATCACAAAAATGATTATTTTAATGTGAACGAAACCTTACACTTATGTCTGAACTGTCAACGTCAAAATAATCAGGAAAAAAGATGTGTTCATCATGCTGAAGTTCAAGAATAGAGAATATTTTAAAATAATTAAAATGCACGACCAAAGCTCCGAGTTGTCAACGGTTGCATCTTTATCCAAATGAAAACTCTACGGTGAAATCATCTAAGGCAATTTTTGAAGGCAAAATTACATATACCTATCAAGCAATCGCTTAGGTATTTTAATAAGGTTTAATTTGGTTAAAAATTCTTTGTCAAAATATAAGTTGCCATGTCAATTTGTCACATTCCAACAAAAAAGTTGACTTTTTTTTTTTGCTGTTGTTCTAAATAAGTCGTTTTTGATTGCCATTTATTAAATCACTTAAGCTAATTTACCTGATGTCAACTTCAAGAAACACGCCGTTTTCTACAAAATATAATTGTACTGTGCGGTTTTCTAACTCTAAAATAATAAATAAGGTTAGAAAAACTATTTGATATAAATCAAATTGACAGTTTCCTTACAATAAATAAAAACCCAACAGAAATATTACTCGAAGTTAGTAAAAATTAATTTTCGACTCAAAAAATCATGGCAAAAATAAAAAGATATTGGCTTCAAACTAATTGTTTCTTGTAAAAATTTAGTTTTTAACATTCAATAAAATGTTTGTAAAAATCCAACAGTTACTTCTTTTTTGAAATAAAATTTACAAAAAAACTGCACAAAATTGGTAAAAATTGAGGTTCGATTCACATTTTAAAGGGAAATAGTGAATAAAAACATTAAAAAAATAGTACTAAAATTGGTAAAATGGGACTTCGACTAAGTATCTAAAAAAAACATTTATTGTATACAAGCTTATTTTATCATATGAAATATATTGTTGCTAACTTAAGGTTTTTTAAAAAAAATGACTGATAGCTTTTTGTACAGAACTAGACATTTTTTTAAAAACAATAAAATACTGAACTGAATTCGCTTTCAACCTAATTATTACGAGTAGGAGAACAAAAAAGATATTGACTTCAAATTTTGTATTTCACACAAAATATTGGTTAACACCAATTAAACTTTAACAAATTATTAATACCAATTTTTTGTGGGGTACAATATTTGAAGTCATAATCTTTCTTTGTTTTTCTAAAAATTGAGTCCAATCACATCCATTTCTTTTTATTTTAAAATCGAAGTTAAAGGACACGTTTTCACAATTTTAAACAACCTATTGTAATATATCAGCCTAACATTTATCATTGTTAAACAATTCGATACATCAAAAAGAATTATATATTGAATTACAATTTTACAGTTATTTAAGAAAAGTAGATCAAAATGTCAATTCATTTAATTTTTCAAAAACCGATTTCATTGGACTCAATAATTACCTTGAAAATGTTGACTGGAATACCGAGTTTCTTAATTTAAACTTAATGAATACTTTTAATCATTTCTTGTGCATCTTATCTAATGCTTTTTATTTATTTGTGCCTTTAACCAAAAAGAATGGATCCAAACCAACTTGGTATAACAAAAATTAGCTCATCTTAAAAATCTAAAAAATAAATCTTTCGCCAATTTTAAAAAAATCAAATAGTACGGACGCAAAAATATTTTCTGTAAATTTCGTAAAGATTTTATGGTGCTTAGTAAATTCTCACACAGAAATTATATCTTGAATCTGGAGCTTGATTTAAAGAGCGATCTTAAACGTTGCTGGTCGTTTATAAACTCTAAGCGAAAATCTCTTGGAATCCCAAATTCTATGAATTTCAATAGCGATGAGTCCACTGATGTTCATAAAACTCTGGAGCTTTTTGCTCAGTTTTTTGAATCGGTGTATTTTAATTTCAATCCAAACTTTCCTCAACGTCCTCGGAACGGCCCTAAGGTCGATATTGGATCTATACATTTGGAATACTCTGATGTTTTAAGCGCACTTAACTCTCTTAAGCCAAATTCAAATCCAAATGTTGATGGCATCCCTGCCATAATATTAAAAAGATGTTCTAAGTCTCTTTGTGCAACTTGCTTTCAATTTTTGAACTCTCTTTGTCATCTGGGATATTTTTAGGGGAATGGAAATCTTCTTTCCCAATCCCCATTTTTAAATCGGGTTCTAAACAAATATTGAACATTTTAGGGAGATTTGAAAGTTGTCCGCAATTCCGAAGCCTTTTGAAAGTTTAGTCAAAACAAACTTGATTTTCTTGTGAAAGAACATATAAATAATGCTCAACATGGGTTTCTTTCGGGTAGGTTAACTATAACAAACTTGACATGTTTCTCATCGTTTGTTGTTTATGCTATCGAAATTAAAGGTCAAGTTGATGCTATATACTGATTTCAGCAAAGCTTTTGATTCGGTAAATCACAGCATATTGCTTCTTAAACTAGATGCTTCTGGAATCCATTCAGTCTTACTGAAATGATTTCTTCATTTCTAACTGGCAGGGTTCAAAAAGTAAAGATTCAGGAATATACTGCAAGATCAATCAAGTGTACGTCTGGTGTTCCTCAGGGTAGTTCCCTTGGCCCATTGTTATTTATATTATTCATTGATGATATTGTCAACTATGTCAACTTTAGCAAATGTCTTATATATGCTGATGATCTCAAATTATTTTCAAAAGTAACTTGTGCAGATGACTGTCTCAAGCTGCAAATGTATCTGGATAATTTATCTCACTGGTATAACTTAAACGGTTTAAATCTAAATATATAAAAAAGTGCTTCATAATTTCCATCTCTCGAAAACTTCTTACTTATGAGTTTATCTATTCTCTTGATTCCAAGCCTCTTCAGAGAACATTAAAAGTGAAAGATTTGGGGGTTCTTTTTGACTCTAAATTTTCATTCTCTCTTCATATTGATGCGATTGTGGCTAAAGCTAACTCAATGGTAGGGCTCATCAAAAGGAATTCCGTTGATTTTCCGACCCATACAGCCTTGTATCATTATATACTTCTCTGGTCAGGCCAAATATTGAATACGAGGATGTTATCTGGAATCCTTGTCAACAAAATTTATCAGATAGAATACAGAGAGTTCAGAATCGCTTTACAAGATATGTATTTTACAAAATGAGCTGGAATCTATCCTTGTTCCCAAGCTAATCAAAGCTTTTTAGGATTGCAATCTCTGAGAGCCAGAAGAACAACTCACGATATTGTTTTTGTGCGGGATATTCTTTGCTGCCACATAAGATGTCCAGAATTACTCTCCTTTATATGTATATATGCTCCAACGAGGCCATTGAGGGAAAGATCTCTTCTTTTTGAGTCCAGACATAGAACGAACTATGGAAGTAACGAACCAATTTCGAAGTCAATTAGAGAGTTCAATAAAATTTATGATTATGTTGACTTATATCTCTCCAGAGAAAAATTTAAGAATGTATTATATTATTTATTCTTAAGATATTAAGTATTTGTTATTTTTTGTTAAATACATTTATAATATTTATTTTTTACTGAAATGTAATCTGTTAAGCTTTAAAGCTCTTAGATGAAATAAATAAATAAATAAATTTCTGAGAAGCGACTCCAAAATTTTTATATCGACTCCAAAATTGTATACACTGCTTTTTGATTTGCTAAAAAACCTGCATCAAAACATGGTTCAAGCAGTGACAATTTGTGAAAATAAACAAGAAACAAACATAAGAACAACCTAGAGTTCCGAACTGTTACCTTATCAAACCTATTCCTAGAATAAAGGTCTTCATAATCCAGCTCCTCAAAGGCACTTGTTTGGGACTTTCAAAGCCGAGTCATCAAATAATTCAAAATCTCCCTTAAACATTTTATTAATTTGCTTTATCAAAATGTAAAGAGAAAATAAAATGTTGAAATCGTTTAAAATTAGCTAAATCGTCTTTATAGTAAATTTCAAAAAAACGACTTTAACATTTTACTAAATCATTTAAAATGTTAGAGCTTCAATATTTAGTTTCTTAAGAGGTCTTTTTATAATGAACCTTTAATTGGACCCTTAACCTTATACCATCAATTCTTAATCGCATAGCTTAAAACAAAAGCTTCTTGAATTTTCAAATGCTGTCAGCTAAAATGTCGATACTTTATTAATTTTGTCCGTACTTATTTTTTTTCTTATATTTTTGAGTGTTTTTGAATACTATTATTATTATTTAATATTTTCCAGAAATTATATTTCTGATAATTTTTCTGTAAGTTAAAATTTCTTACAGTAAATGCCACAGTTTATATTCCAGCTCACGTTTTACCCCGAGCCAAAAAAAATCAACTGAGTTGTTGCATTTTGCACTTTTTAATGACGAACTGTTGAAATAGCAAAAATGATGTAAAGTATAAACTATTATACATTTCTGATTAAAGTTTGACCATTTCTATAATGGGCTTTTTCCAACCACAGATTAGATTAACTTTTTAATGGCTATTGTCAACAAACAACAAATGGGTGTATACATTTTTTAACTCCAATAAATATTGAAGTAGTTTTCAACTCGAAATATTGCAACAAAATCAACAAATCCACCCCCAAACTAAAGTTAATCTAGCGCAACACGCCCCAAAACTAATTGTCAACAAATTAGTAGTAAACTCAAATTAAGATAAATTTATTGCATTCTGTTTCGCCTTTGTTTTGCAGAAGAGCAAAGGTCAAATTATTTCGTTGGGGGCTGATGAGGATAAGTCATTAAAGGGGAACGTTAAAATGTTGAGGGAGAAAAATATACTGTATAAAAACAAAACATTAAAACTAAGAAGGAAATCCAATAAAGTCGGGTCTCCCTCTTTTACGATTCATGCCTCCGAACTTTCCCTATTCTATAAATACTTGTAAGTAGAGCATACTCAACCAATTCTTGCCGTTGGCATTGGGTGCATAGAAATGCAAAACCGGGAAGATCGTAGGGTTACATGAGCTAAATAACTTCCCTTAGGTTTTAAGGTGGTTTCAGTTTCATCCTTTTGTGCCAAAAAATTTGCAAGTAAGTACATTGTACATTTTAAAATATCTATATACACATTTTAAAGAGGAGGAGAGATGGAGATCTGGGTTAAGAGATGCAGTATTTCTTGATGGTTTCAAAACCAGAATACGATGGATTTTTAACTCTTTATGCAATGGAAATTATTGAAGTAAATACGGTATGAAGCATGGTATCAATTCAGAGCCGTGTAAATATTCTTTTGAGAAGGGATATATTGTTGATGAGGTAAAAATGGGTGTATCTAAATTAATGGGAGAATAAGACATTGTTATATACTGAACCTTATGTGGCAGTAATTACTCATTTCCTGAACTATCCGCATCGTATGTAATGGCCCTTATGTCATATACAATTTGACACTTTATGAAATGAAAGACGTCACTTATCGACGAACATTCAAAGACACAAGGTGTTTCATTTTCCCGCTTTAGCTTTCAACTACATATTTATCAGTGGCGACGAGATTTCAAAGATTAAGACAAATCTTAAGATGGCCCAAGACGCACAGTAGATAATACAAGGTCTAACTTTGGCCTTACAAAACCTACAAACATCTACTAACACTCCGAATTTGCACTTCGAACAATTTAATTAAAACGAGGGACCATTCCCAAATTATATAAAGAGGTTAGAAAATTACCTCAACCTGAAAAAATATCACCGATAATACAAAAAAAAGGCAAGTATTAATTAATTGTATCGGAGCAAAATACTACCAGCTATTATCCAACTTAACAGCACCAGATGAACCCGGCTCAAAAACATACGAGGAATTAATCAAGACGCTAAAAGATCATCTCAGCCCAAAGCCCAATGAGGTGACGGAGCAACACAAGTTTCTGTTAAGACTGCAGCATGAAGGAGAACCAATCTCGCATTACCTGGCAGAGTTGAAGAAATTGAGTACTCATTGCAATTTTATATGCTCTGCTTGTAAGAAGTCAACATTGGATACACATTTGAGATCGCAATTTATTAGGGGGCTGAGGGATTCGGACATAAAGAAAAAATTACTGCAAGAGTCAGCTAACATTACACTGGAGAAGACTATTCACTATGCAGTCGCAATGGAGGCATCGAAGTCCGAAAGCCGCGCAATGCAAAACTTACACCAAGTTCAGCTTAAGGGGAGCACCTCAAAAACCAAATAAATTACTCCAAAGGGGTATGCTCATTTTCGGCCCGGCGTGTACACCAATGAATTTGGTATCAAATTAAAGGTTGTTCTAAGGGGGATATATCTGCAAAAATATTTTGTCGATAACTCATGGGAGATCCGAGATATTTGAGATTGAAGTTCGAAATGTCCAACCATTAAAAATCAACACTTTTTCGACATAAATGCTAATATCTTTAGATATAGAAAAGCTAGGAAAATTAAAAAGGTATTAAAATAAAGGTGTCAAAAATATCTTTCAAATGAAACTAAAATTACAATTGCTTCAATATCGTTAAAGTTAAACAAGCTGTGTTTTTCTTTAACAAAAGTAGCATTCGGGTTGCGCTGCATTTACAATCATTGGAGCATGACCTAAAATTCTGTCAGCTCGCACCCAACATCTATGGCAAATTCGATCTGAATTATGCACCTTTAAGAACATGCATGAAAATAAAAGCTATTTCACAAAATAACTATTCTTCTATTTTTATTAATTTTACCTGAAGAGGAGCTACCCATTCAATTACGATGTTCCTTATTCCAACTTTTCTCTCATTATTTGATGAAAGCATATGCGATCTAAAACGTAGAATTGACCTTTGGCAATTAACGCGTACCTGTCTTCGATTTCCCACACCTGAGCTAGGTTCGTTTCATTGCACTTGGGAACTATTTACGTTACTTGGATTTTCATTAAAAGTTGAATCGTAATCCATTTTTGTCAAAAACATATTTTAAGCAGAAATCACATCAAAAAACCAAATATCAACTGCATCAAACCAAAAAATATAACGGAAAAAACTTATTGACAAATATTTAATAGCGTGAGTGGTTAACTCTTTCCTGTATGTTAAGCTTATACCGCTCACATGCTACTCTTCTAACATTATAGTGTTAGGTATAAGATTTGTTTTGTATTTTAGGAGCATATTTTTGAATTATTATTGTCAAAATGAATAAATTGTTGAAGAAACCCTAACAAATTATATATGAAAATAAAGGTTATGAACTTAGCCACTTATTGGGGGCAAAAAAATTAATATCATCATTAGATTTTAAAAAATATTATTGTACAAAGTTTGCTTAAAAAATGATATTATTCAAAGGTTTGATTAAAAAATAACTCAAAATATATAAATCATAGAAATGTAATTTTAGTTTCATTTAAAAGATATTTTTGACACCTTCATTTTAATACCTTTTTGATTTTTCTAACTTTTCTGTATCCAAAGATATTAGCATTTATGTCGAAAAAGTGCTGATTTTTAATGGTTGGACATTTCGAACTTCAATCTCAAATATCTCGGATCTCCCATGAGTTATCGACAAAATATTTTTGCAGATATATCCCGCTTAGAACAACCTTTAATTTGATACCAAATACATTGGTGTACACTCCGGGCCGGATGTCCCTTATAAAATGAGCAATCCCCTTTGAACTCATCTCGATCAAATCTAAATACAACTTCTAAAATTATATGTTATAGGTGCGGAAAGCCGGGACATGTGGCAAACAAGTGTCAAGCTAAAAATCTCCATTGTTCTCTTTGTCGAAGGAGAGGCCACATAGCTTCGGTCTGCATCAAAGCGAAGAATTCCTACAGAGCTGCCAATACTTTAGAGATTGATGTCAATGATGAAGATGATGAAGAAAACATGATGATATGTACGAAATAAATATGCTGGGTCTGGTGGAGAAGCAGGAAGAGGTACATGCGGTGAGGCTACACAAAAAAACAGATGACACATTTGGTAGGGGTAAGTACTTTATTTCTTTAAAAATAAATGGAAAATCCATGGATATGGAGTTTGATACGGGAGCTGCGATTTCTGCAATGAACCAGCGTACATTTACAAATTACTGGCCTTATGCCCATATAACCCCTACCAATGTTATGCTTAAAACGTACAGAAACGAAATCGTTCCAGCTATTGGGAAAGCAAAAGTTGAAGTCCAATATAAAAATAAAGGTAGCTCATGATATATATATTTAGTCGAAGGTAGCTTTGATTCATTAATGGGACGCGAGTGGATGCATGCCTTAAAACTATTAGAAGTTAACTCAGTTCAGATTCATACTGATGCAGATATTGGTCGCCTTAAGCAACAAATTTTTAAAAAATTTGCGGAGGTATTCGAACCTTGTGTTATTAAACTCAGGGAAGGAGCTACTCCAGGCCTATTCCATACGCTATTCGATCGTTGGTTGAGAATGAGATAGAAAGATTAGAACGACTCGGAGTTTTTGAGAGAGTTGCACATTCTGAATGGGGAACCCCAATTGTACCCGTTATTAAGGCTAATAAGTCAGTTCGCTTGTGTGCCGACTACAAGGTGACACTAAATAATTGTGTTGTTAACGATGGACATCCGATTCCTAATATTGAGCTATACCAACAGCTTAAATACGGCGAATATTATTGCGTTTTCGATATCTATCAGGCATACCTTCATCTGAACATGTCTGATGAAAGTTCGATGTATCAGACTGTTAGCACCTTAAAAGGACTTTATAGGGTACGAAAGTTAATGTTTGGTGTTAAAACGGCACCAAATTTATGACAGCGGTTTATGGATGATAACATAGTTAATGACCTTGAGGGCACTGCATGTTTTTTCGATGACCTTATTGTAATGGGTAGGACGTTGGATGAAGCATTTCATAGGTGCATGCTGTTATTAGAAAAATTAAAGAAATTAAACCTTCACATCAATCAATCAAAATGCAAGCTTTTTGAAAAGAGTGTTACATATCTCGGTCATAAAATAAAAAAGGCCTACACAAAACGACAGAAAAGGTTGAGGCAATCACAAAGATTGAACCACCTACAAATTTAAATCAGCTACGGTCATTTATCGGTATGG
The DNA here is from genome assembly GCF_945859685.1 of Eupeodes corollae. Taxonomy (NCBI): domain Eukaryota; kingdom Metazoa; phylum Arthropoda; class Insecta; order Diptera; family Syrphidae; genus Eupeodes; species Eupeodes corollae. The sequence goes on along the minus strand of NC_079148.1, from coordinate 59,831,304 downwards.
TCAATTATTATCATAAATTCATACCTGATTTGTCTACTAAATTACACCCTCTGTACCAGCTCCTAAGGAAAGAGACAAAATATTTTTGGTCTTCAGAATGTCAGCATACTTTTGACATAATAAAGAAGGAAATGATGAGGGACAATGTACCAGTTCCAATTGACTCAAATTTACCTCTTATTTTGGCCACGGATGCCTCGCCATTCGGTTTGTCAGCTATATTGTCACATACAACCAATAAAGGGGAAAGACCGATTGCGTTTGCGTCAAGGAGTGTAGCAAAAGCTGAAGCCAACTATAGCCAGCTGGATATAGAGGCAACAGCCATATTTTGGGGGCTTCACAAATTTTTCAACCATTGTTACGGGAGGAAGTTTACGCTGATTACAGACAACAAGCCTCTCATATCTATTTTCAACCCAAATAAGAGTTTACCACTACTGACAGCGCAGAGGATGCTTCATTATGCTCAATTTCTAAGCGGTTTCGATTACACAATTTAATATAAAAATACAAAGGAGCACATTAACGTATATTTCTTTTCTAGGAATCCCTAAGCCAAGATCGGAGTTAAAAGCTTTGAAGTACATCAAATTTGAAACGAAGCTTTACCCATTACAAATGAAGAAGTGGTCAGAGAAACCAAGTGTGACAAGGAACTTTCTTCACTTTGGCTCTTGTTACAAACGAGTGCCAGCTTGAAAGATACACCATAAATAATATGGAAAGCGAGCTGATGTTGAATGAAAGATGTATTTATCGTGGTATACGATAATTAATTCCACTCTCTCTATGATCTAACTCTATGGTCCTAACTGAGCTGCATTCAGCACACATAGGCATAACAAAAATGAAGTCCTTGGCAAGAAGTTATTGCTTTTGGCCCGGAATCTATCGTGACATCGAAGAGCTTGTAAATGGTTGCAGAACCAGCAAAGGCTGCAAACCATCATTGTTAGATACCATTGATTTTGCCGGACCATTCATAAAAAAATACTTCTTTTAAGTTGTTGATGCGGAGACTAAGTGGCTTAAGGTTATGCCAATGAATAGAATTACTAGTTTCAATACGATTCGAGCATTGAGAGAACTATTTTCAAGATTCTGCATTCCAAAAACAATTGTTTCTGACAATGGGAGCAATTTTACATCTAAAGAGGTAAAACAATTCTTAGATAGCAATAAAATTCGACAAAAACTTACATCTCCTGCACACCTATCTACAAACGGACCAGCAGAGCGGTTCGTCCAAACACTAAAAAATGGTTTACGGTCAGCTGTGAATCATTCGGGGGACATGCATACCAAACTACACAGGCTTCTAATGCAGTATCGAAAGACACAGAGCTCAACGACCGGTAAAAGCCCAGCAGAGATGATGCTCAAATTTAACCTTCGTACGAGATTGGACTTAATGCGAGAAGCCAACACTGATCATGCACGAGACTTAGGAGATTGTAAAAGAAGCGTAGGCGTGGGGGATCGTGTTCAAGTGAGATTTTATCAAAATAAAGAATCTAAATGGAAATTCGGTAGAGTTGCAAAAAGAGATGGTTATTTACATTATATTGTTGATATTGATGGTGTTTCATACCGTAGACATATAGATCAAATAAGATGCACTAATGTTGAAGGTAATACTAGTTCTGAATTAGTTTCAAAATTTATTCCTACAGATACACAACTTCCCACAGTCATAAATAAAGAAATCCCTGAAAAGTCAAATCTGTCCTTAGAGAATACAGTGACATCTAATGACAAAACAACAGAAATTCCTCAGAACATGAATGATACTTCTAACATGGAAGCTGTGTTATCACCACTCCCATCAGGATCAATAGAAGAGTCCGGCAAACTTGCAGGGCTACCAGACCAACCAAAAGACTCAGACCAAGTGGTTGAAGCAAGAAGATCAACCAGGATCCGACGTCCAGTTGTTCTATATCAACATAAACCTTAAATAGTGGGGAAGACTATTATATACTGAACCTTATGTGGCAGTAATTACTCATTACCTGAACTATCCGCATCGTATGTAATAGCCCTTATGTCATATACAATTTGACACTTTATGAAATAAGAGACGTCACTTCTCGACGAACATTCAAAGACACGAGGTGTTTCATTTTCCCGCTTTAGCTTCCAACTACATATTTATCAGACATACAGCGCAACGTATGGATCGTGGACCTTATAAGAGTTCTTTAATTTCTTGTTAATCTTCAAGCTTTCCAATATCACAGTAACATTATCAAAATAATTACGAAGCTGTAATAGCTATCGTCTCTATAAAAATTATAACCTTGGGTTTGATCGGCTTACTATCCGGGGCTGAATAGATGGAGATGAAACAGAAGGGTTTACCTATTGTAAGTGGAATGAAGTTTGGAACAAATGCAGTATTTAGATTTTGGGCTATACAACAATATCAGCTTCTGACAGTTAATGCATTGATAGGCAGATGTTGAATCGATAAAAACAGTAGAATGGATCTTATCTAGGTCTCAAAGGATAAAATCATCACTGAAGCATTCTAAGGATCAGATACCGAAGAGGCAGAGCTGGTAAAAAAAACCTATGGAGTTCTTTTTTGACTGATCTTTGAAATCCGTAAGATATACACAGTATGTCTTTAAGCTTTTCCATTCCGAAGATCAAAGAAGGATCAACAAATAGATTTTCACGTTACGGCCTACAGATGAAATATGTTGAGTAGTTCACAAACATCTCACATTTATTCAAAACTTTCACTCAATTGTTGTTAATTCTTGACCGGGTAACCGTAATTTGCAATCAAGGCCGCATAACGTCTTGGAAGGCTGGCTACCAGGTCCTGAAATCTTTTCACTGGAAATTTAAACTTAAGTAGACGTGAAGTACGTTTTAGATCGCTGTCCTTGAAAGAAACATACGACTTCATAACATTTTCCAGTATATTTAACTTCCCATAGGAGGTTACTGTAATCGGTCCCATTTGTCGAATTGAAAATTTTAATATTTGTCGACGTTTTAAGATAGAGTCTAAATACAAGATTTGTAGAGAGTAGAGTATTATAACACAAAAAGATGGTGAGAACTCTCAAAAAATGTTGGTTAAACCAAAATATCTCATAAAAGTGGCTGATACGAGGCTGTGATCGGATACACTTAGGCCAGTTTAATGGCCCATTGTGATACCACATGAATCTGAGGCTTCCTCCTAAGCTCAATGGAACCAGTTTGAGACCCTTACGAAACGTGAGAGGCTAATTATTCTAATATGGCACCTAATATCGAGCTTATATGCGATCTGCTTAAAGAAAGCAAGCACCGTGATCGCTTTAAATCTAGTGTTGGCCAGATGTTTTTGTGACCTGACACGTGGTGATGTTGTTACACCTGGTGTTTGCCTTCTTCAAAGCGTCTTGCATTAGCAATAGTTTTCAAGTAGCTATTAGTATGCCAGCATTTGCCTGGTTGGATGGACTGCACTGTACCGTTCGTGGCGAGTTCATCTGCTTTACAGTTGCCTGGAAAGTTTCTTTGGCTCGGCATCCAGCACTCAAGGTGAATATTGAACTGTTGTGCCATTTCCACTAGAGATGATCGACAGTTATGGACTGTTATAGAGTTTGTAGATACAGAGTCCAGAGATTTGATAGCGGCCTGACTATCGGAGAAAACACGGATATCAGTTGTTGATATCACGTTTTCTTTAAGCCAGTACAATACTTCTTTTATCGACAAAAGTTCCACCTGGAACACGCTACAATAATTGGGAAGGTTTAATGAGAGACTTCACTTCAGCCCTTCAGAGCACACACCTCCACCAACTATTTTTTTTGTAGAAAAAAGGATTGAATCGTCTTCCAGGAATGCCCTTTTTCCCAGAAAGATCTGGAAGTTATAGAAATCTGGAAGTTTCTGTCAAATTGCAGTTGGAGGATAGTGTAGTCTGTGTGTTTTGGAATTGATTCTAAATACTTAAGAAGTATAGAGAAGCCAACGTTGTTGCTAATCCACTGCGACTTAGGTTTGAGATTCTATGGGACGAATCTTCTTTCACACTCGTTCAGTTACTAGAGTACTTAAGAATCTTGACATTCACAAATCCGCTGGCCCGGATAGTATCCCCGCTATAGTTTTGAAGAGGTGTTCTTCAACGCTGGCAAAACCACTGCGTAAGCTTTTCCATCTGTCCTATTCTACAGGTCTCTTTCCAAGTGGTTGGAAAACTGCATTGTCCAGCCTGTCCCTAAAAAAGGCGAATTCTCCTCCCCATCCAACTATCGTCCAATTGCCCTTACATCCCTTCTTTCCAAGGTCATGGAAACGCTGATCAATTTTCAGCTTAAGAAACATCTTGAAGAACATCTTGAAGAACCGGCAGTATGGCTTTCGTAGCAATAGGTCCACTGGTGATCTCATAGTTTATCTCACCGAACAGTGGAACAAATTTTGACATCGTTTTGGAGAAAGTAAGATTATTGCACTTCATATTTCAAAAGCATTTGATAGAGTTTGGCATCAAGCTCTCTTATCGAAAAAGCGTGCATTTGGTATTGATGAATCCCTTCTTCGTTGGGTTAGAAATTACCTTTAGAACCGTTCAATTCAAGTAGTATTGGACGGGTTCAAATCTAATATTCACAAAATAAACGCCGGTGTGTCCCAGGGCTCCGTTTTGTCTCCGACGCTCTTCCTCATTTTTATAAATGATCTTTTGCCTGAAACTTCAGATCTTGACAGCATTGTTCAATGGGGAATCAAAAACCGTGTAGAATTTAATGCTTCGAAAACTCAATGCTGTCTACTGTCACAAAAGCGTAACCCTCCCCCAATGCCACTATCCATGAGTGGTACTTGCATCTAGGAGACTGAACAGCTATCAGTCCTAGGTATGTGCATTACAAACCACTTGTTGTGGAGTGATCACATATTTGACATCGCCAAAAATGCTGCTAAGTGTTTAGGGTTTCTCCGACGATGCAAGAAGTTTTTTACCAATTCTGATCTGGCTATAATTTATAAAGCCTATATTCGTTCAAAACTTGAGTACAATTCCCATATTTAGGCAGGTGCTCCTATAATCCACTTGAGTCTATTGGACAGAATTCGAAAGAGAGCTCTCAAAATGATAGGTGACCATCGTCTTACTGAAACTTTTGCATCTCTCGAGCACCGTCGTAAGGTTCCATGTCTCTCATTATTCTATCGCTGCTTTCATAAGCAATGCTCTAATGAAATAGCCAGTTGCATTCCTCTCCTCAAACAAGTCAACCGTAAAACTCGTTCTTTTGGGAATGCCCATCACTTTACCCTTGAGCCCAATTTCGGTCGTACTGTTAAGTTCAGGGATTCTTTTTTGAGTCGCCCTACACGAATGTGGAATGCTTTACCAGACTCAATATTTACCACTCATTACAATGTGCAGGCATTCAAAACCAATGTGCATCGGTATCTCCTTTCAAATTCTATCCTCCCTTCCTAATTACTCGCACTGTGTATAATCATTATAAGGGTATTCATATCCCCTTGAGTGCGCGTACAATATAAAAAAAAGACGAATAGCAGAGCTTGGAGCTATTTGTTTGCTGAATATATAAAGAGGTGTTAGGGTCGTGCGAAGCTATTTGCTTATATAAAAGCAAGCTGAACTTACTTACTTAAGGTGGCGCTACAGTCCGGGGCGGACCTGGGTCTCAACCATTCCTCCATTCTCCATCTATGCCTACGGGACCAAAAATCACCCGAAGAATTTTTCTCTCGAAGCATCCTAAGACGCTCTCATCTTTCTTTGACAGGGTCCAGGCCTCAGCGCCATAAATGAGAACCGGGATGATGAGTGTCTTATAGATGGTGATTTTACATGCTCGAGAGAGGACTTTACTTCTAAATTGCCTTCCAAGTCCAAAGAAGCAGCGATTTGCAAGAGTTATTCTTCGTTTGATTTCAGCGCTGGTGTCGTTGTCTGCATTAATAGCGGTGCCTAGGTAGACAAAGTCCTTAACTATCTCAAAGTTGTAGCTGTCCATGGTGACGGTTTGTCCAAGACGTCGTCGTTCAGTGTCCTTTTTTGATGACAGCATATACTTGGCCTTGCCCTCATTGACCACTAAACCATCTTCTTCGCTTCCGTTGCAATGCACAAAAACGCTCCACTGACATCACGCTTTGATCTTCCAATTATGTCAATATCATCTGCGTATCAGAGTAGTTGGATGGACTTTTGGAAGATTTTGCCGCTAGTGTAGACGGTTGAGTTTTGCACAATTCTTTCCAGAACGATGTTGAAGAAGTCGTATGACAGTGCGTCGTCTCGTCTAAAACCTTTTTTTTTGCATGGGTTAGATCTTTTCCGACCTTGATAGAGCAGCGTGCATTCTCCATCGTCATTCTGCACAAACGGATAAGTTTGACAGGGATGCCAAAACTAGACATTGCTCGGTAGAGCTCTTCCCTATAGATGCTGTCGTACGCGGCTTTAAAATCGATAAAGAGATGGTGGGTATCGATTTGAAGCTCCTGGGTTTTTTCCAAGATCTGCCGTAGTGTGAATATTTGGTCGATAGTGGACTTTCCTGGTCTGAAGCCATACTGATAAGGCCCAATCAGGTTGTTGACGAATGGTTTGAGACGTTCACATAATACGGCAGAGAGGATCTTATACGCAATGTTAAGGAGACTGATGCCTCTGTAGTTGGCGCAGTTTAGAGGGTCTCCTTTCTTATGTATCGGGCACACTATGCTGTGATTCCACTCATCGGGCATGCTTTCTTTCGACCATATTTTGCAGATGAGTTGGTGCATGCTCCCTACCAAGTCATCGCCAAAAGCAAGCTGAACGTCGGACTTTATTTAATTTGTCGCGGTTTATAGCTATCAAATAAAAATCTCGTAGACAAAAATAGATTTTGAAATCAATTTATTTCATCATGTGCAAAATATTTTAAGTTATTCTTTTAGAAAAATTCAACTGAAACATTTTCGACAAAAAAAAACACGAACACGACATTTTCAAAAACAGCACAAAACGAATAAGGTAGGTTCTTGACTTAAGTATTAGGAGAACAAAAAATGATATTGACTTAAAATGATTTATCTCACACAAAATATTGTTATGAATATTTTTTTAAAGTCTTAAGCAAGGCAAATAGACAGATGGAATGGGAAGTTATCAGAGTGGGTCGCATCCCAACCTCTTTTTATTTTTAAACCAACACTTTACTAGAAGTTAAGTGCGATCTTTGTCTTGTTAAAAAATATAAGAAAGATTTAAACGCATACGACTCCATAGCGTTTTGTAAAATAGTAGGAAGTTCATGAATAACAGAAATGAATTAATTTTTCGAATCCAAACACTCACCACGTTTACGGATATGTAACAATATTTAAGTCGTTTCTAATAATTTTTTGCCAGGGAAATCGAGTATTGGTTTAAGAAAAACGCTGAAATTTCAGGAGAGAATAATTATTATTCTTAGTTATGTTTAACTAAAAACTTGTTTTTTGTATTAATTCAAGTCAATATTAAAAAAAAAACAGTTCATAGTTTCTTATTGTTTTTCTACCACTGAATGCAAATATTGACACAAAATTGAATTCTCTAAAATTTCACCTTCCAAGATATAATTCTAGCTACAACCCTGTCCATCAGTGAATGCATCTTCTTCATTCACTTACAATATTTGAGAAACTTAAGTTTATGAGTTTGATATACAGAATGTTGCTTACTCTCGTTGTGGAAGATAATTTAATATTTAACAATTAACAAAGCTCATGAACGAAATTTGGTTAATTTTGAAAAGCAGAAAATGAGTTTTATTGTTTATAAAATTCCTTCTTGTGGTTATCTTAGAAAAGATTTCCTTTGGCTTTGATGGGTTGATTCAAAAAGTTTCTAAGAGGATGGTGATATTCGTAAGTATCTGTGTGCATGAATACACAAAGAAAAATTATTGAGATTGAAAAATAGTAAGCTGTTTTGATCTAATAATGATTTTCGAAACAAAAGATTTATAATTTTTGTTGAGAATGTGTATGAACAAAACAAGAAATATAAATAAAAGTCGTTTAAATTAACTTTTGTAAAGAATCAAGACTCAAAACACATGATTTTTTATATCTTTTTGACTCTAGAATTTGAATTTAAGCTTGTTGTTGAAAAATTAATCCTAAGTAAGACGGACGATAGAAAAAGGTAAAATCCATAAACTTTAACGTTTCATTCTTTTGTGGAATTAAAAATGAACATTTTCCTATGCGTGTACTTAGACCTACTCATCGCATTACCTATCCTTATAGCATTAAAGCCTTCAATCCTTAAAAAATAAAAATAGCCAAAAAAAGAAACAACAACAAGAAAAACTTGAATTTGAAAAGATAAGAGCTTGATAGTGTTATGAATTTTAATATCTAAAGAATGTTCTAGTTTAGTTTTGTGTAAACCTAAAAACCCTTTTTTACATATTTGCATATTCATTCGAGGAAAATGTTTGGCACGAGGTGTTTGGCTCATTTATTATCCAAGATGTTCACAGAGTTAGGCGGTGCGACGGCGGCGACGGCGGCCGGCGGTAGTGGCGGTTGAAGGCTTTGTTTGGTTCTTAGGTTGGGTTTGGTTGGGCATATTGATCCGTCTTTTTGAATAAATCTTACATTGCCAAAAGAGAAAGATATTGTTCGGGTGAGTTTTATAGTGTTGCCTTTAGTTTATATATCCACACGATATTGTTTGTTTATTCTTTCTCGACACAAACATACATTATATACTTTATAAAAGTCATAAATTATGACAGTAAATTATTTTTTTTATTTTTGTAGGCCAGTGTAATAATTTTTCACATAAATTATATGAAATGATTTGATACTTAAATCTGACAAAAAAAAACTTTATTTTGGGTATAATAAATAATTTTAAAAAGCCATCATGCAAATAAAAAGAAAAAAGATAGTACCTGTCTTGATGGTCCAGAAAATGTAGTTAGGAAGAGGTTTTTTTTATTTCGGCTATTGTTATTCGACATAGAATACAGCTTTAAAAAAGACTTCGATTTAATTTTTCTAGAACTAATGTTTAAAAGTGAGGAATTTTGTTAGGAATATAAACTGTAGCTTTGACTTTCGGTCCGGTATTTATTTTTTGAACTTTCAAATAACTTGCTGTCGAGTTTTTTTATGTTTGGAAGTGTTTCTTATTCGGAAAAATGCATCTTCTACTTGTCAACAATGGTTAAGACTATTAATCTTTTCAATTCCGAAAATTGGAACAAAACCTTGCACACATATTTTGTATTCAATTAAAAGAAGTTGAAGACATGTATATTTTCGGCGATTCCGATATAGACGATCATCACAAGGGTGGGTAAATTTTGTCCATGTATTAGGCTCTATTAAAATCAGTTGGCTTCGAAGTAGTGCATTTTGTCACTACAGTTTTCTTACGCCAAAACCTAGCTGATGATTTCGGGGTGTTGATCAAGGGTTGCTTGAAGTTATTGGGTTCTAGTGCTTGAATCGATTCCTGATAAATTGCGAAACATAATTCATACATAGTTACACACTAAAAAGAAAAAGGTATGAGAGTAAATTTGAGGACTTCGAATTTGTATGCATCTTAGCGATAAGAACTAATACCCGTGGAAGAGGTAGTGGAAGTTGTTATTTTGGATTTAAGAAAACCATCAAAACCTTAGGCTGCAAGTTCGAGAATTTCGAGAAATTTCGAGAGCATAAAAATGATAATAATTCCGACATACATTAACGTCAACAATTGAGAATCTGATTTTGAAAAGTTGTACGAACTTTTGTTAATGAACAAAACAACCCAAACTTGCTCGTAGTAGGTGATTTTAAGGCAGTTTTTGAAAATCGGGTAGTGTAAATAGCACGGCAATCAAAGGAACAGATTTTCAATTCACAAGGAAAACCTATTCCTATGTGCTGTGTGTTATATTTGGACTTAGAATTTTGAATGGAACTTCTACATCAGATAAGGATGGTGATTTTACATTTATGGGAAGTCAATGAAGATTACAGATCAGCTGGAGGAGCAATGGTGGAGTATATACTTCACTTCATAGTAGACGTGATACCATTCTTGGATCATTTACACATCAATACCATGATGCAAGTCGGTACCAATGATACTAACTTACTCACTTATTTAAGGTCCTCCACTTTGTTAAGTCTTTCGGGAACTCTTTAAGGGGCATAGGGCCTCTACTACGCGTACACGCAATCGTGTACGGTTTCCATAGATGTGTTTCAGCTCCCTCCAACTTTTCCCTAGTGTCGCTGATTCCACCTCGACTGTCCCGTGCCATGTGCTTCTCCGTCGTCCAGCTTTTCTCCATTTTGTGTGAGCGGATTCCACTGTATTTTTTGGCCTGTAATGCAGTCGTAACCTTTTCGAAGCGTATGTCCAATCCATTGCCACTTACGACTTCGTATTATAAAATCTATAGGATCCTGGCATGTCCTTCCATGAAGGACCTTGTTTGATATACGGTTTGGCCAGAAAATCAATAGGATGCTACGATGACATCTATTCACGATGGTTTACAGCTTTTTTGTAATTTATGAAGTAACCTGCCAAGTGCTGCACCCACACAGTGCTCTACATTTGTGAGAAACAGTAGTAGCTTTGTCCTTAAGCTAATAGAGTTTTTCCTCCAAATTTTTGACAGCATACCGAACGCCGCTTTTGCTTTGCCGATGTCGCAGATGACGGCTTATTTGGTTCTGCCTTTGATTAAGACGATACTATTTGCTTGAGAGGATGGTCAGGTTCCGAGGCTGATCATTTTTGTTTCGCCGGAATTAATTTTCAGCCCCACAACTTCTGCTTCTTTCCACCATTGTTGTCATTTGATAGAGATTCATGATCCTATGAGAAAGTAAGCAAACATCGTCCACGTTATCTAAGTACTTTAAATACTTACTTACTTACTTATGGTGGCGCTACAGTCCGGGGCCGCCTCAACCAACAAGCGTCTCCAGCCAGCTCGGTCCCTAGCTAGCTGTCTCCAGTTTTGCACGCCAACTAGGACTTTAATTCTGCTATCTAGGTCAGTGTCGCTGTACAGCCCGTACAGTTCGTCGTTATATCTTCTCTTCCATTCTCCATCTATGCGTACGGGACCAAAAATCACCCGAAGAATTTTTCTTTCGAAGCATCTTAAGACGCTCTCATCTTTCTTTGACAGGGTCCAGGCCTCAGCGCCATAAATGAGAACCGGGATGATGAGTGTCTTATAGATGGTGATTTTAGATGCTCGTGAGAGGACTTTACTTCTCAATTGCCTTCTAAGTCTAAAGAAGTAGCGATTTGCAAGAGTTATTTTTCGTTTGATTTCAGCACTGGTGTCGTTGTCTGTGTTAATAAAGGTGCCTAGGTAGACAAAGTTCTCAAATAGCTCAAAGTTAAGGCTGTAACGTTTAGTCCAAGACGTCGTTGCTCAGTATCTTTTTTTGATGACAGCATATACTTGGTCTTGCCCTCATTGACCACTAAACCCATCTTCTTCGCTTCCGTCGCAATGCTCAAAAACGCTCCACTGACATCACGCTTTGATCTTCCAATTATGTCAATATCATCTGCGTATCCGAGTAATTGGATGGATTTTTGGAAGATTGTGCCTCTAGTGTTGACGGTTGAGTTTTGCACAATTCTTTCCAGAACGATGTTGAAAAAATCGCATGACAGAGCATCGCCTTGTCTAAAACCTTTTTTGACATCAAATGGATCGGTAAGATCTTTTCCGACCTTGATAGAGCAGCGTGCATTCTCCATCTTCATTCTGCACAAACGGATAAGTTTGACAGGGATGCCAAAACTAGACGCGGCTTTACAATCGATAAAGAGATGGTGGGTATCGATTTGAAGCTCCTGGGTTTCTTCCAAGATCTGCCGTAGTGTGAATATTTGGTCGATAGTGGACTTTCCTGGTCTGAAGCCACACTGATAAGGACCAATCAGGTTGTTGACGAATGGCTTCAGACGTTCACATAATACGGCAGAGAGGATCTTATACGCAATGTTAAGGAGACTGATGCCTCTGTAGTTGGCGCAGTTTAGAGGGTCTCCTTTCTTATGTATCGGGCACACTATGCTGAGATTCCACTCATCGGGCATGCTTTCTTCCGACCATATTTTGCAGATGAGTTGGTGCATGCTCCGTACCAAGTCATCGCCTGCTGCTTTGAATATTTCGGCAGCAATGCCGTCAGCTCCAGCAGTACTTTAAATATGATGTCAAATTCCATTGGATCCCTCTGCTCCTGACAAAGCTGCGCCCAGTTCATCGCTTATTACCAACAAAAACAATATTGGCGCAGAACACAGCCCTTTCTGAGTCCGGTACGGATTTCAATTTATGATATCTGACAACCTACCATCATCGTGCAAATCGTGACACTTGGATCCATCACATGTTGCTTTAATAAAAGCAATTAGTTTTTCTTGGATGCCCCTCCTCCGTTAAGCTAAGCAGGAATAAACGCTATCAAAGGCCTTCTCGAAATCGATGAATAGCAGGTGTAGTGAGGATCCATATTCAACTCACTGTTCAATAATGATCCGCAGGGTGGTGATATGATGACTACAGGAGGATCCAGCGCGGAATCCTGCTTTTTTGATATCGAGTGTGGCTTCAAGGTGTTCTCTGATATGTTCCAGTATGACTTTTGCTTCTATTTTGGGAACGGCAGGTAGAACGCAAATTCCTCTTCAGTTTTCGCACTATTCACTCAGTTAAAAACCTAACAAAAGTTTTCTTTCTGAGTTGCTTTGAGCTGTGTACACCGGTCAGCTCTTTGGTTATTCTGTAAACGGTTATGCTGTCGCACTTGTTTGCAGCATCTTCTGCTTCTTGCGTCAATGCGTTGTTGTAAAAAAATCATGTTATTGGCTTCAAATTAATTTCATTGTATAGACAACATTTTTTCCTACATTTAGTAATTCTTGTATAAAAATCCAACAGTCAGTTTTTGTGTACAAATTAAAATCTACAAAGATACCGCGCAAAGGGGTTAAAATTGATGTTGGATTCTCGAAATCCAGTGAATAATAAAAATGTTGAATTCAATATGATTTCATTCTGCGTTAAACTTTTTATTTAAAAAAACTGAAGAAGATTTTTTTATGTAGTTATCATTTCAACCTCAAAATCGGAAAATTGTCCGGGAAAAAATCTGCAACACGGTTGAATTTCATATAATGGGGCACATTAAATGAATTTTGGTAATCACTCCACTCCCAAAATTTGCTTCCGACTCTAGATCTCCTAAACCATTTATATGTATTTCACTATATCCGAATATTAAATCCACTTCTGCATATATATTTATATTTAATGCTATCTAGATCATTCGATTACCTAGGTATGCGATGTATCTGACAAAATTGTACGCAATATCTAAGAATCTGTTCCACCTGGTCTAAGTGTTGAATTTTAAAAAAGAAAAAAAATAACTCACAAACAATAAAATATGAAGTATTTTATAAAGTTTTGAATTTCATCCACATATAAAACAAGTTTTTTTTTAAGATAAGATGTTGCCAATTAAGAATTTGAGCCTCATCCTAAAGAAAATGTTAAACGTTCACTGCTGCGTATACCTAACCTTAAACGTAGTGATTGATTTTTTATTTAGTTAGTTCTGCAACGTTGGGTTAGTTACGATACAAATGATCTACTTTTGATATGGATTTTAATTCATTTGAAATTTATATCATTATCACATTAAAAATGTAGTGTATTTTTTTTAAACTAAATATATAAAGTGATAAACTTTAATATTAGTTTGTGCTTTAAGACATTGTCACTGGATTAATATGTCAACTTAAGTGCTTTCCTTCTCAAACATTTACTACCTAAATAAGTGTGCATTCCTCATATAGATACTTTATTGCCTAAATACATTATGCTCTCCCTTACATATATTTGAAGGACTACAGATTATACGTGTGAAATAGCAAGTATCACAGTGGATAATATTATTACTAAACAACTTATTTCGGAGGTGAATGTTACTTAGTATTTTCGGAAGTTAATTGCCCATAAGACTAATGAATATATGAGCTACCTTATATACCTTATACCTTTCTTTATGGTTGAAGACACTATTAAAAACAAGCACTACGCAGGTGTTGCTGTCCTTGTGCATGCATCTGGGTCTGGAACTATGGTGTTTTAGGATAAATGTGTGTCTCGTTAAAAAGAACAAAAGTGGTATAAGAAAAGTGAAAAGCAAACTATGCTAATGACATTTAATGTTTGTCTAAAAGCTGTTTATTTTCCCCACATGAGCAAAAGAGTGTTATAGTGAAAGAGCATAAGTTCGTACACAAAAGTACATTCATATATATGTGTATATGAAATAAAAGTATATTTTTCATTTAGGACAGATCCATGAAAGGTACACATTTCTGAAAAAGTGTTTATGAAAAAAAAACAAAAAACTAAACGAGCTTAAACTTAAACTCTGCTTTATTTTCTATGATTTAACGCAGCGTATGATTCAATGAATTACACTGTTTTAAAGTCCACACTATAGCAATAGTTTGAGAAGTCTTTAAAGTGTCCTATCATTGTACGAGTATAAGCTATACACGTAGTTTGAATTTCCTGCATGGATGGCAGGACATTTTCAAGTTTTTCCAAGTGGTTTAAAATTGTTTAACATTACAAATAACAATCAAATAAAAATAATTAAAATACTAAAGTGATTTCAAAAGGTGGGATTAAAGGTTCGTGATTGTGAAATTAAGGCCAATTAAAGCAGTTTGCAGTCAATAACTTAGCAAGATTAATGTTATATAGTAATAAAGATGATAGTGATTTTCATTTAGTTGAAAATGTACTTCTGTATTTAGTAAGCTTTATTTTTCAATTCTCTAGGAAGAAAAATTAAGTGGAACAACAGCTCGTAAGGAACCAATACATAGTGACTTGCAACTATCAACAATAACTGCGCGAAAAATGACAACCAATAAGGTAATTAAAGTCAAATCTAAGACTTGCGTGTGTGTGAGTCATTTCAGGAATGAAGGGGATTTACAGTTTATATCCCGAATCAGAACAGCTAATTTGAGATTACACTGACTTAAGGTGGCGCTACAGTTCGGGGAGGACCTGTGCCTCAACCAACATGCGGCTCGTTTCGTTTGATTTCAGCGCCGGTGTCGTTGTCAGAGTTTAAAGCGGTGCCTATGTAGACAAAGTCCTCAACTACCTCAAAGTTAAAGCTGTCCATGGTGATGTTTTGTCCAAGATGTCGTCGTTCATTGTAATTTGATGACAGCATATAGGAACTTGGTCTTGCCTTCATTGACCACTAAACCCATCTTCTTCCCTTGCTCAAAAACGCTCCACTTACATCACGCTTTGATCTTCCAATTATGTCAATATCATCTGCGTATCCGAGTAATTGGATGGACCTTTGGAAGATTGTGCCTCTAGCGTATACGGTTGAGTTTTGAGCAATCCTTTCCAGAACGATGTTGAAGAAGTGGCATGACAGTGCTTCTCACAGTACTTCCTTGTTTTAAATTGGATCGGGATATCGCCGTACCTTGGCTAATACGAGGTAGTGGTTTGAGTCAATGTTGGCTCCTCGGAATGTTCAGAAATATTGTATACTAGAGAAGTGTCGTGCGTTGATCGCAATGTGGTCAACCTGGTTGACAGTTGAATGATCAGGAGGTTTTCATGTCTCCTAGTGGATATCAAGATGTGTGAACTGCGTACTAGTTACCAGAACGTCTCGCTACGCAGTGAAATTGATCAGCCTGAATCCATTGTCGGAGGTGGTGTCGTGCAGGCTGTATCGCTCGATTGTTCCACCAAAGATGTCTTCTCTTTTTAGCTTGGCATTAAAATCTCCTAAGACAATTTTAATGTCATAGCCAGCACTGCTCATAGGTCTTGTTCAAGAGCTCAAGAATATGTCTTTGGTTCCTTCATCTTTCTCCTCTGTTGGGGCATGCGCGCATATTAGGCTTATGTTGGCGAATTTAGCCTTGATGCGGATTGTCGTGATGCGCTCGCTCACACTGTTGAAACTCAAGACTTTTTGCCTGAGCCTAGTTCCAACAACAAATCCACACCCAAATAGACGCTGTCTTTGTTCTCGGTAGCAGTCGCAGTATGCATCGCAGTCTTTTAGTTTGCGTTTGCCTGGTCCATCCCATCACACTTCTTGGATGGCGGTAAAATCTGCCTTGCAGCAGTTTAGGGTTTCCGCTAATTGTTCGGCTGCAAGTGGTCTGTTAGGTGGCCTAGCATTCCTCGTACAGATCCGAAATTGGTTGTCCTTATTTCGTTTGCGTGGATTGTCTATCCGTATCTGAGGTTTGTTGGTGCTTCGCAACTAGGATATTTTAACGTGGCCAGGAAGTCAACCCGACGGCACAACCCTCAAATGGGAGGGCCAGATCCTTTGTATAACTCCAAAGACGGGAGCCGGATAAACCACTCCTTATAGGCCTGGGCTCCGAATAAGTCGTAGAAGTTCTATAAGGTGTTCACTAAGTAGCTCACCTTACTGGAATTTTGAGCAACTGGTGAAATTTATTAAGTTGTCATGCACATCCAAATGCAAAGACGTATCTACTCGACGTAGCATCAAAAAACCTTGGTTTGATAGAGACTGCGAGAAAGCAAGAAATGTATTTTTTAAATTGCTTAAACTTCAGAAGTTCAAATGAAGAGACTTATTGAATTAGAGCTATAAATCAAGGAAAATAAAAACCATACAAAAATATGTAAAAAGTGAAGTAACGAGAGGATAGTCTATTATGAAGCTAAACCTTTGAGCTTATCAAAATGTAGAAACGAAACTAACGAAACAACACGCGACTTACAATTAATTCATAACTAAACTTCGATGTGTTACGAGCTCACTTTAACAACTTGCTCAATCCTGAGGTTTCTTTTAAGAACAACGACATCTTCGATTCAGTTCTAACGACTTCAGAGGTTGTAGAAGCACACTCAAATCGCTAAAAGACGGTAAAGCTCAAGGATTAGATCGTGTATCGGTGGAGTTCTATAAATATGGATCATTGGAACTTATTAAAGTCATCTCTTTCCTTTTCAATACAAAAATTGATATTGGTGTTAACTCTTAGCAAATTAAAGAGTGACTCATCTTCCTCATATCTAAGAGAGGAAACGAAGCAAAATCATCATACAAAATCCTTACAACGGTAGTGCAGAAAACACTCACTCCGTGAATTGATTTAAAAAATCTTATCAAAGAACTTCTAGAAGAGCTTAGAAGTGGACACTAAACAGTCGGCCTAAACATTGATAAAGAACAAGAAACTAAATACCTTTTTCGGGGACTTCAAAGCAGCGTTTGATACTGAGAACCGAAGATCGTTGAAAATCGTCAGAAAATTCGGAACTGTAATCCAAAACTTGGACGATGATACTTAGGCAGTTGTTTGGAATGGAGATGGTTTGTCTGAGTCCTTTCAAACTAAATTTTAAGTAAGAAAAGGATGAACGTTGAGTCCAGCTATATTCGTACTGTTCGTCGATAATAGAACGGATTTCCAGAAGGTACACAATATGCGGATGTTGAGTTAAGGCGCTATTGTTCGCTGACGATATTGTCCGTTAAGATTACTCTACAAATTCATTGCAGATTATGGAAAATAAGCTCCCGGACCTATCTAAATCGAAGATCCATATGCGGTTGGTATGGAGAGTTGGATGAATTAACATTTATTCTAAACTATATGAATATGTAATTACTGTAGTATAGCATTGAAATACCAGTGACATGATGGTTAGTGTGTTGGACGGTTGGACTGCAACGACCAGAAACCAGAAACAGTTGGAGACAATTCTGTTCCGGACTCCATTGGGTAGGGCCACAAGGGATACGTGCAAGAATTGGCGCAAGGTGGTCACCGTTGATCTTCACAGGTAGCCATTAGCGGTCAAAAGTGTAGTGAAGTACCTCGGTATCTGGTTCGATCAGCATTTACATTTTGACAGACACATGGTGCTCTAACCAGGGCCAGGAGAGCCTTCGTTCTGACAAATCAGACAAATGGAGAAGTTTCGGGTGTTTGAGCGGCAGTTTTTATGACGCTGCATCGGCTAATATCGAACAACCGAAACTTTTTTCGTGTATTACTATCCCAACGAGCTCCTATACAACGGGACTCGAATCAACAGAATTGACAATTTCGTGATAAAACTCGTTCGAGGTCACATTGCATGCAAGAGCTATGTCTTCGACTAACAATTTAATTTTCGGGCCGTTCTATCCGAACGACGAGTATTTTGAAAGTGCACGCTTGAGCTTCTTCATTCCACCAGAGCCATTCCTTTTTTAGATAGATGTGGTCTGATACTGGATAGATTGGCCATTCCACTAAACTACCACGTCAGACGACGAACCGTGGATAGGTGACGTCATGGCACAAGGCGAAGCAGAGCTCTTTCGGTTCAGTAGAGCTGTGTCCAAACGGGACCAAACTGATAGGGTGAAGCAGGAGAACTAGTTTTGATGGCTTCAATTGCCACCAAAAATACTCCATTACCAAGATCGGAATCTCAAAATGACATTTCGGTTTGCCTACAAGCTAAGTACACACTTAATGTGACAAAGTGTGCGTGAAATGATGCGAAAACCAAACACATTTTCACATTTAGTGTTCCGGCCCATCAAAATGCTTCATTATAGTCTGCAGGCACATCTGAATGCTTTATTTTGAATGTTTTATGGCCTCGTTCAAAAACTAAACAATCCTAACCAACAAAATCTGAAGTGCTGACATGGTCTTAAATTGGAAGATTTGTATAGCTTTTTAATTTCAATCCAAATAAATGTTTTTAATGTGTATAAAATAAGATTGACCAAAAACATAATTAATGATTTATTAGTGCTAGTTTTTATTTACTTAAATTATTTACGAACGCAATATGAGCTGCAACTGGTTGAGTATAATTGGAAATAGAAAAAAGTGTAACACAATACTTTGTAAAACGACAAAACAGACAATTATTTCAGGTGTAGTCGGCTTAGATAATTTTGTTGGTGACGGTAGAAGTTCAGGTGGAAACAATAGGCGGATGCCTGCGTATTTCTTTGTACAGACAATTCTATGAGAAGCATACTTGCGAAGTTCCATTGCCAACTTTAGCTAGTTTAGATTCCTCAATTAAATTAGTATTTTCATCATTTAAGCAGTTTGATAATTGCAAGACCAAATTTTAGTTTGGTTGTTGTAGGAATATTTCTGAAAATTTTTTTTTGAGGGACTATGTTAGAGTTTGAATTTCGTTTGTAGTTAGATTTTGAAATAAAAATTTGGGGTAACCGTGTTTTAAAAATAAGTTGCTTTGTGTAAAGCATTTTTAATATATACGTAACTCATTAATTTTGTTATTATTAGCGGCACTTTTATTAAACATACCCTTTAAACAATAATAAGTTAATTTGAACTTTGGTAACTAAGCATTTTTACGCAATGAATGCCTTAAACTGTGGGAATTCACTAAAAAAACTTCTTTACGTCATTCAACATTAAACATTAATCTCGATTATTTGATCTATTGAATGAGTTGTACATGAATTTGGAAGGATTTTTTCACGTTTTCATTTTGTGATAAATGTCAAAATTTTCATTTTATTTGTTCTGCATTTATTCAACAGGTTCGCTATAATCGTTCTGATTAGTTTTTTAAAATATTGGTGTTCATTTCTTATGGATAAGGTATTTTCGATTATAACTCTTTTTTTAATCTTAATATTTATTAATCAAAATGGAATTGAAGAATAGTTGCAAGCCTAAATCATTAAAAACAAACTATAAATATACTTGGATTAGTTAAATTAATACAGATTTTGATTACTTGCAAACAAAATATTTGGGAGGTTCATTAACGAAAATTTATTAGAATTCAATACAAAAAAAATTGCATCCCTAATTTGATGGTTCTTCGAACACATCTTTGATACAATAATTTGAGGTTTGTTATGAAATTTAAAGAATTTCGCAGAGATTACTCTAAATTAATGAATTAATTACAATAATATGATGTTGAACACGCTTTTTTCAAAACAAAAATGTACATTGGTTCGCTATCAAAAAAATGACTGCAAAATTAAAGCTTAAAACTGACTTTTTCATAGAAAAAAGTAAAAATAAAAACCTGAAAAAAACATATTAACCTCCCCATTTGGTTTTTGCTTTGCAAAGTGCCGCTAGCCCACGGCATCGTTTTTCTTTTGTTTTTTTTTGTTCACATCTATTCATGGACTAAAAGACTAAAAGGAAAGGCATCAGGATTAAATATTATTGTTTAATTAGAGCGTCCGTGTGGTACCAGTAAAATAGTTGTAAGTAACTTTTGTCTAGCTTTAACATAGTTTTAAGAATTATCGAATTAAAAAATGAATTTAAAAAAAATGTGTTTGACTGTCACGCGAAAGGGTTTAATCCCTGTCAGTACCATCCAAATGTTGGGATTGGTCACTGAAAATTTCATCTATCTTTATTTTGACCTTAAATTGTTCCCTACGATCTCAAAAATATTGTAGCCAATAGATATGGCCATGAAAAACCTTTTAGTACTTAGTTTTCAAATTTTTATATTAAAGGTACATTGCAAAATTAGTCATGATTTTCTGCTATTCAAAACTTCAAATGCGTTTATCTCAATACTGCCGGTTTAAAGTTTGCTAAACTCATAATTTGGACAATTTTCAAACGATAGAATTAAAATTTGGATTGCATCTTTGAAAGTTTAATTTAGTAAACGTATTTCATTTTTTACTCACAACTATGGGTCGAATTAGTAGGCAAACTTTCAATTTTTCACTAAGCCTACCCTCTTAATGGTACACCTTCCTTTTTATAACAAATTAAACATCCTTTGATTTCTCTTGCAAAATATTACTTTTTTAATATTAAAATGAAACCTATTGGAAAATTCTGTGTTTTATATATTTTCCAAGATTGAAAAGATGCCTTAACTCAAGTAATTCTCTAGTCTTACCATCCCTTAACAGTAAGCTATTAAATTGTTTTTAGGGCTACTAATATTTTACTAAACAAGTGCTTGCAATTTACAAATGTTTATCTCTTTTGATTTCGATCTTGAAAATACACAAAACAAAATTGTAACCAAAAATGTTTAATAGTAAATCTAGAATTCTGAAAATGAAAAATTTCTCTAAAAATATGATTGAATGAAAATTCTCTTTTTTCTGTTTTGCATTCCTTTCTATGCAGCCGGTCATCAAAATTCGAAGAAGAATAATATTCCGGTTACATGTTACGACAACAACGTCAAGGAGTATGTTCCAATATCCCAACTTCAAAACTCCACCAGGTGCACTTCAGCATATACACCGAAATGTGATTTCAAAAATACTTTCGACATCATGCCATTTGAAGTCAAAAACTCAAAACCATCGTATCGCATCGCATTGTATTGTCGTATAACTTTGGCGTTGCATTGTTGCTCCTTATTCCTTCCATATCGTCCTACAAAATGAATCTATGCATGGGTACTATGTGAGTATAACAGCAGAAATTATTCTAGGATGCATTGTGAATCTACTCATGAAATTTTCAAAAGCATTGTTGAATAATCTGATGTTGTTTGGTGATGTGGGCGAAGGACTATTGCACACACAAAATTGAGTTGAATATTCAACAAAACGGATGTAAATGGCTAGATTTTATACGTCTCATGACTCATGGCATTGATGGCTGTGTATGGGGCATGAGCAGGGCATGGAAAACAAATTCAATGGAGCAGGTATTAAGGGTCATGGCGCTTAGTTTAAAAGTGCCCTTAATGGTTCTGGATCGTTAAGATGGACGAAGGCAATCGAAGTTAGAATTTATATGAACTTTACACATTCATCTGTAGTTCAGAAAATATGTAAGAAGGGTATATGAAGGCAATTCAATGATTTCAAAAAGAAGGAATCCCCCTAAAAATATTGGCATACAAAACATGTTTTGATAAATCTAATAACACAGATCAGCAAATCTTTACCTTTTCAACCGTGTAAAGATAACAAACATGCAATAACGTTTAAATTGGAAATAAATTGGGTAATTAGTGCTGGAAATTTAGCTTGGAAAAATAACCGTACTTTAATGTAAAACTATACAAGTTGAAGAAATTTTCGTTTTTTTTTAAGTGAGCTAGCAGCTAACTTAATAATCTTAGGTGACTTTAAATTTGACCTACTTACTTACAACCCCAACCCAGATGCATATAATTTATTAATTTCTGAGCATGGACTCACGCCATTTGTCAATAAACCTAATAGACCTGTTGCAGGTACCTGTCTTGACCACATCTTCGGCCGGTTTTCAAAAATTGATCTTAACGATTGTGAGTAGTCTTTGATCTTGGTATTACTGATCATTGCATGACGGGAATTGTCTTCAAGGTTTTAAAAAATGTTGAGCAAACAAACGTTAAACGTAATTATAGACAATCTTAAATCGATTTTGGAAAGCTAAGTCAGTTTTTAACGTTGGTGAGTTGGGAAGAGGTTTATATGGAAGAGGACCCTTCAAAAGGTTATAGTTTATTTTTGAATCGTTTTAAACAGCTAATCGATGTTCAAATGGTAGATATGTGCATTAAAGAGGACACAACTCCTACTCTCACCTCCCCGTGGTGAACATCGGGTGCCTAGTATCTCAACTGGAGATTGGGTTCCAACCCCAGTGGAAAGTTGTTGCGGGCAGCAAACGAGAGAGGGGGGAGAGGTGTTTCCACTAACGCACCTCTCATTTTCCAGACGATAGCGGAGGAATTCTACAGTTCCAGTGAGGTTGAACTACTTAGTGAAGACCTTATAGAGCTTCTTCGACTTATTTGGAGCCCAGGCCTATAAGGAGTGGTTTTATCCGGCTCCCCATTATTAGAGTTATATATAAGATCTGGCCCTCCAGTTTGGGGGTTGTGCTGTCGGGGTGACTTCCTGGCCACGTGAAAGCTTTAAGAAGCACCAACAATCCTCGGATACGGAAGGATTTACTGTTGACAACCAACGAAAACGAATTAAGGACAACGAACTTCGGATATGCACGTAGAATGTTAGGTCCGTTAACAGAACACGTGCAGCCGAAGAATTAGCGGAGGCCCTAGACCGCTATAAAGCAGACATCACCGCCATCCAGGAAATACGATGGGATGGGCCGGGTAAAAAGCAAAAAGAGGCTGAAAAACTGCGATATTTACTATGGTGAGTGCTACCACGAAAACCAAGAGCGCTTATTTGGATGCGGCTTCGTCATTGGAGCCAGACTTAGGCTAGAAGTCTTGAGCTATAGATGCATAAATGAGCACCTCATGACCATACGCATCAAGGCTAAATTCGGCAGCTTTAGCCTGATATGCGCGCACGCCCCTACAGAAGAGAAAGATGACAACACTAAAGATTATGTTCTTCGAGCTCTTAGACAAAACATATTAGTAGTGTCCTAGCTACGCTATTAAAATAGTCCTGGGCGGTTTTAATGCCAATCTAGGAGGGGAAGACATCTTTGGTGGAATAATCGGGAAAAACGGCCTGCAAGACAATACTTCCGCCAGCGAATTCAGGCTCATAGATTTTGCTGCGAAACGTCATGGTAGCCAGTATCCGTTTTCCACACCTAAACATCCAAAAAGGAACTTGGGTTTCTCGAGATCAATCTACCGTCAACCAGATTGACCATATTGCGAGCGACGCCAGAGAGGCTTCCAGCACCATGGATTTACGAACCTGGCTACTACGAAGTAGTGGTAGAAGTCGATGTTAGCTCCTCGGACCATTAATTCGTTGTAGCCAAGCTAGCACTTTGAATTTTCAGACCCAAAGCAAAACAGGGAGACGCTGGAAGAAGGTACAACGTCGAACGGCTACAATCGCCAGAGATCACCAAATCCTTTTCGGATCTAGTTACAAGTAACCTCTCTCGAAGTTCTCTGCCGCTAACACAATGTATCGAAAACCAGTGGCAATGTTGCCAAGATGCAATCAGAGAAGCCGCCTCTGATGTGCTGGGTTTCAAACAGCCACCAACAAGGAACCCCTGGTTTGATGAGGAATGTCGGCAGGCAAATGCAGCCAAACAACAGGCACGAAAAGCGGCACTGCATAAAACGACGAGAGCTGCTTATGAGCTCTATGAGCAGAAGAAGCGATAGAAACAACGACTTCTCAGAAGGAAAAAGAGAGGGCATGAGAAGCGTGCGGTCGAAGATGTTGAGAGGTATAAAAGCAGGAATGAGGTTCGAAAGTTTTATGAACAGGTGAACCGAAATTCACAGGTACATAAACCAAGAACCAAAGGCTGCAAAGACGAAAGTGGAAACATCATAGTGGAACCGCAGTCAATGCTGATGATATGGAAGGACCACTTCTGCAGACTGTATAACGGCGACGACAAACAGAATTCCGCTGTCAGGCAGGATGATCCATTCAACATAGACGACGAAAGCCAACAATCCCATCCTCCCGACTTAGACGAAGTAAAGATTGTCATATCTAATCTGAAGTCTAATAAAGCCGCTGGAGCGGTTGGTTTCAATGCCGAACTCTTTAAAGCAGCTGGAGATAAGTTGGTTAGGAGCATGCACCAACTTATCTGTAAGGAATGGTCGAAAGAAAGCATGCCCGATGAATGGAACCTCAGTATTGTCTGCACGATTCTGAAAAAAGGAGACCCTCTAAGCTGCACCAACTATAGAGAAATCAGTCTACTTAACATTGTCTATAAAATCTTCTCTGCCGTAATATGTGAACGTCTAAAGCCAATCGTCAACAACCTGATATGTCCTTATCAGTGTGGTTTTAAACCAGGAAAGTCTACAGTTGATCAAATATTCACATTACGGCAGATCCTGGAAAAAACCCAAGAACACCAAATCGACACCCACCATCTTTTCATCGATTTCAAGGCCGCATATGACAGCATCTACAGAGACGAGCTGTATAGAGCCATGTCGAGTTTTAGCATCCCTGTCCGTTTGTGCAGGATGGCCATGGAGACTTCACGCTGCTCCATAAAGGTTGGAAACAACTTAACAGAACTTTTCGATGTCAAAAAGATTTTGGACAAGGTTATGCCCTGTCATGTGATTTTTTAAACATCGTGCTTGAAAGAATAGTGCAGAAGTCACACGTCAACACTAGAGGCACTTTCTTTCAAAAGTCTGTCCAATTACTAGCATATGATTATGACATTGACATAATCGGAAGAACTGAGCGCGATGTCAATGGGGACTTATGAGTATTGAGGCAGAGGCTGCAAAAATGGGTTTAACTGATAATGAGGGCAAAACAAAGTACATGCTGTCGTCAAGAAAGGAAATACAACACCGAAGTCTTGGTCAGAACGTCACCATTGACAGACGTAACTTTGGGGTAGTCAAGGACTTCGTCTACCTAGGCTCCGCTGTAAACGCGGAGAGAATAACTCTTGCTAACCGCTGTTTCTTTGGACTAAGGAAGAAATTGAGTGGTAAAGCCCTCTCTCGAAGGACCAAAGCGTCGCTATATAATCATCATCCCCGTCCTGCTATACGGTGCAGAAGCATGGACTATGAAAACAGCAGATGAAAGCATCTTGGGTCGTTTCCAGAGAAAAGTTCTTAGTGTGATCTACGGTCCCATATGCATCGAAGGGGATAGGAGACTTAGCCAGAAGGGTAAAAGTTCAACGACTAAGATGGTTGGGTCACGTAGAGCGCATGGAAACCAATGTTCCGGCCCGGAAAGTCTTCAAATCCACACCCACAGGACAGCTCAGTAGAAGAAGACTGCGGATCAGGTGGCACGCACAAGTGGAAGGTGACCTCACCCAACTTGGAGCGCGAAACTGGAGACATCTAGCTAGGGGCCGAGCTAGATGGAGAAGTTTATTGGGTGAGGCCGTAGTTCACACAGGACTGTAGCGCCACCTTAAGTAAGTAAGTAAGTTTAAACAACTAATCAACAATTCGTACTATATCATCAAAAAAGGACTAATATAAAATTAAAGCCGTGGATAAATAATTTGGTTTTAAAATCTATACATTTTAAAAATGAATTATATAAAAATTGTCGAAAACATCCGCTTAATACAAATTTAAACTTACGCTTTAAAAAAAACTAGCAACTAGCTCTTAGACTAATAGAATTAGAGCCGACAGCAAATTTTGGGAGTGGCGTCACAACCAAAATTCCTTGATGTGGCCTTAAGGTTTTACAGAAATATTTAAAATTCTTTACTAATTTTAAACGTTTTTAATTTTTTTCCCATAAGTTGGCTTGAAAGTTTTATAAAACAACTCAAATCGTTCTTCATTTATTTTAAGGTCGTTTGTTTTATATTATGTGCAAACAAAATTCTTGATGGTTACTCTTTTGGAAAAACGTTATCGCGGTTTAAAGTTGAAAATGTATTTTAAAAAGCTAAGAACGCGTCCGGCAAGCAAAAGGCTGCAACTAAAACGTCTTGGACACATGGTTTTAATAATCAGGGGATTTTTTCTGATTTTTGATCAATCATCCATGTGGTTATCATTTCGACCTTAAAATCGGAAAATGACAATTTTTGACCGCTTTCCCCCAACCACAACTGAAGTTATTTTAATGTGTCCGAATTGTCGAATTGAAGATGTTGACATTTCTCGACGTTCAAGGGCCTTAGAGTCGAAATAAAAGATTTTTAGAAAGATGTCTGTGCGTGCGTGTATACGTACGTCCGTATTTTCACGACGCGACGTTAAAAAGAAACTCAAAAAAAAAAAATTCACCTCGAAAATTATACGAATAAAAAATCTTATCTCCAAAACAATTTAGTTCAACGAAAAATAACGTTTTTGACATTTGGTAAAATTTTGAGAAAAATCGAGTGGTCAGTTTTTTTGTATAAAAAATAAAACCCTAAAAAAAACATTACTCAAAGTTGATAAAAATTGAATTTCTACTCAAATATCTCTACAAAAATTTAAGATTGTGGCCTTTAACTAATTTTATCTTTTAAAAATATTGTTGTCAACATTCTATCATTTTTCTACAAAAAATTAAAATCTAAGAAAAAATTAATAAAAGTTGATATTGATTTTCGACTTAAATATCTTTTAAAAACTTTGAGGCTTTTAATGAAATTTATTTGATAAAAATTATTGTTTTCAACATTCGGTAAAATTTTGAAAAAAATGGAATTGATAGTTTCTTTTTATAAAAAATATAAATGAAAATTAATTAATTAGAATTAAATTATAAACTACTAAAACTTGCTAAAAATGTTCTTTCTTTTCAAAAATTAAAAATATTTGCTTTAAACTAATTTTATCTCCCAAAATATATTGTTTTTGAAATGTTGTGTGGGTCGCATCCCATCCTCTTTTTTATTTAAAGTTTTGAACAAAAATTCTTTAAGAATAAAAAAATGAAATCGGCACCTATTAAACCGTGTTGAATTTCAACAAAAAATATATATCAATAATTCATTTAGTTGTTTTTCGTTGGTTTTAGTATTGATTTCGTATGTTTTAAATTTTTTTTTTAAACTCAGTCATGGACGTAATTCCTTGACCAGAAACAAACATGGGTTAAAACCTTCTTCATTAGTTTCAAAAAAAAATGCTTATCGTGCAGCAAAAAATTAATTTGAAAAACTAAATTATTGCAAATTTTTATTAATATTTTAAAAATTGTTAAAACTAATGTTTCATTAAGAAATAAGATTCTTCTTCAAATTCTATTTAAAGGTGTTTAACTCTTTAAGTTTTGGAGTTTATTATTTTACCAGTAAGAAAAACACAAGAGAAAATTATTTTTACAGTATCCCACATAATCTTTGTTTTGCTAGAATATTATGTTTGTCAAATAATGTATCTATTGAAATATCCTTATTTCAGAGTATTGCCTGCCGGCTTCTCTGTACGCCTACAGATTAAGACACTTAACCAAACGTAGAACTTTAATGGATGATATTTAATATAATATAATTTTACCCAATAATAATAAATTTGAAATTAACAAAACTGTAGGCATACAAACAAATAAACTGTCTTCCTCAAATTATCTTCGAAAACTCTAGGCCAACATTAATATGTTTACATTTATGTCCTTGAAAAGTATTTTCATTCAAAATGTATAAAAACCACAAACACTAAAGACAGAAATTCTGACCAAAGAACCAAATTAAAACTCTTATAAAGGCACAAACTTATAAGATAGCATAGTCTTAGCGTGCAATGCGTCTTACAAATATACAAAAAGTCTTAACACACAAAACAGGAATTAAAGTATTTACTTACCTTTAAATGTCTTTAAGGTG
Source organism: Eupeodes corollae (assembly GCF_945859685.1). Lineage (NCBI taxonomy): Eukaryota > Metazoa > Arthropoda > Insecta > Diptera > Syrphidae > Eupeodes > Eupeodes corollae. The sequence goes on along the minus strand of NC_079148.1, from coordinate 59,803,013 downwards.
TGTTTCGTTTCGTTTTCTTTTTTTTTGTTTGATGGTTTTTCAAAGTAAAGAGTTTATAAAGTTATGAAAATCAATTCCTTTTGTTGTTGTCTGTGCTCAAAGAAAACCTAAAGAAAAAGTTAAAGAAGGGTTCAAAGTTAAGCCATCTACCGACTACCACAAGGTATACTATACCCACTTACCTTGCTGCTAGCAGCAACCATCATCATGCTCCACTCTTGAATTCTTTTGTTCAAATTGCTGTTGTTGATGGCTTGAAGCTTGAACCTTTTCCTGTGGCAGGTAAGGTACTACCCTCGTATAAAAACTTTAACCACAATAATAACTGAAGCTCGATTGCAGTCAAAGTATTGATGATGAGAGGATTCCAGGTCAGACATTTCTATAATTTTTATTTATTGATTATTACAGAAATATTTAAGTTTTGATTTAAACAAATAAATTTGTTGTTAAAAACGATGCTATTTGTAAAAATGTATAGTTTACGTGCTTATTTTTTTTTTGTAAAGAAATTTTGGCCAATATTTCAAGAAAAAATGGGGATAAATAAGAATTGTAGTACTGTAAGGAGTTACAAGTTATTTCGGTTTAAATGTAAGGTCATATGCAACGAACAAAATCTCAACTTTATACTCAATCACTCAAATTGATATGTTGAAAGTTTAATTGAACAATGATATTCTAAATATTAAGCATACGCAAAAGGGGATCAGTTATAGAAAATTTTCTTATAAACGATAAAACAACATTATCTACTATTGGGCTTACTAACAACTTCATTAATATGGTTATTCCATGCAAGAGAGCGATTAAAGTTAACGCCAAAATTTTCAACAGGCGAGAAAAACTTCTTGCATCGCCTTAGAAAACCCAAACAATTTGTCGCATTTTTGACTACATCGGGTATGTGATCGTTCCACAAAAGGTGGTTGGTGATACACATACCGAGAATATTGAGATGCTCAGTCTCCTCGATGCAAGTGTTATCTTTGGAGAATGGCAGGGGGAGTATATCTCGCTTTAACGTTACAATACAGCATTGAAGCATTAAATTCCACGCGGTTTTTTATTCACCATTATACAATACTGTTTAGGTCGGAATTTTTTTTATCAGTCGTTATTTGACCTCCAACGAGTATAGAAGTGTTTCATTTAAAGTTATTTTCAAGTTAAATAGTGCAAACAATAGTAAAAATAAAGTTGGCAGTTTGCCAAAAGGAAAATTAACAAATCGATAGCCTAGTGGAGCTGGCGGCCGAACACAACTCCAAGGGTCGTGGGTTCGAATCCCGGGCGGAGCGCACAAAAAATATTGAAGCTTTTTTTCACAATCGTGAAATCGTAGATTTTATAGATTGGGAAAAAAAGCAAATGGAGAAGGAGAGGAAAGCAGGGGTATCGAAAGATACCTCTGCCAATACATCAGGTGATGTTACCGTGGTGCAAGCAGCGGTACAAAAAATCACCGAAACAACATCAGACCAGTCAACGGACCAGTGGGCCATTGTAAAGAGAAAGAGGCAATCTCCAAATCTGGTAAAGCGTACAAATCCAGCCAAGCGGAACGCTAATAAAAAAAAAATGGAAGAAAAGACGAAAGGTGTGACGTCAGAGCACGAAACATCAGAGAGTGACGACTCTGGGAGCCCAGATTACGTCTCAGAGGGTGGAGAAGGGCAGTTTAGGTCTCCGAAATATAGGAACAAGATCCTATCGGAGCCAGAACCGCCAACAAATAAATCGTTGGAGGGGGAGGTGGACCAAATCCTCCAAGAAGAGAATCAACTGATGGAAGCACTGCAAACTAAACAGGCCGCCATCAGTAAATTTGAAGAAAGCCTGAAAAAACTAAAGGAGGAAATAGAGCCACTCCTCAGTCAACTTAAGCTTAAGCAGGAAGCGCGCCGGCAGCAAGTGGCAGCGCAACGCCAACTGCAACAAAAACAACAACCACAGCAGCAAAAACAACCACCACCCAAGCCCGCTCCCAAAAACACAGGAGCGGAGCAAAATAAAAAGAAGCCAGCAGCAGCGACAGGCCCAATTGCTGAGGGCCCATCGACGTCGGCTAAGGCCAAACAGCAGCAACAACAACAGCTAAAACAACAGCAGCAGAAACAGCAGCAGAAACAGCAGCAGCAGCAACCGAAACAGCAGCAGCAGCAACCGAAACAGCAGCAGCCGAAACAGCAGCAGCAACACCAGAAACAACCACAGCCCAAGGAGAAGGTGCCACCAATTAGAACCTATCAGGTTGACCTGCAGGACTTGAAACAGGTATGTAAGTCGGCCACTAAGGGGAATTTTTTACTAAATATTTTGAATGAAAAAGAAAAGCGGTATTCGGTGCAGTGCTTCTCACTGGCCGAATACAAGCTAGTTAAAGAGTTGCTAAAAGAGGCCACAGCTGAGTTCTTCAGCTTCACGCCCAAATGTGAGAAATTTAAGACGGTCCTTCTGAAGGGCATAAGTTCCTGCACGGAACCGGAGGAGCTCTTAGCTGAGCTCCGCCAAAAAGCTAGTGACGATCTCGATTTTATCGGGGTCAAGCCTTTCACTACGGTGAAGTCCAGACGAGGGGGTTATAGACTGCCAATGTTCCTCGTAACATTATCGCCCCAAAGCAGTGTTAATAGTGTCAAGGGAATCAAAGCTCTCGACAATCAAACTGTACGCTGGGAGACATTAAAAAGGCAGGACGACATTCTACAATGTACGAACTGCCAGAGGTTTGGCCATGCCAATGCCAACTGCAATATGCAGTTGCGTTGCGTAAGGTGCGGAGAAACCCACAAAGAAGGAGAGTGCAAGCTGGGGAAGGAGCGGGTTGAGGATTTGACCCTGCTCAAGTGTGTCCTTTGTGGAAACCAAGGGCACCCGGCTAGTTATAGGGGTTGCCCTAAGGCCCAAGAAATTAAACAAAAACAGGCCAGTCAAAAAGCCGAAAGAAGTCGAACAGTTCGACAGGCTCCAACACAAAAATTCGTGGATCCCAAATTCTCTTACGCCCAAATGGTGTCAGGGAGTGGAAACACGAGACAGGCTCCACCAACGGTTGCCCCAAAGGCCCCTGTGCCTAAGGCACCAGAGGTGCAGCCTGACATTGTAGCCTTGTTGTTGAGCATTCAAGGTCAACTAACAGGACTGCAAAGTCAGATAAAGGAGCAAGGCAAAAGGGTAGATCATCTCTACTCTTTGTTGCCTGGCCTGGCGCAATTTAGATCATAATGGGCGCGCTGCCGGAGACGCGCCTTAAAGTCCTAGCTGTGAATGTAAATTCACTGATTAGGATTGAACGAAGAGCCAATATGTTCCAATTGTTGACAGACTACAGTCCCGATGTGTTTATGGCTAGCGAAACTAAGCTAAACCACAAACACAAATTGACTCATAAAAATTACAATATCGTAAGAAGAGACCGGCCCGACTCCACTCAAGGGGGCGGTGTCGCTCTCTTTATACGAAAAGGCATTAATTATAAAGTCATATACAACAATGAATTGCGAAAGCTCAAGACGCTAGAAGTTTGCGTTGTGTGCATCTCTCTCACTCATGGGAAGCGGATGTATATGATTGCGGCTTATGCGGCTGGAGCTCCGCAGGTCACTTACTTTGCATCAGAACTCGAGGTTGTTTTTAGAGAACTTAAACTGAGCTTGGAAGAAAACTATTTCATCTTGGCCGGTGATTTGAACGCAAAACATGAAGATTGGGGAAATCAACATAGTAATCCCAGAGGTAATCATCTTTTTAATTTGATGAATCTTTACAGCGTTGAATATGGCGTCGACCTGCTGGCTACTGAAAGGCCATCGTATCCAAGAAGCGGCTCCTTTCTGGATCTTTTGCTGTACGACACCAGACTGACAGTAACAGACAAAGTGGGTAATCACCCTCGAAACTGCTTACAGACAGTCGAGTACGACAGTGATCACTGCGGACTGGCTGCTGTAATGCAGATTCCGAACGAACGCGTGGAGTTGGAGGAATACGTTGCAACGCACTCTTACAATTACAGTAAGATGCGTTGGCCTCGTTTCACCAACGCCTTAGCGAGAGAACTTCGTTCGAGTGACATAGCCCCACCAAACAACAGAAACCTGACAAATACAGAAATTGACCAACACTTACAACAGATGGACGAAACAATAAAACGAACGATGGAACGGACAATCCCAAAGTACAGAGAACGGGACCAAATGGACGCTTACAGAAACGCGACAATTGACGCACTGCGAAAGCACAAGAGTGGCTTACTGACAAGACTCAAAAACTTGTACAGACGACTTACAGACCCACACGACTTGGAGGTTAGGACAATGAAGTCGTCAATAAAAAATGTCAATCTGTTGATTAAGGAGAACTACAGGCTATCAATTAACAAGTACTGGGACCGCAAGATCCGGTCAGTTAATTCGAGCGACCCTAGTATGTTCCCTAAAATCAACAAGATATTCAGAAAAAAGAACGACAATGACCTTCCGAGTCTGAAACTCCAAAGAACCGAAGAAAACAGAGACGTACTCATGACAGCGCAAATAGATCCAGAAGAAGCCATCTTTGACGATGACTTTTATATAATTGAAGATCCGAAGGAAAAAGTGGAGGCGGTGGGAGCTCCTTTCCAGCAAGTGTACAAGGTGAATGTTAGCATTCGCCCCAACCACGACCTGGAAAACAGAGCCCTACTTAATCACTTTTACCTTCGAAATGATATGACACAATGGCGATCTGAGAACGGCGGTTTCATGCGGTTCAATGACGATTCCTTGGCAAATGCCATAATCGCCGAGCAAACGGGACCAAGTCCCTTGTTAGTGACGAAGGTTGAGCTTCAGCTCATCTTCAATTCAATAAAAAACAAAAAGTCAGCAGGTGTCGATGGTATATCCAACGTTGTACTTAGACATTTACCGATGGAAGCAATTGACATTTACACCACGCTCTTCAATAATGCACTGAATAATGCATATTATCCAGTGCATTGGAAGACCGCTGTGGTTCATCCTCTCCCGAAAAAGGGAAAGGACAACTCCAACCCGTCAAATCTTCGGTCGATAAGTCTTCTTCCGAGTATCAGCAAAGTTTTCGAAAAGATCATTAATAGGGCTCTGACTAAGTGGGCTGCGGACAACAAAATAATTCCGGATAAACAGTTCGGGTTCAAGGCGGGTCATGACACAATTCATGCTGCGTCTAAACTCGTTTCTGATATCCAATGGAATAAATCAAAACAACAATGCACAGGTGCTGTTCTGGTTGATTTGGAAAAGGCCTTTGACACCGTATGGTTAGAGGGCCTTTACCTAAAACTGAGCAGGCTTGGCATAAGCAAGCCATTGTTGTATATACTTTATGATATGCTTAACGGTAGAAAGTTTGTTGTCAAAAGTGGCAATGTAACTTCTACCACAACATTCTCAATTAAAAATGGTCTTCAACAGGGAGCGGTGAATTCGCCGATTCTCTTCAGCATTTACACCAGCGATCTGATAGGTAGTCTTACAAAGGCAATTGCGTACGCCGACGATCTAATTGCGTACAGAACGGCCCGAAAGGTTGAGGTTATTAGAATTCTCTTGCAGCGTGATTTCGACAAGATTCAGCGATATTGCGACGACTGGAAACTGAAAATAAATGTCCAGAAGTCAGAGACAATTCTGTTCCGGACTCCGTTGGCTGGGGCCACGAGGGATACGTGTAAGAATTGGCGCAAGATGGTCATCGTTGATCTTCACGGGCAGCCATTGGCGAGCAAAAGTGTAGTGAAGTACCTCGGTATCTGGTTAGATCAGCATTCATATTTCGACAGACATATAAATGCTGCTCTGACCAGGGCCAGAGGAGCCTTTGCTCTGACGAAACGGCTGTTTTTTAGCAGTCGGCTTGACCCCAGAGTGAAGGTAATTTGCTACATGGCCCTTATACGGACAATAATTGTTTATGGTTGTCCTGTGTGGTTCAACGTTGCCCCTTCCCAGATGGAGAAGTTTCGGGTGTTCGAGCGGCAGTGTTTACGACGCTGTACAGGCTTATATCGAACAGCCGAATCTTCTTATGTGCATTACTATTCCAACGAGGTCCTATACAACGGGGCTCGAATCAACAGAATTGACAATTTCGTGATAAAACTCGTTCGAGGTCACATTGCAAGAGCTATGTCTTCGACCAACAATTTAATTTTCGGGGCGTTCTATCCGAACGACGAGTATTTTGAAAGTGCACGCTTGAGCGGGTTCATTCCACCAGAGGCATTCCTCTTTTTAGACAAATGCGGTCTGATACAGGATAGATTGGCAGTTCCGTTAATCTACCACGTCAGACGAAGAACCGTGGATAGGCGACTCCTGTACAATCGAGACGTCATGGCACAAGGTGGAGCAGAGCTCCTTCGGTTCAGTAGGGCTGTGTCCGAACGGGACCGAACTGATAGGGTGAAGCAGGAGAACCAGTTTTGGTGGCTTCAATCGGCACTTGATAGTGGGTAGTCGGGATGGGGTTTTAAGCCTTGGCCGGCTTACATACTTGTTTTATAGTTTTAGGGTTTAGTTTTAAGTAGAATAGGCATGGTGGCACAAAAAGAAATAGAAAAAAAAAAAAAAACAATAAAAAAAATACAAAAAATACAAAAAAAAAAACAAAAAAAAAAAAACATTAAAATAAAAAAAAGAAAACATGGAATACAAAAAAAAAATAAAAAAAGACAACAAAATATGAAAAAAAAAATGTTAGATAGTTAGATTTGCTGCTGTGGTTGTTCTAGTTTTAAGTAGTTTATAGGTAGAATAGGTAGTTTTAGTTAGTTTTAAGTTTTATTTAAGGACCTTATTTTAAGTAGTTTGTAAGTAAAAATAAATAAAAAAAAGGATATTGATATTAGTTTTTTGTTCAAATTTTCTAATAAATACAAAAATAAATGAAATAAAATTTAAATGAAGTAAAATAGATATTAAGGCCGAAAGGCATTAGTAATTAGTGTTATAGTTTAGCTTAGAGTGTCCGTATGGGACCATTAAGTTAGTTGTAAGTTATGGATAATTAGGCTAGTTTTATGAATTTTTGTCTAGCTTTAAGATAGGTTTAAGAATGAATTAATAAAAATGAATTATAAAAAAAAAAAAAAAAAAGGTCGGAATTTAATGAGCTTATCATATTTTGTCGTTGCAGTTCCACATCCGAAGAAGAAGGATGTGATTCTGAAAACGAATATGAAAAGCTAAGAGTACTTTCGTCAGGAAAACAATATAGTGGATTGGAAGTTCCAGAAAGAACGTGATTAATAAAAATGAGAAAGAGTTTTGGAGATAGAATAGAGCCCTGGAGCACACCAGCATTTATTTTATATGCCTTTGAAATATCAAGTGGAATAATCTTACTTCCTCCAAAACGATGTGTGGGGACTCAGGTCGAGTCAACCCACCTGATTTATTTAATATTTAATCATGTATACCTAAATTATCAATCATGTATTCATTCTGTTCATTTATGTATACTAAATGTCATTCAAACTTAAAATGAATTGTTAGATATAAGAAGAATAGCTTATAATAAAAGTAGATGTTAAGAAGAACGGTCTAGGCTTTGTGCATACGCATCTACAGATGTAAGGATTTGCTCCACTGTTCAGTGAGATGAACCATGAGATCACCAGTGAACCTATTGCTACGAAAACCGTATTGTCGGTCATTAAGAAGCTTTCGATCTTCGAGATATTTCTTGAGCTGATAATTAATCAGCGTTTCCATGACCTTAGAAAGAAAGGACGCAAGTGCAATCGGTCGGTAATTGAACGGTGAGGAAGATTCTCCTTTCTTGGGAATAGGCTGGACAAATGCAGTTTTCCATCCGCTTGGAACGAGACCTAAGGAGTAGGACAGATGAAAAAGCTTACGCAGTGGTTTCGCCAGTGATGAAGAACACCTCTTCAGAACAATAGAGGGGATACCATCCGGACCAGCAGATTAATGTATGTTAAAAATCTTTTAGGACTCTCGCTACAGTACGAGTACAAAAACAGATTGGTCCAATAGAATCACTAACGCGCTTGATGACAGGCGGAGTCATAACATTCACTGGCAGCGTTGAATTAGCCGCGAACTGCCTAGAAAAGATATTAGCTTTCTCTAAAGAGCTAAATATTGGAGTGTTATTGACAACAAGCATAGGAACCGAGGAAGAGGAAGAATTCCTCATATTTTTACAAATGACCAAAAATGTTTACTTTGATACATTGCAGTATTTTTTTACCGTTATTCCTTCCTGGCTTGTTTGAACTTATTCCGGTTTTCCTCAGTTGGATTGGCTTTAAAACAACGAAAAAATACCTTCTTGACCCTAATAACCTTTTTTCAGCTCGCATCAAACCATGCGTTTTCCTAAGGTCTGATGCTTTTAACACTTTCCGGATAAAAGTTCTGATTTCCAGGAGAATCAAACTTGTGATAATATCCACGCTGGCGTCAACATCACTATCGAGGAAGCATAGTGACCAGTTAAAGATCCTTAAATAATTATTGAGGCCGTCCCAGTTGGATTTCACGTATTGCTAAACGGTTCTCTTAGGAGCTCTTTCTTTAACTGGAGAGCTTTTACACGAGAAATTTCCTGATAGGACACAATGGTCAGATGCGCCTATGGGAACACTAATAGTGTACTTAAAAGGGTCAGGGGTATTGTGTACATTAAAAACGCCCATAACAACGATTTCAGCGCGAGGATTGGACGAAACATACTTTGGATGGAATCAGACAAATCATCAAATTCATGAGAAGTTGACACTCTGTCTAGATTAGGGATTCGATAAAGGAAGCAATAGTGAATGATTTGTATAATAACGGACAATTTAAACCACATAACATTGAAAAAAGAATTGGTGCAGAGACCAAATTGTGGCAAAAAACTGATAAGCAACATCATTCCTAATGTATATGACGAGACCATGGTGGGAAAAGAATAATGGCACCAAGTTATACCCTTGAATAAATTCAGTTGGAATGGAATCCTCACTGTCTTGGGGTTCACTACGTGCTAATACAGCTGGCCTATTTGAAACAGTATGGGAGGTCACTAAAAGAAAATTCGCTCTAAGCCCACGAATATTACAATAATCTACCCTGAAATTTACAGCCATTGCAAGAAGCAAGCAGAAACCAAAACAGACAAATACTATACAAAAAAAAAATATTACTGAGTTGAACCACTGAATGCTATTCGATACACGCCACTGCTAGTGTTATGCCTTAGCAGTGACAAGAATCGAATCCGGCCCTGTTAATGCAGAGCGGTAAAATGTTGTTCGTTTACAATCTGTTGTCGAACAACGACGTAGCCTGTGTATCAAATGCATTGGTTATAAAACGCAATGCAATTTGATGCACATGCTAAGCCGTTCAACCGTTAGGGACAAGAGGAAAGTGGAGGATGGTACTCACTGTACTATGCTGAGCTCATGATTTATAATTTTTTTGTTTTCGTTTTATTTAAGTGTTTTAGTGTGGCGTGGTTTATTGTTTTTTCTTCTTGTTGTTTTTTCATCACTGTAAATATTTTTTTTTTTCGTTTTGTTATTGTTATTTATTTTTTTAGTTAAACATTTAAAATGTTTACGATATTCAATTAACACGACTAGGCACAAGAACCGCACGGGCAACGGACTACCGACCGACGCACAACACAGAGGGGACCTTCCCCAACGAAAGTTCACTGACAACTCAACAACTAAAGTAAAGTTGAAAGTTGTAGGCATACAGATAACATGAGCAATTTTTCATCAGACAGTAGACTTTCGATCTGAGAAAGCAGCAGCACAAGATGGGCTTCAAAAAAAGGAATAAGAAATCATTCGATATTGAGCAAGGGCTGCGTTCAAAATAACCTGCTCAAAACCTGCACCACGTCGAGATCAAACGTGCCATTTTTGTTTATAAATTGATTTGATTTGATTTTTATCGTAGCTAAAAATATTACATTATATCTTTATCTTAAATATATATTACACAATTTACAGAGATTGGTATATTATCTACCTTACTACTGCCAAGTTTAAATGAGTTTTTAACAAAAAATTCAAGAATAAAGGATTGGTTGAAGGAAAAGCTACTTAAATTTATAATTGAAACATATAAATTTGTGTTCATAATTTGTGCCTTAATTTAAACTTAAAGCTCAAATTGTTATTGCAGAACTTCCTAAAGTGAGAATTTGCCTTATTATAAAAAATGTCAGTAGTTAATTTTTAAGGGTACCAATGAATGGCAGGTTATAAGTCTTGGTCGCATTCCAGTGTCTTTTTAACTGTCCATAGAAAGTTATTGTAATTGATCCGATTGGTCAAATTAAAAATTTTGACATTTTTCGACGTTTCAAGGCCTTAGAGTCGAAATAAAAGTCGATTGTTAGAAAGATGTCTGTGCGTGCGTGTGTACGTATGTACCTTTGCACGTCCGTACGTTCGCGACGTTTTTTTCGTCGTCCATAGCTCAAGAACCAGAAGAGATATCGATTTAAAATAAATTTTGTTATACAGATAATAAGGCAAGAAAACTGAAAATGAAATTGTCACCTCCAAAATTTTACGACTAAAATATGATTTCATCTCCAAAACAATTTTGTGCAACGAAGAATAATGTTTTTGACATCTGATAAAATTTTGAGGAAAATTGAATTGACAATTAAAAAAAAAAAAAATCTAAAAAAACATTACTCAAAGTTGGTGAAAATTGAACATCGATTGAAATATCTTTTCAAAAACTTGTAATTAGGCCTCAAGCTTATTTTATCTTATAAGAAATATTGTTTTCAACATTCTGAAAAATGTTGAGAAAAATCGAATTGACAGTTTTTTTACAAAAACTAAAAACATAAAGAAAATTTATAAAAGTTGGTAAAAATTGATTTTCGACTCAAATATCTTTTCAAAACTTTGAGATATTGGCTTTAATTTACTTTATCCTTCAAAAAATATTGTTGTCAATATGCAGTAAAATTTTGAAAAAAATCGAATTGACAGTTTCTTTACAAAAAATTAAAAACCGAAAAAAAATTTAACAAAAGTTGGTAAAAATTTACTTTCGACTCAAATAGCTTTTCAAAAATTAAAAATATTGGCTTCAAACTAATTTTATCTTATAAGAAATGTTATTTTCAACAAACAATCCGTTTTTTCATAAAAAATAAAATCTACAAAAAATAGTATACAAACGAGTACATATACATAGACAAACTTTTAAGCAAGACAAATCGACAGACGGGATGGTAAGTTATCAGTGTGGGTCGAATCCCAGGCTTTTTTTTATTTTTAATATGCAATCTAAATACCAGACACTACTGTATTTAAATTTGATTGTTTCAATCGCTAAAAACTGAATTTTGAGCTGACTTACTACAAATATTACTTAATATTTTTGTTTTGTTCTTTTTCAGTAATTAATTTTGTTTTTGTTTAATGGTTTTCAAACGCTAGTCTTTGCAGAAAAGGATACAGCTAATTCCTATTATTTTTTCAATAACTTTTACAATTATTTTGACTAAAATTTTTTTCGGCATTGTTTTTAAAATGAATGCAACAGACATTGATTTAAAGACTTTGTTCAAATAATTTACATAACAAATATATATAGATTCGAATATCTTAATTTTTGTATAACTTAATTTTTCATATTTTTTGAAGTCTCTTCAATCTTAACACAATATTCATGTTGATCTCATATGAAAACAAAAATTCATAAATCCATTTCTAATTTTCAATTTTAAAGCTATAAATTAAATTTGTTTTCTTAATTTCAACACACTTCTATTCCAAAAATATAATATTTCAGATTTATATCCAATATTTTCCTTATACACTTTACATTTTTTTTTCTTGTTGGTAGAGAGTATTGGGAGTTGTTACCTCAAGACAAAACCATAATTCACTTGCAGAACATAAATCAAGGCCTAACTATTCTACAGTAATTACAATTTATGACTCTTCAGAAGCATCGTGTCAGGTTTTGATACATAAGAATCACAGGAAAGGACACACGCATAAACATACGCATAGGATAGAAGAATAAAATCATTCCCTAGAGTTGATGTATCATAATTGAATTCCCAAAACAATATTCCATTTTGGCAATCAGGAAATAAATTATTTGAGAAATAGAGATTTACCTACACGTATATACCAACTTATAAACTCATTTGTTTGCATAGTCTTGATGAATCTTAAATGCATGACTACATAATAAAGTGAGGAATCTATATAGGTTCTCTTAAAAGCTTTAAGTTAATATTAAATTCCATATTTAAGTATAAAATCTTGTGTTTCAGGAATAAGTATCATCTAGCTTTTCACAACTTTACCTACACGAACAATTAAGAATTATCTTCTAACTATAGTATCTATACAAATTAATACTCATCTCGTAATCAGAAAATTTTAAATTCATGACCCGAACTCTACTTATGTTGGAATTTAATTGAAGCCAGCACCTATCTCTGTAACAATATTTGATGACCTGAAGATTTTGAGTAACAAAAGTTGTGTAGGTATAGGTACACCAATAGAAGAGCAGTAAAATTTAACTTTAATCCTTCATTTACACAAAGTTCATTAAAGTCAGAAAATATGAATTCCTGTGTTGATTTTAAAGTTCACGTTTAAATTTAAGCTTTATGGCAATTTGCTAGTAAATTATTGACATTGATGGCAGTTACACATTCGCAACAGCAAATGTAAAGATGAATGTGTGTTTTGTTTTAGCTTAGCCCAAGGATATCCATTTATATGCAATTTTTTTGTATTGCCCATATTTGGCAACATCACGTTAAAATGAACAATTTGATAGCAGGCAATTTATTTCACATCCCGTCTAACAATGTAAAAATCCAACAAGCCTTTTCAATTGGGTTTCTAGGACATGGATATCAATAAATCATGTTTTTGAATGGCAACTAACTTTAGAATAAGCTGTTAACTAGCATAAATTGACTTGGAGTTATATTATTCTTCCTCAGGTATTTTCAGGTTCGTACATTCTAAAATAACAATACAAAAATTTAAAATTTTTTTCTGCTTAAAAGTGTCCCACTAGAGGCACGATAACGGAGAGGTTTGCTCTAATCAAATATGGTAGAGTAAATGGCGATTACCTTCCGAAATTTTGTGCGGGAAATTAAACAAAAAAAAAAGTACAGACTAATTAAAAGGAAAAGAAAAAATGAGGTTTGCCTTAACTTCCTTACAAAAGAAAATTAAATTCTCAAAACCGTATTTATCGTGTTTTTTGGCATTCTATAAATAGTATAGCAGACAATTCCCAAGAAACCCATCGGCAGTAGCCACATTTGTTTATTTAAAAATTGGTACAACTGAAAGAAGACCTGTCAGAATAATAATAAAAAAACACAAATAGAAGAAAGTTTTGTGAAAATCAAAAGCTAAAATTTACTTCAGCAAAGAAACTAACTAAAACTAATAAAATATCCAGCTTTGACACTAGGCGGTCGATTTAAAAGTTTTAACCAAACAATTTGACATAAAATAAAAACTTCAGGAAGGCGGTTTGTTCAAAGACTACTACATTAGCATGTGGTGTTAAAACGAGCTTGAAGCTCACCTCAATTGTGTATATAAGTAAATCGAGTTGAAATGTGCTTAATTAGACTCAATTCCGGTTGGGGATCGGAGTCGAGTCAAAATTTGTGAAGAAAAACCTGTGTGGAGGAGTTGGTTTTACAGATAATGCATTATGATCTGTTTATATGCATTTTTGTGTAAAAAATATTTTTTTTTAATCATAGCAAATTCTTATATTGTGCTGATCTATTCAGTTCTTCATTGTTTAACACGAATCAAACTAACTCACTTGAATTTCATAAGAAACATCGAAACACCATTTGCATTATAGAAAGTTCTGTCAAACTCAATCATTTTTAAATCTTTTTGTGTGATGGAATCACACATATTTAATCTAAATTGAGATAAACCTTTGGTGGAAACAAAGCAAAACTTAATTATATTTTCTATTGTTTTCTGTTGCAAAATAGGCCCAGTTAGTCCATTTTCATTAACAAAACCAAATAATATCAACAGTAATAGATTGATTTTTTTCAATGGAACTCACATACATAATTCCAAATGCACAACTACTCAACGAACACCGCCATCGAGATACAAATGCAATATCAATCGTTAAAACAATTGAGACCGAATTCATATAAGATCGATTCGAGACTCGTATAAATGTCAAAAATAAATCCGTTATAAGGTTCTACTTTTACTTTTATCGGTAGTATTCTTACTGCGGATATTGTTTTTGTTCTTCGTGTAAGATCCTACTACACTATTGATAGATTTTCCAACAAAACACGGGTATTGTTTTGGTAGTTATGAAGAAACTATGTTGGGGTTGTCTTAAATTGTTTTTTTGTTATTGTTATTCGCAAACAAGTTCTTGATAAGATACATCAGGTTATTGACGATGTCCCTAAGACGTTAACCTATTACAGCAGAGACTGAATATTCTATAGTTGGTGCAGTTTAGAGGGTCTTCTTTTTTCAGTATCGGATAAACGGTACTAAGGTTCCATTCATCGGGCATGCTTTCTTCCGACCATATCTTACAGATAAGTTGGTGCATGCTCCTAACCAACTTATCTCCAGCTGCTTTAAAGAGCTCGGCATTCAAGCCATCTGCTCCAGCGGCTTTATTAGACTTAGAGAAGGCAATCTTTACTTCCTCTAAGTCGGGAGGACGGAATTGTTGTTGTTTCGTCGTCTATGTCGAATGGATCATCATCCTGCCTGACAGCGGCATTCGGTTCGTCGTCGCATTTATACAGTCTGCAGAAATGGTCCTTCCATATCCTCAGCATTGACTGCGGTTCACTATGATGTTTCCACTTTCAGTTTCGCAGCCTTCGGTTCTAGGTTTATGTACCTGTGAATTTCGTTTCACCTGTTCATGAAACTTTCGAACTTCATTCTTGCTTTTAAACCTCTCAACATCTTCGACCGCACGATTCTCATGTCTTCTTTTTTTCCTTCTGAGATATCGGTGTTCCTCTCGCTTCTTCTGCTCATAGAGCTCATGAGCAGCTCTCGTCCTTTCATGTCGTCCTTTCAGTGCCGCTTTGCGTGCCTGTTGTTTGTCTGCATTTGCCTGCCGACATTCCTCATAAAACCAAGGGTTCCTTTTTGGTGGTTTCTTGAAACCCAGCACATCAGAGGCGGTTTCTCTGATTGCATCTTGGCAATGTTGGTTTTCGATACATTATGTTGGCGGCAGAGAACTTCGAGAGAGGTTACTTGTAACTCGGTCGGAAAAGGTTTTGGCGATCTCTTGTGATTGTAGCCGTTCGACTTTGAACCTCCTCCCAGCATCTCCCTGCTTTGCCTTGGGTCTGAAAACCCGAAGTGCTACTTTGGCTACAACCAGGTAGTGGTCCGAGTCGATGTTAGCTCCTCGGAAAGTTCGTACATCCATGGTGCTGGAAGCCTGCCTGGAACGCAATATGGTCAATCTGGTTGACGGCGGATTGATCTGGAGAACACTAAATTCCTTTGCGGATGTTGAAGTGTGGAAAACGCGTACTGGCTACATGACGTTTCACCCCGCAGCAAAATAGATGAGCCTGAATCCGTTGTCGGAAGTGTTTTCGTGCAGGCTGTTCTTCCCGATTATTCCACCAAAGATGTCTTCCCTTCCTAGCTTGGCATTAAAATCGCCCAGGACTATTTTAATATCGTAACTAGGACACTGCTCATATGTTTTCTCCAAGAGCTGTAAGAACATATCCTTGGTGTTTTCATCCTCCTCTTCTGTGGGGCGTGCGAGCATATCAGGCTTATGTTTCTGAATAAAGCATTGATGCGGATGGTCGTTAGGCGCTCGTTGATGCTCAAGACTTATTTTCTAAGTCTGGCTCCAATGACAAATCTGCATCCAAATGAGCGCTGTTGGTTTTCTCGGTAGCAGTCACCATAGTAAATGTCGCAGTTTTTCATTCTCTTTTTGCCGATCCATCCCATCGTATTTCCTGGATGGCAGTAATGTCTGATTTATAGCAGTCTAGGGCCTTCGCTAATTCTCGCTGCACGTGGTCTTATCCGAAGTTCGTTGTCCTTAATTCGTTTGCGTATGTTTTCAGTATCCAGGACTTTTTGGTGCTTCCCAAATATGATATTTTTACAGGGTCAGGAAGTCACCCCGACGGCACAACCCCAACCCCTGATCCAAGGACGGGTAGCCGGATAAACTGCTCCTTATAGGCCTGGGCTTTGAATAAGTCGTATAGGGCCTATAAGGTGTTTACTTAGTAGTTTGGCCTTACTGGAACTGTAGAATTGACATTAGTAATAACAATTATTAATCTCCCCATGTTGTCCTACAAAATTTGGGAATGGTCTCCAAAATACCATTTAAAGAATTCAAAAAACTGCAATTAGCGTTATCTTAATTTTTGTAAAAAAAACTCTTAATTCAATTCTTCTAAAAGTTTTATCAAACGTTACCAACAATATTTTGTGTAATATCATTATTTGTAAATTTTCGAGCTTTATTTTTCTTAACTGTTTACACGTAAGGATAGGCAACTCTCTAAAATCTAGAAATTTTTAATTTGAATGTCGGTTTCATAGCTATAGAGCTACTGTAATAAAAACTTCTCAGTTTAATCACTACAGTTATTTACGAATTCAAAACGTTTGTTCAAATATTGTAAATGAATAAATTTATTCACTAATTTGTTTCCCATGGAATGTCATGGAAGAAGGAGACTTTGACAGATCATAAAAGTTTTAGTGGTTTCAGTTACAGTCGTGTCTGACAAGAGTCTCGAAACTTATGAATCACTTCACTCAAACTTTCAAAGATTTCAGCAAAGTCAAAAATATGTACAAACAAAATCCAAACAGTAAGTTGAAAGAAAGTTTACATAAATAATACCCTTCAAAGAGCATAGTCGTAACATCGCATTTATGTGATGTATACTTTTCGTCAAAGTAAAATCTGTCTCTATTTTGTGTCATTGTATATTTTCAAAATAAGATAAATTTAAATTTATAAGAAGATGGATATAAATATACATATAAAAAAGTATATTTCTCAGTACATGCCTCTATTTATATTTTCAAATATAATATACAGTAAAGTATTTAACAGGAAACTTACGATTTTTGTATCTTATTACATTTTGAAAACTTTTGTTTTTATAGATATTGGTCTCTCTTAGATTTAATTATTTTTACTACTCTTGTCGTTAAGTTTTGTTTTGTGCTTGAATAATTTTGTTGGAATAAAAATGTTTGTTTAAGTGAAGATGAATCTTGATGTCCCACCGTTTAAAGATTATCAAATTGTATCCCTTATGAGCTTAGCATAAAGGACGAATTTATTTTAAATAAAAGTCACCGCTAAATCGCAATTATACTCGTTTTTGTTACTCAAGGAAAAATGTATGCTGCATATTTGTTTTAGATTAATTAATTAAAAGAATAAACATATTTCTTTTGTGAAGGCCAAAAATATATCTTGAAGTTTAAATCAGACCATTACATTAAAAACAATTGATTAAACTCTAGAACTTGGGACATATGTACATATGAAGGTTTTATTGTGTTTTTCTATTTTATTAATCAACTACAGTCGACTCCCTCTAAGTCGAACTCCCTCTTAGTCGCAATTCCCTCTAACTCGAATTGTTTTGCCATATTTTTCATTACCCTCAATTTTCCATACAAAAACCATTCTCTACTTCGAAATCCCACTAAGTCGAAATTCCCTCTAACTCGAATAAATTTTTTAGATTCTTGGACTATTTACAAGCCCTTTAAGTCAAATGTCTCTTTTGCAAAAAAAAATAACCCTTGCGCAACTTGTATTGTATTTTTTTATTCATATGTTATATACATATTCACATTTTTCATGAGAGGGAGTTTCTTATTTCTTACAAATGATAACCAACTTTTCAGATAAATTATGGCCAAAAGAAAATTGCATACATTAGATCTTGCCACGAATATTAGCTTGATTGAAGAAATTGAGAAGGGACATCAAAAGAAAATTGAGGATTTTGGCATTTCCAACAGTACACTATCATCGATATAGGCTGAAAGAGAAAAATTAAGGATTCGGCATGGTTGTGCTAATATCAAGGGTCAGGTTAAGCGGCATAAAGTTTGTGAGTATGAAAGTGTTTAAAAAATGGTTAGAAAAATGGAATCTTGAAAAAAACAAGCGCTGGAATATACAGGCAGCTTAGGTTTTTCTAATTTCAAGGCAAGCGATGGTTGGCTGACCAGATTTAATAGTAGACATAGTATCCTTGGGAAAGTTTTGTCTGGTGAAAGTGCTTCTGTT
Organism: Eupeodes corollae; assembly: GCF_945859685.1. Classification (NCBI taxonomy): domain Eukaryota; kingdom Metazoa; phylum Arthropoda; class Insecta; order Diptera; family Syrphidae; genus Eupeodes; species Eupeodes corollae. Next base: position 59,784,672 of record NC_079148.1, on the reverse strand, counting down.
GATAACACTAAGGTCGATGAATGGAAACAACAGATCCCAGAGGTTGCCAGAGGATTTAAACCCGATGACATTTTTAATTTTGATGAAACAGGATTGTTTTTCAAATGTTGCCGACACGTACCTTTGCTTTCAAATGAGAAAAACGTTTTGGAGGGAAACACAGTCACATGACTTGTGGGATCCAACATGACTGGATCGGAAAATCTTAAGCTTTTGATAATCGATAAGAGCAAAAATCCTCGCTGTTTTAATAAAATTAAATCTTTGCCGTTTGATTATGTAGCCAACCAACGTTCTTGGATGACGGCATATCTTTTTACGAATTGGCTTTTGCAGCTAGATGCATAGTTTGGAAGACAAAACGCAAGGTGTTGTTTATCATCAATAACTGCCTGGCTCACCCAAAACAAGTTAAGGAAAAATTAAAATTTATAAAACTTGATTATTTTCCACCTAACATGACCTCAATAGTGCAACCGATGGACATGGGTATAATCCAAAATTTAAAAGTTCACTATAAACGCCGTATTTTAACCACCATCTTAATTCTGGCTTCAAAATTCTGCTTTTCACTATTCTGTTTTTTTAACGAAAATTCTGCTTTTCAAAATTCTGCTTTTTTTTGGTATGGTTTACAAAATTCTGCTTTTAAAAATTCTGGAAATTTATATTTAAAAAAAATCTGCTAATTCTGCCTTTTTTAATAGTATATTTACTAACGGAAAAGTCAATTTAACATGGTTTTTGTTCCAATTTTAACAAAAACAAATCAAAATTTCGTCTTTTAATAATTATAAACAATAACTGAAAATAGAGTAGAAATAACAACAACAAAAACAAAATGTAAACAAAAAATAATAACAACAATTAAAAAACGAAAAGCAAATTACGTTAAAGTGGAGAGATTAATATTCTTAGCAATACGCTTTAGATAAAAAGCGCGCGCTTTTTAACATTTTCTAAACCTTATTTTTATTATTTCCAGAATTTTGTAAAACAGAATTTTGAGAAACAGAATTTTGAAAAACAGAATTCTGAAAAGCAGAATTTTGAAAAGCAGAATTTTGAAAGCATAATTTTGACCCCAGCAGAATTTTGACCCCAACCCCTATAAAATAACATAAAGTCTCGAGGGCGTGGATACAGGATGTAACTCCGTTGACAATAGAGAATTGTTTAAAAAAAGCCGGCTTCAAGGACGATACATGGGATGATGAAGATGATGTTCTTAACCAACTCATATGTGTAACCGCCGACGCAAATCAAATCGAGAGGATCTGGAACAGGCTAACTGACGCTGATTACAATATTGAAGGCTTAAACTGGAGGGATTATGTGGAAGTCGATGACGGTATTGGGGCCACGGAAATACCTGAACGCGAATCAATTTTGGAATCAGTAATCATGAATCATGCTGCTGCTGCTAACGATGATGATAGTGGAGCTGAAGAATTCGAAACAATAAATATTGAAGTGCCAGAAAAGTATGAAATCGATAATGCATGGAACATTGCAATCTGCGATTGAAATGACAGAAAATGTACCGGACGAGGTTCAACACTGGCTTTTCAAATAAGAGTCATTTTTGAACGAGTGAACACTCCAGCCACCTTGATGCATCAAACAAAAATTACAATTTTTTTTAATTAATTTTGTTGAAACAGTAATTTGACAAGATATAAAAATGAATTAATGTGCCATAAAAGCTAGAAGCTTCTAACTCGAATTTTTCAAAAACTCCCTCCAACTCGAACTAATTTTGACATCACGTGAAAATTCGACTTAGAGGGTGTCGACGTATTTATTTTCTCGTTGTTTTGTATTAGTTTTTGAAAGTTCATAAAAATAAACTATATCATACGCATCGTGTAGATACATAAATCGATAAATACCTACAATTATAAAATTTAAATTAGTTTTTTTGTTTTGTTTTATTTATTTTTCCAATGAAGAGGAATTATAAATTAAATACATAAATTAGAGATTCTGGTTATTTATTTTATTAGTTTTTAAATGAATAAATAATCTGTCTGAAAAATTAATTGATTTTTTTTAAGCATTAACATTTTTTTATATGGTTCGCTTTAATAAATAAAATTTTACGGCACTTAAATGAAACAATTATATCCCACAATGCATTTCAGTTATTTTGGTTTTAAACATTCAACTGGATTAAAATAATATATTTGTATGGAAAATATGTAATATATCAATAACAAATGTATGTATATTATGAACATACGAAAACAATAAAAGTAGTGGACAACAGATGCATTGTTAGGCACATTATACTATTAATGTTTTATTTATTTAATATATACTTAAGTTCATTTACTTACTTATATGCAGTTAGTAAATTTTAATTGCTATGAAGGATTGTATGTAAAATTAATTTAAAGCCATTGGTATAGCAATTTATAAAATTTTGTAATTACTAAGTTTTTTTTTTTCATTTGTTGACTTATTTGCTTTTTAAAGTTGTATTTTCTAGTTGTAAAGTTTTTTGGCTAATTTTTTGAAGTAAACCTTTAAATTTGTTTATTATTTTAAATCAAAATTTATTTTGAGTTTTTATTAATAAAGAATAAATATTAAGATAAAAGCAACACAGATTGTTTGAAAAGCATCTTGATTACAAACAGAAATTTAAAACATAACTAAATTTATGGTTCGAAGTGAACTCTAAACTTTCAAAAACAGTTAATCTATTTAGAGGCTGAAATGAGGTTAAACTCTATTTTTATTTTTTATTAAATCTCTTAGAAATATTCAAAATAAATTCCTTGCAAGAGGCAGTACCCGTGAAAATAACTACTTTAGGTGGCATAGGTAGGTATTGAATCATGTCACGGGTACTAATTATAATATTTTTAAATAATGTATTTGAAATCATAAAACGACAAGGATGCAATTGAACCAACAAAGTAAGAGTTTGGAAATCAATTTTAAGATAAATTATATTCTGCAGCAGTCTGTCTACAAAACCGTGTCTCCCTGATATAGTTCTTAATAAAAAAAAAAACCTTAATTTTGTGGACCTTCGTCTTTATGACCACAAATAAAAAAAAAGGCTGCGATTTAGATTTAGATTTATTCATTGAATGCATACACAGTAAGACGTACATCTTATAATATTAGTGATATGCTAAAATACAAAACATAAAATAGTTAACAGGCTACTTCAAAGATGAATTTATATAAATTTTTTGAGTTTAAATAAAATTTAATTTAATTTAATTAATAATTAATAATCTTATTCTTTAAATTCAAATTGATTTATTCAGTTAAAATTACAATTAGTATATAATATTTATGTACATATGTATATTTATACAAATTTTTGTAGTTCAGTTCGTTATTTAAAATCATGTAATATAAAATTCGTACATATTAATCTCAACTCTCAACTTTATGCGAGGTTCTTTGAAAATTAGGCACTTTGAAAATGACTTCGGAGTTCTAATCGAAACCTAGTTTCTCCATTTAAAGTTTTCAAGTTTCTAGGCAGAAGATTCCACAGACGAATAGCGTAAACAAAAAATTGTTGTTCAGAGGTACGACAGGAATAATGAGGGTGCATAAGCATTAAGGATCTGCTTGAGGAACTGAATTGAATCCTATTATATAAACTAGAAGGTTGTTGCGTGTTTATTATGTTACAGAGTAGGAGTAGAGTCCTGTACCGCATGAGATGATCAAAGGAAAAGTTGTAAATTTTGCGTGAAAATTCCGAAATACGATCAAAACGACGTAGACCAAAAATGTAGCGAGCTATGTTATTAAAGGCGACATTCAATTTCCTTCTACTGTTGGCATCACAGTTGCTAAAAACTTCGCAACCATAAGTTAATATTGGGATCACAATCGTTTTGGCAATCATCATCCGAGTGTTCAAGGGCGTAAAATGTTGTGACGACCATAACATTCTAAGAACCCCATAAACCTTACCCACCGCCACATTGATATGGCTGTCCCAAGTAAGTCTCCTGTTAAACAACATGCCTAGATTTCGCGCATTCGATGTAAATTCAATTGGTATACCATTCAAGCAGATGCTTGGAAAATACTCCAGGTTAATTGCTGATTTATTGATGATAACACATTTTGACTTGGTAGGATTTAAGAAAAGACCATTATTCTGAGACCAATTTGATATTTTTTCGAGATCTTGGTTGATAGTATAAGCTCCATCTTCTATTAGCCCCAGGGGACAACTATAGATCAACTGTACATCATCAGCAAACATTTGAATCGCACATCCCGAAATCTGAGTTGGTATTTCATTAATGTATAGAGAGAAGAGAAGGGGACCCAAAATAGAACCCTGGGGAACTCCTCTGGTTGTGGGAAGGAATGACGAAATTTTGTTATTAACCGACACCGCCTGAAATCTATCTTGCAGATATGTTTTTATCAACTTAACCGCCAATGGAGACAAACCATAATAACTAGAAAGTTTCTGACATAAAACGTGATGGTCCACCGTATCAAAGGCTTTTGAAAAGTCTAGTAATACTAGAAAAGATACTAGGTTATCATCTAATGCCAATCTTATTTCTTCAACTACATTGACTATTGCTGTAGTACAACTGTGCTTCTCACGAAAGCCAAATTGTTTACTTGACAACAAGTTCTGTGATCTGATATGGACATTGAGCTGTTTTTGGAGAATTTTCTCGAAAACCTTGGACAGGAAAGGTAATATGGAGATGGGCCTGAATTCATCCGTGTTTCGACCCTTGGGAATTGGAATGATTTTTGCCCTTTTCCAATCATCAGGGTAAACGCCCGTCATAATTATAGTGTTGAAGATATGGGTCAAATAGGTTAAGATGTATGGTAAAATTGCTTTCACAAAAACTGGATGTATGCCATCGATTCCAACCGCATTCGATTTGATGCTAAGTAAGCTTTCAACGATATCTGTATTATCAATACCAACAAAGTCAAATGACATACCTTGGTGAGAAGTATTAAGAGATTCCCGAGTAAGTGATGAAGATGAGTTATGAGAGAGATGTGGAAAAGGAAGCGAAACAAAGTTTTGGTTTAATACATCTACATCTATGTTCCCATTATACTCAATATTAGATCTACCTACCCCTAATTCTCTTAAATTTTTCCATAATTGGCGTTTGTTGGCTGTTCCTAACTTTAAACTGTACGCTTCGATTTTAGCGGATCTAATTTTAGCATTTGCTTGGTTACGAAGAGTACGATAGGTTTCGAAGTGTATTACAAGTCTATATCTCTTCCACTCACGGTAAGCACGATCCCGTTGAAATAGAAGCCTACGAATTTTATTCGAGAACCAAGGACGTTGATAATTTATAGCATTTCTTCTTCGGATTGGTATATGGTTGTTAAACAGGTTTAAAATATTAGAGTTCAAAAACTTAACTTGGTCATTAGGTGAGGGGAGGTAGAAGACTCTGTCCCAATCAATGTTCTGCAGATTTAGTTCAAGGCTAGTATAGTCTACCCTGTGAAAATCACGATACATATATGGGGTTTCAGTTGTATGCTTCCTAAAATCAAATCTTAAATAAATAAGATCATGTTTCGAAAATGCTGGTGCCGATAACTGGTCATAATGCAAAACGTCGCTTAATTCACTTACAAAAAATGCGTCTAAAAGTGTTTGTGATGTACCTACAAAATGAGTGGCAATGGGTGTGTTAACTGGGAATAAGTTATATGACCCCATTTCATTAATAAGTGCATTCTCAACAAGAAGATTACTGTTAAAGTCACCACAGATTACCATTTTTGACGAATTTAAAGAAATATTTTCAATGAGCGTAAACAAAGGACTTAAGGAAACATCATTATTGGGTCTATATACAACACCTAATTTCAGAGAATTTTCTTCTGCAATGATGTCAATGAATACATATTCCATGACACAACCTCTTTCCGATTTACATTTAAATTTACACTTCAAATTATTCCGAACATACACTGCAACACCCCCACCCCTCCTCCTACATCTATCTCCACGAAACAACTTAAAATTAACAAGCTTATACATTTCGTCAGGATTTGTATCTAGAAACCAGGTTTCTGACACACAAATGATGTCGGTGTCAGAGTTTTCAAAAACATCCCTAAATTCGTCAATTTTACAAAATAAACTTTGTGCATTCAAATGACACACCCGTATACCCGTCACTTGATTTTCGTTCAATATTCTAACCATAGACCGCAAAATTCCGTCACTATTATCGCCTGTGTAATCCGCATGATTATCAATTCGTTGCATAACAACGAGATTAACGAGTTAATAAGCAAATGAATTTACGTGGTGTCAATAATTTCGTTAGGACAAAAAAGCCACCTGCAAAGGACAAACCGGTACAAGTAAAAGATAATCAATATGTGAGAAAAATTGAGATTTAATGCAGAAAATTATTTTAAAATGTGAAGAGAAGAAAATTATATGAGCAAATGAACAGCAATTATAAAGGTAAACAAAAAAAAATAAAATAAAATATTATATGGAAAATTAATAAAGAATGAGAAAGAAATAAAAATAAATAAAAAAAATTAAATAAAATAAAAAATAATAATAATAATAGAGCAGAATGTAACAAAATAAGTATTTTAATAAAATTCATAAAATTCTTAGCTGGCAATTCTCTCTAGGTCTTCTACACTATCGACGCAAATCCCTCTGACATCTGACAGCGAACGCTTCACATAAACTCGGCCTCGAATTGTAAACACTGCAGCGATGTTGTTGGATTTCTTGAGTTCAATTGCATGCCGCACCAAGTTATTGTTCATTTTCGATAGTGACTCGCGAACCAAGATGTGTGCAGTTGATGCAATGCCAATATCATTGAGACACAGTTGAGTTTTATTGGTTTTGATGTGTTTGGCAATGGATGTGAGGAGAAAATTTTTTTCATATGGTGATTTAAATTTTATAATGATTGAGGTGTTTTTATGCGAGTTTTGAATTGGGCGTGAGCGAAACAAATCCAACACTACCGGTGGTTTAATATCGAGAGTATGACAGAGATGGTTATAGAGTGATTTAAGGTTTTCTTCGGGGAGTTGGGGAACACCAAACATCACTGCGTCACTTGCTACAAATTTGTTATCGAGATTTGCAATTGATGTTGATGCTTCGGCAAGTTCTTTTTTGGTTGAAGACAGCTGGGCATTGCTTAGTTCAAGTTTTTTTTTGGTTTCATTGAGCTCTAAGTTGATTTTAGTCACATCTGATTTTAGGGAATCAATTTCGTTCATGATTATTAAGTTGTCACTCTCGAGTTGTTGAACTTTAGTATTAATAACATTTATGTTTTTGTTAACAACTTCAAATTGTTTTTGAATTGTGTTAGTGAGGTCTTGATTGTCCTGTTTCATTTGTTTAGCTAATAAGGTTATTATGAAATCACTTTGTTCTTTCATCCTAGCATCCAATTTGGATAACAACGCACTTTCATCATAAGCCATTCTTTTCGAATTATGTTGTGGGGAGGTTCGAGGTGAATTTTTAGAGCTTTTTTCTATTTGAGTGGCGTTGTCTGTTGCGCGACTGCGTTTTTTGTATGATGCCGACATATATATGCGTTTAGGTTGATTTTGGTTTTATGTACCAGGTTTTCTTTCAGTCTCGGGAGAAGAAAATATTAATTTAAATGGCAAATAATAATGATCAAAAGTGACACAGGTAGTCTATTATTTCACAAATCCACTATATTAGACTTTTAGCAACTATTGTCAGAGGCTTTATGAAATTGGGAACTCAATTAGGAGAGAAAACACCAGAGAAAACTGCCCGACTATAAAACACGTCTAGTCTGTAGCCCGCACCATTAGTCGGCTGCGATGCGACCCACACTGATAACTTCTCATCCAATCTATCGATTGTTCTTGCTTAAATGTTTGTAGGTTTTCGTGTTTTGTTAACAAAGCTGTGAGTTGAATCATTCTTAAAAATTTCAAAATTAGGAACAATTTTTCATATAATGAAATAGTTTGATTTGAAAATCTTTTTTTGTTAAGTAGATTTTTAGTCGAAAACCAATTTTTACCAACTTCAGAAAAGGAAAGAGGTTTAGAAAGGAGCTGTCGGGGCACATTGGTTTTGAATTCCTGAATATTGCATTGACTAGGAAAAACAAAGTGTGGTAAGGCATTCCACATTCGCATAGTACGGCTAAGGAACGAATCTCTGTATTTGACAGTACGGCCGAAGTTGGACGAGCGAGTGCGAGTATTACGGTTGAACTGTTTAAGAGGAGGAATGCAGCTGGCTATTTCACTAGAGCATAACCCGTTAAAATAACGGTAAAAAAGGGTCAGATAAGAGACCTTACGACGATGTTCAAGCTAAGTAAATTACCTTATGATGATATTATCATCTATCAATTTAAATTCTCTACGTTCAATACTATCCAAGAGTCTTAAGTAAGTTGCATTAGCACCAGCCCAGAGATGGGAGTTATACTCGAGCTTTGGACGTCTTGTAGATAACAGCCAGGTCAGAAGGTGAGAAATATTTCTAGCATCGCCTAAGCAAACCTAAACACCTTTCAGCATTTTTGGCGACATCGCGTATTTGATCGTTCCACAAGAGGTGGTTGGTGACACACATACCAAGAATATCGAGATGTTCAGTCTCAATGATGTAAGTTCCATCCATGGATAATGGCAACGGGGGTATATCTCGCTTTAACGATACAAGATAGCATTGGGTTTTAGAAGCATTAAATTCCACGCAGTTTTTTATTCCCCATTGAAAAATGCTGTTTATGGCGGAATTTAATGTGCTTATCATATTTTGCTGTTGCAATTCCACATCCACACCGTCAGCGAAACAATGTATTAGATTAGATGTAGCAGACAGGAGATCATTAATAAATATGAGAAAGAGTATTGGAGATAGAACAGAGCCCTGCGGCACACCAGGTTTTATTTTATGGTTTTTAGACTTAAATCGATGCAATATTACTTGTATTGAACAATTCGAAAGGTAATTGTTCAATACAAGTATTGAGCAGAGATTCATGAAAACAGGAAGCATGCATTTCCGATAAGAGAGCCTGATGCCAAGCCCTATCAAATGCTTTTGAAATATCAAGGCAAAAATCTTACTTCTACAAAACGATGTAAAGATTTGTTCCACTGTTCGGTGAGATGAACCATGAGATCACCAGTGGACCTATTGCTTCGAAAGCCTTACTGACTGTCATTAAGATACTTTCGATCTTCAAGATATTTCTTGAGCTGATAATTAATCAGCGTTTCCATGACCTTGGAAAAAAGGGAAGTGAGTGCAATCGGTCGGTAATAAGAGGGAAGGGAAGATTCGCCTTTTTTGGGAATAGTCTGGACAAATGCCGTTTTCCATCCGCTCAGAACGAGGCCTGAGGAGTAGGACATATGAAAAAGCTTACGCAGTGGTTTTGCCAGCGTTGAAGAACACCTCTTCAGAACAATAACGGAGATACCATCCGGACCAGCGGATTTATGTGTGTTTAGATGTGTGAGCGCTCTTGCAGGCGGAGTCATAACGCTCAAGTACAGGCGGAGTCATAACACTCTCTGGCAGCGTTGGTGGTGAACTGCCTAGCAAAGAGATTAGCTTTCTCTAAAAAGCTTACAAAAGGAGTGTCATTGACAACGAGCGTAGGAACCGAAGAAGAGGAAAATTTCCTCATGTTTTTTACATATGACCAAAAATTTGTACTGCCTTTGGGACATTCCAGTATTCTTTGCCGTAATTTTTGGTCATGTAAAAATTTTATCCGTCGAATATGGGCGTTGCAGGCCTTCCTGGCTTGTTTGAACTTTTTCCGGCTTTCCTCAGTGCGGTTGGCTTTATATCAAAGGAAACTTACCTTTTTGGCCCTAACAAACATCTTTACAGCTCGCATCAAACCAAGCGTTTTCCTTGGGTCTGATACTTTTTACTCTGTTCGGTATAAAAGTTCTCATTCCCAGGAGAACTGAACTTGTGATCATATCAGCGCTGGCGTCAATGTCACTATCGAGGAAGCATAGTGGCCAGTTAAAGATCCTGAAGTAATTATTGAGACCGTTCCAGTTGGCTTTCTCTTATTGCCAAACGGTTCTCTTAGGAGCACTTTCTTTAACTGAACAGTTTTGACACGAGAAATTTTGCTGATATAAGACAATGGTCAAATGTGCCTAGAGGAGATAAAGCACTAACAGTGTACTTTTCAGGGTCAGAGGTAAGAAACAAGTCAAGAATGTTTTCTGCTCGACCTTCAACGTCCGATATTCGGGTGAGCTCGTTGATTAGCTGAGTTAGGTGGTTCAACTCAGTAACAACGATTTCAATGCGAGGATAGGACGAAACAATTCTTTGGATGGAATTAGACAAAGCATCAAACTCACGAGAAGTTAATAAAAAAATAAAAAAAAAAAAATTGGGTGGCGCAACAGTCCGTTGTGAACCAGGTTCTAGTGACTTACAACTCGCAACCATTCCTGGGTGCGAGTACTGTTGTCAGGAATGGAAGGAGCCTACAATTTAAGGCCGGATCCGAACGGCTAATTTGAGACAGCACTTTTTCATGACAAGAATTACTCTTGAAGGAATTGTCAATTCCTCGCAAGAGGCAGTACCCGCGAAAATTAATTTTTTAAATTAAGGTGGCACAGGCAGGGATTGAACCCAAGACGACTTGCATGACAATCCAACGCACTATCCATCATGCCAGGGGTACGGAAGTTAATACTCTGTCTAAATAAGGGCTTTGATATAGGAAGCAATAGTGAATGATTTGCTTATTTACGGAAAATTTAAACCACATACAATTAAAAAAGGAATTGTTGCAAAGACCATTATGTATATGGCGAGGCCATGGTGGGAAAAGAATAAATGCACCAAGCTATACCCATGAATACAAAATTTAGCAGGATCGGAATCCTCAACTGCTTGAGTTTCACTTAGCGCCAATACAGCTGGCCTGTATGAAACTGTATGGCGTAGCGGTATGCCAACAAAAAATTTGCCCTAAGCCCACGAATATTTCAATAATCTACTCTGAATTGTCTTGTAATTGCAAATTAAAAGAAATTCTAAAAACAATACAGATAGAAATGAGAAATAAAATGCACTGAATTGAAACACAGAATAATTATCAATAACCTTCACTGCTAGTGTAAGGCCTTAGGAGTGACGTGAACCGATCCGACCCTGTGATGCAAAATAGTAAATTCAATTCAAATAACCTGCTGAAGCACAAACTAGCATATACACCAATTCCAATTGTAATTGATATATTTTATATTTAATATTTATTGATTAAAAAAAAACTGCTGTACATCAAAATTGACTTATAAATAGTACAGGATATAATACAATACTTATTAAGGATAATGCAAGCATGCAAACACTATGTTTAAAACTATTAATAATTTATTAAATAACAATCAATTAAAAACAAAATTAAAAACTAAAGTCACAACAAGAAGAAATTAAAATAATTACAAAAAAAGTTACCTAATTACAAAAAAGTTACCTCAGTTACAATTTGAGAAATATTCAAAACAAAGTTGGTGAAACCTTCTATGTTCGATTGCAGACCTCATGTGACTGGGAAGATTATTCCACAGTCTGACAGCATAAACGAAAAATTGCCGCCGTGATGTCAAACAGGTAACCCTGGGGGAGCGCAACAAGGTAAAACGATTTGAAGAGCAAAAATCAAGCTTCTTAAACAAATAATTTGGAGTCTTGTTAAAAATTAGTTTGAAGAGAAGCAAACAACACCGATATTTTAAAAAAGCTTCCAAGTTGCAACTTAAAAGTTGACGAGCCTGAGACGAAACGTGATCGTATCTTCGGAGGTTGAAAACAAACCGAGCTCAGGATCTGCAAATATCTCACACCCATACGTTGCTATTGGTATGATAAGTGATTTAACCAGCTTAAATTTTTGGGTGTCCCACGTTAGCCTACTGTTGAAAGTTATACCTTGGTTTTTTTGCATTTGTGAAATATTCGATTTGGCAGGCGTCCAGGTAAAGGGGTGGAAAATCTTCAAGGTGGGGTTTATTTTTACATATTGGAATAGCTTTTGTTTTTTTTTCTGGATTAAGTGCAAGTTCATTCCGAGTTAACCAATCGAATATTGAGCATAAATCAATGTTCATCATTTTTTCCATCGCATCTTCAATCATACCGAATAGGAAAGCTTATAATTGTACATCCTCAGCGTAGATGTGAAGCTGGCAGTAAGATAAAACCGATGGCAAATCATTAATAAACATAGAGAACAGTAAAGGACCAAGAATAGATCCTTGAGGAACACCTATATTGACAGGAAGAAACTAAGACATTTTACCGTTACACGATGCGGCTTACATGCGTTTAGTCAAGTACGAGTAAATAAGATTTTTGGTTGTGTCAGAAAAATTGTTTCATTTTATCCCAGAGAAGGCTAGAGTTAACGGAATCGAATGCTTTGGAAAAGTCAAGTAGGGTTATCACAGTTGTATGATTATAGTCTAAATCTTGTCTTATGTCTTCAGAAACTTTTAAAAGGGCTAAGATGCAGCTGTATCCAGATCTAAATCCCGATTGGAGAGGGTTAAGAAGGCGTGTATCTTCAATATATTACTTAATGACGGGTAAACCAGGTCTCAGGCACGCAAATAATATCAGCTAAGCTATCTTCAAATATCATTTTAAACTCATTGATCCATAAACTCGGCTGTGCAACTGTGGAAGAAGGTTAAAGTAAGGATGGGATGGTACTCACTGTGATGTGTTGTGCTGAGTGGAGTGGCTTATCATTTTTTTGTTGTTCTTGGGTGGTGTGATTTCCTTATTGGGTTTATATTTGGGGATACACTATTGTTTTTTTTTGTGTAATTTTTTTGTTATGGAAAATTATTTTTTTTTGTTTTTTTGTTTATTGAACTTTTTTGTGTGTATGTATAGTTAAGTTAAAAATAAAAAATAAACTGCTCCAAGACACGATTTACAAACAATAAAAAAAGAACGAGCACATACAGAACGGAGACGCACAACACAGGGGCAACCTTGCCCAACAAAGGTTCACTGACAACTGACTCCAGAGACCTTGAAAAGTCGAGAAACGTCAAAGTTTTTAATTCGACAAATCGATTACAATAACTTATAAAAAGTTAATAAACTAATTTACTAAGTGAAAATGTCGATATATGATTTTTAATTAACATATTAAGTTTAATTTGGAAAATATGTCGATCATTTTTTCTTAAGTTTAGAACTAAGAACCCTTGATTGAATATAAAAAACAATTCAGAAATAATGCAAAAATGTCTTTCTTGAATAATTTAACTCTGTTTTAGGAAATACCAATTAAAAGTTTTCAATGATTCTATACATTTTTTGACAACAGTAGCAAGCAATGCTTTTATTTTCAATTTTAAAGTGTTTTTAAGATTGAATTTCATATATTTTGTAGATAGAAAATTTGTTGGTTTTTGCCCCTCTGTATATACTTACATACACATATATCGAATTGTATAATGTACAACGGGTAAATAATGTGTCAAACTATTTGAATGGTATTCCCGGTTTCCGTTTACAGTTCACACTAAAACCATACATTTATCTCAATTTTCCCTCGAATACATGTCATAATATGTTTTTATTTTTACTTGTTATAAGGGAATGATTTGTAGCAACCAAGGAAGGGATTTTCTTCTTCTATTCGTTAAGCTTCCATAGCTCCAAAAACACAGACATCAGACATTACTCGTACTCGTATTACGGGTATGTTTCTTCGCTTAAGTATTTTAAAAGCAAGGGTTGTGAACAATTTTTGTATTGTTGGTTGAACACTATGAGGGATATTTATTAATCCAGCATGAGAAGATGGAAAGTATTGAAAAAAAAAAAACAAAGTAAAGGAGAAAGTATGCTGCAATTTTATATCTTTTATTTTTGTTTTTAAAATAAAGATTCAGTAGATGTCAGGAATTAAATTCTAACAAAAAATAAGTAGTGAAAACCAAAAGACCCAAATTGTTTACAATCATATAAAAAGTGCTTAAAGGTTTTTTAATTAATCAAAATATTGGAATACTTGGAATTCAAGCGGCAAGTTTAAATTTTGTTTACATTTCTGGACATCACCAATTCCACCACCATTTGTTAACATTAAAATTATGAGTTTATTAAAGTCAAAATATATTGTTCCCAACCAATAGTTGCCCATTATTTCTAGATTAAAGCTGATAGATTTTTTTTTATAAATAAAGACCATTAATCTCAAAACACAAAAAAGTGTTTCCATCATTACGTTTACGATATTCTATTCTAATATAAGCTGAACATTAAAGGGAAGAATGTTGTTTAATATTTTGTGTAACTTTACAACCGATTCTAGAAAACTTACCTATTTGAACTTTTTTACTGTTGGTCTTTCGTCTTTCGAATGGTTTAGGTTTTGCCTTCATGCTTCACTTCCTTTGTTCGATAAAATATAAGTTATGACCATTGAAAAAGGGTATGTGATTGACGCTGTCTGAATTCAAAGAAACCCCTGAATAAAAATTTGATTTATATGTTTACTTTGAATAGAAGTTTTTTTTTCTCTTTTTGGTTTTGCTGAAGTTTTTCATTTTTTGGTCGGAGGGTAAAAATTGAAAAAAAAGAAATTAAGAAAAATAGGTCACCAATAACTTAAATAATGTAAAATTGAAAAACTCTGCATGGCTGTGTACAAAATTGTGAGAATATGTTTGAAAGTTAGATAATTTTCAATGATAATTCTTTCGGGAAGTTAATAGTTTTCTTATAACAACGCTAATAAAATAAAGATCAAAAATATTGTAACGTGAAGAATAGCATAGCTTTAATAGAATTGTGCTTTAAATAACGATAAAAACAGGCTGGGATGCGACCCAAACTAAATACTTCCCAGGTTTTTGTTTTTTGTTAAAAAAGTTTTGCACATAATGAAATAGTTTTATTTCAAAATCTTGTTTTGTTAACCAGATTTTTAGTCGAAAACCAAGTTTAGTAGCATTTCTTAAAAGTTTTTATTTCTTATATAAACAAATTAAAATGGATGAATGAAATTAATATGAGAGATATCGAGAACCGAACATCAATTTTTACCAAATTCCCGTACCATTCTTTGTAGACTTTATTTTTTTATGAAAAACCCGACTTTTGGATTCTTATAAACAAATTATTAAATATCAAACAAAATATGTTCTGTGAGATTAAATAAGTTTGAAGCTAATATTTTGAGTTTTTGAAAAGATATTTGTGTCGAAAGTAAGTTTTCACCAACTTTTGTTAATTTTTTTTTAGGTTTTTAATTTTTTGTAACAAAACTGTCTTTTCGATTTTTTTCAAAATCAGATCTTGAAAACGTTATTTTTCGTTACAAAAAATTGTTTTGGATATAAAACCTTTTTTTTTCGTAATATTTTCGAGGCGACAAATGTTTTTTTCAGTTTTTTGATTTATAAAAAAAAAAACATTAATTAGATTTTTTTCCAAAAATATGTTTGTTTGGTATCACGTTACAATATATACTATAAAATTTAATTCAAGCCTCTAGCATTATTGGTTCGTGAGATATTTAGATTTCAAAAGTTATGGTAAAAAACCATTAACTAAATTTTCTTGAGAGTCTTTTCTGCATAACAAAATTTATTTCAAGTCGATATCCCTACTGGTTTTTGAGCTATAGACGACGAAAAAATCGTCGCGAACGTACGAAATCTAGGGTTCTTGAAACGTCGAGAAATGTCAAAATTTTCAATTCGACAAATAGAACCAATTACAGTAACTTTCTAGAGAAAGTTAAATATACAGAATGAGAGAAATAAATGGAGAAGATTTAAAAAGATTATAACCCAATTTCTAATTGAGCTAGAAAAACAATTTTTGCAGTGCTGAAAAAAGAAAAATGAAAATTGTGGGTTTTATTTTTATTTTTCAAACATTAACGCCAACGTAACAAAAAATTTTAAAAGAATTTCCTTGACATAATCATTGAAACTTTACCAGAATGTTGTCGAATTGAAGTTCTCAGCTCTTAAATCCCGCGATTTAGTTTCATACACTTTGGGCTTTAAATTGCCCCATAAAAAAAAGTCGCACGATTTCTGCACTACGCGAAATTTATTGATTGCCAAAAATTTTGCGTAAGCAATCCATGGTTTCGGTGTCGGCGGGGGTATGACTTTTTGAACAGTCTTCCTGAAACCAGGTTTGGTTACTCCTTTGACTCCATTCCGGAAGCAAAAACTCGTTTAAGATCTTTCTAAGTGTTTGGCGTAAACCATCGCACCATCGAATATTCCCTCCATCATAAAGAGTTCACTATGGTTGCTTTCCTTAACATCGAAGGTGCCTTTAACAACTTGGACACATCTGCAATCACATCTGCACTGACATCTCTAAATGTAGAGAGTTCGCTTCGGGAGTTAATTCATTTAATGCTTACTAGTAGAATAATTAACTCAAAACTGGGCAACTCTTCTTGCAGACGATTCGTTAGTAGAGGGACACCGCAAGGTGGTGTTCTATCCCCTCTCCTCTGGAACCTAGTGGTGAATGAAATCCTAACTAGTCTGGATGCGAGGGTTTCAGAGTGATAGCTTATGCGGACGACGTT
The DNA here is from genome assembly GCF_945859685.1 of Eupeodes corollae. Lineage (NCBI taxonomy): Eukaryota > Metazoa > Arthropoda > Insecta > Diptera > Syrphidae > Eupeodes > Eupeodes corollae. The sequence continues at coordinate 59,768,062 of NC_079148.1, read as the reverse complement.
GCTATAGCAGTTTCAGGAAAGCATCTTAATATCCTAAAAGAACTCTTACAAAATGCCTTAGACAGACTTATACTTTGGGCTGATCGGTGTGGACTGGGTGTTAACCCACACAAAACCGATCTGGTCTTATTTTCGAGGAGATACAAAATTCCATTTGTCAACCCTCCTTATATTAAAGGAATCCAATTAAAATTCTCAGACGAGGCTAAATACCTAGGTCTTGTCTTAGACAAAAAACTAAATTGGAAACGCAACTTACAGGAAAGAGTCAAAAAAGCTTCTGTAGCTCTCTTCTCTTGCAAAAAAGCTATTGGTAATAAATGGGGTTTACAGCCCAGAATCACGCATTGGCTATACACATCGGTAATCAGACCGATTTTAACGTACGGTGTGGTAGTATGGTGGACTGCTTTAGAGAAAGGTATAAACAGCAATAAGTTAAATAAAGTCCAACGTTCAGCCTGCCTATGTATAAGCGGATCGCTTCGCACGACCCCTTCTACAGCACTGGACACCTTGCTCTACCTTACACCTCTTGATGCTTCGCCGTAGTGTACTAACATTGGCCACTCTGTAATTCTAAGGTACTTAGAATCAATTCCAAAGCACTCAGACTACACCATCCCCCAACTACAATTTGACAGGAATGTCCAGATTTCTATACCTACCAGATCTTTTTGGGAGGATAGGACATTCTTGGAGGATGAGTCAATCCACTTTTACACAGATGGCTCAAAAGCCAAAGAAGGGGTTGGTGGAGGAGTGTATTTTGAACAACTGAAATTAAGTCTCTCATTCCGCCTTCCCAATCATTGTAGCGTGTTCCAGGCGGAACTTTTGGCGATTAAGGAAGTCTTGTCTTGGCTCAAAGAAAACGTGATATCAACATCTGATATCCGTATTTTCTCTGACAGCCAGGCCGCTGTCATATCTCTGGACTCTGTCTCTACAAACTCTATAACAGTACATAACTGTCGATCATCTCTAATGGAGATGGCACTACAGTTTAGCACGCCACGAGAGTAGGCGTATTCTCAAATGACTTTTGCAGAAGCTGTATGGACGAGGAAGAAACGGTTCTTCATCTTCATCTTCTCTGCACATGCCCTGCTCTAGCTCGAAAACGCACGAATTACCTAGGAGAATTCTTCTTTAACGATCTAAATCATATCGGTATAATCAGCCTCTCACGTTTCGTAAGGGACTCTAACTGGTTCCATTGAGCTTAGGAGGAAGCCTCAAGATTCATGTTGTATCACAATGGGCCATTAAACTGGCCTATGTGTGTCCGTTTCCATCTTGGACAGCCACTATAACCTAACCTTGGCGTTAACCATCCCGTCGAAAAACTACGGACTTATGACGCACCACACCGCCGCCGCCGTCAACAATGTAACGAAGATTTTGTTTATTTACATTGCCATTCATCATATTAAAAACACGTCTAGTAGGACTTAATTCTGTTAGAATCACTATTGCGAAAAAAGCAAAGTACTCTAAAAGCGTGCTGTTTTGCAGACCAATCCTCCATGGTGGTTCTTCAGAACTAGGAAAATTCTGCATCTTTCCTCTTGCCAATGCCGTAAGATTTGTTTCTCTGACTCAAATAGAGATGACGCTATTATTTTTACTTGGGACATTTAGGAACTATTGACAAGTATGAAATTCATACAAAATAGTTTTAAAAAGACAACTTTTTTGCGACCCAGTCATGCATTTAATTTGAAATTCTTTTCATTACTTTGACGTACCTTCTTAAATTTATCAAAAATAATAATAATAATAATATTAACTGAATCAATTTAAGATTGGTGCAATTTCAAATTATGCAATGACTATTAGAAAAAAGATTAATTACCACACTTTTTCTTTTAATTTGTCTTTGAATCAATGATGCTCAGGTCTAAGGTCAGGTGATCAAATTATACTAAATTTAAAGCGAATTCAAATATTTTAGAGGGTAGCCAATAAATGCTATATACCATTTTTCAAAGACTGCATTCACAAGACATTATTATAATTGCTTTTTCGAAACAACACAAGATTTTGATAAGCTTAAATAATAATAAGGAATAAGGATTTCCCTTTAATTTCTCAAGAAACATCAGACCATAATCATTGTTGTTAGTTTCATTAAATTCAGTAAACAATCAGCTACACAAACCACATAGAATTTATTTCCATAATTTTTCTCGTCATAGCATGAATAATTTTCTAGGAGACAGACACCAAGCAAACAACTCAGAAGAAACGGGTTAAGTTAGCTCGAAAAGAAGTTTCGAGGTTAAGATATCAACTTGAATATACCCTTATAACTTTAGCAACTTTTAAACACGCCTCCATTGTTATATATTTTTGTTATTTTCATAAATTTTAAGGATCTTTCTTTAGGATTATTTTCTATAATCTGTATATAGAAATATGAAGTACAATGAAGCCTCAAATTTAGCATAATATAATTTGTACTTGGCACCAATCTATTTGCACAGGAGAAAATCTTTTCAGATGATCACTATGTCATGTCGTTATGTATTTTAAAGTTGATATAAGAGTATTTCTTATTTTGATGGAATAGAAAAATGTCTTGGTGTTAAAAAAAGAGGCTGGTATGCGATATACACTAATATCTTCCCATCCCGTCTGTCGATTTGTGTTGCTTAAAAGATTTGTAGGTTTCCGTGTTTTGTTAAAAAAGTTGTCAATTGAATTATTCTAAAAAATTTCCGAATTAATAACAATATTTTGCATATTATGAAATAGTTTGATTTCAAAATCTATTTTTGTTAATGAGATTTTTTAGTCGTTAGCCATTTTTTACCAATTTTAGTAGCATTTCTTAAAAGTTTGTATTTGTTATATAAAAAAATACAAATTGGATAAATGAAATTAATTTGAAGTCAGTACCTTCTTCGGTTCACGTGATATCGAAAACCTTACATCATTTTTACTAAATAATCGTACTGTTATTTTTAGTTTCTTTTTATGAAAAAACGGACTGTTGGATTTTTATCAAAAATTCACTGAATGTCAAAAACATTATTTAATGTTAGATATAATATTTTTAATTCTTGGAAAGCTATTTGAGTCGAAAATCTTTTTACGAACTTTTAGAAATGCTTTTTTAAGTTTTTACTTTTTGTTAAAAAAAAAATAACTTTCCATTCGATTTTCCAAAAAATGTTACCGTATGTTCAAAACAATATTTCTCATAATATAAAATTAGTTTTAAGCCAAAGTTTTGAAAAGGTATTTAAGTCCAAAATCAATGTTTACCTTATTTTGTTACTTGTTTTAGGTTTTTATTTTTTGTAAAAAACTGTCAATTCGATTTTTCTCAAAATTGGACTGAATCTTGAAAACAATATTTCTTATAAGATAAAATAAGCTAGAAGCCACAATCTTAAAATGTTAAAAAAATATATATATAGAAGTTCAATTTTTACCAACTGTAAGTAATGTTTTGTTTTGGTTTTTATTTTTCATAAAAAAAACTGTCAATTCGATTTTTCTCAAAATTTTACTCATTATTGCTTTCTTTATCGAATCCCTAATCTAGACAGAGTGTCAACTTCTCATGCATTTGATGCTTTGTCTGATTTCATCCAAAGAATGTTTCGTCCAATCCTCGCACTGAAATCGTTGTTATGGGCGTTTTCAATGTACACAATACCTCTGACCCTGGTGAGTACACTATTTGTGTCCCTCTAGGCGTATCTAACCATTGTGTCATATCAGCAAATTTATCGTGTAAAAACTCTCCAGTTAAAGAAAGAGCTCCTAAAAGAACCGTTTGGCAATACGAGAAAGCCAACTGGGACGGTCTCAATAATTACTTCAGGATCTTTAACTGGTCACTATGCTTCCTCGATAGTGACGTTGCCGCCAGCGCGGATATTATCACAAGTTAGATACTGTAAATGAGAACTTTTATCCTGAACAGGGTTAAAAGCATCTGACCTTAAGAAAACGCATGGTTTGATGCGAGCCGAAAAGGTTATTAGGGTCGGGAAGGTAAGTTTTAGTTGTTTTAAAGCCAATCCAACTGAGGAAAACCGGAATAAGTTCAAGCAAGCCAGGAAGGAATAACAACAAAAAAATACTGCAATGTCACAAAGGCAGTACAAATTTTTGGTCATTTGTAAAAAATATGTGGAATTCTTCCTCTTCCTCGGTTCCTATGCTTGTTTTCAATGACACTCTAATTCTTAGCTCTTTAGAGAAAGTTAGTCTCTTTGCTAGGCAGTTCGCGGTGAATTCAACGCTGCCAGTAAATGTTATGACTCAGCCTGTCATCGAGCGCGTTAGTGATTCTATGGGACCAATCTTTTTTTGTACTCGTACTGTTGCGAAAATCCTAAAAGATCTTAACATACATTGATCAGCTGGTCCGGATGGTATCGTTACTATTGTTCTGAAGAAGTGTTCTTCAACGCTGGCAAAACGACTGCGTAAGCTTTTCGAAAGCTTTTTAATGACCGACAATACATCTTTTGTAGCAATAGGTTCACTGGTGATCTCATGGTTCATCTCACCGAACAGTGGAACAAATCTTTACATCGTTTTGGAGAAAGTAAGAGTATTGCATTTGATATTTCAAAAGCATTTGATAGGGTTTGGCATCAGGCTCTCTTATCGAAAATGCGTGCTTTCGGTTATCATGAATTCCTGCTTCATTGGATTAGTAATTACCTTTCGAATTGTTCAATACAAGTGGTATTGGATGGATTCAACTCTAAAAATGCTGGTGTGCCCCAAGGCTTTTTTCTACCTCCAACACTCTTTCCCAATTTTATTAATGATCTCCTGTCTTCAGCTTCTAATCCAATACATTGTTATGCTGATGATATTACTCTTAGCTTTTCCTATTCGTTTTCAGACTCACATCCCTCTTCTTCGGATGTGGAACTGACACGACAAAATATGATAAGCTCATTAAATTCCTACCTGAACAGCATTGTTCAATGGGGATTAAATACCCCCCGTGGAATTTAATGCTTCGAAAACGCAATAGTGTCTTGTATCGTTAAAGTAAGATATACCCCCATTGCCATTATCCAAGGATGGCAAATGCATCAATGAGACTGATATTCTTGTTATGTGTGTCACCAACCACCTCTTGTGGAACGATCACATACGCGATGTCGCAAAAAATGCCACATGGACAGACACGCTAGACTTTTTGCTGGGGGTTTCTTGAAATCACAGGTCTATTAAAATAAACCATTATCGACCGATGCCCTATGGGACCTGCCTTTATTGAAAAAAAAACCCTTTACATACAAACATTTTAAACGCTCGATAATCGGTGTTTTAAGCGGGCATTGTCTAACAGGAAAGCACGCCACGCGGCTAGTCGTATACCCAAATGACTTTTGTAGAAGCTGCATGGACCAGGAAGAGGAGGAAACAGTTCTTAACGTTTTTGTACATGCCTTGCTCTGGCTCGAAAACGCAAGAATTGCCTAGGAGAATTCTCCTTTAACGATCTCATTAATCTAAATCATATCAGCATAATCAGCCTCTCATGTTTCGTAAGGGACTCAAACTGGTCTCATTGAGCTGAGTAGAAAGCCTCAGGATTCATGTGATATCACAACGGGCCATTTAACTGGCAAGAAATACAAAAATTTGTAGCCGCTTATGTACAAATATTCAATTGGACTTAAAGTCTGGATTTGCCTTTGGCATTTGGCCAACTGTGCCGCATTTTTTAAAAAGCAAATTGAATATTCCCCTTTTCGGGATTACCAAATACATTGGTATAATTTTGTTGAACAAATATATAAAACAAAGAAAACATATCGAAATTTTCTAATTCATGTGGTTTGTTGTTTTTTTGCATCTCTTTTTTTGAATATTAACACTTAAAAACGTTCCAAAATTAACATTGAAGTGAAAAACCATTGATCTGTCTAAAAGTGAACAAATTTTTTGAGAAACAAAATTTAAATCTAAAATTAATTTTCACCTACACACTAATATCCAATCTGCATTTTTAATGAGAAATACAAATCTTATTCAAATTCTAACACAAATTGGTAAAAATTGGGATTCGACTAAAATATCTCGAGAACAAAAATAGATATATTTTGACAACTTTTTTTTAGAACGAAAACACCTAAAAACTGATAAAAAATTTGTTTCGGCTCTAATATCCAGAAACATGTTAACTTGAAATTACATTTATCTTATACAAAATGTTGTTATTTTATAAAACTTTTAGAAATATCGTGAGACTTTGTTTTTATTTAAGAGGTACAAATTTTGTAAGAATTAATTAATTATTAGATTCATGAAAAGTTCACTCCTAACATATATTGAAGAAATACTATGAATTAAAATAATAATCATTCTATAATTGTTCTTCTTGTTTTTAAACTCAGATTATGTTCAGAGTCTTTATAGAAAATAAAATCAATTTCAAAACAAATTTCAAAGATACGAGTACGCTCATTTTTGTGAAAAATTAGAACAAAAATGTAGCATGAGCAGGTGCATTGGATGTTATTTCAATTTATTTCGATTTGATAGATTTTCAAAGAAAAAAGAAATAAATTTTAACTTCCATCATAAACAAAGTGAAATATTTGTATCTTTATTTACGGTAGGGGTTCTGCGATAGATGAAACTTCTTCCTGACAAAATCTGCTAAATTAAATTTCAGTCTTTTTCTAGTATATCACATTAAAATGCAGACTCTGTCGTTCGTCATTCGTTTGCATGAGTCCACCTGCAACTGCAACTCTGGAACTGACTTTCATTGAAGTGTAAATCCGTTTTGTAACGGAAATGACACCACATATTCTCTCAACAATGTTCGTATAGACTATAGTCTGTATAGAGTGTTCGAAAAGCTTTTCGAATTTTATTTTCCATATATGTACGTATCTGTTGAAAAAATCGGATTAACGCATTTCCTTTTTATTTGCATTCTCGTTTATATACACAGCTCTATATAAACTGAAAGGATGTGTGGTTACCATAAAAACACTGTACCTTACATACATACCACAGAGTCTATATATTCTTTAAAACGTTTCATTAAATTGGTGAATAACTTTAAGGTTTTCTTAACATTTAAGACCATTTTTCACGATTAAAAAACGGCTTCAAAACTTTTGTTTCTTCATTAATCAAAATCGTTTTATAAATCAACTGTTTTGAAGCGAACTAGCTTTAAATTAAATCAAATCAAATTTGATTAGAAGATTCTCGTTTTTGAAAATTTGTGAAAATGCAAAGTTGCGAAAACACAAAGAGTCGCAACTAATTAAGATCGAACTGAAGAATGAAAGGAAATGAAGAACACAATACGGAAGCACAAATATCTTTTGAGATACAACAATTCCGATTCAGCTTCTTTTTGTGTTTTTATTAAATTAAATCAAAAGTTTAATGAAAGAAATAAAGTTGCATTCGTTTTGTTTTTTTCTTGTTTCTTTTTTCAGAACTCCGAGAATTCAAGTGAAATTTTTTAACGTAGTCGTCCTCTCATCTTTCTGTGTCTGTTTAAAACTATTCATCCGACAATTTGGATTTTTTATCCAACCATTTGCCATTGCCATTTATATGGCCAGAGGGCTCAACAAACTTTTCATCCTTTCCATCCTTTTTATGACTTCGTCCTTTTTTTATATTATTTTTGAGTGTGTTCTTAACTTACAAGGCAATCCACCAGTTATTGGACATTTTTTGTTCTTCTCCAGAAAATAGTGAAGTGACTGTGCTGGCTTGCAGTGAATTGAATCTGTATGAGATGAATCGTGTGTTGGTGTTTGTGCTTGTTTTTTGGGAATTCTTTTGAAAACGGTCAGAGACCTAGTGACATTGTTGAAAACGAATAACTAATTTAGTCCGTTTGCTGGAATTTAAACGCTTGACTTACAATTGAGTGGTACTTCCTTTGGGTTGCAGTTAGTTGAATGCAATGTCAAAGACCAAAAAGGCATTTAAAAGATATGAGAAAGTGAACTCGAAATGTTTAAATGAATGTATGTGAAATGGGTAAAAAAAGGACATACATACATACATAAATTATTAATTCCTTATAAGACATAAGGACATATCCGCTTTCTACTTTCTATCCCCATTTTTATTTTTTTCGATGTTTATACAAAGTTAAGTATGTAGGTTAAGTATGTACTACAGTACTTATACGTAGCTATATACTCGTATCGTAACATGGGCCAAGTTTTTGAGTCCAAAAAATTAGCCTGGTATTTTCATTGATTATCCTTTTGTGCTTCGAACTTCAATCCAACACAATGGGGATTTTAGTTTGATTCAGAACTTATAGATAAGTTAATATCGATGTTCTTCTGGATGCTTTATTTTCTCACTTCTATTATGTATCGAGAACAAAGTTTAGAAAAAGAAATAACAAGTATTCAAACCATCATATCACAACGAAGTTATAAAGAATAAATGTGGAAGTAGACTTTTATATCAAACACAACTTACTGATATTGAGGTTCGTAAAGCTGGAAACATCACAATCGAATTCCAAAATTCTAATCAAGCAGGAATTTAGAGCACTTTTTTGTATTAATTAAGTGTTCTAATCTCGAATTGGGTTAAAAATCTCTTCCCTCACGAACTTGTGATAATCCCAGCTTGACGTCAAGTTTGAAACACCACACCTTAAGTTTGAAACCCAAAAAAAAAACTAAAAATTAGGATTTTTCGGATTCTTTATTTAGTAGAACTCCAAGCTCTTACTTTTAAATTAAGTTACTATGGAGACTTTACAGGAGTGGTGTTTCTAGCGTCAAGCTAAGATCATCATAAGTTTATTGGGTAAAGGTATTTTTGAAACAAGCCCAGATTAGAAAACTTAATAAGCAAAAAAAGAGCGCAAAATTTACATATTCAATGGTATAGAACCAATACACAAGGTTTATGAACCTCAATATCAGTTGTGTTTGATATAGTTTAGCGGATACTATTGTTAAAAATTAATAAAATGGACTTTCAGCAAAATTCAGTTAGCGAGTTTTGAAATAAATCAAATTTTGTGGGTCTATAAAATATACCTATATATTAAATATTTTTAAAAACTAATACAAATTTAAAAATATCAGATTCCAGTCATTCAATTAATTTCCAATAGGAAGTTATTGTAATGGGTCCAATTTGTCAAATTGAAAATTTTGACATTTCTCTACGTTTCAAGGTTCCTAGAGTCTAAATAAAAGATTTTTTGAAATGTCTGTGCATTCGTGTGTACGTACGTTTGTACGTCTGTAAGTTTGCGACGATTTTTTCGCTGTTCCTAGTTCAAGAACCATAAGAGAGATTCAAATACATACAAATATGCAGAAAGGGCTCTAAGGAAAATTGCGTGGGTGGTTTTTTTTAACCATAGCAGTTTAAAAAAAAAAATTGGTTAACCGTAAATATCTAACAAACCAAAAACGCTTAAGACTTGAATAAAATTCTATATAATATATTTTTACGTGATACTAAACAAGTATATTTTTGGAAAAAAAATAATTTGAGATTTTGTTTTGTAAATCAAAAAGCTCAAAAAATTGTCATTTTGAAAATTTAACGAATAATCATTTTGATTTTATTTCATTAACAATTTTGTGCAACGGAAAATAACGGCTTTGGTATCTGGTAACATTTTGAGAAAAATCAAAATGACAGTTTTTTTATACAAAATAAAAACCTAAAAAACATTACTCAAAGTTGGTAAAAATTTAATTTTTCTCAAATAATTTTTAAAAATTTGAGATTATGGCTTTCAACTTATGTATCTTTCAAGAAATATTTTTTCAACATTCGGTAAAATTTTAAACAAAATCAAATTGACAGTTTTTTTTACAAAAAACAAAAACCTATCAAAAAATTAATAAAAGTTAGTAAAAATAGATTTTCGACTCAAATAACTTTTCAACACTTTGAGATTTTTGCTTAAATGTAATTTTATTTTATCAGAAATATTGTTTTGAGTATTCGAAAACATATTTTGAAAAACCGAATTGAAAGTTTTTTAACAAAAACTAAAGAAAAAACAAAAAAAGCATTTCTAAAAGTTCGTAAAAATTTATTCTCGACTGAAACTTATTTTATTTCTAAAATCTTCGGTTCTTGATACCACGTGAACAATAGAAGGTATTGACTTCAAATTCATTCATCCAGTTTGTATTTTTTTAGACAAGAAATAAAAACTTTTAAGAAATGCTACTTACATGTTTAAAAAATTAGTTAGCGACTAAAAAATCTCTTTAACAAAAATAGATTTTGAAATTAAACTATTTCATCATATGCAAAATATTGTTATTAATTTTTATTTATTTTAGAATAATTCAATTGAAAACTTTTTCTAACAAAACATGAAAACCTCTTAACCAACACAAACCGACAGACAGGATAGGAAGATATCAGTGTAGGTCGCATCCCAGCGTCTTTTTTTATATTCCTCTGTTGATAACGTCATAGGGTCTATAAAATAACTCCCACGAATTAAGTCCCACTTTTAAAAACGAAATAAGTCCCACTTTTGAAAACGAAATAAGTCCCACCAAAATGAAATGATTTGAGAATTGACTTGAAATGAAATAACTCCCACTCAAAATGAAATAACTCCCCCTTGAATAATATATTTTTTAAATTAATTAAGGCCCACTTTCATTAACGAAATAAATCCCACTAGTAACAACGTTTGGATTCGTGAATGGATTAAGTACAGATCAATTGTTCTTATTATTAAGATGGAAACCGTTTCGGAAGGACCATTAGATTAAAATTATCGAATGGCTTGAAGATCCAGTGCATGGTAGACGGTATTATAGTTTTAACGTGGTATTGGGATTAGCTGTATTTTGTAATGGTGATATTAGAAAACATGGGACACGAATTCCAGTTTCCTACTAAAAATATAATGAAACATTTACATACGTAATTACGTCAACAATTTTTTTTAATATTGTTTTTCCAGTAGTTAAGTTCGGTACCTATTTGTAGACATTTCTTTAAAGTTTTTTTTTTATTATAGTAAGTACAAAGTAATTAATAACAAAAAAAGGAGAGCCATGAGAGATAAGGACAAAAATTATGGTTGTATAACTTTTTGCATAGGAAAAAAATGAGAAATAAAGCCATATTGGCCTTATAATTCATGGCTCTATCGCACCCCTCCATAAAAAAATCATTTATTTATCAGATAAATATTTGAAGGGTTTCATGAACTTCTGTACGACAGAATGGAGATACTAGTTTACTTGTTTGGCCAATTTTGTGGAACCAGCAACCAAACGTTTTTGAATCAGGAACATTTTTTTCAATTA